>NC_047626.1:2803320-3447695 GCF_004354385.1 Drosophila innubila | reverse complement strand
TCTATCTTCTATATCTTCTCCATCTTCTTATCTTTTTCGTCTGCTTCTGCTTACCATTGTTATTCTGACGTTGTGCTGTAGCTGCCGTATGCCTCTGAGCCAAATGTTTGCTGGGTGAACCGGGCCTAATTCTTGTAGGTGACACACAGTTGCTGTTGTTGCTGCTGTTGCTGTTGTTGCCAGTGGTGTTTGGTGGTTTCAGTGGCTTCGTCTTGTGGCTGCCACCTTGCAGACGACTCTGACTTTGGCTGGGCGGACGATTCGACAGTGGTAGTGTCAATTTGTGCTTTTTGGGCAGATAATCCGAGCTACCACCCACTGTTGTTGATAAAGTTGCTGCTGCTGTTGTTGTTGTTGCTGTTGCTGTTGCAGCTGCAACTGTTGCTGCTGGCTTTGGTGGCACATGCAACTCGGCGGTGCAGGTGAGTGTTGTGGCTGTCGCTGTCGCTTTGCTTCGTTTTGTGGCCGGCATTTGTTGTTTGGACTCCCTATGC
The DNA here is from genome assembly GCF_004354385.1 of Drosophila innubila. NCBI lineage: Eukaryota > Metazoa > Arthropoda > Insecta > Diptera > Drosophilidae > Drosophila > Drosophila innubila. The sequence goes on along the minus strand of NC_047626.1, from coordinate 3,447,201 downwards.
GAATGTACAAAAATATTACATGAAAAATATGAACTAAAAATTAGGAAAATAAAACTAGGAATACTGTAATTAAAAAAAAACAAAAGAGAAATTGATATGTCGGTTCCTATATAACATACGCAGGTCAAGTTTGGTTTTATTTTTGGATCGGATCACTATATTATATATATCATATAGTCGAAAATCAAGTTTAAGTACTATATGAAATTTTTTGAAATTTCTCAACAATTCTGACACAATGTGCTTCTGGGTTGGTCTTAAACATTCTCACCAAATTTGGGGCAAATCGGACTACTATATCATACTATATCATATAAAATACTATATCATATAAAATTTTATTTTGATTAAAAAAAAAATAAAATTTAAGATATAATCAATAAAAATAATAAAGTTCAGGTTGGTTGGTCAAAATAAAACCCTTAGTTTTATTTTTGATTAAAATTAAATAAAACTCAAGAAATAATCATTATTTTATGAGTTTTTTTATTAATGACTTGACTTTTTTTTTTTTTTTGGTTGGTCAAAATAAAACCTTAAGTTTTTTTTTTTGCTCAAATATAATGATAATTCCTGAGTAATATAATAAAACTCATAGAATAATGATTATTTCTTGAGTTTTATTTTATTAAATCAAAAATAAAATTCAGGTTGGTTGGTCAAAATAAACCCATAAGTTTTATTTTTGATTAAAAAAAAAAAATAAAACTTAAGATATAATAAATAGAAATAAAAAAGTTCAGGTTGGTTGGTCAAAAGAAAACCTTAAGTTTTATTTTTGATTAAAATTAAATAAAACTCATGAAATAATCATTATTTTATGAGTTTTATTTTTTTATTAATGATTATTTCTTGAGTTTTTTTTTTTTTTTGGTTGGTCAAAATAAAACCTTAAGTTTTTTTGGATTGCAAAAAAATAAAACTCAAGAAATAATTATTTTTTTGAGTTTTTTTTTTTTTGCTCAAATATAATGATTATTCCTGAGTTATATAATAATGAGTATTATAATATAATAAAACTCATAAAATAATGATTATTTCTTGGGGTTTTTTTTTTGATTGGTCAAAATAAAACCTTAACTTTTATTTTTGATTCAAAAAAAAATAAAACTCAAGAAATAATCATTATTTTATGAGTTTTATTTTTTTGCTCAAATAAATTGATAATTCCTGAGTAATATAATAAAACTCATAAAATAATGATTATTTCTTGAGTTTTATTTTATTGAATCAAAAATAAAATTCAGGTTGGTTGGTCAGAATAAACTCATAAGTTTTATTTTTTTATTAATGATTATTTCTTGAGTTTTATTTTTTTTTTTTTGGTTGGTCAAAATAAAACCTTAAGTTTTTTTTGGATTGAAAAAAAATACAACTCAAGAAATAATTATTTTTTTATGAGTTTTTTTTTTTTTTGCTCAAATATAATGATTATTCCGGGTTATATAATAATGAGTATTATAATATGATAAAACTCATAAAATAATGATTATTTCTTCATTTTTTTTTTTTTGGTTGGTCAAAATAAAATCTTAAGTTTAATTTTTGCTTAAAAAAAATCTAACTATAAAAGTTAATCACTATTTTGAGTGTTATTTTTTTGCTCAAATAAATTGATAATTCCTGAGTAATATAATATAACTCATAGAATAATGATTATTTCTTGAGTTTATAATAAAACTTATAATGATTACAATGTGAATGCAAATTCACCAACGGTGAAATAACGCTGCTCTGACGGAAACTGTAGAAAGTGTTTGAGAAATTGAGATGAGTTACCTGTGTATGTTGTTGTTGTTGCTTTTTGTGGGCATTGGCAGTGCCAAATGCTCCAAGGATTCAGCCTGTTGCAATTGTGGCAACGTAGCCGGCAACTGACGTCGTCCAAAGATGGGCGTTTGATTGATGCGTTGTGTGGTGCGACGTGGTGCGGCACTGCCGCCATTTAAAGTCGCCTCATGCTCGAGACGTTGAAACATTTTCAAGGCCACCGGTGGCGTTTTGAAAAAGTTACGCATCGAGTGCTGCGATTGATGGAAATTGCGACGATTCGCCTCCTCGAGATGCTCGAATTTGCTGCGACATTGACGCAGACGTGTGCGCATATCCTCAAAAGCTGACACATGTTTTTTTGGCTGATTGGGCGGCAAGGGGGGTGGCGTGGGCGGCGGCGGAGGTGGAGGAGGCGTGCCATTATTTACTTCATGATAGTTCAAACTCGTATCACAACTGGAGTCGACATCGGAATAATTATTCAAATCCCGCACATCATTCAGTTGGAGTTCAGCGCCTGGACGCAAATCTACCAGGTAACCTTTCTCGCCAAATGGACGGCATTTCTTCAGGGCCTGTTTCAAAGCCCTCTCCGTGGACGTGGTCTCCGGCGTCAGACCACGCAGCTGCGCCTGCTGGGCGCCCAGAAAACGTTGACGTCGACGCGCTCGCATGCTGTCCCTCAAGCGTTCACCGCTCGGTGAAAAGTCCTTGCCCAAATGCGGTGATTTTGGTATGTCCTGTGCCCGCATTACCACCTGCTCCACTTGCTCCACATTCTCCTTCTCCTCGTTGGTCTCCAGCTGCTGCTGCTGCTGCTGCTGCTCCTGCTCCTTGAGATTTAGCGCTGCCGTGAGATTGTCCAGACTGCGCTGTGATGTCGGTGAGAGTGCATCCTCCGAACTGTTATAGCTATCGTGAAAGTTCTCAATTTCATGCAGCAGTCTCGCTGGTGGCTGTTGTTGTGCATCCAGATGCTGACGCAGCTGCTCCAGCCAAACGTGCAACGTTTCGAAGCATGGACGCATATCCGGATTCAAATCGCAGCATACAAACGCCACCTTGACAAAGGCCTCCGGACAGTGGGCACAGAATTTCTCCCGGAACTCCTGCTGATTCAGACTGAAGTCCGAGTTGCGGGGCATATAATCCGGATCGGCCTCAACGCGTCCAATGATCTACAAGAGCGACAGAAAAAAAAATTAATAGTATTAATCAGGGAATGTAATCATTATAAGTTTTATTATAAAACTTAAGAAATAATCATTATTTTATGAGTTTTATTTTTTTACTTATGTTTACTTTTGATCAAAAAAATAAAACTCATTATTTTTGAGCAAAATAAATAAAACTCTTAGCATAATGATTATTTCTTGATCTTTATTTTTTTTAATTAAAAATTAAACTCAAGGTTTTATTGTGATCAACAAACTTGAGTTTAATTTTTAATTAAAAAAAATAAAATAATCAATTAGAAATAATCATTATTCTATGAGTTTTATTATTTTACTTATGTTTACTTTTGATCAAAAAAATAAAACTCAAGAATAATTATTATTTTTGAGCAAACAAAATAAAACTCATAGCATTTATTATTATTTATTATTTTTTTTAATCAAAAATCAAATTCAAGGTTTTATTTTGACCAAAATTGATAATTCAAAAAAATAAAACTCAAGAAATAATCATTTTACTATGAGTTTTATTTATTGTGCTCAAAAATAATGATTATTCCTGATTTTTATATATTGTTTTGCTCAAAAATAATGATTATTTCATGAGTAAAATAGTAAAAAATCATATATCTTAAGATCATGGTGACATATCATAGATTATAGAAAAATGTTGGTATATTTCACGTTTATTTACAGTTACTAGAAGTGAGTAATGTTTTTCATTTGAAAAAATAACAAAATTAACACTATTTAATGTTCCTAGTATTAATTTCATTTAAAAAAAAAGGAGTCGAAAAATTGTATTACGCTTTCAAAATTAATTACTGATTTTTATCTACGTTTATTGTTGTTTTTAACTTCTTAAACTGAATAAAAGCTATTAAATTTTTATATAAAAATCACATATTCACATATTTTTAATTTTTGTCGAAAAAATTTTAAGCATAAGTCATCCTTGATTTTTTATAATTATAATTGTAAGCAAATTAGAACTAGAACACTAAAAACTAGAATGTACTTTAGTATTTTATTCTGTGTGGTAGTTTTAGAGAAGATAAACGGCGGTTTGTATTTATAATGCCAGTAAAACGTTTACGAAACTGGCGCATGGCAGTATTGATAACTTGGTTTTTTAATGGCAGAGAAAAATAGATTGAAAGATAGTAATAGAAAACGCAAAAGACATGTTGAATTTACTAAAACATTTTCAGCAAAACGTTTACGAAAGTGTCTCAAAGCAGAATTGATAAATTCATGACAAGTAAAAAGAGAATACGCGATATTTAATAGCCCGGGAGAGAAAGAGAGTGAATAGTATTTATTATTTATATATTAATGCCAGCAAAACGTTTAAGAATGCAACGCGAAAAGAAAATAAGTAAGAAAATGAGAAATAGAGATATTGCTGGCCTTGAAATGTTTATGAATGTGGCACTGAAGTAAGAGATTGAAAGAAAAAACCAAATAAAGTATATACAAAAGCTATAAATATTTAATGCCTGCACAGCCAGTAAAACGTTTACGAATGCAGTGCACAAAAATAAGAGAGTAAGTGAAAGAAAGTGATTTTGCTGCCTGTGAAACGTTTATGAATGTGGCAATAGAAAGCAATAGAAAGGGAGAGAGGGAGTTACTAAAATAAAGTATACACAACATTTATAAGTATTTAATGCCTGCGCAGCCAGTAAAACGTTTACGAATGCATTGATAAAGAGAAAAAGGGAGCAAATGAGAGAAAGTGATTTTGCTGCTTGTGCAACGACTATGAATATGGCTTTCTAGAAGAGAGAATACAACTAAATAAATAACAAGAGTTAAAAATATTTTATGCAGGCCAGTAAAACGTTAACGAATGCAGCGCACAAAGCAGAATTGTACAACTTTATGTTCTGTTTCTCTCTCTCTTTTCTTATAGGATGGAAAATAAATGATGGAGAACTCACCTCGCATAGCATAATGCCAAAGGAGAAGACATCGACTTTCTCGTCGTACTTGAGGCCCTTCATCATTTCGGGCGCCATCCAATAGGGATTGCCCACCACAGTGTAACGCTGCCTGCGCTGACGACTCTTGCTGCGCCTCAAAGTGTTGCTCGGAGACATGGCATTGCTATCTAAAGGAGCTGAAGATGATGAAGATCCTGCAGCTGGACTTGCATTGGCACTGGCACCCGGCAGACGTGGTGCATCCACACTTCGTGCCAAACCGAAATCCGCCACAATAACCGAATGATCTTCGCGCACCAAACAATTCATGGAGTTGAGATCACGATGAATGATATTCATCGAGTGCAGATAACTCATGCCACAGGCAATGTCTCTGGCCAGACAGACGCGTTGTGGCCAACTCAATGTTTGGCTCGGATCATGGATCAGTTCCTTGAGGCAACCGCCAGCCACATATTCCGTAACCATGTGCAGTTTCTTATCCTTGTACAGGACCCCAATGAATTTGAGCACATGTCGATGATCGAGTAGTCGCAACACGGCGACCTCTTTGATGAAATTACGTTGAGCTTCCTCATCGGCTCGATGCAGCTCCTTGAGTACCATCAGTTCACCGGTTACCTTGTGTGTTACCTGCAGCCAATAAATAAAAGTTTCTTTAATTATTAAAATTGTTAAATTGAAAACTATTATTATTAATTTTAACATATGTTAACTACCTTTTTCTTTAATTATTAAAATTGTTAAATTGAATATTATTATTATAAATTTTAACTAATGTTAACTACCTTTTTCGATCAAATTAAAGAATGTTATCAAAAATTGGTTCTATTTTAATACAAAAATTATAGTATAACTCTTAGTTTGAAATATTATGACAAAATGATTAGCTTTCAATTATTGTTTAAAAATCAATGCATCTTATTTTCACATTTTATAATATAAATGAAAAATAAACTTTAATTTAAAATTTTTAAATCACAAATTAAAATTTTTTTTATTACATTTATATATTTTTCAAATATTCTAATAAAAGTTGAAATTTAAAAATTGAATGTTAATATCCTATACTTAAAATTATAATCTGGGAATAACACCGTAACCGGTATCGGAACCGTTAACTGAAACTAAACGTTTCATTTTTAGTACCGGAACTGAAACCGTAACCGAAATTAATTCATTAATTAATTTCAAGAGTCGAAGACCGAAACGCTTGTACCGGTTAGGTTGTGGTAAAGTTGCTAGGTCAAAGAGTTGAAAAACTTCCAGCTGTCATAACTTGAAGAAAACTGACCCGATTTGCAATCGGAATGACATTTTAATAATGATTCGGTCTCTTAAGTCATACTCAATTAAAATTATTTTGAATTTAGAAAATTTTTTTGTTTTTCGACTAACTAAGCCATGGCTCTATTTTGATGGTAAGGGTCCCCCCTTTGAAATATTGAAAATTCAAAATTTTAAATCTCAAGTTTTCACATTTAATCAACTCCTTATATCATAATTAGTATAAAACAATACTTTAAACTTGATTCTGAGACCTTTAATTTTTTTGTAATATATCATGTGAAATTGAACAAAAATTTGGACTTGTAAAGTGCTAGATCGAAGGTCGGACCAACTTCAAACATGCATAACTTTGACAAAACTAAACCGATTTTCAAACGGAATGTCATTATAATCATGGTTTGGCCTCTTTATTCATTTTGCATTAAAATCATCAAATCAATTTATTTTGTAAAAAAAATTATTTCCCTCTAGATCTTGGTTTTGATGCTAAGGGTCCCCCCTGTGAAATTTTGAAAATTCAAAATTTTAAATCTCAAGTTTTCACATTTAAACAACTTCTTATATCATAATTCGTATAAAACAACACTTTAAACTTGATTCTGAGAAACTTTATTTTCTTGTAAAAAATCATGTCAAAATTAAGAAAAATTTTGACTTGTAAAGTTGCTAGGTCAGACGCTTGAGCAACTTCGAACTGTCATAACTTTGGCAAAACTTTACCGATTTTCAAGCGAAATGTCATTTTGAAGATGGTTTGGCATCTTTATTTATATGGCATTCGAATTTTATTAAATTCGTTTAAAAAATGTTGTTTCTTTTGGATATCGATATTCACTTTGATGTCATAATAATTAGAAAACTTTAAAATGTTTCAAAATTGATTTGTTGTATCGTTACTGATACCGAAACCGAAAGAAGAAAACTGAAATAGAGTCTATAACCGAAATAGTTATTTCGAAACGTACTGGAAACGAAACCGTAACCTTTATTGGTTTTGGTTTAATTCTTTGTTTATAATCAGGGACCGCAAATAAGAGTTATGAATGCTAATTTCAACTAAAAATATCAATGTGAAGGAAACATGCTACGGTAAAATGGTAAACACCAAAATTCTTATTTTAGCTGAAACTATTGATATCAGCAAAATACTTCTATTTTCAATTTATAAAATATAAATCAAATTTAATTCTTATTTTTAATTTTTATTAAAAAAGTCAAAAATAACTTATAATCCTAAGGATTATCTTTGGTTACCTTGTACACCTTGCCAAAGAAGCCCTCGCCCAGTTTTTCGCCCATGACCAAATCGGAGGCACGAAAGATCCTTTGCGGTTTCTGGACAACCCGATAGCTTTGTGTGCGTGACAATTCATAGAGCTGAGGATGTGCTGAATGCTGTTGGGCCGTATGCCGTTCATCCAGCAGCTTTGAGAGACTCGAGCAGCGTTCCTTCTCCTTCAGTTGTTGTGGATGTGATGGTGATTGTGATTGTGATTGCAACTGCTGTGGTTGTGATTGTTGTTGCTGTTGTTGTTGTTGTAGCTGCACAGTTTGTTGCCGCATTTTACGCGCTTTGCCGCTCTGCTCTCCAACGGCAGCGGCTTTATAGAGCCGTTCTCGTCCACGTCCGCCCACCTCAACGCTGGAGGCGGATGTACTCAGTGGTAATATCAATGTGGATGCAGAGCTGGCACGTTGTATGTCCGCCTGACTGCAACTGCGACAAACTTGCACCGGATCATGTTCCACCGTCAGTTGCAACATCTTCTCGTTGCTGCGTATCAGCTTGTCAATCTGCTCCACGGAGGAATTGCTCACCGGCGTGCCATTCACCTCCAGGATGCGATCGCCAATGTGCAGATTCGTCAGATTCACATCGATCCTGCAAATGCAACATTTTAATATCAGCCTATTTAACAATAAAAAGCACAGATTTTGCATTTTTTTGGGCATTGGAAATTAATAATTTGTTTATATTCATTACCTATATGAAGCACAACATCGATCCGCCACCGAGGTAAGCAGGGAGAAGGCGTACTTGCCCATGCGACCATAAAATTTACAAATTAAACTTGAAAAGCCAACACCACACAGTAAAACACACACAGAGAGAGAGAGAGACAGAGAGCGCAACAGAAATAGAGGGAGAGAAAGAAGGGGAAAACATGAGACCAGCACCAATGTTTAATACTTATTTTTAAATTAATTCAATTGCCAAATACAAGTATTTAAATCAGGGATCGTAAAATAAAAATTATAAAATAAAAATTATTTGCTGATTTTTATAAAAATGTTGAAAAATAACTAGTAATTTCATTTTTTATTTTAAAAATTAAAAATAACTATTAATTTCAATTTTTATTATAAAAATCAATCAATACAAATTATATGTCAATGTCTATTATAATAATTGAAAGATAAAAATTGAATAAAAATTGAATGTAAATATCCTTTGAACCAAGTGGCGTATTTTCAAAATCTAATAATGTTTATGATGTGTGACTCAATACTTTTCATATGATACATTACACGACCTTAAAGAACGTATACTAACGATATTTAAGGTATTGATATTTACACTGGATTTCTATTCTTCAATTCTTTTAATAGAAATTGACAAATAATTTTTATTTTTGATTTTTATTACAAAAATTGAAACTAATAATTATTTTAAATTTTTATAATAAAAATTTAAATTAATTACTATTTAATTTTTTTATAAAACTTTTTACGTTCTCAATATTTTTAAATTCATAACTATTCCGTCCCAGATTTAAGTCATTGCATTAGTATTATTTTATTAACTGAAAACTTATAAAAGTTAAAATGTTTGTGGTTAATTTAAATACGTGTATTTTCAAAACTTATTTTCCAATTTTCCATTTTAGACATTTTATTTTAACTTATTTTCCAATTTTCTATTTTAGACATTTTATTTTAAATTTTTAATTTAATTATTATTTCAATTTAATTTCTTTCTTTAAATAAATAACATTTATAAAATATATAATATATTTAAGTTGTAGATATTTTTTTTAAATAAATGAACATTTTTCTCCAGGAGTTTTGTTGATTAAATCGTAAAAATAACTGAAAATTTAATTTTAGTTTTTGAATAGTTTCTAAGAGTAGTATTTTGTTTATTTTTAAATTAAATTATTCTTGTTATTTTTTATTTTTTAGAATAGTCAAATATTTGAAATATTTTAAGATTAGTTTTTATCTTTTAATTGTTTAAGTTTTAATTATCTGATATTCCATATTTAAAATTTAAAATTTAGTTTTTGTAGCTGTTCAGGAATTATAATAATATGTTAAAGCTTTTAGACTCTAAAAATATTTAGAGTATTTTAAACACGATTTAAAGTGGAAGTTATTTAAATTTTGTTTTAAAGTACTGATTTATATGGGTTTTAGTTTATACTTTTAGTTTATTTTTCTATTCAAAATTTTGTATTTTTTGCCTTTGTATGAATGTTTTTGAAAAGTCAAATATTTGAAATTTTTAAAGATTAATTTTGTATTAATATTTAAAAATATGAAGTAATACAATATATTAAAGCTATTAGAGTATTTAATGTATTTTTGTTGAGAATTTGCAGTATTTTAAATACGATCCATAGTGGAAGTCATTAAAGTACCCTTTAAAATACTTATTAGTATTTAAAAACAAGTGTTGTTATTAATACCAAACAGTGTGAGTGATAAGTGAAAGTGGGGTGGGGGTATTGAGAACTTACTCGGTTATCCGCACAGTGGGACAACCGTCGTCTAAGGCGCCGCCATCCACACGCAGTCCGGGCGTCGCATCCTTGGGAATCTCGACGAGACGGATCGAGTGCATCGGTTTGCCGGCTTTGGTGATCCTTGGTCGGGCATCGATGGGTAAGCTTTTGCCATAGCATTGTCCACAGTACAGATTGGAGCGTTCGACCAAAGCATAGGATTCACCTTCGCCAATAAACGAGCCACAGGCGGCACAACAGAAACATTCCGGATGAAATTTATGCTCACCAGCGACCATCACCGGACCCGTTATAACCGCCATACATTGTTGACAGGCATCCCCGAATCGTGCATAGTAATCCTCCCGACAATAGAGCAAATTCTCCCGCTCAAAATACCAATTGTGCAGATGATTATCGCAGACGGAACATCGAAAGCAATCGCAATGCCATTGCTGGCCAAGTGCCATCACTATCCGCTCATCGTTGTGCTTGTGAGCGAGCAGCGGGCAGAGGCAGCTCGCGCAAGTTGGCAGCGCGCCGCCAATCGCTGAACTCTCTCCATGTTGTTGCTGTTGTTTTAACTCCTTTTGTTGATGCATGGAAACGTGTGTGTATGTATGTGTGTATTGCGTTCCGCTTGCTGAGAGAAGATATACAAAGAGAGAGAGAGAGAGTGGAAGAGAGAGCATAAGATGCTGAGCCATGTTGCCATATTAACAGTGCTGCCCACAAGGGCTTTTTACCCGCTAGATCTGTAGACTGACGGGAATTATAGCTATTTTTAAATTAATATTACTAGATTTACCTTGTTTTTAGTTGTAAAAGCTACTTTTTTACATACATTTTTTTAAAATTATTTTATAAAATAAAATATAGTATTATTTTTCTTAATGCTGTGCTTTTAGCTCACATATTCGTGTTCATACAAACTGACTGACAAAGGAACACGGCTAAATAGACTCGTTTTTTAATACGAAAGTATAATATATAAATTTTTTTTTTGGATCGGAGTTGCCTTCTTTGCCATTTTTTTAAATGCAGGGTATAAAATCAACCTAAAATCTATTTTATTTTTAATCTATTTATTTTATTTCTCTAGACTAAGGTTAGACTTGAAAAAAATGTGGACTTGTAAAATTGCTTGGTCAAAAGTCGGATCATATATTTCTATATATATTTCTTCTCAAAAACATATTACGGGCAAGCAGTGTATTGGACTAAGTTAATGATGAAAATATTCTACGAATAGCGGTTATTAATAAAATAAAAAACGTCATGTTTAATTTTAAGCTCTATATCTAACTTCAAAAACTGTTATCGTTTGTTTTTAGCAGGTTTGTATATTTTTCTGGTTACTTTTGCAAAAATGCAATTAGTTAATTTAGCACTTAATTCCCAATTCTGTCAACACTGATGCTGAGAGCCACAAGAGAGAAAGAGAGAGAGAGAGAGAGCGCGAGCTTGAGCATCCATGACGGACGATCTGGCAAGCCTTTGTTTAATGAACCGGTTTTACAAAATGAACTACTATTTAAACAAACACATGTAAACAAGTCAAACTACTATTTTTTATTTCTAATTGAAGTATGATGTCAGAGCCGGCATTACACATAATGCATTAAATTGAAGTGCATTTGATAAGCATTAAATGTAATTTGTAATTTATCACGTGATTGGCAACTAGTTGCTGGAACTAGTTCAGCAAGTGGAACTTAAGTTCTCAACTCTACGGAACGGTAGTGAGGGGTGGGGGGAGTAGGAGGATCAACAACGAGTGCGAGCAGCGCAGAGTATATTGTTATTGACCCTGAGATATGGAGTGAGTGATGATTCTTGCACAACAATAACAACAAATGACATTAAAAATAGCAACATTGTTTAATGTATAACTTATGGAGTGACGCACTGTATGTGCACATTGTCACATTATAGTTAAACTTAAAAAAACAAAAACAAAAAAAACACACACACGCAAAATGACGAATGCACACAAACACAAACAAATGATATACAGTGGGTCAAGCAAGTGTTTTGACAATGTCTAAAAATATCAATAAATTAACTATCATTTTAATTTAAACTTCAATTTTTTATAGTATTTAAATTATTATTTTTTTTGGTCAAATCACTTTCTGCACTAACTGTATGCATATAGCGCACATAACAAAAAAAAGTTGATGCTTAAAATGTGTGTGGGGGAACGGGAACAACAACAACGGCAACGACATCAGCATTAACAAATAGGCAGCTTGTGCTATTGTTGTTTTAGTTGCTATTAGTATTGTTGTTGTTGCATTCTCACTAATTGTTGTTGCTGTCAAAACAACCAAAACTATACACACACGCAAACACACCAACAACACACCGTATACGTACACACACACACACACTTACATAATTTTATATATATATTATATTTTGATTTTTGGATGCTGTGTTGTTTTAACCGCACATTGCGAATTTTCACGAATTTTCCTGCTCACACCATTTTACACAGTCGGTCGCACGTTTGGGCACTTGAATAGCTGCACATAAGTCGAAAATAAAAAAACAAATGCATTTGTTTAAAAAAAAAACCAAAATGAGACTAGCGTTAGTGATCAGTGTGACCGCGCGCGCCAAACATAAAAATACCACAAGTCTAATATACCAAAACAAGTATGGCGATGAATGCCAAGAAAATACCAGTTGCAGCATCACTGCTGCCAACTGGGCTATTTTATAGCTAGCTCTGGCTATTTTCATTCTGTAAACGGCGCGCAATTTAAATTTAAAAATTTTTTTTTTTGATTTTCAAATTTGTTTAATAAAAATCAACAAATCAACATAATAAGTATTCATTTATTTAACATGAATTGATTGTGTGCCATTTGCCTAATTGCTGATCACTTTGATTGCCGCTTTCTATTGCTTAAACATTTGGTTGTATGTTCAAAATTACAAATTTTAACTTATTGAGCAATCAAAATAAATGTAAAAAAAAAAAAAAAATTATATTGTATGTACAGGGAATCATATTATCGTCTCATTTGTTTTATTGTACTAATTAACAATGCCCTATCCTTGTGGTAATTTTGTGTTTGTTATATCCTCCGCCTCCACAGCTTCCACTTGATCCTGAATCTCCCTTCGCTCCTGTTGACGCACTAGCTCATAATAAAGGCCACGTTTGGACATCAGTTCGTCATGTTTGCCGGTCTGCAAGAAAAACAGTTATAACAAGAGTTAAAAACAATATTTTGAATATATTTTTAAGGGAAAAAATATTATAAAATAAAATTAAAACGTTTATTTTTTATATAAAAATTAGGTCTTATAGTTTGGGCTGTGCCGGGATTAGTGAGTGAGTGAGTCAGTCAGGACAAAGAGTTTTAGATATACAGATTGAAAAATTATTATTTTTTCGATTAAATAAATGATTCTATGATTTTTTAAATTTAATAATGGTTTTACATTCTCTTTGCTCTCGAAAATTAGGCGTAAAAAATTAATTTTAATAATAAAAAATGAAATTAAAAGTGACTGCTGTCGAAAATTAGGCGTAAAAAATTAATTTTAATAATAAAAATTGAAATTAAAAGTTACTGCTGTTTTTAAGAAACTACATGCCGAAAAAGTATATCTAAAATTAAGATTCTGATACATATTATTATGCTGATTTGATTTTTTCAATCACAACTCCTTTTTGGAATATCTGATAGTTTTGGAACTCACCTCGACAACGCGTCCTTGATCCAGGACGACTATCAGATCGGCATTGCGTATGGTGGACAATCTGTGGGCAATCACCAATGTGGTACGATTTTGTACGGCAGTGTCTAAAGCTTTCTGCACCTCCGCTTCACTGGTGGCATCCAGTGCGCTCGTCGCCTCATCCAATATCAGCACTCGGGGATTCTTCACCAGTGCCCGGGCAATCGCAATCCGCTGTCGCTGGCCGCCACTTAATTGTGTGCCACGTTCTCCCACATTGGTCGCATATCCCTCGGGCAGGGCAGTGACAAAGTCATGGGATTGCGCCAACCGGGAGGCATCATAGACATCATCCTTGCTAGCATCCGGCTTGCCATAGCGCACATTCTCCAAGATGCTGGTGCCAAACAACACCGGCTGCTGTTCAATGAAACCGAGTACATTGGCCCGCAGCCAATATGGTGATATATCCGACAGCTTATACCCGTCCAGTTTGATGTTGCCTGAGGTAGGTTCATAGAAGCGTTCCAGCAGCGCGGCTATCGTTGATTTACCCGAACCACTGGCTCCAACCAGTGCCACCGTCTGGCCAGGACGCAGCGTCAAACTAAAGTCCTTCAAGACGAGCTGGAATCCAGACATAGAGAGAGAGAGAGACACATATTTTAATATATAAATAAATGCATGTTTTAATATTTTTAGGAATAACAAAAATAATGATGAAAAAAAAAGGAATAATCAATTAGAATTTTCCACAAGCTAAACTATTCAATGTACAAAAATTATGAAAAATCTATTTCATTAATATTAAAAAATATTACATATTATTGAATTTTAAAAAACAAAATATTTGAATATAAAATATAACTAGACAAAATAATCTGAGAACAAAAATTAGAAAAAATCTATTTCATTAAAAATAAAAACAAAAGATGTAATATTATTGCATTTTCAATCACACAATATTTTTAAATAGAATTTAGCTTGAAAAAATAATTAGAGTACAAAATTAGGACAAATCTATTTCATTAATATTAAAAAATTATACATATTATTGAATATTAAAAAACAAAATAATCTGAGAACAAAAATTAGGAAAAATCTATTTCATTAAAAAAAAAAACATATGTAATATTATTGCATTTTCAATCACACAACATATTTAAATAGAATTTAGCTAGAAAAAATAATTAGAGTACAAAAATTAGGAAAAATCTATTTCATTAATATTAAAAAATTATACAAATTAATGAATTTTAAAAAACAAAATAATCTGAAAACAAAAATTAGGAAAAATCTATTTCATTAAAAAAAAAACATATGTAATATTATTGCATTTTCAATCACACAATGTTTTTAAGTAAAATTTAACTAGAAAGAATAATCAGAGTACAAAAAATAGTAATATATTCCAAAATATATTAATAAATATTATGTTAGGAATCACAAAAACAGAGAATACTACTTAAAGAAACTGAAATTAGGATAAAAAAAAAAAGAAATCAAAAATTAGGAAATTCAACTAGCTAAACTTTTTAGTGTCCAAAAATTAGGAAAAATCTATTTCATTAAAAATAAAAAAACAGATGTAATATTATTGCATTTTCAATCACACAATGTTTTTAAGTAGAATTAAACTAGAAAAATAATCAGAGTAAAAAAATTAAGAAACAACTATTTCATTAATATTAAGATACTCTTTGATTCCAGTTCTTTTTATAGAAATGTGGCAGAAAATAGTGGTAGTAAATAGTAAAAAGCTAAAAACCAAAATACTTTATAAAAAATTGCAGATTTTTGAAAAATGTACAATTTTTATAAACGAAAGATTGCTATTTATTAAATATAATTTTTTGGATTTTAGCTATTCCTAATTTTTGTCTTACAAATTCTTTATTTCTAGCTTTTATTTCTAAATATCATTTATATTTATTTTAAATTTCAAATTTCGATTTCCTAATTTGTAATTAATAAAAAACATTATTTCTAATTTTGGTTAGCCAATTATTATTTTTGATTAAATGCTTTTTAGTTCTGTTTTCTTTGTTTTTATTCTGTCCGAATTTTGGTATTCTTATTATATAGTTTTATAATAGTTAGTATTATTTTAAGATATAATAAAACGCGCGATTTTTAATCAAGCATTGTTAATTCTGGCTTATCCTTATTATAATTTCCTAAAGACAATTTTCTATATTTGTGTTTTCTAATAACATAATTATTAATTTTTTTTTTTTAATAACACTAATCCTAATTTTGCTTTCCTAATTTTTATCTTACTAATGAAATTTTTTCTTATTTTTATTTCCCAATAACATTATTCCTAATTTATATTTCTTAATACCACTATTTTTAATTTTTTCTTTAAAATTTTTTCTCCTAATCACAATATTCCTAATTTGTATTTTTTAATAACACTATTTTTAATTTTTTCTTTAAAATTTTTTCTCCTAATCACAATATTCCTAATTTATATTTCTTAATGACACTATTTTTAATTTTTTCTTTAAAATTTTTTCTCCTAATCACAATATTCCTAATTTGTATTTTTTAATAACACTATTTTTAATTTTTTCTTTCAAATTTTTTCTTCTTATAGCATTATTCCTAATTTGTATTTCTTTATAACACTATTTTTAATATTTTCTTTCCAATTTTTTCTCCCAATAAAATTATTCCTAATTTGTATTTCTTAAATACACTATTCCTAATTTTTTCTTTCAAATTCTTTCTCCTAATAGCATTATTCCTAAAATTGTTTTCCTAATCTTTATTTACTTGCTAGTTTTGTTTTCCTAAATTTTCTGCCAAATTTTGGTGTTCTTAGTATAAATTTTCGACTTTTGTATAGGGAATCATTAAATAATTCCAAGTAATGCTTCAAAGGATCAATCTCACCTGATCTGGACGCATGGGATACGCAAAGGAGACGTTCTCGAATCGTATTTCGCCATGCAAACGCTCCTGGGGTATGATATAACCACGTAACAGCTCCACTTTGGGCTGCATGGCGAGGAACTCAAAGACGCGACTTCCGGCGGTCATGCCACGGATCATCGTGCCCAACAGCACGGATCCCTGGGCCAAGGAGCGCTGCACTCCCTGCGAGGCCACCAGGAAGGCCATCAAGGCACCCGGCGTTAAGCTCTCCGTCGACATTAGATGACCGCCCATAAAGAGTGTGGAGAGCACCAGTGTGTTGAGGAAGAAATTGGTAAGACCCTGAAATACGGCTATGCCATGGCCCAAATCCTGTGCCAATCTCGCCGCCTCATTCGTCTCATTCTCGAACAACTGCATCTCGCGATATTCACAGGCACTGGAACGCACTGTCCGGATGTTGGACAACGCCTCCTCACAGACCCCCGTCGCACGCTCCGACTGCAATAGAAACAGCTCTATAATTTTAAATATTCCTCTTTTTATTTTTATACATATATTTTTTAAATTTATATATTCGAATCTTATAAATACTTAAATAATTTTCAAGCATTATTTAAACTTGATGCAAAAAACATATTTTTTTATATATTGAATTATAATTTTTTGAAATAATAATAAAATTGACATATCCCAAGAAGTTTTAAAAAGTATCAAGGGTATTGTACAGTAATGCACATTTTCTGTTTGCTTTTTTTTTAATTTACAATTTTGATGCGGAATCAAATTAGAGACCAAATAATTATAAAATTGACATTCCACAAGGAAATCGGACAAGTTTTGACAAAGTTATGGCAGTTTGAAATTTTTGAAAAAAGTGAAAAGTATGAAAAAAAAAACGACATTGATCAAAAGTATGGAAAAAATTCACAGTGATGGTAATAACTTAAATATTCCAATTTCAAGCTATAATCATAAAAATGATAGCCCATCAGTAGATCGATTTAGTTTTAGCATTATGACAGTTTGCAGTCTTCGAATAAGGAACAAGCGGAAGGTATTGAAAAATTAACAGTGATCGAAAGTATGCAAAAATGAAGACTAATGGAAAAAAATAAAGTTTTCCAATTTTGACGCAGAATCAAAATAGAGGCTAAATAATAATAAAATTGACATTCCGCAAGAATTCCGTTTTAATTTTGACAAAGTTATGGCAGGTTGAAGTTTGTAAAGATTGTAGAAAGTATGAAAAAATAGACAGTTATAAAAGAAAAGAAAAGAAAAGAAAAGAAAGAATCAAAAAAAGGCCCGAAAATAAAAAACATTTACCTTTCGGAAGGAAATCGGATGAGATTTGACAAAGTATGAAATTTACGAGTAATGAACAAGGGTAAAAAGTATGAAAAAAACGACATTGATCGTTATTAAATATTCCAATTTTAATGCAGAATTAAATAAAAGAATATATTATGATAAAAAATTATATTCCGCAAGGAAATCGAAAAAGGCTTGGAAAAGTTATGACAGTTTTAAATTTTTAAAAAAGAGAGAAATTGAAAAAAAATCTACGAAAAAGATGGTAATCAAAGGTATGGATAAAATGAACAATGAAGGAAATTAAAATTCTAATTTTGATGCTATATTAGATAGAATCAATTGTCAATTTCTTATAAAAATCGATTAATTGCCTCGCCTGATTGTCAAAAAATTAATCGAGTTCAAGTAGTTAAAAGTCGTTTTCGTGAAAAACGAGTTGTGAATTTTTTCAATGTATTTTTTCATTACTATTAAGCAGTTTCAAGGATTCGATATGGATATGATGGAATAGGAATAAATATTCACTCACCTGAGCCTGTGAGCTCTTGCTGAGAGCGCGCAGTTTGCGTCCCAGGTAGGTCATGAACATGACGACACAGGGAACACTGGCCAGGGCAATGGCCGCCATGTGGGGGGATATCATGAAGAGGGAAATGCTGCCACCGATGAGCTGGGCAGCACTTCGTAGTCCATGGGCGACAAACTGTTTGAACGAGGTTTTGAAGTCCTGAACATCGGCAGTTAAGCGATTCACCAGTTCACCGGTGCGATTCTCATCGAAGAACGAGATGTCCTGCAGCACGATCTGCTTGAACAGATCCTGACGCATCTTGGCCGCCATCTGTTCGCCAATGCGACTCAACAGATAAATATACATAAAGGTGAAGCCCGATTGCAGCATATAAAGACTCAGTAAATTGCTGGCGGGCTTACTCACATCCTTGACAAAGGAATTGTGTATGGGATCCATGACATAGGTATTCGCATATCGGGCCAGCGTATTCACCAGATCCCCCAGAAGATTCGGTATGCGTATGTTGATAAAAGCCACAACTAGCGCCGCCTGCAATACAAAGTTAAAATTAATCATATTGAAATTCTGGATAGAGGTCAGAATTTGACGGTTCAAAAAAGAACCAGATTAAAAAAACATATATACAAAAAAGTCATATATATAAAAAAATTAAGTTGGCTGGTCAAAGAGTTGTCCAACTTCCAACTGTCATAACTTGATCAAAACTGAATAGATTTTCAAACGGAATGTCGTTTTGATCATGATTTGGCCTCTAAATTCATTCTGTATTCAAATTTTGTTCATTTCGAAAATTTAATTATTTTCGACCAAGATTCGATATCGATGGTAAGGGTACCCCCTTTGAAATTTCGAAAATTCAAAATTTTAAATCTCAAGTTTTCACTTTTAATCAACTCCTTATATCGTAATTAGTATAAAACAACACTTTAAACTTGATTCTGAGACCTTTCATTTTTTTGTAAAAAATCATGTGAAATTGAACAAAAATTTGGACTTGTAAAGTGGTTAAATCCGCAGTCTGACCAACTTCAAACTGACATAACTTGATCAAAAGTGAACCGAATTTCAAGCGGAAAGTCATTTTGATCATGATTTGGCCTCTAAATTCATTCTGTATTCAAATATTTTTAAATTCGTTTTTTTGCCGTAACCTATATTTGTTTCGGTTTGATTCCCTGCCTAGGAGGCTGAAAATTTCACACAAAGTAGCTGAGATAATTTTTACATAAATATTGAGATTTAAACAACTCTTTATAAAACTTGAAAATAAATTATTTTGATATTTTTAAATCTAAATAGAAAAATAAAACCTTTTAATTAAATTATTTTTGTTAACTGACTGAATATTTGAAATGTTGCTTTCTTTTTATAAAAATCCAAAAGATTTGAACATGAATGCATAAAAAATTTGTATCCGATGCAGCGATATCGATTGATATCGCCAGCGATGCTGCCATCGCTAACACTGGCTGAATTGAACTTGTTGTTGCTTACGAATATGGCGCCAAGCAGTTCCCAGGTGTGCGGCTCCAGATATGTCCAGAAACGTTTCCAGTCAAACTGTTGATCCTCCTGCTCCACCGAGAGTGTGTGTTGTATGACGCCCGCCAATCGATTGCCCTCACAGTGCACGAGCATTGATCGTGACGCCCACCAGCTGCGCATGGCCACGCCCACGCCCAGTGTGCCGCCTCCAAGGAGCAGGGCACGTGTCGTGTGCAAGGCACGAGTTGCAGTGTGACCAGCACCTGTTGTTGTCATGTGTGGATGTTGTCGCATCAATCTGCTAGCATTTTGTAGTCGCTGTCCCAGCGGACTCTGTGGCAACTGTGATAACAGACGCTGGCTACAAAAAAAACACGATGACATAATCACAACAATAAAGCTTCAAAAGGTGTGGGGGGGGCAACCTTTATCATTTTTGTTAATCGGTTAATCGAGGAGCCTTGGATGACATGTGCGTGAGGGGGGGGGTAGGGGAGAGGGATGTCATTACCTGTGCAACTCACTGCGACTGCAGTTGTTTAGTATTAATCGCAGCATCCTCTGGCTTTTGTTTCTCTCTCTCTCTCTCTCACTCACTCACTCACTTAACTTACAAAGTATTAACAAGATACGCAACGCGCTAAAGCATTTAACTAAGTTGTTGGTTAACCTTAACAATAATAATAATAACACACACTAACCACTTATACTAATACCCGCACACACACACGCCTAGCGATGCGCTCTTGCCGATAGTTGCACAGGCCGCGATAGTAAAATACCAACAAGTGTTTTTTTTTTTGCACGCGCTCAACTTTTGCACAAATACCAACAATTTAAACTTATCACGGCACAATAATTTTGATGTTTTAGGTATACCATTAAAAATTTTATATAATTCAGTTGTTTGTGTTGTTTATAAAAGTTGCACGAGCTGCACACATATCTACAAAGTTTTTATCTGCTGTGCTATCGATAAGTTATAAGATTAGTAGCTGCTTATCTAAATTGTAATCGCCAGACAGCTTTTAAGGCTAGTATGCTGTTTGTGAAACTTAAAAAATGATACAATATTAAATGATACATTTGAAATAAGCAATTAGTTGAAATAAAAATAACAATTAAATGAAATTATTAGGGAGCGGTCTCTTCAAAAGTGTTTTCATGTTAACTAAAAGAGTAATTTCTGGGAAATTCTGTTTATTTCAAATGAATCATTTGAAATAAGCAATTAATCTAAATAAAAATCACAGTTAAATAAAATATTGAAAAATTAAATTACAACTAAATGCTTGAAAATATTGTATTTTAAGGGAAAAGTACCTTTATGTTGATGTTGGATTTAAGTGAAAAGGGACTTCCCAGGGGTAATTTCTAGAAACTTGTTTTTAAAAAGAAAGAAAGCCCACTTCTTGCATATTTTTACAAATAATTTCGCAGTTTTTATTGAAAAAATAGTTATATTTTATGCATAAAGTGTGTTTAACACAAAATCAATCAGTGTCCATGCCCGAACTATCATCATCATCATCGTCATCATCATTGCTGGAACATTCCTCATCAGAGCTGCTGCTCTCGCTGTCATCAATCCAATCGTGCGCTTTCTGATTGCTCGCAATGATAACCTTCCACTGTTCCAATTTATGCAGATCCAAGGCATAGAAATCGTTAAGTGTATGCTGTTTCTCATCCTCCTCGTACAGACCGCCAAAGAGATACAAATTGCCCTTGCAGACACAAAGTCCCGGATTCATGCGAGGCGCCGGAGCATCTGTACGTCGAGCATTGCCAAACAGACTCGGAATGGCGGAGACATATGGAGTGGTTGGTTGACTGGAACCGGGTCCACCAACAGTCACTGTGAAAATGCCATCGGTTGTGGTTGTTACGGATTTCGCTGGCTCAGCCGCGTTCTCATCCATTTCCACATCGTTGGACTTTTCATTATCCTTTTTGCCGCTGCTTTTGGTCTTGGCCACCACATCGAGCAGTCGCCAGGATTGTGCCGTTAAATCAAAGGCGAGCAGCTCATCCCCGAATTGTCCCTGAACATTCTCATCATCCTCGTTGACATCCATGACGCCGCCAAAGCAATAGGCCTTGCCATTTGGTGCCACTGTGCAGCCAACACTGTTCCTTGGCTTTGGACGATAACCGCCAGCTTTAACAGTGCTCCATTTGTACTTGTCGCCGCCAGATTCTGAAAAGGATAAGAATCAAAGATTATTAGAGGAAATTAATCAGGAAATTAAACCGTAATCGAAACCATAACCTTTAACTAATAAAAATTGGTAACTGTTACTGAAATCCTAGCCAAAATAAAACTTTGTTTTAAACCGAAACCGATATTGTTCGAGCCGAAATAACCGATGAGTAACCGATTCATATATAATGCTTACTTTCGTTATTTGTAAGGGATTAAAATCAAAACCGTAGCCTTTAACCGATATTAACCGATTGAAATTGGTATCCGTTACTAAAACTCTAAACGAAATAAAACCTTTTTTAAACCAAATTCTTCAAAACGAAATAAACTTTTAAAAAAAGAAATCCCGAAATTCTTCAAAGCGAGATAACCGATTAGTAATCGGTTCAAGTATAACGGTTACTTTCGTTTTAATTTCTTTACATTAAGTCATGTATTTATAGTGTAACCATAATTTTTCAAACTAATTTTTTATGTTCAATTTGAATATTGAACTTATTTTTGTTTTGTAAACCGGTATTTCGAAACCGAAACGTACAAAAACTCCGGAAGCCGTTACGTAACCGAAATTAAAAAGATTTTGCAAATTAATAACATAACCGAAACCGATATTCGATTTGGCTTGATACCCTACAATAAATGATCGATTATATAACAATAATATTACTATCTTGGTCCAGTGAGAACATGTCCGTGTGCGTTATTCCCCGATCCAGATCCTTCTTCATCGACGTCCTGGCGTAACCGCCCCAAATAAAGATCTTGCCATCGGGTGCAGCAGCAATACAACAACCTGAACGCACTGCCGGAACAATTGTACCGGCAATTTCAATCTTAAGCCATTGATAAGATTCCAGCGAGAAGACATGCACATCATTGTAATAATGATACGATTGATTATTATCATGAAAGCCGCCAAAGATGAAGAGACGCTTCTTGGAAGCGACCATACGATGGCCACTTCTCGCACTTGGTCCATTGGGTGACGTCACTTTGGTCCATTGACGGGTCTTCAGGCTCATTGTCCAGAGATCCTTATAATGATAGAACTGCAGTTGCGAGGGACTTGCGTGCTCACCGCCAAATAACTATAAATTAAATAAATTAATCAATTTAACTACGATTATAGGCAATTAAGAAAGTTATAGTCGAGTACCCTAACCATTTTAAAAAATTAAAATAATTTTAAATTCCATCAAATTTAATTGCAATTAAAGTTAAATAAATTATAGCCAACTTTCATATGAGGATAAAATATCCGAATATCCGAATTTGTTATAAAAATAAAAAATTATACGATCTTTTAAAATGTCAGATTTCTAGCTAATTATTTAAATTATCTAGTTATTGCAATAAGCTATAACATAGCTAAAGTGACAACTCTGCATCACTTACCCACAATTGCCCGCCATCGGTGGCAACGGCGACCATTTGATGTCCACTGCGTGGTGTTGGTCCCGACGGTGATTTCAACTGTTTCCACTCGTTGCGTGGAATATTATAAAAGTATAAATCATTAAATACAGACACTTTGGCGCCATTGTAAAGCTCGCCGCCAAACATAATGAGTTCCTCCTTTTCGGGATGCGATACGAGTGTGAAATTGGCACGTGGAGTTGGCGGTGGGCATAATTCTTCGCTTATTGCCTTTATGCGTCCTTCCTCAGCCTCCAAAGTCTTAACAGTTTCAGCAATATCGGCCTATAAAAGTGTGAAAATTCATTGTTTACAAATTGTGATATATAAAACCGGGCGTAGCGTGAGTTTACTTCTCCCAGTTTTTCCAGCATTTTCTTTTGTTTGGCCGCCTGTTTCTTATCCGTTTTCATTGCTGTTTTCTCCGCACCCTTTCCCTTTTTCTTATTCTTGTCCTTTTTACCCATTTTTTTTAAATTATTTAATAAATTCAATTTGTATTCAAAGAGCAAATGCACGTTTTTGTTGATCAAATGCAGTGCTGCCAGTTTTTTATGGGAAAAAAAGCTGTTTCTGTCCGGAAAGCATCCGAGAAATAGCTGAAAGTGCGATACAAAATAGCTTAAATTAGCCAACAAACCTAGTAGCAATGCTGCCAACATGTTTTAATAAGTAGGGCGCCATCTATTGTCAATTGCCAAAGAAAACTTTACCTATTTTTTTGTATTTTCGATGGAATAAAATAGTCATTGCGATGGCGAGCATTTATAATATAATAGTTATATTTTTAACAATAGCTTAAATTTGCAATTAGCTTATAATACAGAATATTCTTTTAATAATGTTGCCTCGAAACCATATCTGCCCTACATTTTCTGGAAACCACGGCTGCCACCCTGTTTGATTATACCAAATGATTTGGATAAGGATGGCAATATCCACTGTCGATATTGATATCAAAAATAATATCGTTTCCTGATTAAATATCGACAATCAGTAATATCGATGTAGTATCGATATTACCATATCGAAACCCATCCCTAGATTCGATAGAGTCGAGTTGGCATTTGTACTCGAAAAATTCCATTTAATTAAAAAAAACCCAATTGTTTAAAAAATTATTAAACAAGTAAATGGTTTATTAACACACTGCAAGTACGTGTAATTGAACGACAGTTTTGTGTAAGTCTTGGTCCCAAAAACGAATTAATAATTAGGCCAAAGCAAAGCAAAAAAGAAAAAAAAGAAAGGCGCAGGAGTGACACCTTGTGTTTGTGTTGATGTGCGTGAGAGTGAGAGAGAGAGGAGACTCGGTGCGTGCGAAAATGTACTATCTACACGGCTGATGCTGCTGATATTAAAAAAAGAAATAAAAACCCTAACAAGATCGGGCCATCGCCTAATCAGCTGCTTTCCAACTAATTATGCGAAAATAGTTGGTCTGCAAGTGCTAGCAACCCGCTTCCTCCCCCCGGGCCACTTGCAGCTTATATATTTGAGCGGTTACAACCCTGTGTGCGTGTGTGTGTGTGTGCGTATTATTTGTATTTGCAGCTCGCCTGGCAACTTCTCTCTTAATCGTGCTCTCTCTCTCTCGCTGTCGTTCCCCACTGGTTTTTCGAACTGCTCCAATTTAGCTGTTTTCACTTTTGACTTTACGTCCAATGTCGAAAAATATTCAACACAAATAAATACTTAATGCATTTATTAATTAAATAGTAATAATAATGCAAATGAAAATAATATTCGTTGCACATTTGCAGTTGAAAAAAGCCGCTATTTAAAATAAATGCTGTGTCAAGCAGCACAATAACAACAACATTCAGAGCGAAACGGTGGTAACAAAAACGACGAAAAAGAGTGAGTGGCAAAAAGCGAAAAGGGTAGGGTACAAGGGGGGAAGAGCACAGCAAACGTCCACGTAAACTTTTAGCTTACCGTGTTTATTGTTGTTGCTGCTGTCAATTGTGATTGTTGAATTATACAAAAAGTGTACACAACAATAAAATTGAAAAGAAAAGAATACAAAAAAGACACAGAAGCAACACATAAGCAATTGGCAAGTACATACAAGCAAACTTGATCTTTCGATTTTTTTTTTTTGGTTTTTTATATTTCACCCATTCCCTTTGCTGTCATAACACACAAACAAATTTGTTAACTGACCTAAGCCCAAGTCCAAAACATGTCGTGGCTAAAGCATCGCGCACAGCAGCTGCAAGGAAATGCAAAATCTAAATTTCTTGATCTACAATATTTGCAAATTAATCAAAATCAGCAATTTGAGGGTGTACAGGTAACGTGGTAAAAATGTGTGTGTGTGTGTGTGTATGTGTGTCTCCAATTAGAAGACAACAGTTATTTAATGGACATCAGCTGTCAATTGGTTTTACAGTCTGTCTGGTAACGCTGTCGCTGTTTACACAGTTGCCAGCTGTCTGGTAACGCTGCTGAAATACAAAGCTGCCAGCTAACAACAAATGAAATAATGACAAAATTGTAAAATAATCGTGTTTTGTTTTTGTTTTTTTGCAGTTTGTCCACTGCAACAACATGTTGCACAATAACGGCAACTGGCTGCCACCGCCTCAGCAGTCGCAGCAGCAGCAGCAACAACTACGTCAGCAACAGCAGGCAGCAACATTGCAACATCACTCTCATCAGGCACCACAACAACAACAGCTGCAGCAGCAACAGGCGACTTTGCAACAACAACAACAGCAGCAGCCACCTCAGCTTTATGCCAGCCAAATGTTTCAGCAGCCGCAGCTGCCAACACAAGCAACAACACAACAACAATATTGGCCAGAGGAGCAGCAGACGCTAAACTACAACAATTACTATGCACCACAACAACAACCGGCACCACAACAATCACTACAACAAGCACCACAACAGCAACAGCTACCACAACAACAACTACCACAACAACCTTTGCTTTATGCCGCACCAGCAACAACAACAACAACTGAGCTCGCCACACAGCAGCAACAATTCTATTCAGCACCGCAGCAATTGGAGGCGAATGTCTTTGACAATAATAATAGTGGCAAAAATGATGGCTGGGATGATTGGGGCGATTGGAATGATAATGCCAATAACAGCAGTAATAATAATATTAACAATAGTAGCAACAATATGTTACACAACAACAACAGCAGCAATAGCGAGGCGCCAGCGCTTGCTTGTGTTGTAGAGGATGCATTTAATGTACACGGTCAAAGCAGTTGGCATGCTTTTGGCAACAGCAGCAGCAACAACACCTCGGAAGCTGGCAAAGCGTTGTCAGAATTGCCACCGTTGTTAACACCAGACACGACGCAGCTGACGTCGGTGGTGCCGGAGCCAGAACTGAATGCCATTGTGCCACCGCGTGCCTTTCAAAATCAGCCGCAAGTTGTAGCAACAATAGAAACAGCAGCAGTAGCGGCAACACCTCCAACAGTGGCAACCCTAACAGCAGCAACACTTGCTCCTGCACCACCAACAGCAGCAGCAACACTTGCTCCTGCACCACCAACAGCAGCAGCAGCAGTTGTTCCTCTACCACCAACAGCAGCAGCAGTTGCTCCTCTACCACCAACAGCAGCAGCAGTTGCAGCTGCACCTCCACTACCAACCACAGCAGCAGCAACAGTCCTCGCCACACCAGCAACAGTTGCTGTCATGCCTGCGCTGCCGCCGCCAGCGTTAGACAGTGCAGCAGCAGCAGGTAATCCCTTCAAGCGTGCAGGTGGACTCAGCAAGCGTGTCAATATACTTGCCACAAGCGATGCAACAGCTGCAGCTGCCGCTCCTGCTCCAGTTCCCACTGCTGTGCCCGCTCCCATGCCTCTGCAGCAATTTCTGTTGCCGGAACACAATGCGGAGCTGCAATATGAGAATCAGGAGGTGCTCTTAGCCGCACCAAATGATGAGCGTGCTCAGTACTTGCAGACAAGTCACTTATCCGAGCAGAATGAGGAACTAAATGAGAACAACTGGGAGGCAGATGGTTTATTGCCACCACCAGGCTTGTCACGTCTGGTATTGGGGCAACCGGAGCTGGTGGAGCAACAGCGTCTGGTCACAGGCACCGAGCAGCCCACAAGCAGTGCAGCCAATCCACAATTGCACATGTCCGAACGTCAGGCGGATGGTGAGGATACCTCCGAGGGTGAACAGGCAACGCCAACACCCACACGCAACGATATCTATCAGCAACAGCAGCTGCAGCAGCAACAACAGCTGTTGCCACCGCCACGTCGTGTGGTCACGGGCGTGGAGACGCTAACCACGGTGGTGCTATCCGGCGAACAGCGTGAAGTGGTGCTCGATGGTGAAAATCTGGAGGATCAGCCTGTGATGCCACAATTGCTGACGGGAGCAGCAACCGCAATGGGAGCAGCAGCAGCAACAACAGCTGCAGCTGGCGTGGAGCTGGACATGGAAACACAACACATGGTTAAAGAGGATAACGAAACAACAACAACAACACAGCATGCACTGCAACAACAGCAATTGCAGCAGCAGCAACAACAATTGCAGCAGCAACAGCAGCAGCAGCAATCCACGCTGGACAAGAGGCCAAGAAGCAAGCCAAGAGCAGCTGCCTCCTTGGATCTGGAGTCGGAGGATGAGTCCGAGGATGAATGGCTATTGAGTGATCGGCATGAGGCGCCACGTCGTCAGCCGGATGAGCGCAGTTTGCGCAGCATGCGACGTCATTACAACAACAACAACAGCAACAACTATGAAGGTGAAACGGATAATTCAGTGCGTGGTGTGGCAGGTGGTGCCAGTGGTGTCAGTGGTGCCATCTCCACCGGTCACAATGACAGTCTCAGCAGCAAATCCAACCGAGATGCCAAACGACGCAGTCGTGATGCCGAAAACCAGCGAAGACATGACCAGGAGCGTGGCAATGGACGTGACAGGGAGCGTG
This sequence comes from Drosophila innubila, assembly GCF_004354385.1. NCBI lineage: Eukaryota > Metazoa > Arthropoda > Insecta > Diptera > Drosophilidae > Drosophila > Drosophila innubila. The sequence goes on along the minus strand of NC_047626.1, from coordinate 3,418,833 downwards.
AAAGGGAACGTGAGCGAGAGCGGGAGCGGGAACGAGAGCGGGAAAGGGAACGCAATTTGTGGCGTCGCGAGGAACAGAAACCGGAGCGTCGTTCGCGCTATAGCAACAATAGCAATAGCAACTATGATGGTGAATCGGATGCTGCCGATGCAGTTGCTCAGGCGGCGGCAGCTAGCGATGGTGGTGCAAATGCCGCAGCTGGACGCAGCAGCAAAGGCAGTCGAGGCAGACGCACTGCAGCAGCTGCACCTGTAGATGATGATTATGATGATTACGCGGAGCAGCAGTCGGCAACGGCAACGTCACGTGGTGGCAGTCACTATCAACCCTCCCGTCGCGAGAAGCAGCAACAACAACAACAACAGTCACGTGGACACGGACGACGCAGTCACGAGGGCGGTCGTGGCTCGGCACGTCGTGATCATCCGCATGCACAGTGGGGCGATGCACGCGACTATGAGGAATATCGTGGCAAGAGTTCACGCAACAGCGACATGGAAAAGGAGCGCATCAATGGCGGCGGCGGTGGCGGTGGCAGCAACAGTGGCAAGCGACAACAACAACGCAACTATGAGCAATATGGCAATGCAGCTGCCTATGATCCGTATGGCATGTACGAGCAAATGTCGAGAAATCCACATGCCTATGCGGACATGTATGCCAAGTTCTATGGCCAAATGATGAACTCGATGACAATGGCAGCTGTAAATGCAGCAGCCATAAAAGCAGCTGCTGCCTCCAAAGGTACAACAGCAACAAGCGCAACAGCAACACCACATGCAACTGCAACACAGCTGCAACAGCAACAAGCATTCAACACACTTTTGGGTGCTGGTGTTGCAGGAGCAGGACAACTTCTGCCCAATGATGCCAATGAGGCCGCATTGCTCAGGGAACGTGAAAGGTGAGTTGACAGACATGAAATTGATCATACTGTTTATATTACTGCTCCAACTGCAGTCTTTGCAGACTAAAAATAGCACTACACTTCCATAGGTTGCCCCCAAAAGGCTAGCAAGATATTAAATACGTCCGCTTATTGCTTAAATCTCAAGTTTTCAAGGTTTCTTAGCGTTTTAAATAGATACATTGCAACATGAGTGCATAAAATTAAAAAAATACATGGAATCGAATGGAATTGAAACACTAAAACACATTTCATTCCATCGTTCCATACCAATATAAGTTGCAAATTATAAAATGATTAAAATGCCATAGGAACGAATGGAAATGAAACACTAAATTTCAAGTTTTTCATCGTTTTTAGTAGAAATGGTACAGTTTTAAAGCATAATATAAATAAAAATACATGGGAACGGACGGAATTGAAACACTAGAATGATTTATTTAATTTAATCATTGTCCGTCACAAAAATGCAATATCTAGCCAATTTCATTACATCGTGACTTACTTATTTAGGTTGCTAATCAGAATATGAAAAGAATTTTATAAGAACGAATGGAAATGAAACATTTTAAAAGTAAAAATTATGATTGCTCGTAACAAAAATGCAATATTCAGGCGATTATATTATATTCTTCCATGTCAAAGAAGAAGAAAAACTGCCAAAGAAACGTATGAAAATGATACATTAAAAACCTATTAAAGAATCCAGTTCATTCCATCGTTCCATAACAGCAAATTTCTGAGGCAAAATGTATTGCAATTTTCATACCAATGTATCAGAAATAGTCCTATTTCCAAAATATTTTATTTAATCGTTCCATATCAATATATAGAATATGGATAAAATGCCTATATAACGCAAAAATATGTTCAATTTCTCACTTCTTTTAAAGCTTGACAGACTTTTGGAGCATTTTAGTTTAATTTGAATGTCTGCAAAGTCGACAGAAAACAAATACAGCTGTTGGTCTTCGGTTCCTATCGAAGTTATTGTTTGTTTTGTTACTAGTTTTGTTTACTCTTTTTTATTAAATAATTTTTCTAATTTTTTTGACACTATTTTTATGGGGCATGTTGTAGTCACTTTACTTACCACACCTTACTCACCATACTAGCTGAATTCGCTCGAACAGCTGTAGAGTTGTGCTCTCTTTCTCTCTCACTGTTGGAGTTGTTGCTTACTCGTTACTGTTAATTAACATTGAACTAACAGAGGCGCTGCTAATGAAGTGTTCCAGTGTTACCAATTTAATTACATAGTTTATCGATAACAAATTTATTAATGATGGGCGTTAAGTAGTTTTAACTTTTTTAACCTCAGCGCTATTAATTATATGTCGCCTAACCTGTACAACCTGATCCTAGTTCCTGCCCTCCACATTCCTGCAAACAAGAAATATCTGTCACTGTCTCACAGTGTATCTCTCTCTCTCTCGCTCGCTCACCTCGCTCCGTTCCGCTCGCTGCGCTTTTTGTGTAATTCCCCCTTTAAAAAAATAAATACCAGTACTAAGAATTTTCCCCAAATTTTCAAATCAAGTACAGTTGTGTTGTGTCTGCTACTAACAATGCAATAAAAACAAATATAATGTTTCGTTTCTAACAAAAACAACAACAACAATCGATCTACACACACATACACACACACACCCACCAAATGCCGTCAATGTGCTTACTCTTTAGGTACACACACGCATACATAACACAAGCCAATGAATTCCATCGTCGTCGCCATGAGCAACAACTCAATCTCTACCAGCAACAACAACAACAACAACAACAACAACATAACTACACGGATGTGTTAAACACAACATTGGGTGAAGATGCAGCCAGTCTTTATGGAACTTCATATGGCATCTCCAGTGCACGTTCCCTCAGCAATTTGAATGGTGATGATGCTCCTCCAACTTCAACAGCAGGATATACACGCTACTATGCTGGCTCGGAATGCGGCGTTGATATCAGGTGGTCATTCCCAAAAAAAAAATACAAAAAAAAAACCAAAAAAACTCACATTCCTACTCCAACTCAACTTGAATACTAAAAGTTAGAAATTCTCTTCGAAATTCATTTCTCAAGTAGGTTCCACATTCTTCAACTACTTTTCTGTCTGGTCTCATTTGTGTTCCTTTTGTTTGGCTTCAACTCATTCACATACAAATTGTACATTTACATACATCCATTTCTTCCCAAAGTCCTATTGTGCTTTCCCCCCCCTCTTTTAACTTTCTGGGATGCCCCTCTATTGCCGTTACTTTCTCTGCTTTTGCTTTTGGCTTGTCATTAGGGGAAGAAAAGGAAAAGCTATTAGTTAGGAGTTGCTGTTAATTGCTTACAATGTTAGTGTGACGCTGTTAATGCTTATGTTAATACAATGTTAAGTTTATACCTTGCAAATGCTGCATGAATCCAGCTTTAAAAGCTTTATGTTAACAAAGCGTTGACTTAACATGATAATGTTAGTAAAAGCGCGCCTTTTAACAGGGGTTTTTTCGGGATAGATAATAAAGAAATAACATCAGGAGAAACTTTCTTATGATTACGTTAACTTTTTACATTTTTTTTTACTTTAAAATATGTGATTTGGGAATTATACAGAAAAAAGATTGTTTGAAAAAACTTAATGGCAAAATGCATATAAAGTTTTTAATAAAAAGTATCGATAAAACTTTACAAAACTTATCGTGCCATTTATCTACATGCTAAAGAGTTTACTTTTAGCGTTGCCACTCTGGCTAATGTAACGTAATTGATCAGCAATTGTTGCCAACTGATTAAAAAATGTATGGGCTTATGAAGTAAAAAAAAATTGTAGAAAAAAAATTTAATGGCAAAATGAATATAAACTTTTTAGTAAAAAGAGGTGATACAACATTACAAAACTTATCGTGCAATTTATCTACATGCTAAAGAGTTTGCTTTTAGTGTTGCCACTCTGGCTAATGTATCGTAATTGATCAGCAAGTGTTGCCAACTGATTAAAAAATGTATGGGTTTATGAAGTAAACAAAAAATTCGGAAACTATTATAAAATGTATTATATAATAATGATACATGATAATATTTTATGGTGAACATGATAAAAATGAGCTTAGTTTTTAGATATGGAAAGTTTTCTAGCTATCTTTATGGCTTTAAAGAACTATTTCTCTCAACTTCTATATCAGATTTCTTGGTCTTTAAATTAACTGATATTTCTCTATCTTATCTTTCGAAAGACTGAGTTCCTATGGTGAGGGTGTTTTTATGATCATCAGCGGGAAGAATACGAAAAATTGCCGACTATTCTTAACAACATTTTCTTTTCACTACCCTTGCCCCCCTTTATTTATTCCAAAATGCATGACTTTTGATTTTGATTTTAATTGAATATTTATTATTGATTGTGATTATCGATTTGCCTGCTGCTGAATTTTAATAATGAAATGGGATTATTTTGATTGGAATGTGCACTAATTAATGTCTCATCTCATAGAGCTGTTGGTGCTGCAACGACAACATCATATGCCCCAAATGCGGAGGCAACAACGACAACGACTGTGGCACGTCCGCCCAGACGTCGCACCCCCTTGCTTTACAATCGTCCACATCTGGTGGCATCCTATTCGATGAGTCTGCTGCTGCGTGTGCGTCCCAAATACGCTGGACGCGGACGATTGCGCAACGATGTGGATGTGTCGGCGCCACGGATTAAGGATGCCACAAGTAGCTTGCTGCGCGCCTATCCGGGTCCGTTGCAAGGACGCAAGCTGCACAAGGACAAGATCATAAGCTTCTGCAAGGAGCAGATACGTTTGGGACCAGCACGTTCCTGCACCGTGTTGTATGCCACACAGAAGAAGCCACTGGGCAACGTTGAGAAATATCGTGCCTCTCATGCGCTTATGTGGCATCTACTCATTCTGCTACTGCGACAAAATGGGGTAAGTTGACATGGAGGTTAACTCGAAAAGCACAAATAAACTAGAAGGAAAATTAAAAAAATATATATATAAATACTAATAATAATAATAAGAAAATAATCAAATAAACTAGAAAGAAAATTGAATAAATTCAAAATAAGGACTCTAAATACACAAATAAAAAAAATTCAAAAAAAAAAAATTAACAATAATAATAATAAGAAAATAAGACAAATAAACTAGAAAGAAAATTTAATAAAATCAAAATAAGGACTCTAAATACACCAATAAACTATAAAGAAAATTCAGAAAATAAATATGAAAACAAGACAAATAAACTAGAAAGAAAATTTAAAGAAATCAAAATAAGGACGGAATAAAGCCAACATTTAACAAAATATTTAAATAAGAAAAACATTCAAAGTGCAAAAATTTGGAGACACCTGCTTCATTAATATTAAAATCAAGTAAATATCACTTTTCAAAGGACCGTTACATTAATAGTTTTTAAATTATAATTTTTTGACGGAAATATTATTTTTTTTTAGATTTTTATCAAAACATTAAATAACAACTTAAATTTGTAATATCATCATTTTCTTTTCATAATCTTAAATCGCTAGTTTCATTAAATAACTACTAGTTTACTAGTTTTGTGTTTCTTTTTTTTTGTAAATGAAAATTCTTTGTTGATTTTTATCATAAAATTACATAAGAACTTTTAAATTAAAATAAAGGTATGATATTAAATTTATTTTGCATACAATATTTTTGATCTTGAAACTAACAAATGTCTGAGTATTAAATTTTTTTTTTATAAACTTAAATTTTCAAATTAAAATTTTCCTAATTTAGCTTTGCCTATTTTTTTTTCCTAATAACAAGTTTCTTGATTAATTGTTTCTTTTATTAAATCCACAATTTCAATAGTATAATTTGTCACAATTCTTATAGTTAGTGTTACACTAGAAACTTTCGATTAATTGCTCTGCCATTTTAGGTCATTGCGGATACGGATGTGGGAGATTTGTTGCTGGAGAATCAGCGGGAATATCCGTATGCGCCGGATGCCGAAGCAGATGCCGAGTCTTCGGAGACACGGGCGGACGCCAACGAAATGCTTAACGATTCAGATGGCGAGCCTGTGACGGCAACGGGAACTGGAGCTGCTGCTGGTGCCGCTGCTGGTGCCGAGACTGAGCTGGATGCGGATGCCGCAGATGTGGCTGCAACGGCTGCAACAATGTCCGAGCAGGCGGCCACAGATCAGTTTCGCAGTTATGTGCTGCGCGGCAATGTGGAGGAGGCATTACAATGGGCCACCGATCACAATTTGTGGACACATGCCTTCTTCTTGGCCCTCTACGAGGATCGTTATGCCCTGACGGATGTGGCACAAAAGTTCCTCAATCGTGCGATCAAAGCGAATGATCCACTGCAGACGCTCTATCAGATGAAGAGCTGTCACACTCCATCGTGTGTTAGCCAACTGCGTGATGAGCATTGGGGCGATTGGCGTTCCCACCTCTCCATTCTGGTGACGAACAAGTCACGTCAGCCCGAATACGATCGCAGCTCGGTTGTCGCCTTGGGCGATACACTCTTCCAGCGTGGCGACATCTATGCGGCACACTTCTGTTATCTGGTGGCACAGGAGGAGTTTGGACGCTATGACAGCGCTGCCACAGAGCTGAGCACGCTCACTGGCAATGTGCCCAGGTGAGCAACAAAACACGCTAGTGACGAAGCTCCATATATTTATTAGTAATGTCACAATACACAACCAAATTTTATCCATTTAATCTATTGATTTTCATAGTGAATTGACAACTCAATTCCAATTTGATTCTTCATATCAATTTTCACATTCTCAATGACTTGAAACTGTCATAACTTTATTAAAATCAAGCCGATGTCCTTGCGGAATATTATTTTGTTCTTTATTTGGCCTTTATTTTCATTCTGCATCGAAAATTAATTATTAATTTAATTTTCTATACTTTTCTCTTGACACTTTCTCAAAAACTTGAAACTGTCATAACTTTGTCAAAACTAAACTAATGTCCTTGCGGAATATAATTTTGTTCTTTATTTGGCCTCTATTTTGATTCTGCAACGAAATTTAATTATTAATTTATTTTTTCTCTATAATTTTCTCTTGACTCTTTTTCATCAACTTTAAAATATTATAACATTGTCAAATGTCAATTTGGAATGTAAAAATTGGAAAATTTAATTGAGTTTTTAAGCATTACTGTCCATTTTGTCCAATACTTTCGATTTTTTCCCATAATATTCCTTTGACTCTTTTTCAAAACTCGCCGATTTTAATTGAAAACTCGATTCACAGTTAGGATATACATAAATTATACTTACACTCTGTTCTTATAAAGTAGAAATATATTATAATCGAGTCTATATAGCAAAGTCCGTAACTTGAGCTAAAAGCATTCTCATTTTTTTTTTGTAAACTATTGCAAAATATTAAAATAAAATAACATATATTAATCTATTTATTTTTTTTAGACTAATCCTGCTGGGTGCCTCGCACTACAAGCCCTTCAATGAGTTTGCCAGCAACGAGGCGATCATCATGACGGAGATTTACGAGTATGCACGATCCCTGTTCGATCAGAAGTTCAGCATTGTCAACTTTCAGCATTATAAGTTCCTGCTGGCCACACGCATCCTTGACTATGGTCAGCATTTCCGTTGCACCAATTATTTGGAACAGATTGCCAAGCATATTGAACTCAAACCGGAAAGCTATGATAGCGATTTTATACAACGCGTAAGTTGATTGAAACTAACTTGCAACTATATATACTTATAGAATGTATTTGATTTTAGGTCTGTGGCTTGGCAGAACGTTTGCGTTATCATGATCCCATACTGATCAATCGTGTGTCCTTTGCCAGTCCACCAAATGCCACTAATAATAATGCTGGTCAATCGACGCCAGCTCAAGGTGCGCCCGAGGAAAAGGAATGGCTGCGTCAGCTGCGATCACTGGCCGATCAGGTGAGTGACTTGATCTTGCCACATGAAAACCAATTGCAAATGAGTTCACATTTAATTTCAAATTGGTTTATTCAGCTGAAGGCAGGAACAAATATATAAAGAGATGCCAAAGAAATCCACATCAGCCGAATATCTGAAAAAAAAAATTGGTCTTAGCTATGTTGTGTCAAAATTTCAGCCTCCTAGCTCTTACCGTTTGTTCATAAATTGGGCTTAAAGCACAATTATAAGCGAAAAAATTATACAAAAACACTTAAACAATTTATAATATTTTTATTTTGAGAAACCTGTGAGATAAAAAGTCTAAAAATCAGCCGAACATCTGAAAAAAAAAAAATTGTCTTAGCTATGTTGTGCCAAAATATCAGCCTCCTAGCTCTTAGTGTTTCTTTACAAATAAACATGCACAATTAAGTGCCGAAAAAATCTTTTAAGCGAAAAAATTATACAAAAACACTAAAAACAATTTCGAATATTTTTGTTTTGAGAAACCTGTGAGATAATAAATCTAAAAATCAGCCGAACATCTGAAAAACAAAAAATGGTCTTAGCTATGTTTTGCCAAAATTTCAGCTTCCTAGCTCTTACCGTTTGTTCATAAATAAACATGAAAATTGTGCTTAAAGCACAATTAAGTGCCGAAAAAACTCTCATAAGCGAAAAATTATACAAAAACACTTAAAACAATTTAGAATATTTTTATTTTGAGAAACCTGTCAGATAAAAAGTGTAAAAAAAAGTTTTGCTTGAGCAATAACCGCAGAAAACGGAATATAGAAATGAATGTGAATTTTCGAAAATAACATTTGCTTGCTAATAAGTTAAAATTTCTTTAACAGCAGCCACTACAACAACAACAACAACAGGAGCAACAGCAATTGCAGCAGCAGCAGCAGCAGCAGCAGCAACAACAAAGCGACATTGATCAGCAATTTGTGAGTTTGAATAAACAAATGCGTGAGCTAAATATGCAATATGAGGATACCATGCAACGTGATCATGAGGAGCAGCAGCAGCAACAACAACAGCAGCAGCAGCAGCAACAGTTGCAACAGCAGGAGCAACAGCAACAATTGCAACCACAGTCGGAGTATTATGAGCAGCAGAGTCATGATCAAACGATTAACAGCGATGTTGCTGCTGTTGCTGCTTATGCGCCACAAATGTACTACGATCCCAATGCAGCACAGCAACAACAACAACTACAACAACAACAGCAGCAGCAGCAGCAACAACAGCAATTGTATGATCCCTCGCAGCAGCAACAACAACAACAGGCTGCAGTTTATGGCCACATTGAAAATGCCAGCGAGGCATATGGTGAACAACAGGCCACAGGCATCACTGGCTATGGTGCACCGCCAGCAGCAGCAGGTGGATACGATTATTGGCCCAACAGCGTGCAACAGCCGTATGGCGATGAGGTAGGTGCCACACCAACAACCACTACAGCAATACAATTGCAATTGCAGCAGCCTCACATTTCGATTAGTTGAAACCAGGAACTGTAAATAATGATTACTTTGTTTATAATTTAATAGAACAAACTATTAACTAATAGATATTTTTAAAAAGGCGTTCAGTACAACCAAAATTCAGCTTTAAGCATAATCTATTATTTTCCAAATTACAACTTTTCGGCATTTACTCACCAAATAATGTTTAATTTTGAGTTATACTTTAAAAGTTTTAAAATAATAATTATTTTTTGTGATAAAAAAATAAAAATCGTAAGATAATTATTATTTTTTCAGTTTTATATTTTTTTTGTTCAAAAATAAGATTTATTATTGCTCAAAAATAAAACTCAAATTGCAATTTTGACTTTTCATGTGCAAAATTTATATACAGGCCTGTTCTGGTTTTTATTTTCGGAATTAGCGGATTAAGCGAAGTTTCTAAATTTCATTTCGGGAACATTTTACCTTTTAAATTTACTTTGAGTTGGTGAATTTTAGTCTGATAAAGTTTTAAAAAGCTAGTATTTATTTAGGCTTAATGAAACGTGAAAAAATATATTTTTAAAAATTTTATTAATTAAATAGCTAATGAAAACCGGAAAAGGCCGATATATTCTTTTTCAGTGTACCAAGACAAACCGATTTAATCAATTATTGAGTTAATAAGAAAAATATAAAAAAGTTAAAATTGCAGCATGATTTTTATTTTTGAAGAAAAAATAAGACTCGAAGAATAATTATTAATGATGATGAGTTGATGAAATAAAACTCATAGAATAATTATTAATGATTAATGATGATAATTTGATGAAATAAAACTCAAGGAATAATTATTAATGATTAATGATGATTTAATGAAATAAAACTTAAGGAATAATTATTAATGATTAATGAAGATGAGTTAATGAAAAAAACTCAACGAATTATCATTAATGATTAATGTTAATGAGTTTTATTTTTTTGCTCAGATATAATACTTTTTTTTTTTTTGTAATTGTAAAGTATAACTTAAAATGAATCCTTATATTTAAAAAAAAAAAATAAAAATAATCATTATATTGTAATTTTTATAGTAAAACTTAAAATTATTACAGTTCCTGGTTAAATTACATATTTCTCAATGGCCTCTTTTTTTAATATTATTATTATTTGGTTTTTTTTTTTTTTGAATTTCATTTGTATACTTATGTTAATGTATTTATGAATTGTTTATGTTTGTTAAATATTTGCATTGTAGTTTAGTGTTTTTGTTGTAGTTTTGCTTTTTTATAATTATTATTAGCATTAGTTTTATGTATGATCGTTACTTGTTGTTTTTTTTTTTTTTTTTTTTTTTGGCTAAAGAGAAGCGACACAAAATTCAATTTAAAATTTATGCGCTGCATGCAAATCAAAAAAAAAGAAAAAACAAAAAAAAATGATGTTGCTAACGTTTCTAATCATACACACAAACACACACGCACAACCGCAACACACACACACTCACACACACACATACATACATACATGTAAATGGAATGCAGCTGTCGCATATGGAAAGCAATGAGATGATTGCTGACAGCAACAGCCAGAATAACAGCAGCAACAATCACAGCAACAACAGCAACATTGCTGACAGCAATAGTAATAAAACAAGCGCAGCTGAAATTGAGCAGCAACAGCAACAATTGCAGCTGCAAGAACAGCAACTGAACAGCAGCAACATGCACGACAGCAATAGCAACAGCAACAATAGCAACAATCGCTTTAAACACAATGCCTTGAAGCTGCCCGCTGCTGGCAAGGATAATAGCAAATTATTGGCACGCAAATTGCAATTTGATGCAACGGCAACAGAAGGCACAGCAACAGCAACAACTACAGCAATAGCAGCAGCAACAACAACAGCAACGAACACAAAGGCATTCAATTTGAATGATGTAAGTAGCATTATAAATCTAAATAAACGACATAATGCTACCAGCAACAACAGCAGCAACAGCAGCAATATAGCAACAGCAGCAACAAGTTTAAATATTAATCATAATAAAAAGTGCAACAGTTTGGCAAATGCTGTGCCCAAAACATTAACCACGCCCACACGCTTTATACCAGCCAAGCCGGTGTTAGCCAAGCCCATAGCCAGTACAGTCACAACAGCAACAACAGCAACTGCAACAGCAGCAACAACAGCAACAACAACCACAGCGACGCCAGCAGCAGCAACAACAGGCGGTGTTAAGCGCGTCAATTTTGATTTGCCCACAACAATTGCTGAGGAGCATGATAACGATAGCGATAACGATAACGATACCGATAACTTGAATTATAGCCTTGCATTGGCGCGTCCCATACAAAATCACAGCAACTATAGTCTATTTAAGCCCAAAAGCAACAACAAAAAAAACAACAACAACAACAATCACAAGCCGCATATTATTTTTAATGGCACATATCCCATTGATATGCCATTGACAGCAGCGGCCGCTCTGCCGGCGTCGCAGCAGCAGCGCAGCAGCTATGATGCTGAGGCGAATGCGGATCGCAGTGAATTGCAGCGTTATCGATATATGATGCACGAGTATGTTATCGATGAGGATGCCGAGGGTGAGGAGCAGGCCGAGGAGAATGAATATGATGATGAACTATACGCTGATGATGATGATGATGATGAGGACGAGGATGATGATGATGATGATGCATATGCTGATGATTATTATATGCTGCAACATAATAATGATTTTCTCAGCAAATTGGGCATCATTAAGCGGCAGCAAACACAGCCAAGACAACGTGTTGCAGCAGCAACATCCTCAGCAGCAGCTCGAGCTGGAGCAGCAGCAACAACATCAGCAGCAGCAGCTGCAGCTGGAGCAGCAACCCCACAAAATGTTTGGTCCATGCAGGAGCTAATTGCCAATCCGGCCATACCGCTCAACTATAAGAAAATGTGCACTGAAGTGGAGCAGAGTTTAAGCAAATTCGAAGCCTTTTTGGATGCCAAAAAACATATAACAACAACCACAACAACAGCAACATCGGCAACATCGCTGGTGCGCACCTTTGACATTGATGCACCCACCGGCAACATGACCAATAACAGTGGCAACACTGTAACTGCAACTGCGACTGGAAATGGAACTAGAACTGGAACTGGGAATGGCAAAGGCAACGGCGCTGCCGGCTTGGCTCTAAAATCTAAGAAACAGCTATAGATTTAAGTTTGCACCAACTTTTTTTTATCGCTAAAAATTTCAATTTGAATTCTACAAATTTGCATTTCCAATGTTAAAGCAATGTAAAAGCAATGTTAAAGCAATGTGCACAGCGCGGACAGTTTATGTTATTAAACATTAACATAATGTTAACCACTGTTGCCAATTTTTAATCCTTTAAAAACAAACCAAATTTTAAAAAAGTAAAAAGAAAAAGTGGTAATTAACTATTAAAAAAAATGCAAAAAAAAACTACTAACATAAATGCACTTAAAACACAAAGAAAAATATATGATAGTGTTTTCCTTAACTTAAAAAAAACTTGTAAGCTCTTAAAAACTGCTAAAAATAGCTAAATTGGCAACAGTTCTGTGAACTGTGCTAAACTTTCTGTAAAGTGTAAACAGAATGTAAAGCACTGTTGCCAGTTTTTTAACCTTTAAAATAGCCAAATTTGAAAAGAGTAATAATAATAAAAAACAGAGTTTAAAAAAATAAAATATGCTTAAAAAACCAAAAAAAAAAAAAAGGGCTTAGCATAAATTTACGCAATATGCGAAGGAACATTTATGATTTTAATGTTTTTCATAACTTTAAAAGACTTTTGAGCTCCTTACAAAATGCTAAAAATAACGAAATTGGCAACAGCGGAATTGTAAAATTTTTAAATATGTTAATGCGCGCTGCAAGCTGCGCTTAACAGAGCAGCCTTTTTATGATCCCTGTTAAATGTTAACATATGTTAGCGCGCTGTGCACAGCGCTTAACAGAGCAGCCTTTCTACAGTCTCTGTAAATTGTTAACAGAATGTTAACGCGCACATAGCTTTACCGAACAGCTTTTCCAATGGTCCCCCCCCCACTCCTATGTACCTGCGCGCTACACACATACAAATAGTTACATACATACAGACATATTTACAAATGTAAACTATATGTAAAAATGGCACTCTGTGATGTGTTTAATGCAAAAAAAAAAAATATTAAATAGCAAAAGCAAAAACACAAACAAAAACATAAACTTTGCAATGATACTAAATAATGTAAGCTTAAGCTATGTACATATACAGACATAAGCATACATATATTTATACATAATGACATTATGTATAATTGCCAATTTGATTAAAGAGCGCCTAATTTAATTGAATAATTTAATATTGCAAATTTTTGACTGCGCCAGTTGAACAAGAAAATCTATCTTTTTTATTACTGTTAATTTAATGTTTATTAAATTAATGTTAATACTAACAATAATATTAAGTTCTATATTTCTCTTGACTATGCATATGTATATAACAAATTTCTCTAAGTGTTTCGTTTGCAAATAACCAAAACTAATCAAATGCCATTTCTCAAATCCCCTTCCCCACTCCACGTCCAACAAAACAACAACAACAACATCATCAACAACTCGAATCTTTCTCATGCCACACGCAAATCTAAAAAAAAAATATAAAAATATACCAAATAAACAAAATCCATCAACAACGAACGAACAACAACAACAACAACAACAAAATGATCAGCAGCAACAAATGCGACCAACAATTTCGATGCCAAAATCTAAGAGTTACGATGACGATGATGGAGGTGCAACATCTGCTGCCACAGCAACAAATTCAAAGAACGCTGCTGCTGCAACATCCGCGGGCAACAAACAACAACAACAACAGCAGCAACAACAACAACAGTCGGCAGCTGGCGGTTTACCTGGGTAAGTACTATTATTATTATCATCATCAGTATTGCCAACTTTTCAAAAGCCAAATTAGATTTATTTTATTTTAAAATATGCAAAATACACAAAAAATTTTATTGATCCAACATTTGTTACAATCAAATAAATTAAAATAAAATATCAAAGTAAAAATATGCAGATGTTATTAAGATCGTTCAAAAAATTGTTTTACTTTAAATCTACCATAGTTATTTATTTCGATGGTAATTGTCCCCCCTTTGAAATTTTGAAAGTTAAAAAATTTTAAATCTCAAGTTTTCATTTTTAATGAACTTCTTATTTCACAATTAGTATAAAACAACACTTCAAATTTGATTCTAAGATATATCGTTTTTCTGTAAAAAATTATGTCATATTGAAAGTAAAAAATGTTGACTTGTAAAGTTGCTAAGTTCACAGTCTGACCAACTTGAAACATGCATAACTTTCTTAAAACTGAACCGATTTTCAAGCGAAATGTCATTTTGTTCATGATTTGGCCTTCTCTTTTATTCTGCATTCAAAATTAATTAATTTAAAAAAAAAATTACTTTCCTCTAAATCTTGGCTTGGATGCTAAGGGTCCCCCCTTTGAAATTTGGAAAATTAAAAATTTTAAATCTCAAGTTTTCACTTTAAATCAACTCCGTATATCATAATTAGTATAAAACAACACTTTAAACTTGATTCTGAGACCTTTTATTTTTTTGTAAAAAATCATGTCAAATTGAACAAAAATTTTGACTTGTAAAGTTGCTAGATCGAAGGTCCGAGCAACTTCAAACTTGCATAACTTTGTTAAAACTGAACCGATTTTCAAGCGGAATGTCATTTTGATCATGGTTCGGCCTCTTAATGCATTCTGCATAACAATTAAATTAAATTTGTGCAAAATTTTTTTTTTTTCTTAGATCTACATGCTGAATTTTGAATTTTGAACAATTCAAAGCTCAACTTTTCACTTTAAATCAATCGCTAGAAAGTAAAAAAATGCTGTGCTGGCAACACTGATCATCATCATTGTCTTCAACTGTTTGTATTAATTTCTTGAATTTTCTTACAGTGCACAGGGAAATCAGAATGCCGGCTGGTTTGGTGGCTTGTGGAATAAGTTTTCGCTGAAGCCGAAAAATCAAATGATATTACCGGATGATAAGAATCCGACAATTGTTTGGGACAAGGAGCGCAAATGTTGGACCAACACCGAAGGCAATGCCGATGAAACGGAATCGTTTAAGCCGCCACCAAAGATGAGCGATATGGGAATGGGAATGGGTATGGGAATGGGAATGGGTATGGGAATGGATCCAACTCCAACTGCACAACTCAATACACTGGGCAACATACCGACGCCAGTTGCCACGCCCAATCTGTTGCCACAGCAGACGCACGAGTTGCCCAATGCCAATCTCTATGATAACCAGGTCAATCAGGTCGATTATGATGCCAATTATGCCAATTATACGGAGCAAATGTATGCAGCATCAATACCAACAGCGACAGCAACAGCAACAGCAATGCCTGTTGCTGCCGTGCCCGCAGCAGCAACAGCAGCATCACCATCACCAATACCCACTGTCACCATGCCAGGATTGGTGACGCCAGCTGCAGCTGCAACGCCTGGAGGTGCACAGCCCAAATTACAATCGAACATGTTTAAAATCAAACGGAATCGCAGTAAGTTTTGAGAACAGTTCACGTTATCATTATAAATTATATTTAGGGTATTCACATAAAGTTGTATTTTTATAATTATGTAAATTTACTAAAACTGGGAACAACAATTTGTGCTTAAATATTTTACACAACAATTTCAGACCCAGATCCCTGACTACGAAAAAGTTTTGTGAACTTACACAAAGTGTAAAGTGTAACAGATGTTAATAACATAACATATGGTTATTTCCAGAATCGATATTAGTATGCCTTTAAATGAAAAAACAAGAAGTCAAAAATGTACATTTTCAAAAATATTTGCTTACGTGTTTAATGCATTTTATAAACACTAATTTTATTATAAAAGACAAGCTTTGAAGACTTGTCGTTTTCGAATTATTTATGGAAAACAATGCATCGCGAACGCGACGAAAAATAAAAGTCCCGTTTGACTTCATCTTGAAAAATGCAAAAAATCTGCGAAATGTGCCAACTAATTTGAAAGAAAATATTCTTAAACTATAATAAAATAATGTACTATTCCATTTTGGGAATTATTTTAATGTGTTTCAATCATTTTATTTATGCAAAAAGTTTTATTAGTAGTTCGAACGTTATATGATTTCCACCTAGTTTTTGACAAGAATGTTTTATCAAATTTGTTTTAGAAACACAAAAAATATATCTGAATTGAAGTGTTTTCTTTGAACTAGGTTTTTTTTTGCTGGAAGAGAGGTTTTTTAAAATAATCGATATAATACATGCACTCCATTTTGGCAGTCAATATTTCAGAAAACAAATATTTTTCTTTCAGGGATTGCAAATAATAGTTATAAATTCAAAAAAAAATTTACAACTTAAAAATTTTTAATTTCAAATTTTATTAAAAAAATCAAGAATCAAAATTATTAATTTTCTATTATAAAAATTCAAAGTTAGAAATCCAGTATAAATATCAATACCTCAAACATCCTTAAAATACGTCCATTAAGGTCGTGTAGCGTATCATATAAAAAGTATTGAGTCACACATTATAAATATTTTTAGATTTTGGAAATACGCCAATTGGTTCAAGGGATATTAACATTCAATTTTTATTCCATTTTTATAATAGAAATTGACAAATAATTTTTATTTTTGAGTTGGATAATTTTTCTTAAATTTTTATAATAGAAATTGACAAAAAAATTTTATTTTTGAGTTTTATAATAAAAATTGAAATTAATAATTTTTTTAAATTTTTAAATTATAAATTGAAATTGGTAAAATTTTTAAAATAAATATTGAAATTAATAGTTATTTTTCAACTTTTTTATAAAATCTGCAAATAATTGTTATATTATAATTTTTATTTTAGAAATCATAACGGTCCCTGTTTAATTCCATATTTGGAATATTTGGTATTTATTAGGGCTATGCTATAATACCTATGTTACACAAATATTATGTGAATACCCTAATTCATTTTTTGTGATGACTGTTTAAGAATCATTTAATTGACTTATACATATGTATTTCCATATAAATATTAATGAAATTATTTGCATTACTTGCAGCGTTGAAGAACTCGTATGTGGATGTGTTCAATCCTTCGGGTGCGCCGATGACAGCGGCGCCACAGACTGTGCTGGCGCCAATGATGGCGCCGGTTGCCGTGCCCCAGGGCGGATTCTTTGTGCCTGGTGCAGTGCCCCAGCAGCAACAACAACCACAACCACAACAATAGCCTCAGTAGGAGTAGCAAATGTAAAACATGCAGTAAAATGTGTCTTTATTTTAAACTAAATATAAATTCAATTATTTTTGCAGCAATTGGAGCAATACGTAAAATTTCAAATTTGCAATGCGTGCACAACAACAACAACAACAACAAATAAAACACGAAAAACTACACACAGTTGACAACAGCAACAAGCAAGACGGCAACAACACTCTAACAACAACAACAACACCAGGAAGCTAACAACATGCACAACAACAACAGCAACAACAACTTGCTGCTGTATACAACAACAACAACAACAACATATAAGAAATCAACTGTGTTTCATTGTTGTTTATCACATTATTATTATAATTATTATTAATTCTTTTTTAGTTGTGTGTGTGTGTTTATTTTTTTTGCTTTCTATTATTAAAACTGTAACTGTCAAGTGTGTACGCGTTTAGCAAATTGTTAACAAATTTATGTAATATTAGCAACAAATTTATATATATATGTAAATTTTCTCCTCTCTATGTAGCCCCCGCCACGCCCCCCCTAAAACCCATATTATAATAATTAAAGCAACATGTCTTTTGTTTAATATTGTTTTTTCCCTATTATTATAATTATTATTTTTTTTTTTTTTTGCGTATGTTGCATCATTTTTTATTAGTTGTATAATGCGTAAAGACAGGCAATTTGCATAATTATACTATTGTTTCTATATTTTCATTATTAAATATATACATATATTTAAATAAATATAGAGTTTTTTGTTCGCTGTTAAGTCAACGAAGAGAAAGCTAAATGCATGTACGTATATAGAGGATATATAGAGAGAAGTTAAAGAAGAATATAAAGAGAAAAAATGAATTGGTTGAAAGACCATCAATATATTTATACAAATAGTTTAATTTAAATAATGAAAGGAAAAATTAGTTTGTTTCTTAAAATGTTCAATGTATTTTCTCTATATGTATTCGGTGTTGATTTTTGGTGTGCATATATAAATACATACATACTTACACACACATGCAAATAAATTTACATACGTATATATTTACATAAATATTCCAATTAATTTATAGAGCAAATGCTTTAATGTTTGTTTATTTTTTGTTTTATATAATGCATTTGAAAAATGTTAATTTGTTAAAAAACGTTGTGCGTATATTTAATTTCTTTTTAAATTAATTTTTATTTAGTTTAAAACTAAAAACAAAAAAAAAACTGGTGCAGGCAAAAAAATAAAAGCAAATTTAATACAATTTATATCGAGATATATTTAATCATGTATGTATATTGTGTACTAGCGCACTCATGTATTATGTACAAAAACAAAACAAAAAATCGAAGATCCCTCAATTGGTATATCAAAATTTGAATATTGAATTAACTATATTAACTAAATACAAATGCATTAGATACTGTGTAATTGCGGGCGTGTTAAACATTGAGTCGAAACTTGAAATTAACAGATTGTACACAAATTTCATATACACTGAGATATATATACATATATACCTAACAATGCCTATATACAGATTGCATATGCGGGCTGTAACTGACCTAATTTTTTTTCAACTAAACTATTGATAAATGGCATAATTCTTATCATTTAATTAGCCTAAAAAAAACTTTAAATAAATAAATCAATGGTATACAATAAAAGCGTTTAATGAATTTCAATTCGTCTGGCACACGCAAAAGAACGAGAGAGAGGGAGAGTATGGAAAAAGAAAGAGAGACCGCTATGTTTGTAGCTGGCAAAATGATTTAATTTTTATTCAATTTCTGCCTTTAAGTTATTTGAAAAGGTCAACAAATGATAATTCTTACACTTATATACTTATGACTATCACACATTCAAATTCAATTAAATAAAATTCAATTCATTCAAATTAAATTTGTAATTAGACAAATTGACAACTTTAATTTAATATTTACTTGGAAACAAATTTATGAAGTGTACAAGAAAGTACAAAGGCAGTAAATGTGATAAATTGTGGTCTGAAAGCGTCTATAAGGAGTTTTCTTAAGGGTTTACAATCATAGATGCCACAGAAATCTAAGCCAACCAAAACCGATACATTTAAGGTTGTTTTTTGGTTGGTTTAATTTACAATGTTTCTTATAACTTTGCTGCTTAAATAATAGTATCTTAATATGTACAGGTATTTAGTGGCTCTTCACTCTCACTGGGCAACTCATCGCTGTTTGCCTCAGATTCATCCTCATCATCCTCATCATCGTTGTCATCATTGTCATCATCGTCTTCCTCCTCCTCATCTTCGGCTGCACCAAAACTGGCTGCTAAATCGTAAAGATTATGCAATACGGGCAATTCCTTTGACTTGGCAGTTGTGGATTTGCTTTTCTTGGCAGCTGGTTGTTGTTTCTGCTCCGACTTGGACACAGCAGCAATTGCAGTTGCAGCTGTAACATCAGCAACATCATCAGTTTCTTCATCTGTAAAGGTAATAGAAAAGTTTGGTAAAAGGGTTTTTAGATTCAACAAGTGAGCTGCTACAGTCGAGCACGCTCGACAGTAGGATACCCTGTGCCCAGGAACTCTGTACTGAAAGTTGATTTTCGACCGATTGTTCCTATGGCAGCTATATGATATATGGGACCGAATTAAACCAAGTTTGGTCAGAATGTACAAAACCAACTTAAATGCATATTCTAAGAGTTTGGTTAAGATATCTCAAAAAGCAAAAAACTTTTTCATACTAAAAGTTAATTTTTGACCGATCGGTCCTATTACAGCTATATGATATAGTCGATCGATTTGAGCAAACTTCGGCCAGGATGGACATAACCAAGTTAAATGCATATTCTATCAGTTTGATTAAGATATCTCAAAAAACAAAAAATTTTTTTATACTAGGATTTAATTTTCGATTGAGCGTCTCTATTGCAGCTATATGATATAATGGACCGATTTTAATCTAATTTGGTCAGGATGTATAATACCAGCCTAGACGTATATTCTTTCAGTTTGGTAAGGCTATCGCAAAAAACAAAAAGCTTTTTCATACTAAAACTGGATTTTTGAATGAGCGTCTCTACGCCAGCTATATGATATAGTGGTCCGATTTCAACCAAATTTCGTCAGGATGTATAATACCAGCCCAGATGCATATTTTATCTGTTTGGCTAAGATATCTCAAAAAACAAAAAACTTTTTCATACTAAAATTTCATTTTCGACCTATCGTTCCTATGGCAGCTATATGATATAGAGATCCGATCCAAAAATTATATCAAACTTGATCTGCATACGGTATCCAGAAACCTACATAGCAATTTTGAAGTGCCTAGCTCTTATGGTCTCTGAGATGGACGCGTTCGAACAGATGGATGGACAGACAGACAGGACTAGATCGAAGGCTGTCTATGCTGATCAGGAATATATAATATATTGCACGATAAGATTTTCTTAGCTATGTTGTGCCCAAATTTGATCCACCTCGGCCTTTTGTTTGAGCCATTTAAGCTCCACGAATATCAGTCAGTCAGTCAGGACAAACTGTTTTATATATATATTTATGCTTAATGGGGCCTGCCACGCCTCCTTCTGGCTGTTACATACAGTCTGCCAAGCACATACTACCCTATTTGGTCTATTTTAAATGTGCGCAGGGTATAAAAGAGATCTCTCTGCTTACCACTGTCTATAACATCGTAGCCAGTTGGCGGACGCTGCTCGTAGCTAACATAGATAGTGGGAAATTCAATGATGGTTTTGCCAGCGAGATTCTCACGTAAGGATTTGTGTGCCTTGAGAGCATAACAACGTGAGCCACTGCGTCGGACGCCCTCGGCACGCAGCCACAGCGTCAACTGACCAATGCCGGCACGTTGATGTTGCTGCAACACTTTGCGCTGCTGCAGCGCCGTCTCCAGCTGCAGATCCAAGTATTTGTTTAACAGTGTAGACAGCGTTTCCTGCTCATTGCAACGTGTGTCCACAAAGCGAGTTGTTGTTGCTGTTGTTGTCGCGTTGTCCACATGTGTAAACAACCATTCAATGTGCCAAAAGAAACGCTGCAGTTTCCAATTCAAATATGTGGTATTCTGCTTGTGGCGAGTGAAATGCGGCAGCAGAAATTGCAGGCGTATATTCCTTTTGAATGCCTCCTGTCGCATGCGATAAAGCGGCACTGGCAGCTGCCGTTGTTGTTGTGTATAACGTTTGCTCTGATCTCGCTTGCGACTCTCCGCATAACGTGTGCACTCCTCGAGGAAACAATAGTCACTGAGGAATTCACGCTCCGTCATGGCACTCAATGGCATATACTTGGTGCGATCCCGTATGCCATCACAATTGAGTTCCCGCTTATGGATCTGCACACAGGCCAATGCACAGGTTTTCACCTCACATTTGGGACACGCATAAATTGCTTCTTTGCCGCCACAAACCTCACACACACCAAGACGCATGCGTTTGTTGCTAAACACATAAATAATTTGAATTTGAATTAAATTGTTTTGACAAAGCAAACCATGTAATTACCTGTCACTTGGGTTTTCAATATTTATGTCAGACATGTTGACAAAATTAGTTTTATCCTCATTATTTTGAATAGCACACAGCAACAGCTGTCTCAAAATTTGTCACATTTCTTTTATTTTTCTTCCTCTTTTTCGTTTGCTTGTTTTGTGGCGCTCTTTGCCATTCAACCGACCGCGTCGCGTCATTCACCCGGGCTCCACTGCAAGTGTGTTTGCGTTATTTCGGATTCAGTTTCGGCCATACTACCAACACGTTACGGATTATACATGTATTCTATTGTTAATTCGCTAGCTGTCCGCAGACGGTGATAAGCCGCGTTCCAGGCCCAGCTGTGCATGCCATGTAAGCTTATTTATTTATGTTATTTACACAATTATTCGCAGTGAATTGTTGCTCATGTACACATGCATAACAACATTGTTGCCAACTTTTAGTGCACAAAAATAGTTATTTCTGGCTGTAAAGCAGCCAAATTTGTTTTGGCGCGCACTTTTCTATATTGTCTTATATAAAATTACTATTAATATCTTGTTATCAAAACATTGTTAAAATTAGTAAGTGTATTTAATATAAACTTTAACCTTTTTCTTCTGGCTGTAAAGCAGCCAAATTTGATTTGCCACACTTTTGTGAAATAATATTGCTATTAATATTTTGCTATCAAAACATAGCTAAAATAAGTCATTTTATTTAATATTAATTTTCAAATTATCCTAGAAATCTAACCACTGCTGCCAATTTCTACCGTTAAAAATTTATGCTTTAGTGTATTTCTTTACTGAAATTCACTTTTAAAATAAAAAAAAGTTAAATTGACAACAGTGAATATAACTTTAAAGATAGTCGAAACTAGCTTTAAAATAGCTAAGTTGGCAACATTGCGAAATCAATAACACACGTGTGAGAGCGCTTGCGGAGCTGCCACCTGGCGCTGGTTTGCTGCACATATCGTGCATTTATCGTAATCGCTCAGAACGATAACATCGTGGTCAATCGAGCAAATGCCGCCTTATCTAATGACCGTTATCATTTCAATGTTAATCTATTGCAATTGTATATGTATGTAAATGCACGTGTAGCAATTGTATGACATGATTGCGTATGCGTATTTATTAAGTAACTTTATACACTACATATTAACATATATACATATAAGTATGCAAGAGTAGCAATTGTATGTTGTGCTGTATTTATTAAACGATTTCACAAAATCTTATCAATTGATATTAGGCAAATTACCTGCCGGGTTACAGAGTTCAAACCACGCACTCAAGTTGTTTATATTATAAATGTGTCAATTAACTTTATCTATGATTTTATTTATATACTATAGAAATATATACATATATTTTTTTTCAGTAACCGTCGAGTTTACCGCTCACCGGTCTCCGCTCACCAGTCTTGGTTCTCCCTCCAATGAAACAAGTTTGAAAGCGTGCGAGCAATAGATAGAAATAGAGAGAGAGAGAGTGAGAATCACAGAGAGCGCTAGAGCGGGAGCGAGAGTGCACTGTAAACCAGAATCGAAGCGATCGATAGCGGTATAAATATATTGAAAAAATAATGCTTTGCCGCAAGGTAATGCGTTCAGTGCTTAAGACCAGCAAGTTGTGTCTAGATGTGCGTATTATGAGCCAATTTCGACGCATGGACGACCTTAAGATTTGTAGAGCGAGCACAGTGTCGGCGGCGCCAAGGATAGATAATAAATCCGGAACACCCATACAACTGCACCATAATAATAACAATATCAATAATCATAACAATATTAACGGCAATAGTGACTTTTTAAATTTACAAACAACACAAACACCTCAATCCGATGATAATGATGATGATGTCCTCTTTGAGGATCTTGTCTTCTATCCCAACGGACGCCAAAGAGCCAATGATGAGGATCAAAATAGCATTGCCAGTGAGAATGCAGCCTACAATGTGAGTAAAAATTAATAAAATAATAAAAAAAAAATAATATAAAATAAATAGGGACTTTAATTATTATAAGTTTTTTTTTTAAATACAATATAATCAATATTATTAAATTTTATTGATTTACTTACAATATAAAATATTTTTATTTTTTTAAACTACAGTAGTGTTTATTTTTCATTTTTAATAATTTACTTACAATATAATGAAAAATTTTGAGTTAGATTTTACAGCTCAAATAATCTTAATTTTTGAGTAAGAAAAATAAACTCAAATAAAAAATAAAAAATAATCTTTACATTGTAGTTTTACAACAAAACCTATTTAACTTTTAATAATTTTTATAATAACAAAGCTCTAGGAATAATTATTATTATAGTTATTAATTTAATTATAATTATTATTAATAGGTTTTGTTGTAAGACTACAATGTAAAGATTATTTTGTATTATTTTTATGGATTTACTTGCAATGCAATGAAAAACCTTAAGTTTTACTTTAAAACTTGAGTAATAATAATTTTTTTTAAGCAGGAAAAGAAAAACTCATATAGTACCACAAGTTTTATTAAATTAAAATAAAATATAATCTATAAATATTTTGATTACAAACTCTTCTCTTTGTTATAGGCATGCATTGAGGAGCTAACAACGATTCAGCCAAACGAACAAGCGATAAAAAACTCTATAACAAATGGCAAGACCTTTTCTATAAGGGATACCATCAAATTTTTAGAACGTAGCGGTCTACCTTTGACCACCGTGGAGCAGCTATCGATAATACATGTTGCCGGCACCAAGGGCAAGGTAAGAGAGAGTTCCAGTTCCAACTACAATTAACTCATCATCGACACGCTTATTTCACAAAATGAATTAATCGAAAAAAAAAAAAAATAACAACACGAAAATTGATGCTAACAACTAAACACAATAATGACAATCACATTGGGAGCGTTTTAAGCGTGAGAGTAACGCTACACTGTTAAAAATAAAAAGAAACATAGAAAAAAACTAGGAAAATAATCAGAAATCGTAATCATTTAAAATTATATTATAAAACCTACACAGTAAAGATTATTTAATGATTTTTAATAATTTGCATTATTGATAGTAATTACTATTGAGTTATTTTATAAAAATCTCATTATATCATTATAAAAAATAAAAATTACATAATCCTAAGCTGTGATTCCTGAAAATAATACTTTACTTAATTAATATGCTCATTTAAAATCATTTAATACTAAAAATTACAGAAAGTTTACAAAATTTAATAGTATACTTTTTTCTTTCATTAAAATTTGTTTATTCATTACTTTACAAGTCATTGTTTTGCCCAATATTTAGTACTTATTTCTCTATCAATAGGAGATTTCGCACAAGAAATGCGATTGTAGTTAATTGATAAACAAAAAACTTCACAAATAGCAACTTTGTTGTGATCGATTGTTAATATAGCAAAGCTGATTATATTTTCAACTCAATGATATCGATTAGGCAATTATGAGACTCGAGTGGGAATGGGAAAAAAGTCAAAGTTAATTTTTAGCGTTTATTTAAATTTACCTTTTCATTATGACCATTTTTACTATGCTAATTAATAAGATATATAAGCATTAGCATTGTCATTGTCACAAGTATAAATATTATTATTATTATCAGTATTATTATCTTTGGTATTTAACACTATCATTTATATGTACAAAAGACTTATTTTCCAGATAACATTGAAGTTAGCCAATATCAAAAGTATTTTTAATATGTATTATTAGCATTATTATTAAACTGATCATTAGCAAATTTTTCATGCATTTTCTTAACTGATATATGTCATATTAATTTTCAGATTATAATCTGGTATAAGCAACATTAGCATAATTTTCATGAATAATAGCAGTAGCATTATTTTCAGGCAATCTTATAAATTTTCATTGATTTTAGCATTTGCATTAGCATTATTTTCATGTTAACTTTTTATTTTCCTTTCCTTTAACGCTAGCATTATTTCTAATTTAAAGCATTTTTAAATCTTAAATATATTATTTGTATATTGACATTATACAATTAATTTCTCCCGGTGCAGATCTATCGATTATCATTTGGCTCTCCTAGCTCTACAACTGATAAGCCTCGATTGTATTGTTGTGTGTTGCTTTTGTTGTAATTTTAGTTTTGTTTTGAAATCTACTGAGCTTTGTTCATCTACTGTTTAAAATGGTCAATGGCCAAGCTTTTGTGTTAACGGGTACACTGGACAAAAAGGTTCAGTTTCTAAATTTGGGAATAAAACAAAAATATTCAAAAAAAAGCCGGGTTTTCAGTGTCTCATTAATTTTATTAAAGAGATATTTTCAAATTTGACATTTAAATTTATACGCTTTACGTCAAAATATCTCTGATATAGTTTTTAAACTTCTTAACTAGGCATTACGTGTCGTACTTTATGCATTTTTTTCAAAACTTAGAAAATACAGATAATCAAAGAAAGTGTTGTGACAAAAAACAAAATTTTTACAATTTCGCTGACAAAAAAATATATATTTTTTATGGATTTAGAATTTTTTGTTTTTTAGAATTCTTGTCTATGGTTCTTAAAAGCTAAAAATATAAAAAAAATAAATTTTTGTCAAACTTAACTGTTTTTAAAAGTAAATAAATTAAAGCTGAGAATTTTAATTTTGTTTAAATATGTGATAAATATGTGAATTTTGATTTTTCTGAACAATTTCTTGATTTACTTGTCTAATTTTGAACAGTGTATGTCTTGTTTTTGGATTCCTTTTTGATTCAGTTTTATGAATTTTCATTTTATTTTTCATGTCTATAGCTTTGAGAAGAAATTAATAAAAAGAAGAAAATTAATTTATATGGAATTAAACAGTTTTTAAAGATATAAAATATAAATATGTGAATTTTTATATAAAGAAGAAAATTAATTTATAGGGATTTAAACAATTTTTAAATATATAAAATATATAAATATGTGAATTTTTATATTTTCTGAAATTTCTTGATTAACTTGTCTAATTTTTGAACAGTGTATGTCTTGTTTTTGATTCATTTTGATTCAGTTTTATGAATTTTCATTTTATTTTTCATGTCTATAGCTTTGAGAAGAAATTAATAAAAAGAAGAAAATTAATTTATATGGAATTAAACAGTTTTTAAAGATATAAAATATAAATATGTGAATTTTTATATAAAGAAGAAAATTAATTTATAGGGATTTAAACAATTTTTAAATATATAAAATATATAAATATGTGAATTTTTATATTTTCTGAGCAATTTCTTGATTAACTTGTCTAATTTTGAACAGTGTATGTCTTGTTTTTGGATTCATTTTTGATTCAGTTTTATGAATTTTCATTTTATATTTTATGTCTATAGCTTTGAGAAGAAATTAATAAAAAGAAGAAAATTAATTTATATGGAATTAAACAGTTTTTAAAGATATAAAATATAAATATGTGAATTTTTATATTTTCTGAGCAATTTCTTGATTAACTTGTCTAATTTTGAACAGTGTATGTCTTGTTTTTGGATTCATTTTTGATTCAGTTTTATGAATTTTCATTTTATTTTTCATGTCTATAGCTTTGAGAAGAAATTAATAAAAAGAAGAAAATTAATTTATATGGAATTAAACAGTTTTTAAAGATATAAAATATAAATATGTGAATTTTTATATTTTCTGAGCAATTTCTTGATTAACTTGTCTAATTTTGAACAGTGTATGTCTTGTTTTTGGATTCCTTTTTGATTCAGTTTTATGGATTTTCATTTTATATAATATTTAATTTTTCAATAGCTTTGAGAATAAATTAATAAAAAGAAGAAAATTAATTTATATAAAATTAAACAGTTTTTAAAGATATTAAATATAAATATGTGAATTTTTATATTTTCTAAACAATTTCTTGATTAACTTGTCTAATTTTTAACAGTGTATGTCTTGTTTTTGGATTCATTTTTGATTCAGTTATATGGATTTTCATTTTATTTAATATTTAATTTTTCTTGTCTATAGTTTTGAGAAGAAATTAATAAAAAGAAGAAAATTAATTTATATAAAATTAAACAGTTTTTAAAGATATAAAATATAAATATGTGAATTTTTATATTTTCTGAGCAATTTCTTGACTAACTTGTCTAATTTTGAACAGTGTATGTCTTGTTGTTGTATTAATTTCTGAGTGTTTTATTGATTGTTTGGTTGATTGTTTGGTTGATTGTTTTGTTTTAGGGCTCAACGTGCGCGTTGACTGAATCGATATTGCGTCAATATGGTGCACGAACCGGTTTCTTCAGTTCCCCCCACTTGGTGTCCACCAACGAGCGCATCCGGATCAATGGTGATCCGCTGGCCAAGCACAAGTTCACTTATCACTTTTGGCAAGTGTACAATCGGCTGAAGGAGCGACGTGAACATGAACTGGATATGCCATCATTCTTTATGTTCCTAACCATATTGGGATTCCATGTCTTCATTGCCGAGCGTGTGGATGTTGTGGTCCTTGAGGTGGGACTCGGTGGCGAATGCGATTGTACGAATATTGTGCGTAATGTGAAAACCGTTGGCATCACCTCATTGGCCCTGGAGCACACCGATCTGCTGGGCAAGACACTGCAGCAGATAGCGTGGCAGAAGGCGGGTGTTATAAAGCCCGGCTCGCATGTCTATACGCATGTCACACAGCCGGAATGCCTCAAGGTCATCCATGAACGTGCCGCCGAAAAGCAGGCCAAAATTATTGAAGTCCTCAGCACGGATGCGTATTTCAATTACAATCTCTATGCCGATTATCTGCACAGCTGCAACGATTATGTCCGACTCAATGGCGCCTTGGCCATACAATTGGCCTACGATTGGCTCCGGCAGACGACGGGACCCTTGCATCAGGATAATGCCGTCAATGAGCCACATATGACGGCCGAAGTACTGCGCGGTCTAACCAAGGCCCATTGGCCCGGACGTTGTCAACTTGTCAAGTATCAGAATATGCGCGTCCATCTGGATGGAGCACATACTGTGGAGAGTATGCGGGTCTGCGTTGATTGGTTTCTCAAGAGCACTAAATTGAGGTATGAATATCAGACAAATATATACTTGATTTAATTAATTTAAAATTGAAAGAAATTAAATTAATTAATTTTAATTTAATTAATTACAAAAATACATTGATTAAATTAATTCATTAAAAAATGAAAGTAATTGAATAAATTAATTTAAATTTAATTAATTAATTAAATAAAAAATGAAAGTAACTAAATAAATTAATTTAAATTTAATTAATTAAAAAATGAAAGTAATTAAATTAATTAATTAAATTAAAATTCATTTATTTAATTACTTTCATTTTTTAATTAATGAATTCATTAAATTTAAATCAATTACAGAAACACATTAATTAAATTGACTCATTAAAATTACACAAATTACATTAATAAGCTAAAAATAATTTGATTAATTAATTAAATTAATTTAAATTTAATTAATTAATTTAATTTCTTTCACTTTTTAATTAATTACAAAAATACATTAATTAAATTAACTCATTAAAATTACACTAATAACATTAAATAGCTAAAAATACATTAATTAAATTAATAAATGTATTTCAAACAAACTAAAAAATTTAATAATTAAAACCACTGAATTGATTAACTCTTAAAAATTAAAGTAATTAATGTAATGAAATAAATTAATTTAATTTTTTTTAAATATTTACAAAAATGCATTATTTAAATTAATTAGTTAAAAATACATTAATTAATTGAATTAATTAAAAAAAAATTAGTGAAATTCATAAATTTATTTAAGACTAACTCAAGAATTTAAAATTTAATGCCACTGCATTAATTACTGTAAAAAATATTTAAATTAACTAATGAAAAAAATAAATTAGTTAAGTTTAATTTATTAACTTAATTAATTTAATATATTTCAATATATTTATTACAAGAATGACTTATTGATTTGTTACAGAAAATCAATTGAATTAGTTAATTGATAATATTAAAGTAATTGGACAAATTAATTTATAAAATTACAGAAATTGTACTTTTGTACTTTGTACTAGAAAAAAAACATTGTTCATTAACTCAAAAAAAGGTACTTAAAAAAAGAACAGAAAATTCTGCTTTTAAGATTTCTGGTTGCCTAAAAGCGAACTTGAAATAATATTTTTGTACTCCGTTTTGGGTATTTCAAATTTATTCAGTTTTTGAGATCTTATGTACTTGAATATCCCCTGTTTTTTTTTCTATTGTTCATATATATTTTTTCCAAGTGTATATATGTATATATTTTTATCTACAATTGTATTATTTAATAAAAACATTTTTTTTAAATTCTGTTTTTACAGCGCTGCTAATCCGAAGATATTGATATTCAATCGCACTGGAGAATCGGATCCCACGGCCATAGTGCGGGTCCTGCACGAGACCTGTAACTTTGACATGATCTGCTTTGTGCCCAATGTGGCCAACTCACTGAAAGGTGATCCCAATCAGACGACCTACTATTGCAGTGCCGATGTGCAACGGAAACGGGCCAAATATATTGCATCAATTTGGGAAAATCTATGCATAAAAACGGATCAAAATAATCTGGGTCAAATGTATGATACACTGTGGGATGCCTTCTGTGAGATTCGATTACGTTATCCCCAAGATATTGAACTGGATGTGCTCATAACGGGTTCAATACATTTGCTTGGTGCAGCGATTTCAGCGCTGAATGACACTAAATTGGTGGATATTGAGCCACCATGTGATCAGTGGGTCAGTGAATCAAAGTGTGAAAACCTCTCAAAATTTTAACGTAACATATATATATAGCTTCCGTATTTACAAATTAGTTTTCTAGGTCATTTTCTCTCTCCATATATATATATACATATATATACATACTTAAATCTAGACTACAGAACTTTCAACGTTTGTGTAAACATGTGTCTGATTCCCACTAAAAATGCCACACAATATTCCTTAAACAAATTCGTTGTGAACAATGCGGTAATACGAGCCTGGTACTCTCAGTTCCAAACATACATTACCTTTTTTTAAATATATATATACTTTTTTTTCTTACTATATTTGTCAAATACTAAGGAATTTGTCGTCTGAAAAAATAATTGAACGGGAAAATAAATACAAATGCTGAAAGTTTCGATTTAAGATGGGAATTTCTCACTTGTTTTAACATTTGTTTCATCTTTTTTCTGGAACAGCTTTTTACAGGGCAACTGACTGATCAATTACCCTATAAAGTAAGTGTTGAATTTCATTCAGTTCTGTTGAATTCTACTGTGATTTATGCAACGATTGGATGAACTGTTGTGTTAACTCTTTTTATACATTTAGCTAACTTGAAATTGCAACAGGTTTATTATCTTTTGTAGCTTTACAATCTATCAGATACTATTTTTTCGGAATATTCGTAGGAACCAGTTTGATCTGCAGTGTTTTCTAAGAGAAAAATTACTTCATCTGGCTTTTTCTTTTTTATTCTCAGCTAAAGTTGCCTTATGCGAACTTTAACTCCAAATATAAACCACTTGCAGGTTGAATTTTCCAAAAAGCCGTCTTATTGCACAAAAAAATCTTCTTAGCTACGTTGTGTACAAATTTCAGCCTTCTAGATCATACGGTTTGGGCTCTACAATGAACAGTCTGAACTGTGCAAGGTCGCGCATATGTTTTTCCATTTTTTCTGCATTTTTGGCATGTGAAAGACCTTAATCCGAGACTTGAAATTATTCTGTAGATTTTTCTTATATAAAATATATACTTTTTGGTGTGTGAGAGTTAAAAATTAACAAAAAAGAGTATTCCATGCAACGAAGCAACAATCTTTATACATTTCTTAAAATTGAAACTACCCTAACTTAATCCTAATCAAGGCTACAAACCGGTTCTCAGCCGAAACTCGCTAAACTGTCTCGGTTCGGGCTCAGACTGCTTGAAGCGGATCATAAACCGATTTCTTGAAATTATTTACCCCGCGAACCCGAAGCTTAACCGAAGCATTTTTTTAAATAAAAGGTTCGATTCTAAAAAAAATAATTACATCAATTTTATACTTTTCTTATATTATTACAGGCTTCAAAAAAATAATGCACAGTTAAAGATTATCATCAAAATTTGATTTAAAAATAAAGCCACAAAAAATTATAACAATACAATTTTATTTTTTTTTGTATCAAATCCAATGCTCGAATCAAACCTGGTTTTCAGGGGGGTATATAAACCAGTTCGCGAACCGAACCTAGGTCTTTTTCTATGTTCTAATATCAATAAACCGTCGGCAGAAGCGTTTTCAGCGACGCGTCGCGAACACTACAAATTTTAGCGATAAACCGACGGCAAAAAAAACGTCACAAACGATGCGTTTAGTGCAAAAACTGCACTCGACTGACGTCAGTGGCAACACTGGCAGCGGATGAAGAGCAAAAGAAGCGAAAGCTCAAGCTGAAACTAAAACTGAACCTGAGCGAGCACAGGGATGCACAAAGAGAGAAGGAGAGAGAGAGAGAGTGTGTGAGAGCGTGGACCAATCAGCGAGCAGCTGTGCAGTGTGCGAATGCGACAGCAAGCTGTCTTTTTATCCTGTGTTTGTAAAAACAAAATGGCTAACGTTGTACGTAACGTTGCACTTGTCGCTGTGTGCGAGCGAGATGCTGCGACTGTTAAGCTGATTTAATCACAGCTAAATAAGATGTTAACAGGCTGAGAGAGTGAGTGGTGAGAGTGTGGAGAGTGGAGAGAGGAGAGAGGAGAGAGGAGGGAGAGCGGAGAGTGGAGAGTAAGGCAGCTGTGCACGTTAAACTGTGCCGTTTACAGCAACAAATCGCGTAATTTACTTGTGTGCGTATGTGTGTGTGTGTGTGTGACGGATGTGTGTGTGTGTGTGTGTGAGCCTTGCACTGCGCTAAAAGGATTAATAAACGTTCCGCATCTCAGTTGTTCATTTGACTTTGCGCTTAACGGTTCAGCTGCCAGCGTTGCCAACCAAATTCAATTAACAAATTCTACAACTTTAATTTTTTATATCACAAAAAAAATAATAAACAAGTTGTGTGTTGTTGTTGTTCTTCTGCTTCTTGTTGTTGTTTAAGCCGTCGGCTCGCGTTCTTCCTCTTATTTTTTTTCTGTGCCATGTGCTATATAATTATAAACAATAAATAATTAACTAAGAAGTATAAAATATATTTATCAATAAAGCAAATTGCAATGTTGTTCTCATTGCTTTGAATTTCCGTTAAAAATTCCAAAAAATTGTTAAAACTGTCAGTGTTATTTATTAAAAAAAAAAAAACACTGTAAAGTTTTCGATAAAATGCAAAGTTCGAAATCGTTTTTGATACGCGATCTACTGGGAGACCTCATCAATCGCCGACAAACGGATTCTGGTAAGTTACGAGTATTATCCTGAAAAATTCGTTTAAATTTTAATAAAGATTCGACGGGGCTAAAATATTCCAGATAATATCCATAATTCTTGAAGAAAATATGTACGAAAGTTTATAATTATGTTGTTAAATATTATATGTTAGTGTAATTATCAGAAATCAGGAGTTATATTGGGCTTCAGATTTGAAAATGCGGTTTTTAAATTGATATTAAATATGACTTCAAATTTTGAGCTGAACCTGTGAGAATATCTACTTCGCGAGTCTGATCCTCAACTGAACCAATTTTTTGAAAAACAGGATCAATTCAAAAATAAATTAAATGCCATAAATTTCAAACTTTTCTTATATCACGCAGTTATTTGAGACTTGGAATAAAAATAATAAAACAATTTGTCTTTTTTGAATCATAATATACACTTAGAAAATATAAGTTTTGTTATTACAAAACTTAATGGATTTAATAAATCAAGAAAAATTTAAGACATGAAGTGAACCAAGGTTCAAAGGGCTAAGGGAATATAAAGTTTGGTTCGTGAACTGAACCTAAACTTTGTACTATGGTTCGAATTACCGAACCAAACATTTGGCAAAATGTTGGTTATTTTTAACATCTTTTATTATTTCAGGAAGAAAGTTTATTTTTATGTTTCTCCGCATTTCTTTTAATAAAAAAAAAATGTAAATATAAGAAAATACCAAAGAAATCATTCTTAAACTTGTGGTAAGGATTATTAAAATCTATATTAATGAAAA
Source organism: Drosophila innubila (assembly GCF_004354385.1). Lineage (NCBI taxonomy): Eukaryota > Metazoa > Arthropoda > Insecta > Diptera > Drosophilidae > Drosophila > Drosophila innubila. Next base: position 3,384,648 of record NC_047626.1, on the reverse strand, counting down.
CAATATCACATAAGATCAGTAATGTTAATACATCTATTCGTCAGATAATTTTGAAATAATTTATGTGATTGCTCTCATTTTAATAATTATTATAAAAAAAAAGTTTCTTAGGATTGACCCATATTTAAATTGCAACGCTTAGAATGCAAAATAATATAAAAGGTATAAAAAAACGCAACACACACACACACAGAGAGTTACACTCTCACACATTTCCACACACACACACACACACACACATGTGTGGCAAAACAATTAGCTACTAAATAGTTGTAATTGTTGAGCTAAACTTTATTTAATGTCATGCATAATTAGACGACAACCCTAAACACATGCACACAAACACACATACACACAAAGAGAGACTCAGGCATAGCAGATATACAAATGAGCGAACACCTGAGGCCATTTGATACCCTGTACTTACGTTCAAAGCGGGTATATTAGCTTGGTTTTCTTTGGTTTCCATTAGGAAGGTTTTATTTGAATTTGTTATGCACATGATTTTTTTTAATGATGATATTTTACTGCAAATGGATTATCATATTTTCTGCACTGAAAAAAAAAATACAGGTCTCAGGGATAAAATCAATTCAATGCGGTGTCAGAAATACGCTAATCGTCGAATTTTTTTAAGTCAAGAATTAAATTCTTGATTTAAGCACGATTTTTTCAGAAATGTTTTGATTTTTGTGGAACGAATTTTTTTTATTAGATCAAATACTTGGTTTTTTTTTTTATTCTTTGAAGTTTGAGTATTTACCATTTTATCCGCATATTGTCTAAATCCTGAAATCTAAATTTTTGATTCTGCATGCATTTAAAAAAGAATACATGTTAATTTCAAAAATATTAATCTTGCATTTTATTTTTTTCCTGTGTATTTACTACTTATTTTCAGTTCGAATTGATTTTAAAAAATACTTAAAAATTGTTATGCTTAAAAAAAAACAAAACGAATAAATTTATGACACTTTAGCTGCTAAATTCGTGTTAGTAAAAATTCATTCGTAAGTTTTGTCTTTGTTGAACTGAAATTTTTAATCAAAAAACAACAACAACGTATTTAGTCAAAATATATAATTAACTGTAGTATTATTACGATACAAATGCGTTATATGTTAATTAATTTGAATAAAATAATAAAAGAAATAAATAAATTTAAAAAAAAATTCAAAACATTTTTCATAGCATACTTTTGAGCGTTCTAATTATAGGGTATCCTTTAATCGCCTGCTGTAAGAGTTTTAAGGGGAATTTTGCATGCCATTATTTTGCATTGTTGTTGTTACGATTGTTGTTGTTGTGGTTGTTGTTGTTGTGGTTGATTCGAGGCTAAACAATCAAAGTTGTTGTACGTGACAAATTGCTCGAGCGCAAGTTACGAGTACAACAACAGCAATAACAACAACAAATTAAATTATTGCCCAAAGCGTTTTGTTGCTTCAACTGCACCAACCCCATATGTACCAGCCCTTACCCCCCCTTAACCCCTCTTTGCCATATTCGCACAATTTTTCTAGCTAAAAGTTTTGTTGTCGTTTCTAATTGAGGAGAAGTGTGAGATTTAAATGCCTGCGGCCAGTTTTCAGTGGTTTCTCCCTCCACCCCTGTCTTCTCCTCACACCCCCTACCCCTCACACACACACACACCAGCACAACATCAAAAGTGCTGGGTGCATGTAAAGTGACAGCTAATTGCCAGCAAGACAATTAAGAATCATGTGAAACAAAGCCCTAAAAATGGCAAAGAAAAGAAAGAAAACAAGTAAAACCGTAAGAAAGTCTTTCAGTGTTATCAAATCTGAGGTTATGTCAAGTAACAGTTAAGTTTACAGTTCGTTGCATACTTAACGGCGCATGTTATGGTTAATTTTTTATCAGGGACAGTAAATAATAATTATTTTGTTTTTTTTCAATTGAAAAAATCATTCAATGCTAATAACTGTTAAATATCGTGAAATATATCAACATTTTTCTTTAATGGTAATCTATGCAATTTTAACATGATCTTCAGATTTATGATTTTTATTAGTTTACTCATGAAATAATCATTATTTTTGGGCAAAAAAATAAAATTTAAGAAATAATCATTATTTTTGAGCAAAAAAATAAAACTCATAGCTTAAGGATTATTTCTTGAGTTTTATTTTTTTGAATCAAAAATAAAACTCAAGGTATTATTTTGACTTTTTTATAAGGAATATATGGACAACATTTAAATACATTCCTAGTCAGTGGACCATTTATAAATCAAAAACAAATTTTAATTAATATTTCCAATTACATAAATTAAATATATCATTTTAATATTTTTTTATAAAGTCATAATAATAACTTGAGTTTTATTTTTGATTTAAAATAAAAAAACTCAAGAAATAATCATTATTCTATGAGTTTTATGTTTTTGCTCAAAAATAATGATTATTTCTTAGGTTTTATTTTTTTGCTCAAAAAAAAAAATGAATATTTAATAAGTAAAAAAATAAAAATCATAAATCTTAAGACCATGGTAAAAAAAAATATTTTGATACATTGAAGTCAATAATTTTTTTAATTGAAAAATAAAAAAACAAAATAATCATAATTTACATTCATTATTTAATGATTATTCCTGAGTTTTATTTTTTGCTCAAAAGTTATCATAAATAAAATAATAAAACTCATAGCATAATGATTATTTCTTGAGCTTTATAATAAATCTTATAATGATTACAGTCCCTGTTTTAAACAGATTTGTAAAAAAAATAGATATATTCAATGTGATATTTATATGGAGGATTATGCTTTATATTAGCCACAAAACAATTCAATTAAGATTAAGATTTTTCTTTTTCTTCTTCAGTTTCTCAATAAAGCGTGGAACAAATTGCATTAAGAATATGATTAAATTAAGAAACTAAGATTGTATTCAACTAATTTTAATTACATAGTAAGCAAGGCAAAAAATCACCAAAATTTTGCTAAAGCTTTGGTTTGATAGAGAAAGACTTAGGTTCGGTTCGCCAACCGGTTTATATACCTACTGAACCCAAGGGTTTGGTTTAATTTAATAAGAAAAAAAATTTTATTGTTTAAAATTCTGCTTGATTTTAATAGCAAAGTAAAATTTTGATTTAAAAATATATGGAATTTCATAAAAATCTAAATTAGTTCTAGCATGATTTATTCTTTTATGATTTTTATTCAAAGTTTCGAATAGTTGCGCCATATTTGAAATGCTTAAAATGTATGTAATTATTTTATTTATATATATATATATATATAGAGCTATCTTTATCTTATCATTATATTTATCTAAACTTATCTTAACTTAAATTGGCGGCACATGCGAGTTTTTCCTTGTATCTCACAGTTCAAGTGCCTATTAAATGGCAATTGTGCCGCAAATTGATCCGACGTGACTTTTCATCAAAAAATGAAGCAACTCACTTGAGACGTCCCACAGTTCTACACACACACACACACTCTCTCACACACACACACGCATAATTGAATCATCATTCATATGTCGTCGTCTTCTTCTGCTTCTTCTTATTTTTCTATATGGTTCATATAAATAGAAGTCAAAACCATTTGGGGTTAAAACATAAAAAAATAATTTCCGCAGTAAAGTTATAAAAATACAAATCGTTTGCAACAAAATTGGGTATTCGACTAGCAGATACCCTGTAGTTAACAATAAAGACATTTAGGGTACAAAATAACGTTGAGTAGAATAAATATAGACAATTCATATTGGGTAAATATATTTTCTGCTTTACAATAAAAATATAAAAAAATGTTGACTTGTGAATTTGCTAGCTTGAAGTTTTAAGCAACTTCCAGCATTCATAACTTTGCCAAAACTGGATCAATTCTCCAGTGGAATATCATTTTGATCGTGTTTTGCTTTCTTATTTCATTTTGCATTTAAATAAAATTGATTTCGAAAAAAAAGTGTTCCCTCTAGATCTGAGCTTTGATACCAAAGGCTCCCCCTTTGAAATTTTGCAAATTAAAAATTTTAAATCTCAAGTTTTCACTTTTATTCAACTCCTTATTTCATAATTGTTATAAAACAACACTTTAAAATTAATTCTGAGACATTTAATTTTTTTTTAAAAAAAAAACATGTCAAATTTAACAAAAATTTTGACTTGTAAAGTTGCTAGATCCAAAGTCTAACCAACTTGAAACTGTCATAACTTGATCAAAACTGAACCGATTTTCAAGCGAAATGTCATTTTTATCTTGGTTTGACATTTTTATTCATTCTGCATTAAAATTTAAGTAATTTTGTAGAAAAAATTATTTCCCTCTAGATCTTGGATTTGATGCTAAGGGTCCCCCCTTTGAAATTTCGAAATTTTAAAATCTTAAATCTCAAGTTTTCACTTTTATTCAACTCCTTATATCATAATTGTTATAAAACAATACTTTAAACTTGATTCTGACACTTTTAATTTTTCTGTAAAAAATCATGTCAAATTTAACAAAAATTTTGACTTGTAAAGTTGCTAAGTCAAAGGTCTGACAAACTTGAATGTAGCATAACTTTGTCAAAACTGAACCGATTTTCATGGGAAAGATCATTTTGATCATGATTTGGCCTCTAAATTCCTTTTGCATTCAAATTTAATGAAAAATTTAATGAAATTCCACTAGTACGTTCCAGTATTGAAACCGAAAAAAAGCAGTATATATAAAAAACATCCTTTTTCCAAGTAGTTAATTTTGGGACAAACCAAAACAGCAAACGATATTTTTATGGGTCCGATTCCCTAGTTTAGTTAATTGTGCAACTATATGATATCCTGATACCCTGTAAATTGTGTTTTTTTTTCAATATTTTTTTTAAGGCACTAGTCACTAAACAATTTTTTTTTAATTTTTGTGCAGGGTATTTAACAAAGCAGAATCCTTGCTGGGCGTACACACACACGTGCCCAGAATCCTTCCACTGGTGGTTGTTTTTTTTTTTTTACCAAATCCTTATGCTGCTTCTGCTGCCCTCGGGCAAACATATAGTATGTGGGAAATAGCGTAAATTCCAATAGGAAAGGAACAATTGAGACAAGACACGTGAATTTAATCAGGCAGCATCCCGTAGCGATTCCAGGATATATATATATATAAATGTATATAATATATTTATAAGGATATTGCGAGACGGATATAAATAACATGTTTGATTGCTCTTCGAAATCAGAATCCACATGATGTATACTTGACTTTTTTTGTCTTGTTAATGGACCTCAACCAACGCCCACTTAGTGGACCCTCTCCACTTCTCTTCTCTGCTCTCCCTGACTTCGTCCTTTATCTTCTACATACATACCACAGGGTGCACTTAGCATCGTTGTCTCGCCACAGGATGATAATGAGAGTAACTTGGATAGGTCAAAAGTGCCTGCACGCGCTTGCATCTCTCAGATTCTCAGACTTGGAGACTCTCAGCTCTCAGCTCTCATCTCGTAGTTCTCAGTTCTTGGAACGCATTAACGCCACGCTGCGCTCAAAAAAGCAGACTACATTTTAATTTCAACCTCAATTTTCAATCGAAACAATCAAAACGTTAAATGTACTTACAAATTTCAAGTGCAATTGATAGAAATGGATCAAATTTCAGAAACACTAAGTTAATATTGAAATTTTTTTGTGTTGATTCAAGCCTTAACAATTTAATGTTAAACTTTATCTTGAGGTTAAATAAAATTGATTGAAATTCGAATGCAAACGTTTAAAAAATAAAATTAAAAGACAAATTTAAAATAAATCACATTCATTTTAGAAAATTTAATTATTTTCGACCAAGATTCGATTTTGATGCTAAGGGTCCCCCCTTTGAAATTTTGAAAATTCAAAATTTTTATTCTCAAGTTTTCACTTGTAATCAATTTCTTATATCGTAATAAGTATTAAACAACACTTTAAACTTGATTCTGAGACTTTTCATTTTTTAGTAAAAAATCATGTGAAATTGAACAAAAATTTGGACTTGTAAAGTGGCTAAATAGTATTTAGTAAATACGAAGTCTGACCAACTTCAAACTGTCATAACTTGATCAAAACTGAACCGATTTTCAAGCGAAATGTCATTTTGATCATTATTTGGTATTTTAATTCATTCTGCATTTAAATTTTATTAAATTTAAAAAAAAAATAATTTCCTCTAGATTTTACCAGATCTTGATTCGATGCTAAGGGTCCCCCCTTTGAAATTTTGAAAATTCAAAATTTTAAATCTCAAGTTTTTACTTTTATTCAACTCCTTATATCGTAATTAGTATAAAACAACACTTTTAACTTGATTTTGAGACCTTTCTTTTTTTTGTAAAAAATCATGTCAAATTGACCAACTTCAAACTGTTACAACTTGATCAAAACAGAGCCAATTTTCAAGCGGAATGTCATTTTGATCATGATGTGGCCTTTTTATTCATTCTGCATTCAAATATTTTTAAATTCGTTCAAAAAATTTGTATGTTTGAGGTCTAACTATTTATTTCCATGTCATATTTAATATAAAAAGACATCTTAACATTTTAAAATGTTTCAAAGTTAATTTGTTGTACCGTTATGTACCGGTACTGATACCGAAACCGAAAGAAAAAAACTGAAATAGAAGCTTTTATCGAAATAGTTATTTCGGGACGTACCGAAACCGAAAACGTAACATATATTTGTTTCGGTTTGATTCTCTGTTCTTGACGCATTTTTTAGACCAAAATTCGTAGTTTTAAAACCAAAATCTTGATTTTTGAACATATTTCATATCAGTATAGTTCCCAAATATTAAATAACGTAATATTAATTGACTAAATCTGTAATCCTTTCAGAAATCAAATTATCCAATCTGTAAATAATATAATTAGAGGTTATCTAAAAAAGTAGAAAGATTTTAAGACTATTGGTATTATAGGATATATGTTAAAGGGTATGTTTATTTACCTAATCATCTTAAAGTAAATAATACAATTTAAGGTAATTTAATTGTATACAAACATGTACAGGGTATAATGTAAATACAGGGTATAAATCATGCATATTTTATAAAAGTATTATTAACTGACTGAATCGTTTCAGAAATCGAATTATCCAATGTGTAACTAATATGTTATAATTAGAGGTAATCTAAAATAAATAATTAGAGGTCATCTAAAAAAGTAGAAAGATTTTAAAACTATAGGTATTATAGGATATAAAGAGTATGTTTATTTACCTAATCATCCTTAAGTAAATAATACAATTTAAGGTCATTTAATTGGATATAAAAATGTACAGGGCACAAGGAAATTACAGGGTATAAATTATGCATATTTTATAGAAATATTATTAACCGACTGAATATAATATATAATCGTTTCAGAAATCGAATTATCCAATGTGTAACTACTCGTAATATAATTAGAGGTCATCTAAAATAAATAATTAGAGTTCATCTTTAAAAGTAGAAAGATTTCAAGACTATAGGTATTATAGAACATAAAGGGTATGTTTATTTACCTAATCATACTAAAGTAAATAATACAATTTAAGATCATTTAATTGGATATAATAAATGTACAGGGCACAAGGAAATTACAGGGTATAAATTATGCATATTTTATAGAAATATTATTAACCGACTGAATATAATATATAATCGTTTCAGAAATCGAATTACCCAATGTGTAACTAATATTTAAAAAAGTAAAAGATTTTGAGACTATAGGTATTATAGGATTTAAAATCATCCTAAGGTAAATAATACAATTTAAGGTCATCCAATTGGATATAATAAATGTACAGGGCACAAGGTAATTACAGGGTATAAATCATGCATATTTTATAAAAGTATTATTAACTGACTGAATATATAATGGTTTCAGAAATCGAATTATCCAACGATGACTCGGACATAGACATTGAGGATCGATCGACACCGGATTCCAGGTCGAATGGTTGCCAGCAGGATTTGTTGCTGTCGCATCACTACAACCACAACGATGAGTCCAGTGTGGAGTCGTGTGGCACGGCAACGCCAGGACCTGCCACGGGTCATGGTCATGGTCATGGATCAGGATCAGGCGCAGGCGCAGGCGCAGGATTAAGTGCGGCAGCTGCTGCGGCTGGCATGGCAGCGGGTCTGCTGGCAGCCGCAGTTGCCGCTGACGGCTCGTCGGTTGGAGGTGGTACACCTGGTGGAGCCGGTGGAGCTGGCAACCTGAGCAGTGGCAGCTATGCGGAGCACAAGTTGCAGCTCAGCAAAAGCGGCAGAAAGCCGAGGCGACGACGCACGGCCTTTACACATGCTCAGTTGGCCTATTTGGAGCGCAAGTTTCGTTGCCAAAAATATTTAAGTGTCGCCGATCGCAGCGATGTGGCCGAAACATTGAATCTGTCGGAGACACAGGTCAAAACCTGGTACCAGAATCGACGGTGAGTAAATGCTATTTCTGATTACCTATACAAATGTCTAAAAATAATACTAAGAATAGCCAAATTTGCAAATTAAAATTACGAAATTACGGACTACAAATAAGATATAATTTTAGTAGAAAAATAAAATTTTTATTACCTTTAATTATAATTTAATATCTTTATATCTTTTAATTTGACAAAATTTATAAGAATAAATTATACCCTTTATTGCCCATTTTCATTCAAAAGGCACAGGTTATAAAAATAGCTCATAACACATTTTTCAACAAGATATTTTTTCTTATAACTTATAACACGTCAGGTTGGCCGAGTGGTCTAAGGCGCCAGATTTAAGCTCTGGTTCTCAATCGAGAGCGTGGGTTCGAACCCCACACCTGACAGCTTTCAAGACGCACTTTTTTTAACTATTCTTAACATTTTTTTTTTTTGCAAATCTAAAAGTGTTTGTCTAAAATAATTTAAATAATTATTATTTAATAAAAATAAATAATTTAAAATTATAAGACGCCTATTAATTTTTTTTATACTGTTTTTAAAATATATTTTATTCTATCATAACTAAAAATTTGGCTCTAAAATTTATCTTAAAATAATTAATAGCTAATGACTAAATAATAATTAAATAAAAATAATTAAAATTATAAGACACATATTTTTTTGACCTTTCCTTAAAATTTGTTGTTCGCAAAACTAAGAATTCTCTTCTATAATAAATGAAAAATATAAGAAAAGAATAGTAATTGAGATTATCAGGCCTGTTCCGGTTTTCACTTTCAACAAGAAAATCATGAACCTGTTCTTATAACAATCTGGAAATAATTTGCGTGTTGAATTTACTTTGAGTTGCTGAATTTAAGTCCAATAAAGTGCTAAAATATAATTTTAAAATGTTTAGCCCAAATGCAACATGAAAAATAACATTTTTTGAAATCCGATAAATGGGAAGTGAAAACCGGAACAGGCCTGTATAAGACGCCATTTTTTAAGACTGTTCTTACATTATATTAATTTTTTTATTCAAAACTAAGAATTCTGGTCTTAAATAAATAAGATTTAAAAAAATTTATGATACTTAAACTTATAACATTTTTAAAGACTGTTCTTAAAATATATATATTTTTTTCAATTCTAAGAATTTCGAGTAAAATAAATAAAAAAAATAATTAATAAAATTATATGACACATTTAATTTTTTTTTGCTAAGACTGTTCCTAAAATCTATATTTTATTTCACAAAACTAAGAATTCTTATCTCATGTTTTTTAAATATTTTTTTTTGAATTCTAAAAATCTCGTCTAAAATAAATTTAAAAAAAAAAGAATTTTAAAAAATTATATGACATATTATATTTTTTTTTGTTTTGTTTTAGACTGTTCTTTAAATCTATATTTTAATTTACAAAACTAAGAATCTCGTCTAAAATAAATTTAAAAAAAAAATTAATAAAATTGTATGACATATCTTTGTTTTTTTTTTTGTTTTGCACTGTTCTTAAAATCTATATTTTAATTTACAAAGCTAAGAATTCTTTTCTCAAAAATGGTGCACTTTTCTTGTATCAGTGTATAACATCTGTGTCTGTCTCTGTCTTGCTTGCAGCACCAAGTGGAAGCGTCAGAATCAGCTGCGTTTGGAGCAGCTGCGTCATCAGGCAACGCTGGAGAAGGACTTTGCGGTGCAGGAGAATGGCGCTGGCGGCGCTCTCGGCTGTTGCCCCAGCGGTTTGTCCAGCTCGTTTAGTGCCGCCGCCGCCGCTGCCGCAGCGGCAAGCAATCCGTGCAACTTCCTGACCTCGGCCGCAGCAGCGGCAATATTCCGCAACGTTGGCTATGTGCACGGCTGTCCCATGTAGAGACAACACACTTGCAACATGCATCATGCAACATGCGGCATGCAACATGCGGCATGACGTATTGTCATCGCTTTCCCTCGCTTGCCTATGTAAATAATATATATAAATGTTTTTGTGCAATACACGAATCTGTGCTTTCAACGAATTCTCGATTAATCGATAAACGATTTATCGATTATTTGTATTATCGATAAATTGAGCTATCGATTTATCGAAAAGTCCTGTTTAACAAACCAATACCCATCTCCTGCCTATCCCCCTAAAAGTCCTCTCTCCGCACGCCAGATCTAATCATAAACATTAGGCTTAGTCAAATTAACTGTAATATACACGCACACAAACATACACACACACACACACACACACAATTACAATTGTAAACACCATGCACTATATAAAAGTTTTTTTTTGTGAAAAATAAAAATTGGATTGCATATTTGATAAAGTTCGTTATGAAAATGAGCGAGTAAAATCATTGGGAATTTGGGAAAAGCTACGAAAATAAATGAACATTTTTTTTTCTAAAGTAAGTCGAAAATATTTGAACTAATAAAATGATTTAACTAAGTATTCGTACTAAGGGCCCCTAAATCAAATATGTTGTACAACTTCAAGTATCTTTTTTTATTTCTCAACTGTATTTAGGTACATTTTTGTACTGAAAATAGGACTTTACAATTTGTTAAATAAGCCTTACAATTTAGAAAGTTTTCTGTTTTTCAAAAAATTATAAAATGTTAAGAAAAAATCTTTTTAATTTCAAAAAATAACATCTAATAAAATGTAAAGAGATTTTTATTCGAATTAAAATTGAAAATCAAATAAAGTTAGTGTTTTTCAGTTTTGGTATAATAAAAAAATTAAGTTTCGATTGGGTTTTCCGATTACAATCGGTTAGTATAAGTTCACGGTTACGGGCTTTGACCCTGTTTAAAATTTGTAGTCTAAAATTGTGTTTAACATGCACGAACATGTCTAAATTACCGTTAGTCAACTGGTTAAAGTTAAAGCCCAAACATAAAAGCTTGCGCTCCGATTCCGAATCCGATTGCAATTGGAATTGCAATTGCAATTCTTATTCCAATGCGAATTCGCATTCATTGAGTAATGCTTAAAAATCAACTTGAGCGAATCATACAAAACGATATCAATTTGTCGCTATATAGTAGTAAATGGCAAGTTATCTATATACATATACATACAAATATATATGTATATCGATAGGCAAGTGTAAAAGTGCTTGTAGCTGGGGAAGGAGAAGGAGAATTGTCAGACATGCTGTCAGCCAACCGGAAAACAAGCAACAACTCGGCACGCAATTATAACGGGCCACATAACCGCAAAGAGCGCCCGCAAATGCAATATGCCCGAGCGCAAGCGAGACAGCAATAGTAACAAGAGCAGTTAGAGTGTGAGCGCTGGGGCAGCAGACGATGCGACGTCGCTGTCGACGTCGACGTCGCAGTCGAAGCGTGTGCGGCAGAGTTGTCAACTCTTGAGATGCAAAAAAATGCTGTTATAGTTGAAAAAAGCTAAATTTTTCATTAAAAAAAAACTGGAAAAAAGCGTTAACTTATTTAATGTTTATTAACATATTTTTTTAACTTTTACTTAAACTCTTAAAGTTTATCATAATAATTTGAAATTTAATTATTTTGTACACTGCCTCAAAAGGGTCTACTTAAATAGTCTATACACAGATATAAAAAAAATCTAAAATTCAAGATTAAAATTCTTTTTTTTTTTTTGATTTGATTTTTTGATTTTTTAATTTAAAACAATATGCGCATTAGATGGCAACGCCTCAACATTAATAAAGTCAAAAAGCAGCCGAAAATACAAACCTAAAATATTAAATAGCTATAATCATGCTTACAGAACCCCAAACATCTAAATATTTGCTGAAAGAAAAATGAAAATATTGTTTGAATCAAGAATTTTGTACTTTGTTTAGGAAAGTTGGGGATTAATGTATTTTAGACACCACATTGGATTAGGAGATAAATAAAAAAATCTTGCTTAAATCTAGTATTTTGTACTTGGCTTAAGAAAGTCCGGGATTAACTTACTTCAGACATTGATTTTATCCCGGAATCTTGAATATTTTTTTTCAGTTGGGTGCTATAGCTAATTTAAAACATATATTAAACCTTTTAATTGTACATAAGTATATATTTTTAAAAGTAACCAAGAACTGTACAAATATAAAAGCAAAACGCTTTTAAAAATAAAGCCAGAATTTATGCTGTCCACTGTTTTAAATTTGCTTACGCAAATTGACTTCGAAAAAAGCCAGATTTGATGGCAAAAAAGCTGTTGTGGCAACACTGGTCTGCGGTTTGATTTTTCATGCACATTTAGCTCGCGAGGATGAACGAAACACAAAAAGGACGAGAAATGTTTAGTCACAAATTGAATCTCAGTTTAACGAGCAGCAGCTGTGAGCGAGAGAGCAAGCTGGGCAGAGCGAGAGAGAGCGAACTGTTGAGAGAGACACACACTGTGATAGGTGACTGTAATGGCAGAATGAGAGCAGGCAGGGGAGGGGAGGGGGGGAGTGTAAGAGAGTGTAAGAGAGAGTGCAGTCGTAGTTCGAGTGGCCGCAAACGGAAGCAGCGCAGAACGCTAATTAAAAAGACACTTGACTTGTGGCAAAAGAGAGAGAGAGAAGTGGAGAGGAGAGGAGATGGGAAATGGGAGAGTGGCGTGGTTAGGGGTAGGGGGTAGTAAGTTGCCTTTGCGTTAAGTTTTGCCATGAAATTGTCTATGAAATGTGAATGTAATTTAATGAATAAAATGCAGCATAGACAGCAAATCTTTCCCTTCCTTTTTTTCTCTTACCTCTCACGATCTTTATTTCTATACACTTCGGAAAAAAAATCAAAATTTGCGTACTTAAACGGGGTATACTCAAGTGCAAGCGTTGTCAAAAGCTGACTGAGTTGGAAATTTTTAAAATTTATTAAACAATCTCAGTCTTCAAATACGCTTTTCGCTATGCCGGAAATTTTAAAATGAGAATTTTCTGAGATATATTTTTTAAGTACAATTTTGGGATTGATTAAAGTCTGCAAAATATCGAAACATACTAGTTTAAGTACGCAAAAATCTTAAATTTATTTTAAAATGTAGTTATTTCCACACTTCGAAAAAAAAATATTCCTTTTTTAGTCCCAAAAATCTGAAAATCGTCTTAATAGTGTTTAAAAAAGATTGAAAAGCAAAATCACCCAGTTTTTTTTTAGAAAAAAAAACCGTTCGTGCATATTTTAGAAATGATTATTCTTAGAAACCTCTTTTAAGGGTGATTTTTTTACAGTTAAGAAAAATATATTTTCCAAATTTCTTACTATTATGGCGATTTTATATTAAATGAAAATTTTTCAAGAGTGTTTTTTATTCTAAGTGTAATTTAGTTCATTTCAATCTTGAAACGAACTGTAGTATTTTAAGCATAAAAATCTCATAAACTAATTAAGTTTTAAAAACTCTGTTGTTTCGGGAGATATTTCAAAAAAATTTACAGATATTATAGTTGTCATGGTCTTATATATTCTGACCAACTTTGGCAAAAATCGGTCGATTATATCATATAGATATCATAGAAATAGTCAGTTCCAGAATTTTAAATTTAAATTAGATTTAAATATTATTATATTTAAGATTTGTAGTCCACAGCAAACTTGAAACTGTAAGAGCTCAAAGGTGAGTACCTAACTAATATTAGAATGTCATATTTTTCTTAGTGTACCCCAACTCTAACCCCCTTCCCTCTTCGCCACTACTGCTTTCATTGAGCTTTCCCCTCACATAGATTTTACATGTTTTATTGCGGTTCATTTGCGCATCTATTGAAATTTGAATTGCATTTTTAATTGGTACATTTTACGTCTGCCATCCTTTTGAGAGGACCCAAAAAGGATCCTCTCTCGCCTTTTGAGCCAACTTTGTGGTCCGTTTGTGGCTGCTGTTTCGTCCACTTTGATTTGTATTTATTTAATGAGTTATTAATTGCATTAAGCTTTCAGCTTTTGTAATTAATGCAACAAACTCGCAAATCAAACGAAAATACATAAAAAAAAAAAACATAACCTCAAAAGGATAAAGAATAAAGCATAAAAGGCGGTCAAAGTCAAAGCCTGACTGACTGACTGGCTGTCAAGTGGCCAGGCCAATTCAATAAAGTTGCAATACGAGTGTTATTCAGTATTATTAAATACAACTTTATTTATTTAAGTGCAGAGTATTAAAAAAAAAAGCAAAAAGCAGCTTTCAACACTGTTTTCTCTTTATGAGCATTAAGTTAAAGAAACATAGGTCTTATAGAACCGTTGCAATTTTAATGCTAAGGGTCCCCCCTTTGAAATTTTGAAAATTTAAAGTTTTAAATCTCTAGTTTATACTTTAAATCAACTCCTTATATCGCAATTAGTATAAAAAAACACTTTAAACTTGGTTCTGAGACATTTTATTTTTCTGTAAAAAATCATTTTAAATTGAAGACAAATTTTGACTTGTAAAGTGAACGGATGCATAGTCTGACCAACTTCGAATTTTCATAACTTTGTCAAAACTAAACCGATTTTCAAACGGAATGTCATTATAGTCATGGCTTGGCCTCTTAATTCATTCTGCATTCAAATTAAATTAATTTTGTAAAAAAAATTATTTTCCTCTAGATCTTGGTTTTGATGCTAAGGGTCCCCCCTTTGGAATTTTGAAAATTGAAAATTTTAAATCTCAAGTTTTCACTTTTAATCAACTCCTTATATCGTAATTAGTATAAAACAACACTTTAAACTTGATTCTGAGAGCTTTCATTTTTTTGTAAAAAATCATGTCAAATTGAAGAAAAATTTTGACTTGTAAAGTTGCTAGATCGAAGATTGGACCAATTTTAAATTATCATAACTTTGGCAAAACTGAACCGATTTTCAAACGGAATGTCATTTTGATTATGTCTTAGCCTCTAAATTCATTCTGCATTCAAATTAAATTAATTTTGTAAAAAAAATTATTTCCCTCTAGATCTTGGGATCGATGCTAAGGGTACCCCCTTTGGAATTATGAAAATTTTAAATTTTAAATCTCAAGTTTTCACTTTTAATCAACTCCGAATATCATAATTAGTATAAAACAACACTTTAAACTTGATTCTGAGAGCTTTCATTTTTTTGTAAAAAATCATGTCAAATTGAAGAAAAATTTTGACTTGTAAAGTTGCTAGATCGAAGATCGGACCGATATTAAATTATCATAACTTTGGCAAAACTGAACTGATTTTCAAATGGAATGTCATTTTGATTATGGCTTGGCTTTTAATTTCGTTCTGCAACCAAATTTTGGTAATTTAAAAAAAAAATATTTTCCCGGAGCCAATATTTTTTCGGTTTGATTCCCTGGTTTTTAATGCTAATGAGATTAAGAATTAAATTGAAATGGCTTTCTTGTGTTCTATTTTCATTTCAGATTTTTCATATTGAAAAATTAATGTATTTAATCTTCCCTATACTTATTTCGTACTGTATAAAAAAATTATTTTTATATTCTTTGTTTTGTAATGTAGAAATTTCAAATTTTTATATTTTTGTGAGACAGTATTTTAAAAATATATGCAAGATAATAACAACTGAAGAATTTGAAGGCAGATTAATATTGCAATGAAAATTTATTTTATTCTATTCTTCTTTAAAGAAGAATCGAAGAGAAACAGCAAATAGAGATAAAATTTAAATAAAAGAGCTTAATTTGATGACAAAGAATGAGATAAACTGTCTTTGAATTCTTTTCTATGTATTTTATTCGTTTTTGAAATCCAAGCTTAACGAGAAGCTTTGTTGGTTTTTTATTTTTTTTTTGTTAACGACTAAACAATTTAACAGTAAATGCGAGACACAAATACAGATGCACAAAACAATTAACGGCTAACGATGGTGACATCAACAACAGCAACAACAACAACAACAACAACAGCAACAAGCACAACAACAATAGGTGGGGTAACAACCACCCAGACAAGTGTCATCACGCCCTGCGGCACAAACACAATTTGCAACATTTTTCCAAACGGATAATGACAAACATTTTAATCACAAAATGAAACTGAAACCGCAACCGAAACCGAATCTGAAACCACCACCGAACCACTAAGAGTAAAAAGGACAACAACAACAACAGCAGCACACACACACACACACACACACACACCACTCTCAAACACTGTCAACTCAATTCTCTTCCGGCTAAAAGTCTCAGTCGGAAGTCAAGTGTCTTTTGTTATCATTGTTGTGGTTGGAGTTCGTCGACAAAGGCAGCAAAGGAGTTTGAGAATAGCGATAAGTCGGTGTTATCGATACTAACGACTATCGATAACAAACGTTCGATTATTATAAAGGTAAACAGCATCAATACGCAGAACTAGACTTCTATAAATGTTAAAGATTGTTCACATTATATAATTGCAATTAATATATCGAAAACAAAAAATTATCGATTCATATATATCGAGTATATATTAAGTATTATTTCTTTAATATACTATTTTGAAATTTTTTTAACTACTATATATTGATATGTATAATCAATTGTCAGTTTTTATATTAACTTTATTTCTTTTTGCAATTGAAATCAAATTTATTCTTTTGATTTATCGATAGAAAGCTTACCAACATAACAGACTTTACTTACTACAAAGTTATAGAAAAAAAAGGAACTATCATATTAAAATTATAATGAATATTAACTTCATAAACTATACTTATATAGCTTAAGTCAACATTAATAAATTATGAAATTAGAATTAGAATGCTTAGAAGTTATCTATAGTTTTATGATGTTTTTATAGATCTTCTAGTTTTTGATAGAGTTTGCAGCTTTAATTAAAAAGAAACCAACAAAATTTGTGAGTTAAACGGCGCTAAACTTAAATTACAACTGACTTTATAGGATTTCCAGCTTAGATAATTATTTTATTCAATATATTATAAATAATATACCCTAATATAATACTCAAATTCATATAATAATCTGTAATTCTAAAGAAACTGTTGTAAATCAAACCCAACTTTGGTTTTGAACTCTTAAAGCTAAAGAGAGAATCAGAGCAACGATCGAGCCTCATCGAACCTTAGAAATCCGTCGAAACTAACCAGTAGTTCGAACCTGTTTGATGTTTTAGGGGCAGCTTCAGACTCGGTCGATAAGGGTCGAGGCGCAGTTGATCGTGGTGCGTTGCATGGAACGCAACGATATAAAAAATAGTGGGATAGAAAGAGAGAGAAAAATAGATTAAAAATAAAATAAAATGGAACCGTCGTAAGTTAAGTGAAATAATATATTTCACATGTCTATAGTACTATACTTAGAATATTATTTCAAAACATGATGTTTCGTGAATCCAAATCTACAAACTATCGTGTAGAAAAAGAAAAAACAAAAGATTTACATAAAAAAAAAAATTGAACAGTCGTAAGTTAATGATAATTTCACATGTATTCTTAAAATAAATTCGAAAGCAACTTCATGGTAACGTTTCGTGAATCTAAAGCTACAAAATATCGTAAAAAAATAGAGAGAAAATTAAAAAAAAATTATGATAAACAAAAACAAATAAACAGTCGCAAATAAATGATAATTTCACATGTATTCTAAAAATATAATTCGAAATCAACTTCATGGTAACGTTTCGTGAATCTAAAGCTACAAAATATCGTAAAAAAAATAGAGAAAAAATTAAGATTAACAAAAAAAAAATTAAAAGTAGTAAGTAAATGATAAATTTACATGTACTCTCAGAATATAATGCGAAAACAACTTCATGGTATTGTTTCGTGAATCTAAGGCTACAAAATATCGTATAGAAAACTTTAGTCATCGAGATCCGAATAGGTATCGACGATAACAGGCACGAATGTCTCCTTCTTCGGCTTTTCTTTCACCTCCATTAGCAGGGGAACCTTGCGATAGATGCGCTGCAACTTGCACAAGATTTCACGTTTATGAATACCAATCTAATAAATTATATAGATAAAATATTTATTATAAACATATCGATCTATCGATCTATTAGTGGGGTGTTCAACCAACCTTAGCATACAAACCAAAGTCCGTGGGTATCTCATGGTTTATAAATTTGACCCAATCAACGATCGAATCAATATCGACGCTTCGCACTTCAAAGAAATGTTGTGGATAACCGAATTTCTTGAGATCCATATTATTATTGAAAAGCACAAATTCCAGCAGGTAATTAATCGACTTCAGCAAAATCTCCAGCTCTTTGAGCTCTTCCAGCTTCTCCTGAACCAATTCCAATACTTTATTATATCTCGACTTCCATTCAAGTGATAAAGCGAGTTCCTTGAACTCCCGATAACGATGCATTGTTAGGTCCATCTTCAATATATTCCCAACTATAGCCCACAATAGACACACGGCAATAGGAATGGCACAGTTATCGATACGCCCCAAACCTACGGCCAGTGTCAATAGATTTTTATTGTTATCGGCATTAATTTTACGCATTTCCGCAAGTATAAACTCCACATGGCCATGCACCTAAATATTGAAAAAAATAAGGATTAATTATTTGGTATACTGAATAAATAAATAAGGATCAATTAATTGGTATTCCTGTTATCGATGTCTTAGCAAACCTATCGCTAGCTCAACATTTTTGATGTAGAATTATAATAGCGGCCAAATCTTGATTATAATGGCATTCCGCAAGCAAATCGCTTAATATTTAACAAACTAATGACACTTTGAAAGTTTTAAGAAAGTGTGGAAAAAATGGACAGTAAGGTCAAAAATCGATTTTTTTAAATAAATAAAATTTGGATGTAGAATCAAACTAGAATGTAGTTTTCGGTTTCGTCAAAAAAAAAAAATCAAGTTAAAGTAGTTTACAATCGATTCCACAAAAATCGGACGAGGTTATATTTACTAAATGTAAACTTTATTAAAAAAAAAAAATTCCTCGAGACAAAATTAATATAAATTATTATCTGCAAGGGTATTTCAATATAATTTTACCAAATAAACTCAAATTTTGAAAGTTAAAGTAGTTTAAAATTGATTCCACGAAAATCGGACGAGGTTATATTTACTAAATATAAACTTTATTAAAAAATAAAAATTCCTCGTGACAAAATTAGTATATAATATCATCTGCAAGGGTATTCCAATATAATTTTATTAAATAAACTCAAATTTTGAGCTATTTATATCCTTATTATGCACATTTGGTACTATAATATTGATAACCTCGATTACATTAATACTCGACTTACACTGATTGGATCCATGCAATCGATCAAAGACAGAACATTCTTGACCAAAGAACATATAGATGACGTCTCGGGATAAATCGTTTCATTAATCAGGACTAATATGCAAGTTCCCAACAGCAGAGATCGATGCATCTGCACATTAAACATCAAGCGTTCAAATCTATACAGTCCATCAAAACTAGATATGATCTATCAAGACGGTAAAAGGTTAAAGTTATTATTGTAACATATAAGACTAAGTTTACTTACCGCATCTACTTGCATACCATTGGAAATGATCAAACTTGGATACTTTTTAACCAGTGGACTGCTTTTCAGATAGGAACGAAGTTTTTCGTAGAGAATGAATTTTTGTATCGATTTGTAGCGCATTTTTGTCTGAAAAAAAAAATAATAATAATTTTCCGATAAATTTAACTTAGTTATATTGTGTCAAAAATTCAGAATTGTACGACTTATGGCTTGGGCTGCACTATGATCAGTCAGTCAGTCAGGTCAAAGAGTTTTATATACATATATCGAAGATATTATTCCCAGAACTAATCGATAAACCAGACTAGCGATCGATTAAACAGAAGCAATTAGAGTTTCAGTATTGAGTATGGATTCTTTTTATTTAAATGTTTATTTTCCCATAGAAAATGATACAATTCACGTAAAATAAACAAATCCGCGCTACAGTTTAATTTCCTCGGATTTTGTTTATGAAGAAAACTGTCTATGTTTATGGAAATTAATACTTTTTTTTAACAGAAAGAGATGGGAAAGAAACGAGTGGGAAAAAAGTAATGGAGCTTTTGAGTTTTACAATACTAATTGGCAATTTAGCGACTTTAAATAATATTTAAATCGAACTGCTACTTAGAGGGGGGTCTATCCTCTCTTTCCACCCTCTGTCTGTCCTTCCGACCGTCGGTCTGTCGCCATCTGTATTATTTACATGTTAAACAACTTCGTTAACTAACAAAAAAAAAAAAAAAAAAAAAAAATTAAAACCGCCTACAGCAACAAACACATCAACTCGGTTTTTCAACAAATCAGCTCATAATGATATGAAAATCTGTTGGCTTTTGTGGCCCTGTCCAACCCCCTACCCCGCCCCTTTTCATCCACCCCCGCCCCACATTTACAGTGGCATCTGTAAACCACAAAAGTGCCAACTGTATGTCAACAATTTGTCTTAAATTAGGCGTAAAATTTACAGATTGCCCGCTTGCAAAACAAACAACGAACTCACCCCTAAAAATGCAAGTCACAAACTGACAAGTTATAGCGTGCACAGCTAGCAAATACCCTGTAAACTACTGTTGAAAGATGTTCAAAAGTGACAGAATTACACTGTAATCCAGATTTACTAGTGAAATATTGTCAAGCTTTTGTTTTTTAATGTTATGCAGGTGACTGATCGACTCACAGATGCCCTGTAAGCTAGTTTAAAATGCATCGAGTGCCAAAATATTGAATTAATTGACATATAACATGGAAATTCTGTCATCTGCTGTATTTTTCTTCTACTCAAAATATTGATAGACTAGTAGATACCCTGTATATAACTCAAAATTTGTATTATTATTTGGTGAATAAAATAATAACCATGTAAACGACATTTACTACAGAAATATAATTTACTGCTCTTCAGAAGTGATCGACTAGTTCATACCCTGTACCCTAAATAATAATAAAACTTGTTTTAAATATATATGTGTATATATACAAAAAAATTCATTAAGCCGCTTTTAATCAGAAAATTGATCGACTAGCAGATACCCTGTAATCTAGTGTGCATTTAATAAATGATTTTAATAAGGAATTTGTAAATAATAATACATACTATTGCTTGTCACACACATTTACAGGGTACAAATAGCCTCTCAATTTGAATGCTAATAAAAGGGTAGTTGCTACTTATCATCATCATCAACATCATCATGATTATTGTTATCGTTATGTTTGTTAATTCACATCTTTTTTCCACTCTCCTTTTTTTTCGGACCACACTTGACACTTTTCAATTGCACTACGTTAGAGGGGGATGGGGTTGGTATAAGGGGTGGGAGAGAAAGAGAGAGAGAGAGAGAGAGAGAGAGAGAGAGTGATACACCCCTCTGCTAATTTGTTGCTTTTATGCCATCTAATTGAAGTGAAAATACAGTTGGCATTGATTGCGACTTTGTGAAACAGTGGGCGGATTTTAGAGGCTGGGAAAATGATAATACTGCACTTATGTAGATGAACAGAGTATCAAGATTGCCATCAGTTTGACATAGATATAATAGCCCATGTAAGACTGAGCTGATTTGCATAATTGGCTCTGCTTTGTTCAGGCCAAGTTAACAGATAAATCATGCACCTTGCAAACAAACAATTAGGTAATTTAGATTCAAATCAGTACAGAAATTAAACATACAGTATGTCAAGTAATTGTTCTGACATAAAAAAACATTACGTAGAGGTTTTAGCTTATGTTAAAGATAGGCAAATGTATCTTGATAGATTTTTTTTAAGCTTGTTTTAACAATTTCGAGACGGAGTTTTTTTCTTTTTTTTTTGAAAACCAAGATATTATTTGGATAAAATTTTATATATATGGAAATATGTTATATGAATCGCGCCAAATTATTATGTCTTGAATACTCAAAACTATCAGTAACTATCGAAATAAAAGAAAAAAAAATAAAATAATTTGATCTTTTACAAAAAAATATATGAGAGTATTTTTTTTTTTTAATTCCTTGGTTCAAACCATAATGCAGGATTTACTTTTGTTTCGCGAATCGTTTTGTATATAATACCTAAGGACCTAAGATTTTGCATCAAACCCTTGTTCAATTTAAGATAGTTACAAACAAATTTTATTTTGTTATTTTTTTCCAGTTTTTTAAAATTCATACAATTTTCAATAAGAAAAATAAGTATAATAAGTAACTTTGGTAGTACTTTCAGTTTTTTTAATATGACATATTATTTTATAACTTGAATTATAAATCTCAAATATTTGCGTAATCTTAGAAAATCATGAAATTTATGCAACTATTTTTGTTTTTGAATCAAAGCTTTTATTTTAAAAAGTGGTTTGGTTTGTGCACATTTTCGCGGAGTGAAAAGGTTTAAGGATTCGGTTAGAAGTGAATAACTTCAAAGAATCGGTTCTGAAACGGTTTGCAACATTTTTTAAAATAATTATTTAAAAAAAAAGAAACTGCAAATAATTTTGCTGTGGGATTCAGTTGAAAAGCACAGCACTTATGCACCTACATACATATGTATTTGTGTATAGTAATCATATCTATAAGTTGAATATGTCGCATGCACATACATACACACATATAGTACATATTTACATACATATTTGCCCCTTGACTGCCTTTGTAAAATATGCATAATTAAAATATAAAATGCACAATGCTGTTGCCGTCGATGATGTCTTGGCAAAAGTTGTTAATCTTTTCATGCAGCTGCATAATTAAAATCTGAATATGGAAATTTCTATGAAATTTCATTCCTCCATTCCTTCCCTCTCGCTCGCTCGCACGCAAATGGGCCAAATGGCAAATAACAAAAATGAAAAAGGCAAAATAAAGACGACAACAAAAAATAAAAAAAACAACAAGTCGAAAAGACTACACTTAAGTGCACGCGACAGTTTGATACCCTGTATAGATGTCTATTAAAAATAGTGATGTGGAAAAATCAATTTTAAAATTTAACTTGTAATTCCTTTATTCATAACATATTTATACATGACTATACATATTTTAATATGACTTAAATAAAACGGTTTTTTTAATATTTGACCCACTATTTTTTAACTATGATTGTTTTTTTTTTTGCTAAATTCAGCTGTAATATACATATAAAATTAAAAAAAATAAATTGTATTTAAATTTAAAAATTTTTGAACAAATTTGCTTTTATATTAAATTTGAATCTTTTTGCCATTAAAATATAAATTCATTTAAAATATGTTAAATGTTAGTGTAGTGGGTCAAATAAGCTGTCAGCCCCATATATAGATTTAACAAAAGTCGAAATATCGATATATCGAGTTCTTTTACATCACTAACAATAATTATTTTCATATTAAAAAGAAAACTACATGCATATATATTGTACATACAGTTAGTCAAGTCACTTTTGTGACAAAAAAGTCGCCTTAATTTATATATTTCTGCTACAGGGTATCAAAAGGAAGAAAACTCTTAAACACACACACACAAATACACAAACATACGCTGACAGCAACTTAACAGCCGCCGTTGCTCGTTAACAGTCAGAGCTTTGGCCTCGCTGCTACTGTTGTTGTCCCTTTCACACTCTGGCATATTTGCGCTTTTAGTTGACGTTATGATATTTGTTCGTGCGTGTGTGTGTGTTTGTGTGTGTGCGAGGCAAATAATTGCAAAATATGAATGCATAATGAGCAGATATTTCCCAGTGTGCAAAGAAACTTCAAGCAGCAAGTGGAGGCTGGGAAGGGCAGAAGGGGGAGAGGAGAGGGGGGCGTGGGCGTGGGCGGCAACTTTTATGCTAAAATGTGTGAGTCGCGCGTGTTTTTGCATTTTGTCAGTTTCTTTTGCAAATGCGGCGCAAGGACACACACACACAAATGTATGTGTGTGTATGCTAACTGCTCTCCCACTCTTCCTCTCTCTCCCTCTCTCTGCTCCAAGACACTGGGGTTATCTTAAGCAAGTATCATTAGCACACATTCCACAACATCCACAGCACAACAACAACAACGCAAACAAAATGGCGAACTTTTGCAGCTCATTAAAATAGTGTTAAGTTGTCGCTGTCAAGTTAACCATTAACAGCAGCCAAAGGCAAATTGTAATCACATATAAATACACACATATATACAGACATGTGTACGTGTATGCATGTAAATGTGTGCTAGAATTTTCATATTAAATCAAATATAATTAAGTTGTTAAACTAACAAGTGAGCACGCTTTAGTCAAGTATCAGACAATAAAATACCCATTATACTATTAATTATATATGTATAAGTTTTTAAATCTACCTGTGTGCAAATGATTGCATACATTTCGGTCTGATTTTTTAAATCTCTAACGCTCAGCGAACCAAACCGAAACAAATATCGCAAATATTTCTATAGTCCCCATTGCATTAAAATTCATGGCTAGATCTAAAAGAAAAAAAAATTTTTTTGTGGAAATTAATTAAATTTGAATGCAGTATGAATAAGGAGGCCAAACCAAGATCAAAATGACATTCAGTTTGAAAATCGCTTCAGTTTTGACAAAGTTATTAAAGTTCGAAGTTGGTCCGACCTTCGATCACATGACATGACACTTTACATGTCAAAATTTTAGTTCAATTTAACATGATTTTTTTACAGAAAAATGAAATGTCTCGGAATCAAGTTTTAAGTGTTGTTTTATACTAATTACGATATAAGGAGTTGAATAAAAGTGAAAACTTGAGATTTAAAATTTTTAATTTTCAAAATTTCAAAGGGGGGACCCTTAGCATCGAAGCCAAGATCTAGATGGAAATAACTTTTTTTACAAAATTAATTAAATTTGAATGCAGAATGAATAAAGAGGCCAAATCTTGAACAAAATGACATTCCGATTGGAAATCGCTTGAGTTTTGACAAAGTTATGCAAGTTTGAAGTTGGTCAGACTTTGGATCTAGCCACTTTACATGTCAAAATTTTTGTTCAATTCGACATGATTTTTTACAGAAAAATGAAATGTCTTAGAATCAAATTTAAAGTGTTGTTTTATACTAATTACGATATAAGGAGTTGAATAAAAGTGGAAACTTGAGATTTAAAATTTTCAAATTTCGAAATTCCAAAGGGGGGACCCTTGGCATCAAAGCCAAGATCTAGATAAAAATACTTTTTTTACAAAATTATTTAAATTTGAATGCAGAATGGATAAGGAGGCCAAATCTTGAACAAAATGACATTCCGATTGGAAATCGCTTGAGTATTGACCAAGTTATGCAAGTTTGAAGTGTTGGATTACACTAATTATGATAAAAGGATGTAATTAAAAGTGGAAACGTGAGATTTAAAATTTTCAATTTTCCAAATTCCAAAGGGGTGTATTAAATTTGACTTGATATTTTGTAGAATTTGCAGTCACCATGCCATACGACCACAGGGCTTTGATGTCGAACAACTGCGTCAGATACTTGGTCAATCGTGTCTGAAGGATAAAACGGAGTTTATACAGGTTGCCGATAATGTGCTGGAGGTAAGTGAGTTCTAGAAATGGTAAATTGGCAATTCTCATGGTGTTCCGAACAGTTTATAGAGGGACTTGGCCAATTGATGGCACACGAAGAGATCGAATTTGGTTCCGAGCCGTTGGCAGCACTACACGTGGTCGGAATGATGGTCTATATGCTGCATCACGAGGATTTGGCCAGTACGCAGGTGCAACGCACCATTTTCATGCAACGCTGCTTCGATTATATGGCCTGCACCGAGGAGACGCACGTAAAAAAAAAAAAAAAGAACACTTAAATTTCAACAATTTTCAAAAAAATACTAAGAATACCAAAATGAATGGAAATGGAAAGTAGAAAACAAATCAGGAACACAAAACTAGGAAATAAAAATAAAAAAAATCAGAGATACGAAAAATATATCAAAATTGAAATAAAGGAAAAAAAAACTGGGAAAGCAAAACAAATAAAAATATGTTTGATTTCACATTTTCGTCTGTTTTTAAATTATTTTGATCAAGTTTCATAAATAAGCTAAACGGGAACTATTTTTTTCAAGTATTTGAATCCAAAATTAAATAATGGGTATAATAAGTGTAATAATTCTTACACTGCAATTATTAGTCAAAAATTTTTACATATTTGCAGAAAAAAATGCCAAGGAATCATTACTCTTTAATGAGTTTTACTTTTTTTTTGTTAAGAAATAATGATAATTGCTTAAGTCTACAAATATAACTCCAAATTCACTATTATTTTGTAAGTAAATCAATGAAAAATCGTGCTTTTCTAAATCATGATTATAATGCACAGATTAACCTTAAAGAAGAATTCAGGTGCCTTTATTTCTTGTTAATTTTTTGTATCTATAAGTGAAGGATTTTTCAATTTAAAAAAAAAAAACCGAAATAATTATTATTTACAGTTCCTGGAAATAATTGAATCTCTTTTTTTTTTGGCCAGGTGCATGATTTGTGCGCACAGATCCTGTGTCTGTTGGACATCAATGATGCGGACATTATGCTCAATTTGATTGTTTGCTGCCGGAGTGCGAGTCCGTTGAATACGATGGCTCAAGTCGTTAGCAGCTGTTTGCTCTGGGCCATGTTGGATAAACTGACCGATCTGGGCTTCAATACGTATCGTCTGCGCGCCTATCCCGAAATCATGATGGCCATAGCAATGGTTAATCCCTTGGATTATTTACAAAATTATCTGCATTCACTAAATTTGATTGTACGTGTAATTGGAGCACTGTTAATTGCCGGACCGTACGGTTCAACGGAGAAGTTACGCACCGAAGTGGGCGTACCACAGGAAATTCTCGTATTTCCGAACGATGATGCCGCCGTGCTTTTCCGTTGGCTCAACACGATCGTCGATGAATTGCGTGGTGAAATTCAGGTGCGCGATGCTCACGTTCAGGAACGCATGGTGATTTTGGAAATTTCGTGTGAACTGATGAAACTGGTGCATGGTAATCTCACGGAGTTCTATCAGCATCTCTATAAATTCACAGACTACGATGATGATGGCTTTATCTCCGATCATCAGTGTGACAACGACGAAGATTTCGAATGGTTGTTGTAAATTTTTTTTCACCTTTTTGTTTTTGCCTAATAAACTAAATAAACTACTTGTACCATTATTACCTGTTGTTCTGCTGCTCCGTGTGAGTATAAATATGTAAATTGTATATCTATAAAATATATTTAATGCAACAAATTAGATATTTTAAGCTAAAAGTTCCACGCGCTAAAAGCGTCACACCAAAATAAAACGATCTAAGCGATCCGGCAACTCTTTAGCGCAGGACTAACGGAATCAGCACAGCAATCGATTGTTGTCAACACGATAATTGCTAATCGAAATTTACATATTGTTAGCTATGCATGAAATTTAAAATAAAATTAGCAATTTATTATTATTTTTTAATTTTACAAAGCAAGCTAAAAAAGAGCTTGTGAAAGTTTTTAACTATAATTCTAAGCTCCGCGTGTTGTTCATTTTAG
Source organism: Drosophila innubila (assembly GCF_004354385.1). NCBI lineage: Eukaryota > Metazoa > Arthropoda > Insecta > Diptera > Drosophilidae > Drosophila > Drosophila innubila. The sequence goes on along the minus strand of NC_047626.1, from coordinate 3,356,882 downwards.
TGTTGAGTAATGTACGCTGCCCATCAAGATCACTACATTTCGATACATTTTTTAAACAGTGTATCAAAATTGAAATGAAACAGAGAATGCGTTTCTTAGAAAATTGTACTTCTAAATAAAGAAAAATAGCAGTAAGTTTAATAGTCGCATGAAGCATGTTCTAGATCACCAAGTTTACAAGGCAGCCAAAATCAGTTTTACTTGGACTTTTTTACATCAGTTTTTATAGGTGCTAAGCAATTGTATTAATTAGTTTTGTGTTCAATTAATCGACTTAAAAAATATAGATTAATCACTTTATATTAGATTTAACTTAAGCCGATTTAAACTGTCGTATAAACTCTTTGGAATCCACAGTCAAGTAATTGTTTTGACAAAAATTCTTATACTACAATTTAAATCGACTTAAAAATAAATCACTAAACAAAATGTGTTTATAAATGCGATGTAACAAAATTGGATTTAATCTAAATCGATTTAACCACATGACCCACTGTATGTGGATTAGTTAGTCCATGGATAACCAGCTAATTTAAATCGACTTAAGCTGCTGCATTAACTTGTTGGAAGTGGATATACAGTTTGTCAAGTAATTGTTTTCACCAAAAAAAAATCGGATTTTTATTTTTACTTGTTCTAAGAACCATTAAAAACTAAAAAAAAAAAATTTAAATATGTAGAATTTTCAAATTTGATTTAAGCAGTTACTTGACCCACTGTTTGTGGATTAGCTGGCCTATCGATAACCCGCTCACTCATCGAGAACACTATCGAGCCACTGTTCCACCTCGTTTTTACTGGCACTCGTAGGAGTCGCTGGTTGCACCACCGGTGTGGCAAGTGGCAGTATAGTTCCTGTGGTCAGTGTGGTCTGCTCCAGTTGAGTGTTGGTCAACGCAAGCAGTTCGTCCAGCTCATCGGGTGCTTCGATGGAAGTTGCCACTGGCTGTGAAGGTGGCAACTCTTTGATGGACTTGGCCGATGGCGCACGAGATTTGGAGGCGCTGACATTGCCATTGGACTCCCGTAGAATGCGCTCCTGATACGAGCGCTCGGCACGCTCGGCTGCTTCGGTTTGTGCCACGATTTGGCGACGTGTAAACATGTTTGTCGGATAATCCATGCGTTTGTAGAACGGTATTGTTTGCAGTCCCGCATTCAGCAGACTGAGATTAAGCGTAAAATAACTGCTGGCTGACTTTGTATGCAGCTGGGTTTGACCCTCGGCAATGTTGTTCCATTCCTTTTCGGCGCCAAAACTGAAATGTCCACCGCCAAGGCTGGGGAACTGTGACATCTGCTTGTAGTCGCCAGCGCGCAGCTGAGCCCGCGCATTCTCATCCATTGGTGCCCCGTCCACGCCCAACTCCGCCACATCCTCCGTGTCCGTTGGCATGTCCCGGCACTGTTGTGGCGCCAGGGAGCGTGTGCCACTGTTCCAACCCTTGCGTCCAAAGCGCGGCTCATCACTGGAATCCGCCACATCCACCAGACTGCGCACCGCTGTCGTCTGTGGTGAACTCGATGAGGTGTTCCCACCTCCAACTCCACCACGCTGCTGCTGTTGCTGCTGCTTGTGATAGTATTTATGCTGTTTCATATTTTTGCGATTGCTGCACAAATTATAAATTATTTTTAGCAGAGCAATTGCCACGCTTGTGATTACGTCAAACTTACTCCTTGGATCGATCGTCCTTGCCGCTCATTTTGCCCTTGGTTCAGCTTTTATGTGTGCTCTCCAAAAATTAGAAATTCAAAAACGCTTTGTTTACGTTTTACGTATTGTTGCTGTGGCAGCAGGAACAGCTGTGTGCAAAACAGCTGTTATAACAGTGCTGCCAGATGTCACGAACGAAATTGTTGGCATCGATAATTAAAAAAAATATATATATTCTTATTTTAAGCAACTAACTGAGCAATATTCATAATAAAATTGAAAATATATTAGTCTAATTTTTGGTTTAATCAAGAGTTTCTTGAAAACTAATAAGAATGATCTAAATTTTTTCGCTACCAACAATATAAATGTATTGTGCCATTGTACAGAAATTCTCTATGTTATTGCTAATTTGAAATAATGTTCTTTGTGATTTTTTCATTTAAATATTTTATTATTTAAAGGAATTTTTTATATGCAAATAATTAGGTTTTCTTCTAAGAATTGGGTAGTTTTCATAAAATTGGCTTTTTTAAATAAAAATTGGATCATTTTCTGGCGATTTTTTATTTTATTAAGTAGCAACCGTGGTTGACAGCTAATCGTAATCGTTAGTTGATAACATAAACAATAAATTTATCGATATATTATCAGCAGGCCTTGTGAAATCATTTCGTTTTTATACTATGAAATATTATGAATATTTGAAGTGAAATATCGTTAGAGTAGCGGCAAATGTTGCGTTTTGTACAAGGCATTCGACTTAGCAACAGTCAAACGGTGACAGAATTATCAGTGCTTACCGCTGAGATTTATCGTCATTGTTTCGCCGAGTTGGCCAAAAGCGACATCCATCGGCTGAATGGCGAACAATCGTTGAAATTGCTGCACAGCTTCGATGCACAGCCGAGCAATCAATCGGAGTGGATAGCGCCCACAGTGGATGATGTGTGGATCTTTGGCTATGGATCGCTGGTGTGGAAAGCGGACTTCCCCTATATAGATCGAAGAAGAGGCTTCGTTTGTGGCTATAAACGACGTTTCTATCAGCACAGCATCGATCATCGTGGCATTCCAGAGAAACCAGGACGAGTAGTTACTTTATTACCCGGAAATCCAGAGACGGATCGTGTTTATGGTGTCGCCTATCGCATAGCAGCGTTACAAAAGTCCCAGGTGCTGGATCATCTGGATTATCGCGAAAAGAATGGCTATGATCGTGTGAATTTGGAGTTTCATGAATATCCGACGGCCACGATACCCATTAAAGTTATCATGTACATGGCATCGCAGGCAAACGATTCCTATGCCGGAGATGTGTGGCAAGTGTCATCGATAGCCAGACAAATCTTCACCTCAGCGGGTCCCAGTGGTCCCAATCGCGAGTATCTATTCAATCTATCGATTGCAATGCGTCAGCTATTTCCCGATGCTATCGATGAGCATCTCACGGAGCTGGTGGATTGTGTTCAGCGTTACATTGAGCACGATGAGCCCACGTTACTGGAGCGTGCCTTGAGTGCAGAGATCAACCAAATATTGAGGGAGTGCATTGCTTATAATCCTCCCCAGCAGCACGAGGAGATTGCCCGACGCCTGGAGGCGTTACGTGTACGCTTTGAACGTCCGGGTTGGCGTGAAACATATCTGCAACAGGAATTGCCACCTGAGCGCTCTTGACCGCACGCAAATCGGGCGATTTATTTATTTAGACTAGCTTGTTCCCCTATGTTCATTCCTTAGTAAAATATAGCAACGATTATATACAAAAATTTCGAAAGTTCTGCTCTTTTAATCGTTTGCCAACAGCAACAGATTTTTTTTAATCTTTCTAAGATAGCACATAATTTATAGACCCTCTATTTTCTTCCATTTGAAGTTCTTTGATACATTTGATAAATTGATATTATTTAATTTTATAAGCATATAGTCATCAGTTTAACTAAATTATTATATTTATAAAATACATAATTTAAATGTAGCAATGAAATCGCGAGCAATCTCACAACAAACTTTTATTTAAATTTCGCGCTTAAGTTTTTGCTGACATCAGCTGTTAAATATATCGATAAGAAAACATCGCATCATTTTTAATTGAGTCGCAGCCAACTTCATTTTTCTAGCAAACGAATTCTGACAATAGCCAGATCTAGCTATAAAATATCTAAGTTGGCAACAGTGAACTCTATTCTGTTTGTCTCGTTTCGAACAGCAAGCAATATGAACAACGTGAGTAAAAATAACAAATATAATACAACATTTAAATAATATGAATGCATTTGATTTAAGGAGCTGAAAAACAAAGTTGAGACCTGTTGCCGTACGGCCGAGGACTTTACGCGTTTATATTATGCCTCCTTGGACAATCGGCGACATGTAAGTAAATTGCCGGCAATGGCGAAATATGCAACAACAAATAAATTAAATAAAAATATGTAATAAATGCATTTCTTTTTATGTACACAGCAAATGGGTCGACTGTATATAGATAGTGCGACATTCAGTTGGAACGGCAACGGTGCGCAGGGCCGGGAAACTATTGAACGCTACTTTCTGGAGCTGCCGAGTTCCCGCCATCAGCTGACGACCCTGGACTCGCAGCCCATTTTGGACGCCGCTGTGGGCAATCAATCGACATACATCATCTTGGCCAGCGGAACGGTTAAGTATGCAGAACAATCGATTCGCAACTTTCAACAATCGTTTGTTATAACCGCCGAGAATGATAAATGGAAAATTGCATCCGATTGTTATAGATTGCAGGAGCCATTACAATAAATGAATGTTAATATTTACATACACATATATATTATATGTTTATGTGCTCAGTGTCAGATACGAATTGAAAATGCTTTTTGATAATATAGCATAATTATGACTTATTAATTAATTAAGATAGTGGTAATTTTGAATATAACTACTATATTTAGTAAGCAAATAAATTGAAACTAAATTGTTTTTAAAATGTAAATACAAATGTAACTTAATTTGTCCCTTGTTTCTATAATTTTTTTAAAGTCCTCACAAGAGTTTTGAAACCAATCTTGTCATGATCGAAATAATGATATGCTAATCATAACATGCTAAAAATTTCAAAGTTACACATTTTTCAACTCCAAAGTGGCAGATTTGTTAATCAATGCTTAAACTTAAGCTAAATATTAGACAAAAGTTTTAGACTATGTAAATATTTATGTACATAGATCTTCCCATAACACAATCTTCATTAAAATCTTTCAATTTATTGCTTATACCATTTTTGCTTGCCCTTTTATTAGTTCTATCGGTAAACTAAAAGAGTCAATTAATTTTTTTAAACTAGACAGATTTATAGCTAAAGTCATATCTTTAAATTTGCAGTTTGTGTAATTACAAAATTGCCAGCCTAGCTAAAGCCCGGCCAAAATGGCAGCACTGCTGCCGACGAGCCGAGAGAGAGAGATGCATTCGCGTTAATTTCGCTGCACTTCGTCGTTGCTTGGTCTTTGGGGTTCTGTGCCGTTCGTTGTCTCTTTCTGGCCACGCACTCGCGTGACAACAATCTTCCAGTCCACACGCAACTCCAGCAGCTGCAGTTTAGGTTTCGCTTCATTTGCATTCCACATAAATATAAATTGAATTTGCAACGGCAACGGAAACGGATCAGGAAAAGGAAACAAATAAATAGCAACAACAACATAAAGTAGCTAAAAGGCAAGGCAACAAGTCGTGAGTGTTGTTGTTGTGGGGAGTGTGTGTGTGTGCGTGTGTGTGTGTGTGTGAGTGAGTGACAAACTGCCCAGTGCCTGACCTTGGCCTAGTTGGCGCGCACAGCAACAGCAACACTTGGAGTGGGCAGGGGCAGGAAAAGGAGGAGGTCAGCTGTCTTAGACAAACTGGCGGCAACATTCTTGTTGCCATGCCCAGTCAGAGCGTAACGAATGCAGCTGCAACTCCGGCCGTAGCTGCCGGCGGTGGCATTAATGCAGTAACCGCAACCGTAACATCTCAACATCAGCAGCAGCAGCAGCAACATCTTCAGCAGCAGCAGCAACACCTGCAACAGCAGCAGCAACATCTGCAGCAACAGCAACATCTTCAGCAACATCATCATCAGCAACAGCTTGCCAGCAACATGAGCATGTTGACAGTCAAAAGCAACATGGGAGCTAGCGCTCGTTATCTCTGGACAGATCGTGAGCTGCTCATGCATCTACAAAATTATACACCATTGATATTGCTAATTGATTTTGTGGAAAAGACGCGCACAAAACGTTTCTATGAGAGCTCCGAACGTTATGAGATACTCATGCTGGTGTTTATAATGCGCAAGGGAGCGCCATTTTGTGAGAACAAGCGATTTCCGGCCGAATATTGGGTAAATCTATCGGTGGGTCCAATTGCCGAGGCATTTGATCGATTGCAGGCGGCTATCGATATACCCGATCCACAGATGCCCATCCATATGAGTGTAACGGATTTGACCAGCTGGAAGCAAATGTTCGATGTCGCCATGTTGGATATTAGACGTTATGCATATTATACAGATCCAATGCAATTGGCCGATGTTGGCGTCTTTAATCGCATCACATTCGAGCAACGTTTTGGCATGCAGTGGCAGGAATAGAGAAATCTGACGATATCCTTGACCCACTCTTAAGAATACTCCTCTTCTAAATACATAGCATACTTATGTGCTAGGCACACACACAAACACACACATGCATATGTACCTCAGCAACATTTTGTATGTCATGGTGCAATTATTAACGAGGTGACTTATTAATTTACCACAAGGAGTCAAGGCTGCCACATTTGGTACATTTCCACATAAAACTGGTACATTTCTACATAAAACTGGTACATTTGTAGCAAATGTGGTACATCATTTATTTTCGAAATGGTTCATATTTACGAATATTTATGTATTTTAATTATTTTTTTTTTGAGTATATATTCTGAAGCCAAGTGAATTAAATACTTCACCTCGTTAATAATTACACCATGCGCAATTTACGTATGTATGCATTCCCATTAAAATATTCACCAACACATGCACACACATACAGTGGCTCACAGTTTTTTTGACCTACTACTTTTTTAGCTGTATTGTTTTTATCAGATACCGTAACGATTATAATTTTTTTTCTAAAAGATTAGAAAAAAAAACTTACTTTTGAATTTTTTAAAGAAATCATTTTTAATTGTTAAAATTATTTTAAATAATAGCAACAAAATATATTTATTAAATTTCAATTTTTTTATAATAACTAAGCCATAACTTTTTCAAAGCTTTATTATGTGTATTTTTTATAATAAGTAAAATGAAAATGTTTAGCTTAAGCTTAAACAATATTTAAGAAATCTGCGTTTAAAACTTATTTGTATCTCCTTCCTATTGAAATCTAAATTTATGTAAAAATTTCAATATGTAAGTCTAGTGGGTCAAATAAGCTAAGCATCACTGTGTGTTATATTAAATGTTGGTTTTAAGCATAGCGGAATTTACTTACTGTGCCTTCTCCTCACTCCTCACTCCCTCCATCCACTCACTCTGACCATCCTTGTCTCCTGTTAGCCATCTGGCAGCTCTCCAATATAATGGGACTATTATATATATATTATATAGACTCTGTATGAATATCAGAAAAATGCTTTAATGGAAATAAATGTTATTTATTGTTGACTAGCGTAATCGACGCGTTTTACAATTCTGTTGAAATATGCACATGCAAGCACGTAATTATGATGAATAATATTATTATAAAAGCCTCTTATCACTAAAAAAAAACAATCAAACCAATTTGTAATTTTTTAGTGAAAAGATGGCCATAAGTTGGTAATTATGTAAGTATTATAATCTAAAGTTAATCAAGTCTGACGTCAGAGATGTTTTGCTGCGCATTTGCTAAAAATTAATTTCGAAAATCTTTCGTTTTCGTAAGACGATCGCGATCAAAGATGCCCAAAAGTTTGCCTCGAGTCATCTCTTTGGACTCACGCAGTCCCAACTTGTAGATTTCTTCCTGCATTGCCTTAATCTTATCAACCAGTTGTTCTGGCGGCAAACGAGCAAATTCTAAAAAGGTTTACAGTATTAAAATTATTTCAGAGATTTAAAGATAAGCTCAGGTCAATTTTAAAACAAGCTGACATATTCACTCTAATCGGCTTAACTATCAGGATTGTTTTAAATTTTACTTTTCATCTTATAGAATTTCATTACATTGTATGAAATAAAATGTTAAGTTTGGACCTAGTCGATATTAAAAGCTTTTAAGGCCTGTCTAGGAACAATTCATTTAAAAAATTGTGTTTTTATTCCTTGCGTGGACGAAAATTGTTTCTTTGATTCTATGAAGTATTGAAGGTTGTGGTCCTAACAAGAGTTTTAATACCAATCTTGTCAGGATCGGGCTAAAAACACTTAAGAAATGCTAATAATAACGTGCTAAACTTTTTTGAAAATAAATAAATTTTTCAACTCAAAAAGGCGGGGACAAGGAATTGATTTTAGATTTTTTTTGGTACAACATCTTGGATTTAAATTTTTTTTGTGCCCATACAAATCGATGCACCCTACTGTATATAATTCTATAATAGCTCTGTGGACTGTCGCTACCTTGTTATTGTACCATGGTACTCTGCGCTGCACAAAGTTTGAACTAAATAGATACTATAGGTGTATGAATATGTCACCTTGTTAATAATTTTAACAACTCTGCTTACGGTTAATGGCCGACAAGTTGGCATTGGTCAAAATTCTTGCGGGATCAATATTTGGTGTATGTATCGGTGTATCGCTCTTGGTCAGAAACTCATCCATGCCAGGAACTAAATGTGTAAAATTGAATATGAAAATAACACACGTGTAACAGAGTGTGTGTGTGTGTGTACTTACAGCGCTCTGGCCACTGTACGGGCGACTCCCGCAATGTCTCCGCTGATTTTAAGTCATCCTCTTTGGCGGTCAGATTATTATTGGTGGAACTCTCAGCATCGTTGCCTTCGTCTTCAGTCTTCAAAGTGGTCTCTGCGAATTAACAAGTGATTAAAGGCAAACATAATGGTAAAAGGCGTATGTGCAACCCACCTGGCTCCAAGATTTTAATATCCACTTCTAAATTACTCATTGTCGCAATTTATTAAAATAGAATAGCAAAATCAATTACATCAATTGTAAACAAAATTTGTCCGCAATATGAATTTGGCGTTGCCAGCTACACGAAAAATGCTGCATGGTTGCCATATACCGATAATAATCGTCAAGCAATGCTGCAGTGCTGTACAATGCATATATGTGGGTAGTGCTGCAAAATTAAATTTAATAAATTAGGAGCTTGGCACTGTTGTCAGGTTAGCTATTTTATAGCTAGTGCTGGCTATTTTCAGAGTTAGATTTTTAGAAAAATTTTAAAATTGCTATTAGCTGGCTATTTAAAATATATATATTCGACTATGTTTTGCCATTTATATTTTTTTCTAAGACTATGCAGCGCAGGTACTACATTTGTAAATCAGCAATTATTTTTTTGTTATTTTTTTTTAGCTATTTTGCATTTAAATTACAGCTATTTTTCTGATGCTTTCCAGCTAGAAACACATAATTTTTTCTCTAATAAGTTGACAACACTGGAGCTTGATTTATTGAGCACGTTATTTACAGCTTGAGTTCTTGCATTTGCTGTATTATTTTATGTAAAAAAATATAAAGTTGTCATTCACTTTGCCTAATTTAATTTATAGTTATGCAAACTGTATGTTCTTGCGCTCTCTTGCCATTGCCAGACTATTGCCAGCTCGCTCTGACGCACTGACAAGCGACCTGACCTCTCTCTATACTCAACTTACAGTGACAGTTCAAAAGCTGTGGACGTCAAATTATTTTAATTCTTGACGTCTTAAGAGTGATTTAAGTGTGCCATAACTAAAAGCAATTGAAAGTGATAAAATTAAATATATTATATTTGTGGTAAAGTAAATCAATTTTGACATTGTCGTGACCTAAAGTTAATGTGCTGCACATGAACTTACGCGCCCAACTGTAGAATCGTGCGTGCGTACACTTTCTTTCAGTCATTGCCTCGCTCTTACTTTGCTTACATATTTACCTGTTCCCTTATTTAACCTTAGTACAACGTTTTTCGTTTTTTCAATTCAGTTGCTGTTCAACTAACGTAACGCGTGCAACTACCTCCAAAAAGGGGTTAAATATATACGATAAAATATTTGTTTTCCTTCAGTGGCGCCAAATATTTAAATATTAAAAAACAAAAGATTACAATTCATATGATATTTGTGCTGGCCCCGCAACTCCCCATTGATCCCCCTTGAGTAACTTAGTGGCTTCTACAGTGCGTGGCAATAACTCATGGCCGCTAGCAAACTTTCAACAGCGACGGTAACAACGAGCATCAAGCATCAAAATCCATTCGATGGCATTTGTGCGAAAATCTCAGCGTTCTACTTCGACTTAGATAATACACTTATCCCAACGCGGGCCGGTGACTCCAAAGCAATACGCAAGGTATGTACGAAATGTTTATACGACAGTTAAAATCAGTTTACACGAAATCAATCAACTCGCGACTTTCGTGAAAAGTGACTTTTTTGAACAACTCGTTCTAAATACAGCTAGTCTAGGTAGTGTTTTGGCAACATCAAAATGGAATACAATTAAACAAAATTTTATGGAATTTTATTTTATTTATTTTGTTCTTAGAATTAAAAAAACGTTTTTTTTCCTTGAATTTAACGATTATTTTAATTAAAAACAAATATGTAAATTTTTACTTTGTCAAAAAACTTTCTTGACAAACTGTAAATCTTTTTTAAGTGGGAGAAAATAAAATTGTATGTCAATTTGTCTTGCAATAAATATACATAAATTTTTTTTATGGATTAATGTCTATGGTTCTAAGAACAAGTTAAACAACTGTCAACTAAGCTATAAAGAACTCTGTCATATGCTTTATTATTATTATATATATTGCCTATATATTGTATAAAAACACAAAGTAACAGCTTTAAACTATTTCAAAATAAAAGTCCTGTATGTCAAAACGATTTAAGCTAATTGCGGTTAAGCTGCCTTATAAACTTCTTACTTCTGCCCCGACGGGTGAAAGTGCGCGCGCTCTGTGTCATGCTTCACCCACACTCTTACACGCACACACAGTCAAAAACATTTTTGTAAAAATTTTCCACTGCATTCGTTTGTTACGTATGTATGTATATATATATATATGTGCTACATATATGTATATGTCGATGATTTCTATGCCTCACTATCAGCAGTCGGCACGCGCGCATTTCTCATAGGGTATAAATACGCCTATGTGTGTTTGTGTGAGTGTGTGAGTGTGTGTGTGTGTGTGTGTGAGTGTGAGTGAATGCAAGTTTGATCAATGCACGTTGTCCGTATGTCTGTCTCGCTGTCTCTGTCTGTCCAACGCTAGAGGTCAAAGTCATAACAAAATGTGCATGCACATCACTAAATGCGCTGATGACACTTGTCAGTTTTATGCTTTGTTTTGTTGTCACATATATGTAAACAAAAACTGATCATTGATAAGAGATCAGCGAAATTGATTTTAATTTTAAAATACTCTACTCTCTTTTTTGTTTTGTTGCGTTTTCAATCAATTTTTTCGAAATGACGCATTTATGCGGAAGCTAAGACGTAAATGTCACTTGAAACGAGTTAAACTTATGCACTTTTTATCAGTGACGAACAAGTTGTATTGCGTACTTTAACCACTACATACATACGTACATATGTGACTGAAAATAACTGGACACACCTATTTTTTTAGTGAGATATGTAAATTTAAAAATTGTTAATGATAAAGTACTTTAAATTGTTTGTTTATTTTATTTGTCTAAATTTCCAACTTACAACACTTTCAAAATAAATACATCTGTCAAAAAACTAAAACAGCTGAATATATTTTAAAACAAACCATTTACAACTTAAGATGTTAATTAGTCAGTTAAAAATATAAAACACGCTCGACAGTAGGATATCCTGAGCCCAGGTACTCTTTTATAAAAGTTGATTTTCGACCAATTGTTCCTATGGCAGCTTTATGATATATGGAACCGATTTGAATCAAATCTGGTCAGAATGTACAAAACCAACATTTATACATATTTTATCAGTTTGGTTGAAAAACAAAAAACTTTCATACTAAAAGTTGATTTTTTACCGATTGGTCCTATAACAGCTATATGATATAGTCGATCGATTTGTACGAACTTCGGTCAGGATAGGCAAAACCAAGTTAAATTCTTATTCTATCAGTTTGGTTAAGATATCTCAAAAAACAAAAAACTTTTTTATACCAAGACTTCATTTTCGATTGAGCGTCTCTATTGCAGCTATATGATAAAGTAGAGCGATTTTAACCAAATTTGGTCTGGATGTATAATACCAGCCCAGATGCATATTTTATCAGTTTGGTTCTGATATCTCAACAAACAAAAAACTTTTTCATACTAAAACTTCATTTTCGATGTATCGTTCCCATGGCAGCTATATGATATAGTGGTCCGATCTAAAAATAAAAAGAATTTGATCTGCCTATGGTATCCAGGAACCTACATACCAAGTTTGAAGTCTCTAGCTTTTATGGATTCTAAAATCGACGCGTTCAAACAGACGGACAGACAGACGGACAAACAGACAGACATGGGGGTCTGCCACGCCCCCTTCTGCCTGTTACATACATTCTGCCAAACACATAATACCCTTTTTTGGCCATTTTCATTGGGCTCAGGGTATTACAAAACCTGTTAAAAGAAAAACCGGCTATAATAACATGCTCATTAATTAATTTATTTTTTGTTGACGCAAACTTGATTTATAATTGACATTTTTTTTGCATTTACAGCAGTTTTTCACTGTTTTTTCTAACTTGTTATCGTAGGTTACTATCGGTTTCGATTTTGCCCGATAAACAGTTTATACATATTTTGCAACTCACTTAAAATATCTTTTTAAAAAAAGATATGTGTGATACAAACTTTTAAGCTTTAAATGTAGTTTTTAAAATTATTTTTTACTTCACATTTAAATGTGTAAAATTTAAAAGATCATTTATAAGCATTCCGAGAATTCTATTAGTAGATAAAGAATTGATTTCCTTGGGTATTTCTTTATTTTGTGTTAATGGCTTGGATTGCTGGAAAATCCCATGATGCGTTCGGTTTATAGGAAATGCGCGTTATTACGAGTATTATTCAAGAGCTAACAAGTGTCATGACCTCATAAGTAAAACGTCTCTAATGCAAGAGTTTCCCCTACTCAGTCAGTCGTCAGTCAGTTTTGACAAAGTAAAATCGTTAATATTGCATTTTGAAAAATTTTTTTTTATGCTTACTCATTTTTAGAAATAAAATATTATTGTACTTTTTTGGCAGCTAAAGCTAACAAGTGTCATGTTGGCATAACTGCAACGTTGCTTGTCCAAAATTTACCTTACTCACTTACATACAGTTAGTGAAGTAATTGTTTGGTCAAAATTATATAATTTTTTGCACTTTATTTTGGCGAAAAAAAAACACTTGAATTAAAAATTTATTTTTTTTTTGTGTTTCTGCTTCTTGTTCTTAAAATAAGATTCATTGGACTTAACTATTTTGAGTAATAGCAAATTAGTATATTTAAAAATTTAAGAAAACAAAAAATTTTGATTAAAAAAACCAATTTGGATTTGCTTATGTGTTTGCTTATGGTTCTTTAAATAAGATAATGGTTTTAACTATTTTATGAAATAAAAAAATTATAAATTGTAGAATTTTAAACAATAAAACCTTTTGCAAAAAAAAAAAAACATTTTGGATTTTTGAAAATGTTGGCTTATTGTTCTCAAAATAAGATTCATTGAGTTTAACTATTTTAAGAAAAAAAAATCATTTGGATTTTCAAAATATCTTTAAATATTTTTGCTTATGAGATAAAAGATTGTAAAATTTAAAAATATCAAAAAAATTTCCAAAAAAAAAAAAACCATTTGAAATTCTAAATATGTTGGCTTATGGTTCTTAAAAATGCATCCTGCATTGGGTTAAATTATTTTAAGAAATTTAAAGTTTTTAAATTGTAAAAGTTTTGCAAAAAGAAAAAAAACCATTTGGATATTCAAAATTTGATTAAAATAAATTTTGTTTATGGCTCTAAAATAAAGTGTATATAACTTTTTGAAAAAGATAAAAAATTTGTAGATTGTAAAATAAAAAAAAAAATGGAAAGTTTGTAAATTTTGTGTGTTGTGAAAAGAATTACTTGACACACTGTTTGTATTTATTTATGTCACGTTCCCATTTTTAATTGCACATGTGTATGTTGTTAACATTTTTTTTTGGCAGCTTGCCGACGTGCTGGAAACGCAGTATAGCTTTACCAAAGATGATGCCAATCTGGCCACACAGAACTTTTTAAAGTCCTTCCGTCGCTGTCCGGACAATTCGCAGACGTCGCTGGACTCGTGGCGGACACATTTGTGGCGCGAATCGTTGCAGCAGAAGCATAAACATCTGGCCGATGACATCTATCCGCAGTGGCTGAAACTACGCTATCGTTATTTGGCCGTGCCGCAGGATTATGTGCAACTATTGCAGCGTATGCGACGTGCCGGCTATGCCCTGGCACTTATCACCAACGGGCCGTCGAATGCACAGTGGGAGAAGGTGGCCAAATTGCGGGTACGCGGCTATTTTGACTGTGTGCTCGTCTCATCGGATCTGCCGTGGGAGAAACCACATCCGGAGATATTCTATGCCGCATGCAATTTTCTCAATGTCAAACCGCAGGAATGCGCCATGATTGGTGATAAACTCGAGACCGATATCAAGGTGAGTGCATTATCTTATTGAAATAAATAAATCAACACACACAATGCTCGGTACGTTCAATAAAAGTACAAAACAAGAATTGAAGTAAAGTAAAAAATAAATTAATACTTCAAAATGCGAAATTTCAGGATTTTTAATATATAAGACTTTTTAATCGATAAAAATATCACTTTTAACTTAAATAGAATCTGAAAATCCGTTTCAATCAATCTTTGATCTGCAGATTTATCAGAGGTGCCTAAAAACAGAATTTTTAATAAACAATTTTTTTTTTAAATTTGTAAAGTAAAATGAACGTTCTGATAAGAATTATTGCTTGAAAAGAAATCAAGAAACAATTTTGAATTTCTTAATTTCTTTTTAAAGGTAATTTAAAAGTTTAAGTACAACTAAAAATAATAAAAAAAATGCAATATTTTTTGGAAATGTTTTTGTTTAAAATCTTTAAATAAATAAAGCAAATAATTTGAATTTTTTATTTATTTTTTTTTTTTTGAAGTTATATAAAAACGAAACCTTTAAATAACATTCATTTATTTAATTATTATTTATTCGTGTTATTCGTTTTTATTTTAGCCCAAAAATAAGAGTTAAATTTGATTAATTAAGTAAACAATTCAGATAATTTTTTTCGGGTATGATTTTTTTGTAAACCTTAACTCTTGTTTCTGGTCAGTTATAATTATTATTATGGCATTAAATGTTTATTTTCAAAAGTATTTTAAAAATAAAATATTTTCATAAAATTGATATTTAATTTATTTTTAATATCTCTTCTTAAGGTCAAATAACGAGTTAAGTTTAAGTATTTTTATTCGATTTTTTTTTAAGCTCAAAAATAAGAGTATAACATGTTTAGTTAAGTAAAAAGTGCAGGTTTTTTTACTGGATTGATTTTTTTTTTGGTAAATCTTAACTCTTTTTTCTGGTTAGTTATTATAGATTCAATAATTATTATTAATTTGGCATTTAATGTTGATTTTCAAAAGTATATTAAAAGTAAAACATTTGAATAAAATTAATATTTAAATATTATTAAATATCTCTTTTTACGGTCAAAAAACAAGCTCAGTTTAATTAATTGAATAAAAAATAATTTTTCTTAGATCTTAACTCATATTTTTGGTCACTTATTATAGATCCAATTATTATTATTATTTTTATTATTATGGCATTAAATGTTTACTTTCAAAGGTATATTAAAATAAATAATATTTAAAGCTTTTTTTAGGATAAAAAAAAAACAAGTTTAGTTCAATTAATTGAATAAAAAATTTAGGATCAATTTTTTTTTATCATAACTATTTTTCTGGTCAGTTATTACAGATCCAATTATTGTTATTAATTTGGCAGTAAATGTTGATTTTCGAAAGTATATTAAAAATAAAACATTTTAATAAAATTGATATATTTTTTTTAATATCTCTTTTTAAGGTGAAAATAAGAGTTTAATTTAATTAATTGGATAAAAAATTCAGAATCAATTTTTTTTTAATCTAACTCCTATTTCTAGTGACTTATTATAGATTCAAATATTATTATTAATATTATGGCATTAAATGTTTATTTTCAAAGGTATATTAAAATAAATAAATATTTAACATCTCATTTAAAGATCAAAAATAAGAGTTTACTTTAGTTAATTGAATAAAAACTTCAGGATAAATTTTTTTTTTTTTCTAAACTCTTATTGCTGTTCTGTGCAGATTATTATTAATATTGCTTCAAGCAACATATATAATTTGAATTTGAAAATTGTGTATTATTATTATTAATATTGCTTCAAGCAACATATATAATTTGAATTTGAAAGTTGTGTGCGCTCTCTCTCGCTCTCTCTCTGTTTGTCGGTCTGTCTCTGTCTAATCCACTTCATATTGTGATGTATTCAAGTTGATGTTGTTTCTCTATTTTGCAGGGCGGACACCTCGCTCAATTGGGTCTGACATTCTGGACACCGTTGAACAGCAGCAGTGCTGCACAGTGCCTGGACGATGTGGACTATAAGCCGCATATAAAGCTGAACAATCTGTTGGAGATTTACAAATACTTTCCGCGCTTAAATGCGGTGGTGCCACCGCCAGCATCGCCGAGCACAGCGCATCGACGTGGCAGCCACATGTGCTCCAGCAGCACCAGCAGCAGCTGTGATAGTGAACGTGCCACAGCAGCAACAACACGTCAGCAACAACAACAACAGCAGCAGCAGCAACAGCAACAACATCAGCAACATCAGCAGCAACAACAATACCATCAATGGGCATATAGAAGAGGCGGATCTTTGCCGGCAATGGATTGTTCCAATAGCGAGACGGAGAATAGCTGCGATAGTTTTCTCTAATGAAAAATCTAATGAAAATGTAATGAAGTACCTTCAGTTTACAAAAAGCTAAAAAAAAACCACACACTAAACACAACCTGGGACACAACACTAGAAACAAGCAACAGAAAATGAATTAATGTTAACTTATGCAGGAATTTTCAAGTTCAACTACAAAAAGCAGCAGAAGTCAAGAGGATTAAGAAGAAGAAGCAGCAGCAGCTACAACAACCACGTTTAATCTCGAAATCTGCCATAAAAATACTCAAATAGTTTTAAGGCTTTTTCCAACCACAACTTCCACTCCTTCAGCCACTCTCCAGGAACAGCAAAAAAAAAGAAATATATATACCTTAAAATATAAAAAAAAATATACATATACTATATGTATATATCATATGTATTTTTGTAAAAGCAATGTGAATATGAATATATATACTTGTATAATATATATACATACAATATATGGTACTGCATAGGTTAGTGTGCACAACACCCTGTATTTTTGTTGTTGTTTATTTTTGCACCAACCGCACCACAAACAGAGCAACTCTACACAACTCTACAAATAAAAGAAATTGTTAACTATTGACGTAGGATACTCTCTGTCTCTCTCTATATATATATATATTTATACATATATACTGTTAGCTGTTGTTGTTGTTGTTGTTGTTGTTGTTGTATTTGTTAAATGCTTATAATTTTTTTTTTTTTTTTGCATAAGCGCATGTTAACTAATATCCCCGCCAGAACTGAGATACCCATTAATTACCAATTTAGCAAACTGTTATTTGCAATGCAAACGCAAAAATCCCAATTCCCCAATACACAGTAAAGTAGCCTTAGGGATCTGCCTGATGTGTGTGTGTGTGTGTGTGTGAGTGCGAGTGTGTGTGTGCGAGTGTTGTGTGTGTGTGTATAGAATTGCACTGTTATATATTTATACATACAAAACAAAAAGTAAATGAATGAAAAGAAAAATAAACAATTATATTGCAAACTTAAAAGCTGTAAAATTTCAATTCTTTGTTGGGAATTTCTGTGGGGTTTTCAGCGGGGAAGTACCGACAAAAATCGAGTTACAGCTAACAATTGAAATATTATGCAGTATCAAAAAAGTGTTCAAATAATAATAGAATTGATATTCCACTTGCAAATCGGTTAAGAATTGACAAAGTTATGACAGTTTGAAGTTTTAGATAAAATTTAACTATCAAATTCTGATGCAGAATCAATTAAGAGGTGAAATAATGTTAAAATTGACTTTCCGCAAGGTAATCGGTTATGATTTGACAAAGTTATGAGTGTTTGAAGTTTTTGAAAAAAAAATTGAAATTTCATATTTTAATGCAGAATCAATTTAGAGGTGAAATAATGATATAATTGACATACCGCAAGGAAGTCTGTTAAGTTTTCACAAAGTTATGGCAGTTTGAATTTTTCTAAAAACAGACATAACTACCGTGATTCACCGTTATATTCAGAAAACTGTGGGTGCAGTCATACCCTAAATATACTACTACACTAGTATATCATAATCTTATAACTATTATTAACATAAAGATATTGCAATTATACTTGCTTGTTATTTTTACTACCTGTAAGAAAAACCGCAGGGTATTAAAAAACTTTATCAACTTGTTATCAGCTGTCGTACATATATTTTCAAATTAGACATTGTAAATACCATCTGATACTCAGTATACCTATTCTTTAATCATTTGTACGAATTGTGTCTTTATAGTGATATATTCAATTGTCTCTTATGTGCCAACTATTTTTAAATGAAACTTGGCAACAAAATCAAATCGTTGTACTCGTCTACAATTGGTTGCAGTCAGTAAATAAATGGGTCGACAAAAAGTTCGATGAGATCATTAAAAGTATTATTTGACATTTAGAAGAATCTTTAAGTAGATTTCAGAGAGACAATGATGGGAAAAAAAAAGAGAACGTGAGGGATTGTATAGATGAGATTCACGTATTCATATTCAACATATATATGTTTATTCCTTGGGAAAATATTCGAAATCAGAAATACTTCATTACAAAAAAATTAAGTATATTGAGAATTCTCGTTAATAAAAGCTATTTACAGCTTTAATGTGTTTTTTATGCAGTGTTATATAATGTCAAGTTGTACGGGTTTATAATTTATCCATTAAAGCAGGCATTTCCAAGTGGTTCGTCCATTGTCCTATGTGAACTAACTATCCACTAATGATATTTAAGTGAAACTTGGTATACATGAGTCTTATGCCTCTTTAATAAACATATGTTGAAATGGTACAGATCGAATTACTATATCATAAAGCTGTCATAGCAACAATCGCAAGAAAATCAATGATTATATAAAAAAAAGTTATTTTTTTTTTAACAAAGAAACAAATTAATTAACAAAGAATTATTACCCGACCACATGTGTATTATTGATACAAATAAAATGCATTATTTTAATAGATTTTATAAACTACAAATACTTTATTTATATGATAAATTGTAGAGCTTGCATATATGTAGAGTCTGAAAATGTAATCAACACACGTAAAACTGCAGCAAGGCTAAATTTAAAGTTAATGTTAACTGGCATTATCGTCATCATTCCATCCAAATATTTCATTAAATTATAAACATATAGATCTTTCTTTTCATCATTTTATATAGTATAAGTATAGTAGATATCATTATGCAAAATAAAAAAAAAAAAGTCACAAAATTATGAATACACAAATTACAATCAATAAAATTCTGAATATTTTTGTTTTTTTCTTTTTTCGGAACTGGTTGGAGGACTGGCTATAGCCGGATCTTGTCTAGACATTATAATTTTTTTGTTTTGTTTTTCACATACACATAACATATATAATTATGTAGTTGCATAGATTTAGTTTCATTATGAAAGAGCACTTTATCAGACTAAAAGAAATAACGTTAAAACCTTTAACCAAATTTGGAAATGGACATAAAAACAAACAACAAAAATATATATATATGAACATAATGTAAAATAGATCAATGGGGGAGGTGTGTTAAACTTTAGAACTTTTCACATTTTGTAGTCGTGTGCTTTTGTTTTGTTTTTGTAAGCATTGAACAACTCGCTTAAATCTTATGGAGCATCCAGATTGGATAATTTATCTCATATTGTTGTAGAATTTCTTTTGGGGGGGTTAAAGTTGGGGTTTAAGGGGGTTTGGCGTTTGTCCTTTATTCCTTGTTTTTTTTTGTAATGTTGTTGTTGTTGCTGTTGCTGTTATCGACTCATTTGTTCTGCGCCGCATAAATCTCCTCAATCTTTTTCCTGCGCTTGGTCAACAGCGGATTGTTGGACTTGTCCAGCGCCTTAATTTGCATCTGCAAAGATTATAAATAATTAGTTAAGCGAAAATGGTGAATCGAGTTTAAGCACGAAATGAAAAAAATCGAAAAAAAATTCGATAAAAATATCTAGATTTCTTAAAACACTTTTTATTTAAACAGGCAAAGGATGATAAAAAAAAGGGCCGTTGGAAAAAACTTCAATTTTGATGCAGGCACAAATTATTGCAAAAAGTTATAACAGTTTGAAGTTTTTGAAAAAGGTTCAAGTATGGAAACAATGGATAGCAATATAATGAAAATGAGTTTTCCAATTTTAAGCAGTATCAAGTTGAGTAAATTGATCAATATTTCATGAAAATCAATTTTATTAACTCGATTTCTTGTCAAAAAAATGTTATCGAAAATCGATAATAATATTTTTCATTGTATTTATTATAAAATAAGATATGTAACTTTGGGATTGCTTATGTGTAGGAACGCTTACCTGATCGTAATCGACACGCATGGTGGCCAGCGATCGTGTCATCTCCTCCTGGACTTCGGGCCAGGTTTCCTCGCCCTCTTTGAGCATGCGGCCGGTGCAGAGCGGCGTTTGGGGCACCGCATGGAACTGGGCAATCCATTTGTTGCGCAACACATCCTCGATGTGCAGACGCTTGCTGGGATCCACATTCAGCATGCCCTTGATTAGATCCTTGGCCGCTTGACTCACATTCGTCCATTCGGGATCGGGAAAATCATATTGTCCGGTGCGTATGCGTTTCTTCATGCCCGGCGATATGGCCAGACCGTTGTTGCTGTAGAACGGCGGAAATCCGCACATTATTATGTACATGACCACGCCCAGCGACCAGATGTCACAGCTTTTGTCATACTTTTGCGGACCGAGCACTTCGGGAGCTACAAATCAAATTAAATCGAATCAAATCACAAATTAATTAGTCATGCGATTTCCAAACGAGGCACAGTGGGTCGTTTGTTTAATTTAGCTACGATTTATTTAAAGTTGTACAACATTTCTAGTCGGAGTAATGCTTTTTTCGAATTAATCAATTTAAAAAATATTAGTTTTTTAATTTAATTATATTTAAAAAGCTTTAAAAACAAAATTAAAGTTTGTCCTAAGATTTATAAAAAGTTTCTAAATTTTCTCATATATCCATGTAAACCAAAGGAAAAATATTAGTTTTTTGATTTAATTAAATTTAAAAAGTTTTAAAAACAAAATTAAAATTTGTTCTAAGATTTACAAAAAGTTTCTAAATTTTCTCTTATAAACCAAAGGAAAAATACTGGTTTTTTTATTTAAATAGTTTAAAAAACAAAATTAAAATTTGTTCGAAGATTTAAAAAGTTTCATAATTTTATCATAATATCCATGTAAACCAAATGAAAAATATTGGGTTTTAATTTAATACAAATTTTAAAAAGTATTAATGAAATTAATAAAAATTATCTTTAAATTTTTATAAAAAAAAATATTATAAATTTCTTATTTACTAATTAATAAATATAAACGTAACTGAACCCGAAATTCGTATTAGGCATACAAATTTGGTAATTTGGGGACAAAGTTTTAAATGAATGTGAGCAAAAATGAACAAAAGGACCACTGTGCGATGTGTGAGAGAAGTAGGGAGATTAAATAGGTAACTGACCGACATAGTAGGGCGTATAGCAGGGCGTTTGTAGGGTATCATTGGTGAATGTCTCCTTGGCGAAACCGAAATCGGTCAGTTTCAATATCGCATTTGGCTGCTTTGTCGTATACAGCAAATTCTCTGGCTTGAGATCGCGATGTGCGATATCGCGACTGTGCAGATAATGTATTGCCGCACAGATCTCGTGCATTATCTGTGCCGCCTCCCGTTCCGTGAATGCCCCATCCGCCTTGTCCTGTATGCGCTGGAACAGCTCGCCACCTTCCATGCTGCAAAGAAAAAATATGCATTAATAAAAATCTGGGAATCAAACCGAAACAAATATAGGTTACGGTTTCGGTTTCCGCTACGTACCGAAATAACTATTTCGGTAAAAGGTTCTATTTCAGTTTTCTTCTTTCCATTCCGGTATCAGTACCGGTACGCAAAAGGTACAGCAAATCAGTTTTGAAAAATTTTAAGATGTCGTTTTATAATAAATATGAACGAATTTAAAAAGATTTGAATGCAGAATGTATTAAGAGGCCAAATCATGATCAAAATGACATTCCGCTTGAAAATCGGTTCAGTTTTGATCAAGTTATGACAGTTTGAAGTTGGTCAGACTGCGGATTTAGCCACTTTACAAGTCCAAATTATTGTTCAATTTCACATGATTTTTTACAAAAAAATGAAAGGCCTCAAAATCAAGTTTAAAGTGTTGTTTTATACTAATTACGATATAAGGAGTTGATTAAAAGTGAAAACTTGAGATTTAAAATTTTGAATTTTCGAAATTTCAAAGGGGGGACCCTTAGCATCCAAGGCAAGATTTAGAGAAAAATAAATTTTTTTACAAAATTAATTAATTTTTAATGCAAAATGAATTAAAATGCCAAAAAGTGATTAAAATGACAATTCGTTTGAAAATCGGTTTAGTTTTGATCAAGTTATGACAGTTTGAAGTTGGTCAGACTGCGGATTTAGCCACTTTACAAGTCCAAATTTTTGTTCAATTTCACATGATTTTTTACAAAAAAATGAAAGGTCTCAGAATCAAGTTTTAAGTGTTGTTTTATACTAATTACGATATAAAGAGTTGATTAAAAGTGAAAACTTAAGATTTAAAATTTTGAATTTTCAAAATTTCAAAGGGGGGACCCTTACCATCGAAATCGGATCTTGGTGGAAAGTAATTAAATTTTCTTAATGAACAAAAATTGAATGCAGAATGAATTTAGAGTCCAAATCATGATGAAAATGACAGTGCGTTTGAAAATCTATTCAATGTTGATCAAGTTATGTCAGTTGGAAGTTGGACAACTCTTTGACCGGTTCCGGTACCGCTTCCGGTACCGCTTCCGGTGTTATTCCCTGATAAAAATAAATCAATTTACAATACCAAATTTACATTAATTAATAATCTCGCAAAATTAAATTAAATTTAAAATGTTATACAACATAATTTTAGATAAAAAATGACACACAAAGCGAAATTGCTCTGTTTTCGCAATTTCATGAGAAATCTAAAAGTAACTGCGTTATTTTTAAACCTGCGGTAAGAAATCGTAATGTAAATTTGCTGTTCTGTCAGAATATTATATGATATTCCGGACTAATTTAGACAGACGTAATGATATTCCGAATGAAAATCTGACTAATTTTGACAGAGTTATGCCTGAGTTTGTATTATACCTATTCGTCACTTATTATCCATGTATATACATGGCTTTTGAGGTTGATGAGACATTTTTAGCAATGGCATTTAAAACTGTCAATTTAATATCGATTATAGAAAGTGAAGCTATGATTTTAGTAGAAAATTGGGAGGTTTAATGGTTTAATGATATGAAATTGGATAAGATGACTCCATAACTACTTTTCGGATTGAATTTGTCTATGACATTTTCAAGAGATTCAGAGTTTTAGTTGGAATATAGGTGTAGAATTTAGACGCACCATTCCATCACGACAAGTAGACACTTGCGACCACTGTAGGTGTTCTCGTAGACATCTACTATATTGACTATATGTCGACATCCGCTGACCCGCCAATGCAAATCGACCTCACGTCGCGCCTTCTCATTGTCCAGCAGCACTTTGAGGGCATAGTTCTGTTTGGTGCGTCGATTGGTGCACTGCACCACTTTTCCATTGATGCCCAGTCCCAGCACAGTGTCCGAGATTTCATAGTCGTCGACGAGCGGCGTCGTCTTCGGTTGCCGTTGATTCTGCAGCGAAAGCATTCTCTCTTTTTTGTGAGCCGAGCAGTATCTGTGACGGGAAAAAAGGAAAAGCGATTAGTAGTGCCTAAAAAGGTAGAAAGAAGCGTGGTAGACCCCATAAAGTATATAAACCAATTCACTAACTGACAAAAAAAAAAAGAAAAAGTTGAATTAAAAAAAAAAAATGTAACGGGTGGTAACGGTTGTCAATTTTATTTTTTTGATATTTTGGTTTTGATAAAAAATAAATAAAAGATAATAAACCGTTAATAAAAAAGTTTTTTTCGGTTAGGATATCGGTTAAGGTTACCAATTTCAATCGGTTAATACCGGTTATAGGTTACGGTTTAAATACCTTTTATTTATATTTTGTTATAATATGATCTTTTTGTAATTACAAAAAAAAAAAAAAATAAGAATCAAGCCTCAAACGCTTTCTTTTCAATCTAGATTTTCTTAATAATTCGAATTTTTTTCGACCCCGAATATCGAAAAAAAAAAACAAATTCGAGAGCGAATTTAAAGCTACATTGTTGAGTTTTGGAACATATAATATGTATAATAAACTCGAAAGGTATTCAAGAAATAGCTTAATTACAGGGTCTCTCACAGTCGGATTCCTTTGGTACTAGAATTTTTTTTTTATTATTGTTTATGAAATGCAAAGAAATTTGAAATTACTGTGTTTTGGCACTGCCAATATTGCCGGATCGTTGATAAATTGCAAGTGTCATCTTAGCATAGTAATTATAATGAATTTACATTCGTTAATTTTGAAGTCAATTTTATTTCAGCAATGACGTCACGTGCGACCGACAATGTTTAATAATTCATGTGTCTCACTTACACACACACACACACACACACACCCACACAAACTGACTTCCATGCAATATAATTTACAAATAAAACAATTCACTTTTTCGAGTTTCGTTGTGGGTAAAACAACAAAACAAAAAACAAAAACAACTTGTTAACAATGTCCAAAAGTTCACACTGTATTTATCGGTTGGTGGGAGGGGAAGGGGAAGTGGAAGGGGAAGGCAACTTCAAATAATTGAATATATGCATCTATCGAGTGATTTACAATGGCATAAATTTACTATCGACTGCCCTAAATTATATATACTTTTGTATATTTTTCAATATGTTAATGGGCTTACACAGATTTCCGTTTTGTTTATGAAATTTTATGCAAGCGGTTTTACCTGTGTTTGTCGGTGTGTTCAGTGTGTGTGTGTTGAGTGCGGGTGTGCGTGTGGGTGTGCAAAAAATGAACAGTTTGGTCAGCTGGTTCTTGGCCATGCGACTTGCACAGTTAGTTACAATAATAAATCTTGCACTAATTGTTAGGCAAACAAAAAGCAAACAAACATTACACAATTGTTCAACTGGGGAGGAGCGGTAACAATAAATAAAATAAAACAAAAACAACTAAGAAAATAAAATGCACTTGCAGGCTGGCAACTCTGATTGGACATTGAGCTGCGTTGGCATGCCCACTTTTTAGCCGATGACATTGTGTGTGTGTATGTATTAGAGATGGCACTTTTAGTTCAGCTTGCTAAACAAGTTCACTCGTTCACATTTGAGTCATTAACTAATTCAGTTATTTAGTTTTATGAACGATGTAAATAGGTTACAGCTGTTGACTGATAGTGAGTGAAATGACTTATAAATTTAAAATTATAATAAATGACAAATGCTTATTATTTTTAGAACTGAACTTTTATTTGTTTGTGTTGTATTTTGGGTTTGAGTATACGCTCAAAAATAAATTAAGGCTGTCAAGATATTGTGGGCTTAAATTGCTAAATTTAAAACAAAAAGTTGCTTGAAATAGCTAAAACAAAAATAATTGATAATTTTGTTTAAAAGATTTATGAATATGGACATATTACTAAGATTAAGATTAACTTATTTTATTTCATCTAGTGATATTTTGACAATGTCGATGAAATTAAAATCATTATATATTGAATGTTAAAAATTTTTTTTTTGACAAAATGGATTTTCTCTTAGCATCTCGTTGAATTTTTCAGCTTTTTCCATTAAAAAAATGTTAAATCTAGTTTTAATTTGTTAAATGGGAACACTGATCGTGCATCACGTATTATATTTAAATTTGCATGAATTTTATATCTTTAAGTGGATCAAATAAGCTGAGAGTCACTGTAGTTCATAATTGACTGAATTAATTCGTTCATTTGAACTTTTGTAGAACGAAACGACACAGCTCTACTGTAAATGTGTGTGCGTGTGTGAGTGCGTAAGTGTATTTACCGCTGATGAAATTTGTGCCTGTTATTATTTATTTAAATCACATTATGCTGAATCAAACAAAGACGGCATAGTTAATAAAACATGTGGTGAATTCTTAAAATGCCGTTGCGGTCACACATAACGACATATTGCACGCACACGCACTCACTGTAAGTTAAGCACACACACACACGCGTACGCACACACACATTCACCTGGCGTGTCAAAGCGGCAGCAACATGCGTCATGTCCCCCAGTAATTCTGTTTGCTATTTATTTAGTAACATTTTCACTTTGCGCTTATTTTTGTCAACGTACAATTGGTTCTTCTTTTTTTAACTCGTTTTTCAATTAAAGCCTCGTTTTGTTAAGATTGAAAATTAGCACTCAATGCTGCAGTTCACCTAAATGTTCTCGTTTTCATTAACATACCTCTTAAAGTATTTGTTTTTCGGCGTGCTATGTAACAATAACAACAACAACAACAATAACAAAAAGAAAACAACAATCCGAATTGAATGTTATTATTCACGAACGCAGCACGCTGCGTGTTCAAGCAAAAGCAAAAACAACGACTGAAGCAATGTTGCCAACTTTTTAGATGAAAAATAGCTGCTTCTGATTGGAAAGCATCCGAAAAATAGCTGAAATTGCGATGCAAAATAGCTAAGACCGAGACGGCACAGCTGTTTACCAAATTAAGTTTTAGTACTGCCAACTTGTCTTTTAACAGTCAAGTCGCAACAAAAAACGGACTGGCAGGCTTGGGTCACGCATTAATTTTTGCTAAAAAAAAAAAATTTTATTGCGCTCCGTTATAGATTGTGATAAAAGTGTGTCCGCATTAGAGGAAAAAATAGCCGGTTCTGTCTGAAGAGCTTCTGAATTTAAATTTATCTTGCACTTTTTCATAGTTTTAGAAGGTATATTGATAATAGCTAGATTTCCGGCTAATAGTTTAAGTTTTCTAGCAACGAACTACCTATAAAATAGCTAAGTTGCAAACAGTGTTGGCAGCACAGAAATGGTTACACCTACCTGGCAATAACAGTCTGGCAGCGCTGTATGACGCGCCATATTTGAATTATCACCACGTCACTGCTTTGAATTCACTTTTGATATTAAAGGGTAGTCTAAGCCGGCATCTTTACTTGACATCATTCATATATTAATGACTGATTGATTTATAAGCTAATCTCTATGTAAAAGACCTTAAGATTTAAACAATAAATAAGTATATTCAGGTTTTATAAGAGAACACGCAATCTTTATCATTGTCTTTAGCAGGATGAAAGGGATGTGAATACAACAAGTCCATCAACCTTGGACTCTTAGCGAAATAGGACGTCTTCTTCACTTACAAATTGTACGCATTATATATGTATATGCCTATCTTAATCTATTCTGTTCGTTATTATTGTTGTGCTTCGGGACAAAATGTTCTTTGAAAAAGGAAACTTAAAAAAAAAATCGTGAGTATTGCACTGATAACTCGCTTGGCTGTTGAACTTATAGTTTATTGCTAGGCACAAGCAGCAACTCAATGTGTCATTCATTATTCTTTTGTTTTGGGCTTAAATCAAATTGAAACATAATAACTAATTGCAATTTTAATTATTCTGTTTGTAACCCAACGAAAAATGTGTTACAACATTTTACAAATTTACGGGGATTCCAAATCTATTAATTTTACAATTATTTGGAATTATTTTGATCATTTCGAATTTCTGTTACAATTTTGAATGCACACACAATCCACACACAAACACACGTTCACACACACACTCACATACTTGCCCACACACACACGCCACACACACACACATACAAACAGAGGCGGCGATTTGGGTTTTTATGCGTTTCCTTTGATTTTGATTCGTTTTCTTGAATTGTTAATATTATATTGTTAGCTTTTGTGGTTTTGCTATTGTTGTTGTTGTTGTTGCTATCTGTATAAACGAAGGTATTGCTGTGGTTCGGGGGGGTGAGGGGGAGGGCACTTCAGTCGAGTTTTTGTGTTGGCAATCCGAGAGTTTTACGGACCAATCTCTGTGCGATCCTATTAAATTCCTCTCTCCGCTCCCGCCACATAATCGCTGCATCCACATTGGCACCACTCTCATCATTGGGTTCTACAAATTAATAATATTTATAATAATAAACTAGAAAGAAATTTTATACTTATGTATATACCCTTGCAAAGCCCTGAATTCCACTTTTGAATTAATTGTTTCCATGAAAATAATCTATATGATATAGTCGTCTGATTTTAGACAAAAGTTGTGCAGATTATTCAACGTAATAACAAGTACACAATCTGCGAGTTTGGTTGAGATATATTTAGAAACAAGGAACATTTTCATACTAAAATTTAATTTTCAAAAATTATTTTAATGACAGCTATAAGATATGGTGCACCGATTTGAGCCAAATTTGATCGAGATGTATGAGGTAATTTTAAATACATACTCCGATAGATAGAGTTGATTTTTGATAAATTGTTCCTATGCCAGCTATAAGATATAGTGCACCGATTTGATACAAATTTTGGTAAGGAGGAAAAACACCGATTGTTCCTATTGCAGCTATATGATATATTACACCGATTTAAACCAAAATTTGTCAAGAAGTATAAGACCAACTTTAACGCTTTTTTTGAAAAATTGGTTGAGATATCTCAGAAAACAAAAAAGTTTTTAATACTAAAACTTAATTTTCAACCGATCATAAGAATGATAGTTTTACGATATAGTGCACCGATTTGAACCAAATTCCGTGAGAATTTAAAAGACCAACTTGAATGCATATTCTGACAGATTGGTTAAAATATCTCAAAGTTTTACACACTAAAGATTGATTTTCGACCGATCGTTGCTAAGGTAGCTATTTATCCGATATATAAAAGATATCTACTTCATTCTCATACCCTCTGCAAGGGTATTTATGGGTATTTAAGCTAAGGCACACACTTACCGGCTAACATGCTGACCACACTCAACAGGATCTTCTCAACGCTCTGCACGGGACTCCAACGTTCGGCCGATAGTTCGTATCCCATGGGATCATCGCCGGGTGCATGTAATATCGATATGCAAACACGGCCATCGGCAAAAATGTTTGGATGAAACATATCACAAGTGAATTTCATTTTTGGTGGACTTAGTGGATAATCGGGTGGAAAAACCAGTCGAGCTGGAAAAACGCCGCCCTCAAAGCAAGTGCCTTCGGGTCCACTTAAAAATAAGAAAAAAGATAAAGGGGAGAGTTTAACAATTTGTTATATGCTAACAGCTTATCATACTATACGAATAATTCAAGTAATGATGATTAGGCATTTGCAAAACTCACGCAATTAGCGCCTCCCATTCAAAGAAATTGTCCTCACTGATCGGTCCAGCTGCAATCCCCTCGGGTGGATCCATCGTCAGCTCTGAAAAAGTGTTGTACAATTATAATAATGGACTTTAACAGGTGACAGCACTCTCTCCCCCTGCAAACCGCTAAAATTCTCTCACGCTCGCTCAATTACACCAAGCTTATGCGGCAGCAAAACCGCATTTCATTCAAATCTTTTGCTTGCGTGCTGGTGTTTGTAAACTGCGTTGTAGGGCAACTCGATTTTGTTTTTTTTTTTACAGGGACGGTTAATAATGATAATTTTGTTTTTTTTTTCAATAGAAAAAAACATTCACTTCTAGTAACTTTAAATGAGCGATTTTTATTATTTTATCGTAAAATAATAATTATTATGAGCAAATAAAAATATATATATAAAACTCATAAAAAAAGTGATTATTTCTTGAGTTTTATTGTTTTGTTTATTACTTGAGTTTTACTTTTTTGCTCAAAAGTTAAAAATACAAATGATTTCTTGAATTTTATGATTACAGTCCCTGGTTTTTGAAACCGACACTAACTGTCGTATAAACATGATATTTTTGTATTTTTTTCTATTACTTACGTTTGTATTCCGCCATCAGGCGACGCAGCGCCGAGCCAGCCATTGTTGTTGTCCACTTGAAATTGCAGCTGGAGGTCAAGTTATACGAATGCACCACGTTGGTATTTGCAAGCGTGTGTCATAGACTCGCTAATGTGTTTTGTTTTTTTAAATTTTATATAAAAAAATATATAACATTCAACTTTGAATAATATGTGTTTTGGCTTTTATTTTTGTCCGTATGCGTATGTCGATGTCGGCCAGCTTGAAAAAAAAAAATGAAACTACATTTTTCGATAGGGTTGCCAGCCTGTCTGCTTGTTTACAACACACACGTATGTAGTATATATTTTATACTTGTATGTATATATTACAATTGTTGCTTGTGTCACTAATTCCCATAATTA
The DNA here is from genome assembly GCF_004354385.1 of Drosophila innubila. NCBI lineage: Eukaryota > Metazoa > Arthropoda > Insecta > Diptera > Drosophilidae > Drosophila > Drosophila innubila. Next base: position 3,326,276 of record NC_047626.1, on the reverse strand, counting down.
TTTAGCGTTTTCATTATTATTCTTCTTCGCACGCAGTGCATTCGTGTTTGTTGCTCAATGCGATTTCTTTAGTTTATTTGTCACTTGCCAAGCAGCTGAGCGAATTCTTATTTTCTGCATGTGGCAACCACTAGCTCTTATCCGAGCTACCAGCTTAGCAATTTTCGCTCCAGATCTGAAGTTTTTCGAATTCCAATTAAAAAACTACTGAAAATATTCCAACTCATTACTACAAGAATCAAATTGTTATATGATTGTAGTTTTTTTTTTGTTTTTTAAACATTTGGTGGTGAAAAATAAATTATATTGCCTGTTTCTGTGTTTCAAGCTGTTCATACATACACCGAAAGACGGACAGGGCATAATCGACTCAATTTGAATTAGTGATCTATAATATATATTGCCTATTTTGCCTATTTTCAAGGAATTGAGGACAGAAAATCGATTAAGAAATTGTAAAAGCTTTTTATCTGACTCCTTGCAGATTTCCTGGCTTTTTCTAGCTATTTTTAAATACTCAGATAGCTTTTTAGACCCTAAAGTAGTTGACAGCACTAGCACTTAGATTGCTGGCGATATCTGGCAGCGCTAAATATTTATTATTGTTAAACGAAAAATCTGGTAACGCTCTATATATATTTATTGAAACGTAGAGTAAAATGTATTTTTTAACTATGAAAATGATGAATATTATAGCTCGTGATGCGGATGCGTTCGCTGATGAGCAGGCAAATGAGCCTTGAGCTGCTGCCAAAAGTCCACACGTTGCTGCAAGAGCGCTGCCTCCATGCGCAACAATGCTGACAACTTGTCAACCAAATCGTCGTCCACTTCCGACTTGGAACCAAGGCGCGCAAATTCAACTGGATACGAGGATGTGGGCAACCAACTGGGTAAGTTGCTGTTGTTAGTAACAGAATTCGGATTGCTAAAAGAAAGTTGTTTTATATATTTTAGTTGGTTAAACACTTGAAATCAAGCTTACCCTGTGCGCGCAAAGTTCACCCAGAGATTGAGCATAATTTCCCGCAGCTTTAGATCCTGACTTGTGGGCACAGCGCTAACAAATAGCTCCCGTCCAATGGGAAACAGATATTGCAGCTCCTCGGCATGACAGGCGCCATAGAAATCATTGCGTCCACCTTTGAATAACTCGGAGAAACTGGCGGCACCTTTATGCTCAAAGAGATAGACATAAGTGGGCGCCACTTTTGAATGTTGTGGATGCAAACGCATCTGCAGATACTCATCGATGCCAGCCACAAACCAGCCATCGGATACAAGCTGTGGAAGATATAGAAGTCAGTGTAATCCTCCTATAAGAGATGCCTTAGGAAGTTAAACTCACATCGGTCAGATTCTGATGATTGGACTTGTTGTAGTTGTGACCCGTTTGGAAGTAGAATTGCTCAATTTGTTGCGTTATCTGCTGTTGTGTCTGCTGCGGATGATGATCATAATAGAGCACAATGGGCAGCAGTTCTGCAAACTTTGTTTTGAACTCCTCCAAGAGTTGTGGCATGTTGAGAAGTGCCGCCGTCTTCAGCAATCCCTCTTCGGATGTCACGCCCAGCATCAGCGGCAGCTGCTGACCATGTGGCGCCTCTGCCTCACGTGGAGGCACAGTGAGAAAGGCGCCCTTGTGAGCGGGCTCAATGACGGGCGGAAAGGGTATCATCGGATCAAAGTCCCACAACTGTCAAATGATTATATATATAAATACTATATACTATATACTAGTTATAGGTGCATCGAAAGAAATTAAGTAATGGTAACACAAATTTTGAATTTGCGTTAATTTTTAAGGTTTTTTCAACAAGAAACCTTAGTTCTAGAATCAATTCTTGTTACCCTATTTTTGGGTTGGAAAATGTATTTTTTTCAATTGTATAACATATCATTAATAGCATATCTTTAGAGTTTTTGGTATAGATTAGTAGATTAGTACCAAAATTTTCAAAATTTAATTTTTTTTCCACATTTTTGAGTTTAAAAATATATGTTTTTTTTAATATTTAGCATATTACTAGCATATCTTTAGAGTTTGTGGTCCGATCCTGACAAGAAAGCTATCCAAAATCTAACTAACCAGGACTTTCAAAATGTAGAAATTTCCCCAATTTTGGAGTTTAAAAATGTAACTTTTTGAAATTTTAGCATATTATTAGCATATCTTTAGAGTTTGTGGTCCGTTCCTGACAAGATAGCTATCCAAACTCAAACTAGTACCAGGACTTTTAAAATTTCAAAATTTTCCCAATTTTGGAGTGTAAAAACGTAATTTTTTGAAATTTTAAGCATACTAGCAAAGTATATTAGCAAATCTTTAGTGTTTTTAGTCCAATCCTGACCAGATTGGCATTAAAACTCTTATTAGGAGCAGGAGTTTTAAAATTTCATAGAATCAAGGAGCGTTTCTTCTTCAAACATAGTTTTCGCCCATGCCAGGACTAAAAACACAAAATTTTTAAATGCAAAAAGCGGCGAATTAATTTTTACACTGTTTTTTTTTGTTGAAAACATTTTAGAATTGAACGTAGCTCGAATTTGGGCTACCATTTTTTGTGTAAAAAACCGATGCACTCTAAAATACACACACACACACACTTACAAACATATCATAGAGCGTTTCCACAATTTTCTCAGCTGATTTGCCGCGCAAACACTTCAATTTGGCTGCCCAATCCTCACCAGCTTCGCTGCAGTGCAGCAACTGCGTCAACTTCTCGGCCCGCTGAGCTGCCACGCCCTTGTGGGCGGGCTGTGCCCAGGGATTGTAATAGGTGCCCGATTGGGCAATGCCACGATGGAACAAACCACGAGATTGCTCCGAGAGCATGTGATAGGTGACACTGGCACCGCCGGCACTCTCACCAAACACGGTCACACTGTGCGGATCACCGCCAAAGGCAGCGATATTGTCACGCACCCAACGCAGCACCTGCAACTGATCCTTGAGTCCATTGTTGCCCGGACAGTCGAGTGTCTCCGTGCTGAGGAAACCGAGCGGACCCAAACGAAAGTTGGCCGAAACGAAGACAACATCATGTTCCAGCAGAAAATCGGGACCATAGAAGCTGCTAATACCCGAACCACATTGCCAACCGCCGCCATGGAACCAAATCATCACAGGCAGCGGCTTTGAAGGATTCGGCAGCGGATCTGGTGTATAGACATTCAGGTACAGGCAATCCTCGCTACCCTCAATGATCATGTCGCGTCGATACGGATCCCGTTGCATACAAATGGGCGCATCCTTAAGCGCCAAACGTTCACCCTGCCAACCGGGTTGCTCCACGGGCGGCCGAAAACGCAGCTCCCCCAACGGCGGTAGTGCATAGGGTATACCCATAAAGGCTCTCATATGTCGCCCGCTAACCGTGGTACGATGTCGTCCTCTAAGCCAGCCGCCATGTGGCAACTGCACCTGCATTCCCTGCGAGACACGTGCCTCGCTTTCGGTTCCGGCCAACAGGAGCAACAAAAATACAACCAATATCCACTTTAATCCGTTCCGCAGCATTGTCGGTGTGTCAGGTCTTGAAGTCGAACTGATTTGGCCAACACGGCGTGCTAACGGTTTTAAAATTACAACAATTCCACAGCAGCATCAGCACACTGGTTACAACTGCTATAAAAAAAAGTATATAAAAAAATATATATAAACACCAAAACGCAGAAAAAAACAGCAATTAATTTAATTTAATTGTTCAAAAATAACAAGCATTGCTAACAATATTTTTAACAATAATTAATTAAATTTATGTGAACAACTCAAGCCCAAACTCAACTGATCAACTTTGATTAATGTCTTCAAGTTGTGTCGAGATTTAAAAGAACCTATAACTAAAGCTTTAATGTGCTTGCTAAGCTTAAGATGTGTAAAGTGCAAATAATTTAAAAATTATGATTTTTAATCAACATAAAAAAAAATTAAATCGGAGAAAAACGTTTCAATTTCCAAGTAAGTTTGTATTTATTATTTATTTAAAAAAAAGAACCTTTAATTTAAAGCTTAAAAACTAAAGCTTTAATGTGCTTGCCAAGCTAAAGATGTGTAAAGTGCAAATAATTTAAAAATTATGATTTTTAATCAACATTAAAAAAAAAAATTAAATCGGAGAAAAACGTTTCAATTTCCAAGTAAGTTTGTATTTATTATGTAATTTTGCTCAAATTTGGGTTTTTTATGGGTTCTTAATTTTTTACAGTTTAAACTATCCCATCATATAATTTTAAATCTTTTATTTCTTTATTTACGAAGGCAAATACAAAGCTGCACCTAATCAAAACATAATCATTATTTTATATGTTAAAACTTAACAGGTTAAAAACTTAACAAAAACATAATAAAAGTGAAATAATGTAATGTGAAACTGAAAGTATTTTAATTTGAATTGCATTATAAATTCTTGATTTATTCAAATGTGTTTATTTTTATTTAATATCGCGAAAGTTATTTTGTGTCGACTGTTCATAGTAAATTCAAATTAATTAAAAATAAATTAAATGTAATTATAAAGATATTTTCATCCTGGTCTGATTGTTTTGCTTTTTTGGTTTTTCTTTAATCTTGCAACAAATGTTGGACCAATAATTTTCTTTGCCATATTAATGTCAAACTAAAAATTGTTTATTTATTTTGTTATATTAAAATGTTGTGTTTTTTTTTTTAAATTTTAATTTAAATGTATAATCTTATGTGGCCTGACAATAAATAATTAACTAAAAATCATCTCGCATAAAGATTGTTCATTTCGCAATTTGACGCAGTGTTTGTGAGTTATGCACCACTGTAGCTTGCAGGGAACTCGTTTACATACATACATAATCGCGTATATAGATATTAATATCACTTGTTCATTAATTAAAAATTCGTTTCATTTTTCAAATGTTTCTTTTTTTTTTTTTTATTCTTTTTTTCTACTTTAAGCATACGATTAGCATTAGTTTCTTTTTCAGCGTTTTTTCTATGCTTGACTTTGTACAATGGCTCCAAAACTAGACATAATTGATTAGAACAGTTAAAAGCAATCAAAATGGTTTTAATTATCAGTTTATGGACTCACATTATGTTGAAATCGATAATAGAAATCAATTTGGTATAACATTTTAATGGAGCCACATATTTAAGGAATTTAAGCGTCACAATTTCGGTGAGATTCTTGACTGAATAATGGGTAATTAAAACAGTATTCCTGTTTTCTTGCATTAATTTCCGTATTTTATATTTGATCTTAAAGTTTATTCACTTATTTAAATTATAACATATTACATTCGTTAATACAATACTTATATTTAAATTTATTTGCTGAAACTTGATGCGGGTGAAAGGTTCTCATATAAAAAATAATTTTATTTGCCAATCATTTGTTTGACAGTTTTAATATATTTCCCTGTAATTTTTTTTTAATATTTTTGACTTTCGGTTAGATATTTCAGAAGCCAATATCTTTAACCTGTTCTTAATTCATTTTGACCATTTTTGGGTTGATGAATTTGAGTCCGATAAAGTGAAAAATGATAAATTTTACGTTCTTAGCCAAAGTCATTGTAAATATTAACATTTTATTAAATGCTATCAAAAATTAAGGTAAGAACGGAAGACACCTGATTATAATGAATTTTTGCGTGATCGTTCTTTTGAAAAGCTTAAGTTAACTTTATATACATATTTTAATTTTTTTTTTTTACATTCTTAGAACTTTTCTTAATTTTTAACCAAAATTTTACTGATATTTCGAAGTCGAAACTTAAAAAAGTCGCTAACCGTTACGAAACCGAAATACAAAGACATTGCGTAATCGATAACATAGAACCAAACTAGAAACATTACCAAAACCCTAACTAAAACCGATATTCGTTAAGTTTTAATAACCAGACATGTTTATTTTTGTAATTTTGCCTAGTTAGCCATCAGCTTTGCTCCACTGTGCAACATAACTGAATCTGTCATGTTCTCAATCTGTGTCGAATGACCAGCAAATTATTTTGTCGATTAGAAGCGTTGAGAATTGTAGCTCCTTTCAATATTTCGTTAATTAGTGGTACATGCCACATGCGGATTGTGGATTGCGGGTTGCGAGTAACGCACTTCAGATGGATTTGTTGTTCACTTAACGGGTTTACTGTCAATCGTCCAAATAGTTAATGTGGTCAAAATGGTCAAAACATCATCATCATCAGTGGCCTTCATTTCGCTTTGCGTTTGAGGTTTGGCATCTAGGAATTTAGTTAAAGTTTTGTATCTTACACTAAGAAAAAAAGATCAACTTATAAAATTAAAAACATATATCTTAAATATTTTGTTCTTAAAATAAGATTATTTTAAGAAAAAATTACTTTTTATTATTATTATTAATTATTATTAAGACTAAGACAAGATAAGACAGAATAAAAAGAATTTTAAATCAAAATTTAAAAAAAAAATTATAAATATAAAAAAATTTTTTTGGTATTTTTTGATTTTTATTTTAAGAACATTTATTCCTAAATTAAGAACTTGGTCTTATTTGAAATGTTCTTATAACCAAGATGTTTTCTCTTAATTTAAGAATTTAAAAATTAAGAAAATTTTTTTTTATCAGTGTACTTGATTTTGACCAGTTTTTGATACTTCAATTTCAATTAAATTTAACTTGTTATCTTTTTATTTATGCATAAGCACGCAAAATATGTTGATATGAATGTTGCATGCAACAAATATTTCATTGAAACTCGAAAAAAATTAAATAAAAATTAAAATTAAATAATAAATTCATGTTGTTTAGCTTCGAGACTTGAAAGTTGACGCAACTGGGAGAAAAAAATGATTAAAAAAAATTATGCATTGAGACTCAGCAAAGGAAAAAAACGGAAGTAGCTAGTTTGGGTATACGCAACTTGTGTTATACCCTGCGAGCAGCAAGGTATAAAATTCAATAACTGATACTCGTGAATCTAGCTATTTGTAATAAAAGTAATATGTAATTTAATGATAAAGCATAGCAAAAAAAAGTATAACATACCATCCACTTGTTACGGATTTTTAGAATACGGGTTTTTATGGTATGTAATCTTTATAAATCCGTCCAAATTTAATACTTTTATATTGTTTAATTTATTAATATTATTATCCTTATAATATATTTAGAATATATAAAGAAAATTCTTTACGAGGTAAAAGTCTAGTGACGAAAGCATGTTCATGTCCCAAATTTTTTGATAAACTATTTTGTGACAAATGATATTCAATATTATTATTAATTCGCATTTTTTTTTTTGAATTTTTTGTACTAAATATAAAGCGTATACTTTAATATTTAAACTTTTTCCTATTTAATTTAAACAAAAAGTTTATATATAAACTTTTAATTGGTATATTTAATTCTTACATTAATTTGCTAAAGCATAATCAATAGATTTGCTAATTCTAGACAAAATCAAGTCCTTCTATTAAGCTGACTGTTTCAAACGCGACGATATACCTTATATTTAGTTACGTACAGGGTATCAAATACTGAAGCGCACTTAAAAAATGCCTTTGCATGCCAAAAAATACCGACGACTAATAAGCGCAGCTTCTGAGGCCTTTGAAGTTGACTTCACTTAATAACTGAGAGACAGAGAGAACGAGACGGCGAGAGAGAGAGACAGAGAGATGAAAAGAAAGAGAGGTAAAGGTAGAGAAAGAGAGTGATTGCTATAATTTTTGCTTTGCTTTTTTTTTTTCATATTTACCTCGCATATTTACCTTTAGCAAGTTTTACTAATATGCGACAAAAACCACTCTGAACCACACTTGACCCACCCGCTGTCCAATTGAAACGCCCTGTGCGGCGACTTATGACAAATGTGCTTGTCTAGGCCGCAGATTTATCTAGTTGGAATCACTTTTAATCCACTTGAGTGGCCATTTGTCAAATAACCAAACCAAAACAATGCACAAAATGACATTGGTCATTCGTAAAAGTGCCTGAATATTACATAGGATTTATGTCACTATTCACTTGATGGTTTTTGTTTACTCAGAAACCTGCTAAAGTGCATTTATTATTATAAAAAAGTTAGTGCTGAGTTAATTTCATTAAAAAAATCAAACAAATTAAAAAGTGAATTTTTCAGTGATTTAAAGCGAAACAAATGTCAATTTTGAAAAACTTTTAATATTGGTATATTTCTTTTAATAAGTTAAACAGATTCCAGATCTAAAGTAACAAATTTGTTATTGAAATTAGTTAAATTTGAAATGCAAAATAAATTAAGAGTCCAAACCATGATTATAATGACATTCCGTTTGAAAATCGGTTCAGTTTTGACAAAGTTATGGAAGTTCGAAGTTGATCATACCTCTGACTAAGCAACTGTACAAGTCCACATTTTTGTTAAATTTGACATGATATTTTACAGAAAAATGAAACGTCTTAAAATCAAGTTTAAAGTGTTGTTTTATGCTAATTATGATACAAGGTGTTGATTAAAAGTGTAATTTTGAGATTTAAAATTTTCAATTTTCAAAATTCCAAAGGGGGGACCCTTAGCATTGAAATCACAACCAAGATCTGAAGAAGTAAATTTTTTTTTTTTAAATTGAATTCAATTTAAATGCAGATTAAATTTATAGGCCAAATCATGATTATAATGACTTTCCGTTTGAAAATCGGTTCAGTTTTGATCAAGTTATGACAGTTTGAAGTTGGTTAGACTGCGGATTTAGCCACTTTACAAGTCCAAATATTTGTTCAATTTCACATGATTTTTTACAAAAAAATGAAAGGTCTCAGAATCAAGTTTAAAGTGTTGTTTAACACTAATTACGATATAAGGAGTTGATTAAATGTGAAAACTTGAGATTTAAAATTTTGAATTTTCGAAATTCCAAAGGGGGGACCATTAGAATCGAAATCAATATCTAGTAGAATCTAGAGGAAAATATTTTTTTTTAAGAATTTAATAAAATTTAAATGCAGAATGAATTAAAATGCCAAATAATGATCAAAATGACATTCCGCTTAAAAATCGGTTCAGTTTTGATCAAGTTATGACAGTTTGAAGTTGGTCAGACTGCGGATTTAGCAACTTTTCAAGTCGAAATTTTTGTTCAATTTCACATGATTTTTTACATAAAAATGAAAGGTCTCAGAATCAAGTTTAAAGTGTTGTATTATGATATAAGAAGTTGATTAAAGGTGAAATCTTGACATTTAAAATTTTTCCAAAGGGGGGACCCTTAGCATAAAAATCGCAATTAAGATCTGAAGAGGAACAATTCAATAAATTTGATGTTCTATTAAAAAAAATATTTATAATTGAATTTAAACATAAATAAAATGAGAGAAAACACCGAAAAAATGTAAAAGGAAAATCGCGCGTTTAAAATTGGTGTGAATGAAATAAAAAGGTCAACTTAAAGAATGCCTTAAAGATATTATTTTTGTTGTCTTACAAATATTTATTAACATATATTTTGCTTAGATTATGCAGGCTTTTGCGCTTTAAAAATGGGAAAGCGAAACGAACCCAAACCAACAAAACCTCCCACTCAATTGACAAACCCTTTTCCCAAAAAAACCCATGCCAAAACTGCCTAAAAGCCAAAATGAGAATGAGAATGAAAATGAAAATGATTTATTGAAGGTGAAATATTTATTGTTTTTTACACAAATTCTCGCTGTTGAGCAAATTTTTTATTGTGTTGCAGTGATTTTTTCACTGGATTTTTGTTGTTGTATTTTTTTTTGAAAAATAAACAAAAGGCTGCGCGGCATCTTTTGAATTTTTGTTTCTTACCCCTTACAAAATAAAAGTGAAATAATTATTAGCAAAAACAAAGGAAAATAACAACAGCAACAACGACAACAACGACAGGCAGCTGCTTAGAAATATGCGGGAATCCCCCTGCTGACTGCTCCTCAGCTATTGCCGTCCAAAAGTATTTATTTATTTTGCGTTTTGGGTCAATTCCTCTGGTTTCATTTAATTAAAAAGAAAAACGCGGCTCGCGACGCATAATAAAAAATATCCACATGCATGTCTGTCCCTTTGGCTTTTTGGCTGACTGCCAGAATCACTGGCTGCGCGTATTTACTTAGGATCAGGTGGTGAGACGGCCGTTTTCCAAAAAAAAAACTCACAGCAGAGAGTGAGTAAAGAATACACAAAAAAAAAATACACAAACAATGCAAAGAAGCCGCTTGCCGCCGCCGCAGCCGAAGCCAAATTTCAATTTCGCGGTTACTGCATATTTTCCCAGCCTTTGGACCTCTCTACACATACCCTGTACGCCACTTAATGCCACTGGGTATATAAAAAGCTTATGATGTTTCACTTTCGAACATATATAAGTTCAGCTTTATTATCATTTTTTATCAGAAACACTCCCAAAACATCAATCAACCATTAACTTAACAAGTAGCCTTACATTTTAGAACGGTTTTCGTTTGGTTTACATTGCTGGAACACCTCAGTATATGATTTAAAGTCTGAGAAATAGTTGGTTGATACTTTTGTCTTTAATTTGAAACTTTGCTTTCAACTTCTCACTTCGTTTTCTGCTTTACTTTCCCTTTACTTCTCGCAGTTCTCCTTATTTTTTTTTTTTTACTTTTCTTAGCTTCTTTCATGATTTTACTTTTCTTAGCTTCTTTCATGATTTTACTTTACTTTACTTCTTTATTTGCTTCTCACTTGAATTTATGCTTAACTTATCACCTTGCTTCTTAAGTAGCTTACTTCTCGCTTTGCTTTTCGCTTTACTTCTCTTCTTCTTATTTTTTTTTTTTTTACTTTTCTCAGCTTTTTTCATAATTTTACTTTACTTTACTTCTTTATTTGCTTCTTACTTGAATCGAAGCTTAACTTAACACCTTGCTTCTTAAGTAGCTTTCTTCTCGCTTTGCTTCTTCCTTTGCTTTTCGCTGTGTTTGTAATTTTATTTTACTGTATATTTGCTTCTCTATTAACTTTTCTAGATAACTTCTTGCAGTGCTTCTCAATTTTCTTATTTCTCGTTTTGGTTTGTACTTTACTTTTCGCTTTGTTTTTTCATACCCAGTGCTGATTTTATTTTTTATTATTGTGTTTTATTTATTATTTAAATTTTAATTCAAGCTTAGCTTTGCTTCTTTATTTGCTTCTCCCTTTAGTTTTAGGACTGTTTCTTGCTTTACACCTCAATACAATTTCTCTTAGCTTTTCGCTATGTTTCTCATTGTTTTTTATGGCTATATCGATATATTTCTTGTTTCTACACTTAATTTGCTTCTCATATAATTTAGTTTTTTGCTTCTTGATTTTCGATTTGCTTCTTTTACTTCATTTTTGCTGGCTGACTTTTTTTTAAATATTTTTTTAACGTTTAGCTCTATTCACATAGCTTCTTCTTTTTTTTTTTAATGTTGTTTATTTTATTGACTTTTACTTTAATTTACTTCTCTAATATTTGTTTATGTTTTACTTCTCACATAATTTTCCAGTAGCTTTCTCTTACTCCTCGTAAAACTATTCACAAAGTTATTGATTTTTAAGAGTATTAATTATTTATCATTCTTTTGATTAACTTCTCTAAATTTATTTATTTGCTTCTCACTTTATTTTTAGCTAGCTTTGCTTCTTCTTTTTTATAATGCGCGTTACGTTTCTTATTTTATTATAGTTCCTTAACTTCTCTGGTTTCTTCTTTTCATTCAGTATCGTAATTTACAGGGTATCTTTAGAGTGAGTTTTGCTTAGTTGATTGGCTTATTACTTGTTTGGCTTGAACGTTTTAAGGGCTGACAGAGGGGGGCGTAAAGTAGGCGGGGCAATGGCAATGTCAATGGAATTTAAACGAAATTTTGTAAAAGATGCCAAATCCAATGCCAAGGTCCAAACGGTACAACTTTAAAAGGCCTAAAACGCAGCGGCTTAAGCGATAATTGGCCACTAGAAAATGTCGATGAGAATATCAGGAATATGAAGGACATAATAAGACAGGGATGGAGTAAAGCTTAGAGATAGAGAGAGAGAGAGAGAGAGAGACAGGATGTTGGCATTCCAAATGTAAATTGCCAATGTCCGGGCCGGGCTTAGAGTCTAAGCCATGGCCAAAAGTTTGTGTGTGTGTGTGTGCACTGAAAAAAAAAGAACAACTTCTAAAATCAAGAACATTCATCTTAAATATTTTGTTCTTAAAATAATATTATTTTAAGACCAAATTACTAAAACTGAGATTATTAATCTAAAAAATTTTAATATCGTAATATAAGAATAAAAATCTTAAATTGTTAGAAAAGTATAAATAGGTACTATTTCGAATCAAACAAATTGTGACCCTGTGGCGCTCTGGTTAGAGAGGTCGCTTCATTTTGTGAAGCAGTACGCGGCGGTTCGAATCCCACTCGTATCAAATGAAAAGAACATTTATAAAATTACTAAAACAGAATAAAATATAAATAAATCAAAATTAAAAAAAAATTATAAATATAAAAAATAATTTTTATTTTTTTTTGATATTTTGATTTTAATTTAATTTAAGAACATTTATTCTTAAAATAAGAACTTCTTCTTAATTCAAGAATTTTATGTTCTCGACACATTTTTTAGACGAAAAATCTTAGTTCTGAGACCAAAATCTTGATTTTAGAAAATTTTTTTTATCAGTGTGTGTGTTTGTGGTGGTGAATTGGATTGAACGTGAATGCCACACAAATTGATATGCAGCAGCTGTTGCGTATTTAAGTAGGCTAAGATGACTAAGATGGCAGCAGCCTGCACTTTAGGCCATAATATTGTAGTAATAATCATAAAAATATATCTACCATCTATCCAACCATCCATCCATCTATCTATGTATCTATGTATCTTTGTATCTATATAGATATTCCGACAGTGAGTCAGAGATTAGTTCGGCTGATTGGACACGATGTGATTAAGTTGTCGTCAGGCGTTGCCTTTTGATGCGAGCACGTCGCGACACGTTGTGACAGGAATGAGCACACGTACTCTGCCAAAAAAAAAAAAAATAAAATAAGGGGGATTTCCCCACAAAAATTAACCCATTACGCAGACCATTAACAATCCAGCCGACTGTCAATGCATGTATGCTATAGCTAATTAGTTGTGGCAGCTGCTAACACACACACACACACACACACACATATATACACACGCACACCCACACACACACACACACTCAGTCACACCCTCAGTCACAGACTCTGTTGCTTTTATTCAGTTAAAAGCTGCTGTCAAACTTAGTTATTCAACACGATTTAGTGCAAAATCGAATGCAATACACACACACACACTTGCACACATACACTTACACACACTTACCCACACACACACATACTAGAAGAAGCGCTTGAAGCTTTCAGAAATTAAATTTTAGAACAGAATAAAAAACAGTCCTTGAGATTTTTTGGTTGTACATTATTTTGAGATTGCATTTCTAAGATTAAATTGCTTGGTATTAATCAGAATCCTTTAAATTCCTTTGGCATCCTTTTTTTTTTTTAAATTTAAATTGTCATAACTTTGTCGAATCTTAACCGATTTTCTTGCGGACTGTCGATTTTATCATGAATTGACCTCTTTTTTGATTCTGTATTCAAATTGAATTTAGCTTTACATATTTTTATCATTGACACTTATTCAATAACTTCACACCGTTATAACTCTGTCAAATTTCAACCGATTTCTTTGCGGAATATCAATTTTATAATTATTTGGCCACTATTTTAATTCTGTATCGAAATTTAAAAAATTTTTTTTCTATACTTTTCTCTTGAATCTTTTTCATAAAAATAATTCTCTGAAATAAACATTATTTAAAAAAAAAATAAAACTCATAGAATAATGATTATTACTACTTCTTTTTTAAGAACTTCACCAGTTTTTTTTTCCAACAAGACTCACGCACATTAAAGTCTCTTAGGCTGGTAAAAAAATTGTTGCGTATCTTGGCCAAAACAATCAGCCTAGAGTAGGCTTTTGTTAGGGCTGCGGCTGGAAATGGTGGGGAGCAAAGGGAAATGGGAATTTGTATTTTGAATGCCTTGGTATACCCTGAGTCCATTGAAAATGGGCAAAACAGGGTATAATGTGTTTGGCAGAATGTATGTAACAGGCAGAAGGGGGCGTGGCAGACCCCCAAAGTATATATATTCTTGATCAGAATCAACAGCCGAGTCGATTGAGCCATGTCCGTCTGTCTGTCCGTCGGTCTGAAAGCGTCGATCTCAGAAACCATAAAAGCAAGAGACTTCAAACTTGGTATATAGGTTCCTAGATACGATAGGAAGTCAAAGTTGTTTTTATTTTTGGATCGGACCACTATATCATATAGCTGCCATAGAAACGATACATCGAAAATGAAGTTTTAGTATGAAAAAGTTATTTGTTTGTTGAGATATCAGAACCAAACTGATAAAATATGCATCTGGGCTGGTATTATACATCCTGACCAAGTTTGGTTACAATCGGTCCACTATATCATATAGCTGCAATAGAGACGCTCAATCAAAAATTAAGTCTTAGTATGAAAAAGTTTTTTGTTTTTTGAGATATCTTAACCAAACTGATAGAATATGCACTTAACTTGGTTTTGTCCATCCTAGCCGAAGTTCGTTCAAATCGGGCGACTATATCATATAGCTGTCATAGGACCGATCGGTCAAAAATCAACTTTTAATAAGAACAAGTTTTTTGTTTTTTGAGATATCTTGAAAACTGTTAGAATATGCATTTAAGTTGGTTTTTTACATAGTGACCAAATTTGGTTTAATTTGGTTATATATATCATATAATTGTCATAGGAACAAGTGGTCGAAAATCAACTTTTTTAAGAGAGTACATCGGCTGAGGGTATCCTACTGTCGAGCGTGCCCGACTGTAGCTGCACCTCACCGCGAGCGAAGCGAGCAGGGGGCGGAGCCCTCTTGTTTTTTATTTTTTTTTGTTCTCTTTGGTTCGTTTTGTGCTTTTGCCATTTCAAGTGAAGTGCAGCTACCAAGGCTCATGGGCCAATGCATTCGAATGCCTGGCATTTGCCTTCAACAACAACAATAACAATACGAACAACAACAACAACGGGATGAATCTGAGCCATATGGCGGTTAAGGCCACGCCCTGTTGACTGCCCAACAAGCCGCTAACAAATCAAGTGCCACAATTGCTCCCCTTTCCTCTTCTCGAAACAAAAAATATGGTTTTGGTTCCACAAATTTTGTGGAGAAGTAGGCGTACCTCAAATTGTACGGCTCATTTTTGAATTGTAAATTCAATAAAGTAAAATTGTTTCTACTTTATTATACTTTGCTTTTTATTCAAAATTTGTTGTCAGATCGACTTATTTATATTTATAGACATTGTCTTCTTAAAATGAATATACAACATGAACTTAAGCGTTGTAAGGCCTGCACCGATTTAACTGAGGTAAGGTTCTAGCCAACAAAATAAATAAAACAGCCCGGATTCCGTCAGACGCAACTTATTTCACCGACACTTTTTGCTTAAAAACCGGCTTTATGTTAAAGCGTCAATTTTTCACCGTCATTCATCGATGAAAATAGCACAAGTTCGATTTGAGCGGTTTTTGGGTCGCACAAAAATAATAGAGTGTGCCCAGACTTTATGAAAATTAAAGTGATGGCATTTTTGTGCAAAAATCTATGCGAATTGTGTGAATATTAAAATTCACCGTCGGTGAAAAAGTGCTCGTCTGTAACAACTGCTCAGCCTAATCCAATTCCCACTCTATATACATCTAGCGTCGCTTAGCTGATCGTCTGACTGCATTGCGTATTCAAACTGAACAGAAGTTAATTGAATTGGGAGTTCAGGATACGCTACGTCACATCGATGGTAAATCATCCAATACTAGCTATACGGAATCGGTAAAACGATTACGACAGGCATTGTCAAACTATGTAAGGCTGGAAGATGATACTCAAACTCTACGCGAAGCAGCGCCTGATATTTCCCAAAGGAAAAATATCAATTCCAATGGAAATCCTTACATCCGGACTCAATTGTTCCTAGATTAGCGTTGAGGTATCCAAAAAAAAAAAAAAAACAACTCTCAATGGGATTGTAAATCTTACATAATGAAGGAAGAAATCCATTTTTAAACAGGTTCATCATTATGTCTGAATAACATTTTAAAGAATTATATAATAAAATATAATTATCTTTATCTTTAATCTTTATACTTAGCTAAGCAATAAGAAATGGTATTTACTCTAAGCTCTTTTCTTAAGATAAAATTCTACAGATATTTCACAAATCTAATCCAAACTGTTTCTAGATTAGCGTTGAGGTATCAAAAAAAAAAAAAAATACAACTTTACGGTGATTAGGTTTCCTCAATAGGATTGTAAATCTTACATAAAGAAGGAAGAAATCCATTTTTAAACAGGTTCATCATTATGTCTGAATAACATTTTAAAGAATTATATAATAAAATATAATTATCTTTATCTTTAATCTTTATACTTAGCTAAGCAATAAGAAATGGTATTTACTCTAAGCTCTTTTCTTGGGATAAAATTCTACAGATATTTCACAAATCTAATCCACACTTTAGCCAGTTTTAAGAGTTCTCTCTAAAGATTTTACACCTGCAAAAATGTTTTCTCTTTTGGAAAAATCTTTTAGACATAATTTTACAAGAATTTTAATTTTATTATTTATTCTAAAACAGAGCTATACAATGTATCCCTCAAGTTAATCCGTATTAGATGAAACAGAAACTACCAAAATATTTATTTCTTTAAAGAAACATGTTCTTTTTAAATTAAATTCACTAGAAGCTCCAACTTTTCTGAAGGTGAACGTCTAAAAGTAATTAACATCCGAAAGGAATAACTCAAGAACCGCTTAGTTGTACTATGAAATAAACTTGAGTAGTTCTCAAGGGGCATGATTTTCTGCTCTGCTTAGAATTATGGACCGGCATTCAAAGTATTCCCACTTCAAGTTGTCCAAATGTTTTAAGTGCACAATGCGACAACAACTAGAGACTCGAGACCCTTCGCAATCTTCCAGCTCCTTGGACACACATACTGAAACAATGTGGTAACAGGGCGTGCGAATATTTCAACGTGACGGTGCGTGATTCTTACTTTATACCCTGACTTGGGTTATTATCATTTAGTCAGCGAGAATGTTACAGGCTATTTGCACGACCACTCACATTTGCCACATTTGCCACATTTGAATGTGCCTCATATTTGGCTTTCCACGACCAAATGTGAAACTGTTAAGACACCCAAATTATAAATTATGATATTATAATTGGCGCAAATTTAATGCCTACCGATTTTATTGATGAAAACAGCTGGTTAAGGTGATAATTAGTCAGCGAGAATGTTACAGGCTATTTCCACGACCACTCACATTTGCCACATTTGCTCACATTTGAATGTGCCTTATATTTGGCTTTCCACGACCAAATGTGAAACTGTTAAGACACCCAAATTATAAATTATGATATTATAAATGGCGCAAATTTAAGGCCTACCGATTTTATTGATGAAAACAGCTGGTTAAGGTGATAATTGTTTTTTTTTTTACTAGCTAATCGATAAACATCGCGTGCTCGATAAAAAAATACTTAAGTTCACCGGAGAGAATGCCAAAAAATCGGCTCATTCATTATAAATGAGCCAAAATGATCATTCGGATTTTGTTCTGAAATGAAGTCCACATTTGGGCCAAATAATGAAAATGGCGTCGAATGAGCCAAATGTGCTGTCGTCGAAATAGGCTATTACTTACAGATAGAACTTAAACTTGTTTGAATATTTTTTTTTTAATGATTGCAACCATGTAAAAAAAACGGATTTGATAACACATCATTTTTGTTAAAAAACCGTCAGTGTTTTGTGAGCACTCAGAATTAAAAAGCGTCGGCTTTTCACCGGTGCTTACCGATGAAAATAGAACACTTTCTATTTCCAGCGGTTTTTTTTTATATTGGTTAAATGCATCTTAATTTTGTAATGATCAACCTTTCAAATGTCATATCAAGAGGTTTGATAAAATTTAAGTTTGATTGCTTATAGTAAAATAATTTTTTGCTTCATTTTGCTTACCTATTTATAGGAAGGGTATTTAATGTTTGTTATGTGCTCCCCTTTTTTTTAAGCTTGTTGTATTTTTGAATTTTTTTTTTTTGTTTTTTTTGGCTTTTTTTTGCGTTGGTTTTGCCATTCACACTTGAGCGAAGGGTGCGAATTTTGTCACTCCGTTAACGTCAAGGCCATGAATACATCAGTGGAAGATGTCGCGGATGCCAGTGTGGTGGGAATTAAGGCGGGGTGCCACTAACTGTGTGTTGGGGGCGTGGCAGGGGCAGGAGGCATGGAATGAACAGTTGAATGCCTGTTTTGGCTGTTTTGCGGACTGCCGCGACTTGTTGTTGTTCTTGTTGTTGTTATTGTCATCATTTGAACCCAAAAATATTTCACACCTATGTGTGTGTCTCTGACTGTGCGTGTGTGTGTGTGGCAAGTGGCAAGTGGCAGTTGCCGCTGCTCGTTTGGCTGTCACTTTGGCTGCTCGTTGAAATTCATTACGTAAAGCGGCTGCCAGGAAGCATCCAGTGGCAAGTGGCAAGCAGCAAGTGGCATGCAACATCGCAGCAGACACTGTGAGAGCTGAGCTGAAATAGAGAGAGATAGAGAGAGACAATGGCAGGCCGTGACAAACGTAACGGAAGACGGCACAGACACGGCCACAATGGCTAGAACCACTTGGTAGGGTGGGTAAGGATGGTACTATGATAGGATGCCAGGGTGATAGGGTGTTACGGGTGGCGGTGAGGTGGGGGCGTGGCAGTTACAGCCAAGTGACAGTGGCATGTCTAAATGTCGACGACAGGCCATTTTCTATAACTTATCTGATTTTAATTGCTTCAAACATGTGCGTGCACAAACTGCACATTATTGTCTCTATATATAAGTAGGTATTTGTATCTCTGTGTGTGTTTACACTCTGAAAAATATGTCAATCTTACATTAGAAATATTCTTACTTAAATTTAGGCCGTTTTGTTCTTCAAATTTCCAGATAACTTAGTACTGAAATTCTTAAAGGCATGCATCAATCTTAAATTGAAAATGCTGATGGAACATTTATATATATGAAATAATAATACGATTTTAGCCACACTTAGTCGATATATAAAAGACCAGGACAAATTTAAAATCTGTGAGTTTGATTAAGTTACCGTCAAATATAACAGATTTTATTTTTATTTAAATACTAAATTAGTTTAAGACTGTTTTGTAATTAAAAAAAGTTTTTTTAAGATTGAAATGGAACTAAAATTATTTGGATACAAGTCCATTTTGGTATTACTGTAAGATTTTTGTGTTTCGATCTTTTGACGGCTTGACTTAATCCCAAAACTTTTTTAAAGTAGCACAGAAAAATCGAATTTTTCGCTTTCCGGAACTGCAAAAAGTGAACTTGAAATGCGAGGTTATGTACTTTTTTTTTTTTTTTAAATTTAGAGTCTTATCAGCTGTTGACATTATTTATACTTGAATAAACCATGTTTAAAGTAAGTCTTGATTTTTTTTTAGTGTATATATATGTATATATAGTAAAAAAGGTTTTTAAAGATTGAAATGGAATTAAAATTATTTGGATACAAGCACATTTTGGTATTACTGTAAGATTTTTGTGTTTCGATCTTTTGACGGCTTGACTTAATGCCAAAACTTTTTAAAAGTAGCACAGAAAAATCGAATTTTCCGCTTTCCGGAACTGCAAAAAGTGAACTTGAAATGCGAGGTTATGTACTTTTTTTTTTTTTTTTTTGAAATTTAGAGCCTGTTCACATTATTTGCACTAGAATAAACCATGCTTAAAGTAAGTCTTGATATTTTTGTAGTGTATATATATGTATATATAGTATATTTCTGTGCTTTTGTGTGTGTGTGTGTGTGTGTGTGTGTGTGTGTCTAGCGCATCCTTTTGACATCCTTTTTTGGCGCTGTCAACATTATTTCACGTTGCCGCTTGCCAGACAAGCTGTTGACCCCTTCCTCCTCCCTCTCTCTTTGTGCTACCCTTTGTACTCCCACTCTAATTTCATGCCACTGTCCAACTACAACACGTAGCATGTCCCATGTGTGTCTCCAGCATTCTCTCTTGCTCTCTCTCTTTGTCTCTTTGTCTCTCTCTGCTATCTCTTTTTCTGTTTATCTCGCCAGCGCGCTGCGTCTTTTTATGAGCTTTGTCGGGCTTTGATGTTAATTACCCTGTAACAACGACGACGACGACGACGTATTCTCACTGCGACGCTACCCCCTCCCCCGCCCAACTCACCCCTCCTCGCGGCCCAAGATGTACACCCCCTCCCCCGCTGGCTACTCTACCCACACTCAAACCCAGCGAAGATAATCAAATATAAGGAATAACTCTAGGCAAGAGTGCTCGACCTTAAGTTACCCAGTGTGACTTGTACTCAACATAAACATTGTACGATATAATAATAATATTTTAAAATAAGTAATTACAGCTTTAAGATTAAATAACTTAACTTAAATTGACTCTTGACTCAAATTTGAAAGTCGAAAAAATAATTATAATAATTAACACATTGTTTTTTGAAAATTAACAAAATATTTTGAATATAACTTGCTTCTGATTGTTCCTCTATGACAGCTTTATGATATAGTAATCGAATTATATATTATAGATATATAGATTAGATTAGTTATGTACTTATCTCACATTCTAGCACTATCATTTTTATTTATTAAATGCTACCTACTAGTTTCTATAACAGCTCGGAATTTTTAAAATTTTAAGGAGCAAGGAGCAAAAAATGTAAAGCCTGTTCCGGTTTTCACTTTTAGCTGGATTTTTTTTTGATATAAATATTTTAACCTGTTTTTATTTTATTTTAACAAAGTTTTAAGGATTTTAAAAACTTTAAGTTGTAGAATTTTAGTCAAAGCAAAACGTGAAATTTGAAATTCTAATCCTAAACATAACGTACAAAATTTTATTTTATTTTAGAAAAACCAGAACAGGCGTTCATAAATTGATTTAATAATATAAAAATATTATTTGTACTTAAAAAAAATTTTGTTAGGTATATATTGCAATCTGTAAAACAAAATTCCAGACTTTAAAATAAAAAAATAAAATTTAAATAAAATAAATTTCTGGATTATCTGGTTTGAACACAGTAAATCTGCTATTTACATTTTAAATTTAGCGTCTATTTTTTTTATTTTTAAACTTAAATGTACCAAATTTCTTTAAAATTTTTTAAATTTGAACTCATTTAAAATAGATTTTTTTTTTAATCTGTGTCAAGTTGTCTGAAAAGTTGCTGGTGATTCTGAATTTTTAAAGTTTTTAGGGTCGACAAAATCTTAGAAAGCTACAAACGATTTCACACATTTAAAATACCCGCTTTTGGGTAATTTTTGTTGGTATAAAAAGCCAAAAACCACCCAAGCCATTGACGCTTGGTAAACAAAACAGCAGCCGGCAGCGTTGTGTGTGTGTGTGTGTGTGTGTGTGTGTGTGTACGAAGCGGTGGCCGAGATTATCTCAAAGGACCTATAAATCCAGTCATTAAAGTCAAAGTCACAAGACGTTGCCGGCTTATCAGCGTCGGGAGCTCAGCGTTGCCACTTGGGTAGCTCTCGCTGCGTTTTATAATAAAATTAAGCTAAAATACACACACACACATACAGTCATACACTCATACACACACATAGTCTAGTTGCTGCTTTCATTCTTCTTAATTTTAGCTTCATTTTTATTGCACGCATGTAGTTGGCACTCAATGCTTTTGTTGTTTTGTCTGCTCAAGAGTTGCCAGATGTTTTCTGCATACATACATATGTGCAAATGAGCTTGCTAGCTCCCTCTCTTTCCCTCTCCACTTCTCTGTCTTACTTGCAGACATATGTAAAGAATTGCTTAAAGTTGGAAATTAAGTTATTGCAACATCTTTGAATTGAAACGAATTGGAATTGGAATAGACTTTATAGTTCAGCAGTTGTATTTAAGAATTTAATTCATGAAAGCTTAAATATGATTATTTATTTATTAACATTTATTATTTACGTATTAATTAATTTGGTTTTTCTCATCTGCATGTTAGCCTTAACAGTTGGTTAAAAATGTTTTCTTGCATTTAGTTTAGCTGTCATTGTCTTGCAAAAATTTAACATGCAGTTTACCTACATGTTAGATATTAACAGCGTTGCCATCTGTTACAATGACACTAGTTGTATTAGGGATTTGTTTCTGAATGCCAACAGATATTCATTTATTTATGTAAATTTAATATATATGTATTTATAAGTTTGGTTTTTTTCATCTGCATGTTAATTTTAACACTTAGTTTTAAATTTTTTTTTTGATTAATTTTAATGTCATTGCTTGGCATAAATTTAACATGCAGTTTAGCCGCATGTTAGAAGTTTACATGTTAGTAACAGCGCTGCCACCCTTTTAAGCGGTGCTGCAAACATTCAAAATATATTTCTTCAAATATCATTTGTTTTTTTATTTTTTTTTTTTTTTTTTTTATTATTATTAAGTGTAGAACCTGTACAACATAAAATGTACCTTAACAACACATGGATGGAACATTAAAAAATAGACCAAACCTCATAGTAAATATCATTTGTAAAAGCAAAATTAAAATTGATTTCAGTCCAACTAAATTGTACTTTAACATCCACATGAGAAAATGTTATTACAAGTTAATTTTTCTGCTGAATTTAAGAAAATTCAAACACTATTATAGATATTTTTTTCAACATTAAACTATTTGATCCGACAATCAGTTGGACATGTTCAATTTCTAGGGAAATAAATCAACTGCAAATAAAGTTGTCAGCAAGAAGTTAATGTATAAGGTCTGAAATTGGACCAGCTCTATAGTTAAGCTACTGCTTTTCACATTCTTCTTTTTGCCATTTGATTGCTGATCTCTGGCACTTCGATTATGTCAGTTACAATCGCTGCCTTAAGCCAAATTTGTTGAAGGGCAAACGAGGGCAATTGGCAGCTAGAGATTGTTTAAGAGGGGTAGAAAGTGGACCCAAGAAACCTATACACACTCACACACACTCACACACTCTCACACACATTTTCATCGAAATCCACTTAACCCAACGAATATCAACGGACTCTATTAAAAATGCTTAGAAATGCGCTTAACATTCGAATGTGTTGCAAATAAATCTCCATATGTGAGTTGACATGCCCCATCTCCAGTTCCAGCTTTGGAATCCAAGTTCTACACCCTGCGGGAATGCCAACCTGCACGTGGTGGCAACATTGGCACACCCATGGCGCTTACAGCAGTGCTGCCGTATCTTGAGATGGCCAGAAAATGGCTAAAATAAATATATATGTGACAAAATTTAGCTCAGAATGTGTTTTAAAATTTTTAAAAATCTTGAAGGTGAAAGCCGCTTTAAATTTTATTGCTAAAAATTTATTTAACATATTTTAATAATTTTAAAATAAAAGAAATTTTCTAAAAAAAAAATAATTAATTACCTAAATTATAACCAATTTAATTTACTATCTCAATATATCTCTTTTAATAAAAAAGTATGTTAAAAAAATTAGTCCTAATTAATTTTAAGTTATTTTAAGGTTTAGCTTCTAAATTATTAAGAAATGTCTACTATTATATATTATATTATATATTATATATATTATAGTAAACTTAATTTACTATTTTAAAGATAGTTTCAATAAAAAATTAAATTAAAACAATTTAGTCTGTATTAAATTTAAAATAATTGTAGATTGTTAAACAATTTATTTTTTAACTTGTACAAAGTTTTTAAATACTATATAAGTTTTGTCTAAAAAGTGGTTTGAAACATGAAAAATAATGAAGTTTATTTTTATATTTTAATATTTCCAACAAGCTCTTGAAACTTGACTCATGCAATCTCAGTACTTTATAATCAGGAAGTTTCAAAAACTAAACGCATACGATTATTATAATAATTTTCTACAGACGTCAAAACTTGAGTTAAAGTTGAATTTTTTGAAGTTATATATATTTATTTTTATTTTGATATTTATTTTAATCAAAAGCTCTGCTAAAATCTGTCGGAAAAAAGGCTAAAAGTCGCAGCACTTGGAAGCTGCTGTGATTTTTTTTTTTTTTTTTTTTGAAAATTGTAAGATTTTTGCTGTAGCTTTAGCTGTCGCTTAAAAGCCATAAATAACTCATGGCTTGTTGCCTATTTCGGCTGCTGTCGATAGTTATCGAATGTACTGCCCCCTCTACTGGCCAGAAAGTGCCCCTTCTGGTCTATATCCCTGATTTCTCCTGATTTCTGTGCTTGGTCAGCAGCTGCCAAAAGTCACAGCGAAAGTTTTTGTTGCTTCACCAAAAAAAAAAGGAAGAAAATAAGTAAAAAATGCTGCATGAGTTTAATAGGCTAGAAGGGAAGTGTTAGCGGCAAAGGGAAGGAAGGTAAGGGTGAAGGAAGTGGTGAAAGCAGCGGTGAAAGCAGTGGCGAAGTGAGCAAAGTGAGCAAAGTGAGGAAAGTAGAGCGAGTTGTGATTTGCACTAATTTGGCGAATGTTGCCTGTCAAATTGCCTGCCATGTGTGGGTGTCATTAATGTCAGACTCGTGCCTCTGCCTCTGCCCCTGCCACGCCCCCCCTTGCCACGCAACCAGCGAGACAAGAGACAAAAGGCGACACAGAAAGACACTAAACAGAGAGATACAAATATGTAAGTCGTTAGACAGTTGCAGACACAGAGACGACTCATTAATGCCACTCATCAAAACTATAACTAATGTTGCAAGCTGAGTTCCTGTGGCATGTGACGCATGAATATCCCGACACTATAAATGATGACTGCAGCAAGGGGAAGGAGAGAGACATAGAGAATGGGGTGTCAGGCTGTCGCCTTGTCGCCCTGTCGAATGTTGTCCTCGTTGTCCTTGCGCGTAAATTGCTGCTAATTTTGTTTATCGCAGGACAATTATCCAAGTGAACGCACTGACAAATGAGACGACACACACATGTGTCTATTTACACTGCCAAAAATATGCTAGTCTACACAGAAAAAAAAGCAAATCACTTTTAAAATGCAGCCTAAAATTTTTAATTTTAAATATATTTTTTAAGTTTGTATTGTAATGATTATTTTATTTTTTTTATATAAAAAAATCACTCACTTCTCATGTACGTAGAAAAAAACTATTTACACCAAAAACTTTAGTTTTGTACAATCTCTGCATTTATCGCATGATTTTTGAAAATTCAGATTTTTACGATTTTCTTTAACAATAATAATTATGTTTGATTAAAAAAATAAAACTAAAAATAATGTTTATTTTTGATCAAAAAAATAAGACTCAGCAATAGTGATTATTTTTGATCAAAAAAATAAAACTCAAAAAATAATGATTAAAAATGTTTTTTATTTTCTTTCGCTTAAAATAAAACTCAACAATAGTTTATGATTCAGTTTATTATTGTTAAATTTAGAAAAAATGCGCTTAAACTGTCAACTACTTAAAAAAAAAAAAACAAAGAAGTCTCAAATATTTCATTTAAATAAAAAAAATCTTACAGCACATCAAAAATTTTTATATTTACCAGGAGTAAAAAAAAAAATTGTATTTAAATCATGTATTTACTGCTTGGTTTAAGAAAAATCTGAGATTAACTTACTTCTGACAGCATATTGAATTAATTTTATTTCAGAGTATTGGACTTTTTTTTTCGTGTAAAATTTGGTGCGTTTATAATTGAAATTATACTGTTGTCTTCTATAAACTTTAAGATTGCCGCGTATTAAAATTCTTAAATTTATTATGAATTATCTGAGGTATATTGTCTCGAAAATTCAGGGTTGCACGTCAAGCGCTTTGGCCTGTACAATGCTCAGTCAGTAAATATATACAGACAAATAATTTTATATATATAGATTGATTTTTAATTTAAGATTGTGACTGACTATTTATTTGACTGCTATATCATATTAATAGTCAGATTTTCAGTCGGAATATAAGAGACCAGGACAAACGTAAAATCTGTGAGTTTGGTTAAGTTATAACCAAATATAACAGAGTTTTTGGTTATACTAAATTAGTTTAAGATTTTTTGGTAATAAAAAAATGTTTTTAAAGATTGAAATGGAATCAAATTTGACAATGTTTAGTTTTACCACTTAGAAGCAAGAACATTTTGGTACTACTTCAGATTTTTGTGAACATAAACTGGAATGTTTCTTTTAATGACTTGAGTTACTTTCAGAAGAGTCTTATTTTAAAAGTTCGGATACTATTAATATGCGATTTTGGAACTCAGCTGGAAAATTTGACATTGTTTGTACTTGAATATACCCTGTTTAAGTATGGATAGCTTGATTTTTTTGCTGAGTGTATGCGTTTGTCCGTCTGTTGATGCCACAAACAGTGGCGCCACGGCTTTAAAGCCGCTTCAATTTGCCAGCTCGATTTTTGGCAGCAAAAGCAAATCAAATGAAATGAAACTCAACCAAAAAAAAAAAAAAAACGAAAAAACACGTTCGCATCTTTATCCAATTATGAATTTTTGTCATTATGCCGAGGCCATGGCAATAGCCAGTTGTGTGAGGGGGTAGGGGGGGGGGGAGGTAGGAACTCACCCCCTCTTTGCAGACTGATCCTGCTGCTTCCTCTGCCGCTGATGGCGACAAAAAACGAACGCAAAAATCTCATTATGATTTCATTTCGTTCAAATGAAGCTCGTGCTGGGGTCTAAAAAAGCTACCGTTGTCCAGCTGTTGTTGTTGTTGTTGTTGGGAGGGTGACAGAGAGGGGGTTGGAGGTGGGGGGTGGCAACTTGTCGCATGTGTTGTCCAGCATTTGGCGTTGGCTTCTTTGTTGTCCTGCAATTGGCGCTGCAACAGAACCGAAAAAAAAAAGATAAAATAAAATAAAATAAAACTTGACTTTGACTCTAGCTTGTCTGCTTCTCCTCTCTCTCTCTCTCTCTCTCTCTCACTCTCTCTCACTCTCTCTCACTCTCCTGCTGCTTCTTCTGTTGTCCCATTCGACGTTGCTGTCCCGTTTGTCCTGGCGACTCCTGCGCTGCCGTGGACAACGGATAAGGCGATAAATTTATTTTAAAATAAAATTTACTTTCCCACTGCTGCTGCTCGTTTCTTATAACCTGGCATTGCCTGTGGCAAGTGGTGTATGCTCAACTAACTTTTTTTAATGCTAACAAAATTATGTTTCATCTTCAATTTAAATAATATGAGTCAAACAATTATTTTACTACAGAAATAACTTAGTTTAATTATTTTTATTTTTATTTTTTTATTTTTTTTTTCAATTATAATAAATTTTTGAAAGTAATAATCAAATAATTTGGGATGGCATTATAGGAAGAAATTCATTTCAATCTTTATAATATATCACATTTAGTTGAGATCGAACTACTATATTTTAAACCGATGGAAAATAGTAATTTTGTATTATAAATTTCTTTTATTTAAGAAAAAATTATATATAAAATATAAAATAAATTTTCGTAGCCGTTTCAATTAAAATAAATTTCTTAAAATAATAATCAAAAATTTTGGGATTGCATCATAAAAAGAAATTCATTTTAATCTTTATAATATATCACATTTAGTTAAGATCGAACTACACTATTTCAAACCGATGGAAAATAGTATTTTTGTATTATAAATTTCTTTTATTTATAAAAATTATATATAAAATATAATAAATATAAAATAAATTTTCGATTCCGTTTCAATTATAATAAATTTTTTAAAGTAATAATCAAAAATTTTGGGATTGCATCATAAAAAGAAGTTCATTTGAATCTTTATAATATATCACATTTAGTTGAGATGGAACTACACTATTTCAAACAGATGGAAAATAGTATTTTTGTATTATAAATTTCTTTTATTTATAAAAATTATATTTAAAATATCATTATTTCTGGTTTCCATTTTATATGAATCTTAATTGTCACATATATTGCTCGTCTAAGCTAATTACAGGGTATCCTGGCTGTCGACTCACACAATTGGATGGCTCAATTTCTTTTTTATTTTCATTTTTTTTTTTTGTATATTTTCTTCTTATTTTTGTTGCTGTTTAATTTTGTTTGCTTTCTCGTCCTTGTTGTTGTTGTTGTTGTTGTTTGGTTGTTTGGAGGTACTCTTTAAATATGTATTTTCCCCCAGATTATTGTTGTCGTTGTCGTTGTTGTTGTTGTTTGTTGTTGTACCTTGTGCTCACCTTAACGGCTAAAAAATGTGCTGCTGCTTTTGTTATTATTATTGTTGTTGTTGTTGCTGTTTGTCCTGTCGTATTTAAATTAAAATGTTATTTATGTCAGCTGTTTGATTTCTTAACTTACCGAACCACCCTACCACCCCCCACCCTACTTTTATCTGCCCTGCGGCACATTATTTTTATTTTTTCCTCGTTTTCCTTCGCATTTTTCTTTTGTATTAGAAAATCGCCAGCAACAACAACATCAACAAAAAAAAAAATAAGCAGCTTAGTTAGTGTTAAACGGCTGGTACTGATGCGTAAGGGCAGCTCTGGAGGGGGTACCAATTGGGGGTGGGGGGTGGTTAGGGGTAGGGCTGGAAGTTGGGGGTGTATACATTGTATATAGGTCGTTGTCGTATCTTGTAGCTTCCGTTTGTTGCAGCTAAAGTTGCAACTCATTTCCTTGATATATGCAACACTCATTTCCATCTCCCTCTCTCTTGCTCTTGCTCTCCCTCTCTCGCTGTGACATCTTTATTTGCTATCAGCATGAAAATCAAAAATACAAAACATTTATATACTTTGATAGTAATACTTGTCAACTAGCTATGAAAATACAAACTTTAAATCGAGCTTAAAATCAAATTGTAATAATCGAGAAAAAATAAAAATAGAGTCACAAATATTGAGTTTCCCATATCACTTTTTTTAAGTTTTACTTATTTTGATGCAGAATCCGAATAGAGAACAAATACTGATAGAATTAGTATTCCGCTAGAGAATCGACTCCCAATTGACAATGTTATGACAATTTGAAGTTTTGAAAAGAGTGTATGGAAAAAATGCAAGAGTGTAAAGAAAATTGACTTTACAATTTTGATGCTGTATCAATTTATAGGCCAAATACTGTTTAAAATGTTATTCCGCATGAAAATCATTTAAGATTCAACAAAGTTATGACAATTTCAAGTTTAAAAAAAAAAAAATTCCAATTTTGATGGAGAGTTCAAATGAATTTGGTTTTTCAAGAAATTAAAAGAAAATAGCTCTATTGATTGTCAAAAAATTAATAGCGAAAGTTGAGTTTTGCTTTATTTGATGTATTTTTTATATAAATAAAACTCTTTGTTCTGACTGACTGATCATTGAGCAGCCCGAACCATAAGACCTCGAAGGCTGAAGTTTTTACACAACATAGCTGAGATAATCACTATACTAAACCTATATAGTTATCAAATCAAAACGAAGTCAATATAGGTTACGGTTTCGGTTTCGGTACGTTCCGAAACAACTATTTCGGTAAAAGGTTATATCTCAGTTTTTTTTCTTTCGATTTTGGTATTAGTACCGGTACGTAACGGTACTACAAATCAGTTTTGATGTAGTATGGAAACGTATGGAAAATTGGATCGAAAAAGCATCAAATTTTCTAGATGACAAAAATGCAGAATCAATTTAGAGGTCAAATCATGATCAAAGTGTCATTCCGTTTGAAAATCGGTTAGTTTTTGATGAAGTTATGAGAGATCAAAGTTTCTGAAAAAATGTCAAGGGGTATAAATGGGAAATTCCATAATAGATGGCTTCGGGTCGAAAAAATATCAAATTTTTTAGATGACAAAAATTTAAATGCAGAATCAATTTACAGGTCAAATCATGATCAAAATGACATTTCGCTTGAAAATCGGTTAAGTTTTAATCAAGTTATGACAGTTTGAAGTTGGTCAGACTGCGGATTTAGCCACTTTACAAGTCAACATTTTTGTTCAATTTCACATGATTTTTTACAAAAAAATGAAAGGTGTTAGAATAAAGTTTAAAGTGTTGTTTTATACTAATAACGATATGAGGAGTTGATTAAAAGTGAAAATTTGAGATTTAAAATTTTGAATTTTCACAATTTCAAAGGGGGGACCCTTAGAATCGAAATCAATATCTAGTAAAATCTAGAGGAAAATATTTTTTTTTAAGAATTTAATAAAATTTAAATGCAGAATGAATTAAAATGCCAAATAATGATCAAAATGACATTCTACTTGAAAATCGGTTTAGTTTTTACCAAGTTATGACAGTTTGAAGTTGGTCAGACTGCGGATTTAGCCACTTTACAAGTCCAAATTTTTGTTCAATTTCACATGATTTTTTACAAAAAAATGAAAGGTCTCAGAATCAAATTTAAAGTGTTGTTTTATACTAATAACGATATGAGGAGTTGATTAAAAGTGAAAATTTGAGATTTAAAATTTTGAATTTTCACAATTTCAAAGGGGGGACCCTTAGAATCGAAATCAATATCTAGTAAAATCTAGAGGAAAATATTTTTTTTAAGAATTTAATAAAATTTAAATGCAGAATGAATTAAAATGCCAAATAATGATCAAAATGACATTCTACTTGAAAATCGGTTTAGTTTTTACCAAGTTATGACAGTTTGAAGTTGGTCAGACTGCGGATTTAGCCACTTTACAAGTCCAAATTTTTGTTCAATTTCACATGATTTTTTACAAAAAAATGAAAGGTCTCAGAATCAAATTTAAAGTGTTGTTTTATACTAATTACGATATAAGGAGTTGATTAAAAGTGAAAACTTGAGATTTAAAATTTTGAATTTTTAAAATTTCAAAGGGGGGACCCTTACCATCCAAATCGAGTCTTCGGCTGAAAATAATTAATTTTTCTAAATGAACAAAATTTGAATACAGAATGAATTAAGAGGCCAAATCATGATCAAAATGACATTCCGCTTGAAAATCGGTTGGATTTTGGCAAAGTTATGACAGTTGAAAGTTGGTCAACTCTTTGACCTTGCAACTTTACCACAAAGCGTTTACCGGTACGAGCGTTTCGGTTTTCCGTTTTTGTAAGAGAATTAAATTCGGTTACGATTTTAGTTCGGATACCAAAAATGAAAGGATTAGATTTGATTACGGTGTTATTCCCTGGTTATGAGTTTTATACTGATTTCAATTTAATATGATTTTATGATATTTAATTATTATTTATTTAATATTTATTTATGTTTTTTCTTTTTTATTTATTTATTTAAAATAAATTATAATTGATAAACTATGCAATATCATGTTGGAAAAGTGTCTTGTAAAATATTGACTGAGTTGTGGAAATTCTTTAACCTCTTGTGTTTGTGTGTAGGTGTATGTGCACGTAGGGTATAGGTTTGTGTGTGTGTGTGTGTGTGCATGTGTGTGTTTCATATCTATACACATGCTCAAAGCTTTTATTGCTGGCTGCTTCAACAATTTTGCCAACATTTTGCTTTATTTTTTTTTATTGTTGCAGCCATTTGTTGTTGTTTGTGTTCTTGTTGTTGTCATACATAGTTGCTGTTGTTGTTGTTATTTTTTTTTCATTTGTTGTCTTTCTCTTGAGAGGCTTTTGTTGATTTCTGGCTGACTGAGCTTCAGCTTCAGCTCTTCAGTTATTTTCCATTTCTTTGCTTATTTCTTATTTCTTCTATTGCTAGCTCACTGTCTCGCTGTCTCTCTTCTCCTCCCCACCATTTGCTTCTCTTTTTCTTCTCTATTTTTTTTTTTTGCTATATATATAATATTTTTTTCCTTTTTATTTTGATATATATATAAATTTTTTTGCTCGTGTTGTTGCCATTGTCACTGTCGACTGCGACTGTGGATGAGACTTGCTTCTGATTGGACACATCACACACACACACACAATCACACATATGCGACACACACACACACACCCACACACTGTGTGTGCTCTTGGCCATTTTGTAGGCTCCACCCACCGCACTGAGAGATTCGCTTTGCTCTTTCACAAATATATATATATGTATATATTTTTATTTATATATGTGCTGTATATATAAGCATCGCCCCCACCCCCTGCCACACACATACTCCCACACATTGCTCATGTGTGTATGTGCTATCTATGTGTGTGTGTGTGTGTTTGTGTGTGTGCGCCAATAGAACAGATAAATCGATTTCATTTTGGCATTTAGCTTTGCTCTTGTTGTTTCTCTTCTTTCTTCCACTGCCTCTACCTTTCTTGCTGCTCTTCTTGCACCTTTTCTTCATCTTCTTCTTTTTTTTACTCTTGTTGTTGCATTTTAAGCTGCAAATTGTTGTTGTTGTTGTCGATGTGGCAAAACGTTTTTAAACCAAAGCAAAAAACTGAACTGCAACCTTTTGAACCACCTCCCCCCCCAACACCACCCTACAGCCACACCCCTCCGCACCTGTCTTCTCCACTCTCCTCCCCCTGCAGTTCAATACTCCCTTCACACACATACCCTAGAAAATCGCATTGGACGCACTAATTTAGCATTCCAGAGCCACAGTTACAAGTGAAGCACAAACTAAAAAATATACACTGAGAACAATAAATGCGTCACACGTTCACTATGTAAAAACAACTTTGAAAATTAAATTCTTAATATTTAAATACGAAAACATTTTTACTCAGAAAAAAAAATATCTTTACAAAATTCAGTAATAAAATTCTTGATTTTAGACTTTTTTTTTTGGTAATATTTTTTGGTAATTTTGGTATCTATTATCCCACTTAATTGCAGCAAGATCGGACAAGTAGAACGGCAGTAATAGCTAACCAAAGTAATCAATAATTAAGGCAATACAAGCACCCAAAAGTATGCAGTAGTCTTTATTAGATTAGATTAGAATTTCTACAAAGTACTATTGTATCTATTAAAAAAGGTTAAATTAGATATGGTCTGATTCTCGACTATAGCCTTATCGACTTGTTTTAACTGATTTTCATTTTAAATTTGTATATTGATTTATTAAATAGATCTGTTTTGAAATTAAAGAATTTTTTTCTTTATATTAAAGTTTTTTTTAAAGCAATTTTTACAGTCATTCACGCTGGTATTTAAAACCGAAACATACAAGTATTGGTAGTCGTTACAAAATCGATATACAAAGATTTTTTGTAATCGATAATCGAAAACCAAAATTAAAACATAACC
The DNA here is from genome assembly GCF_004354385.1 of Drosophila innubila. Classification (NCBI taxonomy): domain Eukaryota; kingdom Metazoa; phylum Arthropoda; class Insecta; order Diptera; family Drosophilidae; genus Drosophila; species Drosophila innubila. The sequence goes on along the minus strand of NC_047626.1, from coordinate 3,293,100 downwards.
AAAACCTTAGCTGAAACCGATATTCCTTTCGCTTGGATACCCTGCCTCTGACAGCAAATTTTTCTAAGTGTAATAGACAATTTTCAGTGTATTTCCAGATGATTTATTGGATATATTGAAATTATTTATTTATTCATTGTCTTAAGCTACAAAAAAATAATAATAAAATTTAAATTTTCCAAAAGCTGCTCACACCAAATTTCTGTTAGTGTAAAATCGAGTGTTTTTATCAGGGACCGAAGCACTTTAAAAATAAATATTATGAATTAAAAATTATTTGCTGATTTTCATAAAAAAGTTAAAAATTAACTATTAGTTAAAATTTTTATCACAAAAAATTAAAAATAATTATTAATTTCATTTTTTTACTTAAAAATTAAAAATAATTATTAAAATTATATTTGCTTGGTTATTAATTTCAATAATAACAAATTTAAAATAACTATTAATTTTATTTTTTTATTTAAAAATAAAAAATAATTATTAATTTTAATTTGTGTTATAAAAATCAAAAATAAAAATTATTTGTCAATTGTTAGTATAAAAATTAAGCAATAAAAATTGATTAAAAATTGAATGTAAATAAGCTTTGAAGCAAGTGCCGTATTTTAAAAATTCAAAAATATTTATGATGTGTGACTCAATACTTTTTATATAATACATTAAACGTCTCTTAAGGGACGTATATTAAGGATATTTAAGGTATTGAGGTTTACACTGGATTTTTATTCTTCAATTTTTATAATAGAAATTGACAAATAATTTTTATTTTTGATTTTTATTATAAAAATTGAAATTAATAATTAATTTTAATCTTTATAATAAAAATTGACATTAGTTATTATTTTAATCTTTATAATAAAAATTGACATTAGTTATTATTTTAATCTTCATAATAAAAATTGACATTAGTTATTATTTTTAATTTTTTATATAAATTTTACGTTGTCAGTTTTTTAAAATTCATAACTATTATTTGCAGTCACTGGTTTTTATTTAGTATTTTTCTATAAAATGTGATATGATATGAAAAATAATTTGTTGGTAGTACTATGTGATATTTTTGTTTGAGATGAGCTAGCATATTTTGCTGAGTGTACACTGAAAAAAAAGACCAAGTTCTAAAATCAAGAACATTCATCTTAAATATTTTGTTCTTAAAATAAGACACTTTTAAGACCAAATTACTAAAACTAAGATTATTAATCTAAAAAATCTTAAAATCTTAATATAAGAATAAAAATCTTAAATTGTTAGGAAAGTATAAATAGGTACTATTTCGTATCAAACAAATGATGGCACCATGACGGCAGTTCGAGTCCCACTCGTAACAAATTAAAATAACATTTATAAAATTACTAAAACAGAATAAAATGTAAATAGATCAAAATAAAAAAATAAAAAAAATATAAATATAAAAAATATTTTTTATTTATTTTATTTTTTTATTTTAATTTTAAGAACATTTATTCTTAAAATAAGAACTTGGTCTTATTTAAAATGTTCTTAAAATCAAGATGTGTTCTCTTAATTCAAGAATTTTATGTTCTCGACGCATTTTTTAGACTAAAAATCTTAGTTCTGAGACCAAAATCTTGATTTTAGAACATTTTTTTATCAGTGTAGCTCTAGGCCATATCGGAGGCAGCTGTAGCCGATAATACCAGCAGAGAAAACTTCAAAAGAGCACGGAAATGATTTCATTACCAGACACGTTCGGCGCATCACGTGGCCGGCTGAGAAGGCTTCCAGCTGCCACAAAAGGTGGGCGTGGCAGGTGCAGAGATGGGCGGCAGAGGGGAGGGAGGGGGGATTATAGCAGCTGTAAAGTGTGTGCGAAAACTCTTAAGAGGCAGTGTCACGTACGCAACGCGCCGCACGAAGCGTTTTTATTAAGCTGCAAGCGAATGGAGGGAGAGAGAGGGCTGAGAGAGGGCTGAGAGAGGGTTGGGGGGTATGGCAACAAGGTAGCAGCATTGATTACCAATTCAGCGGTCATCTAATCACGGCCTGGCTAAGACTAAGAACGTGCCACATGGGGCAAGCTAACGAAATTCGTCAGCTAATTAAAACACACTAAAGACAGAGGCTGTCTCTCTCTCTTACACCCACTCGCTTACTCACTCTATGTGTGTATGTGTAAGTGTGTGATTGTGTGTGTGTGTGTTTGTGTGTGTGATTGTGTTGCATACTTTCAGGCAGGCAGCACAATTTATGAAGCATAATTTCTATAAGCCAACACTCACTCCTCTTTCCACACGACAACCATTTCTCCTCCCTCAGTCACCCCCCCTTTAACCCCTCTTCCCACTCCCCACGCCACTGTAAATGTCGCGTCGCTGCGACTAAGCGACAAATGCGGCGGCAATTTAGTTAATTGCCTGCAATTATCCTAATGAGCGCCTCGCCTGAGCGCCAATGTAGCTAGCTAAGATTCCTCCCTTGCCCCTTTTCACCACTCCCCCCCCTCCACAGTTGTTGTTATTCGCGTATAAATTCATACATATATCCATATATTTCTTGACGGGGTACAACTTATTGTATTTATGACCTTATGGCGTCTGCCAAAGCATTTAACAATTACGAGCTCGACGCATCCCAAGACAAATCAGAACTAACTCTAATCTATTCACAGCAAACATAAATGTAGTCAAATTATAATACTATAGTATTATATATATTATAAATAATATATTCTTTATCTAAAAAATATAATTAAGCAGACTACAAATTAATTAAGACAAAATATAGCTAATAAAACTATTTGATTATCAAAATTGTTCGCATACTTAAAATTGTTTCTTAGCATTAAAAAATTGTGACTAGTGCCTTATAAAATATAACTTTTTAATCATCTAGGAGTAACCGAAATAATTTATTTTTCTAAAACCGAAACTTACAACGTTTGTACCGGTACACTGATAAAAAAAATGTTGTAAAATCAAGATTTTGGTCTCAGAACTAAGATTTTTGGTCTAAAAAATGCGTCGAGAACATAAAATTCTTAAATTAAGAGAACACATCTTGATTTTAAGAACATTTTAAATAAGACCAACTTCTTATTTTAAGAATAAATGTTTTTAAAATTTAAATCATAAAATAAAATAAATAAAAATTATTTTTTATACTTATATGAATTTTCAAGTTGTGATTTATATATATTTTATTCTGTTTTATTTAGTAATTTTATAAATGTTATTTTAATTTGTTACTCGTGGGATTCGAGCCGCCGCCGATACGAAATAGTACCTATTTTTTCCTAACAATTTAAGATTTTTATTCTTATATTAAGATTTTAAGATTTTTTAGATTAATAATCTTAGTTTCAGTAATTTAGTCTTAAAATAATCTTTTTTTAAGAACAAAATATTTAAGGTGAATGTTCTTGATTTTAGAAGTTGGTCTTTTTTGTCAGTGTACAGTTTCGGTACACGTTTCCAAAATAATATGTTAGTTTCTGCATTTTTTTTTTTTAATTTTCTTAACATTAAGTACAAAAATTTCGACTTGTAAATTGATAGCTCAACTTAATATTTCCATAACTTTGTCAAAACCGGTCCTCTGCATCCCGGTTCCGGTTTCCTTTTTTTGCAGTTTGAAAAATTAAATTTTTAAATCGCTAAATTTTCATTTTTATTCGACTCCTTATAGCGTATTTAGCAAAATACAAAACACTTTAAATTTGTATCTAATACATTTCAAAACTGGACCGATTCTAATTATAATATAATTCATTCTGTATTCAAATAAAATTTATTTCGTTAAATTTATTTTTTTTTATTCAAAACAAGCAACAATCTTCATTAAAAGTACTGTGAGGACAAAAAAACTATCGTGGGCTGTGAAAAAGAATATTTTTTTTGAACTTAATGAAGCTCCTTAATTTTAAAAAATGAATAATTCGATGTAGGATTGGAATTTTTGTTCTAGTTCAGTAATCAAAACTTATCAACTTTTTAATATGGAAAAATCTTTATGAGCGAATTTAAATGTGCAAAACAAACAGACTTGATTAGATAAATGTTTAAATTAAGGATATTTTTCAGAGTATTATTATGATAACGTCTATGTCAAGGAAATTGTTGAGTTCAGAATTCTAAAAAATTATCGTTTTGAATACCAAAATAAATTAAAGTGCAGCGGTTTTATTTGATGTTGTGACAAACATATTGCGATAGTATAATTATATTTACTCAAGGGGAGGTTTATTATATCCCCCTGCCAAGAGCGTTACCCCCTGCAATCCCCTTATCACAGCATGGGGCAATAGTTTCCAATCGAAGTTGAAAGTTAAGCGGTGAATGCAATTTAGGCAAATTTGATGATGTCTATGAGACACACAAGTAAACACACACTACACACACACACACCACACACTCGCACACACTTCCAACCACACTCGTATGTGGCATGTGGCATGTGACATGTGGCTTGCCGTTAGTCAAGTCCTGAGCTGTCGTTGCTGTTGCTGTTGCTGTCGTGTCTTGAGCTGTTCCGGCCCAAATGACATGCCATTTAATGTTAAACTTTAATGTTTTCTTGTAAGTGAAGTCATAATTTTGTCAAGCGGTGCGAGGGAGGCAGCTAGGGAGATAGATGGAGAGGGGAAGTGAGACGAGGAGCAGCCAAAACTGGAGCAGAGCTTTAGTTGCAGCACAGGTGGCATTATTTACGCACCCAAGCACCCAACCACCCACCGTACAGTGGACACAAATTCCACAGTTTGTGACAAAATCATATTTCAACTCCTAAAAATTTTCAAATGTGTTATATTCATAAATCTGTTGATGCAGAATCAAAATAAAGGCCAAATAAAGATAAAATTGATATTTCGCTTGGAAATCGGTTAAGATTTGACAAAGTTATGACAGGTTGAAAATTGTGAAAAAATGTCAAGTATGGAAATAGTGAACAGTGATGAAAAGTATGGAAAAAATTGACAGTCAAGGGAAAAAAATTGAGTTTTTCAATTTTGATGCAGAATCAAAATAGAGGCCAAATATTGATAAAATTGATATTTCGCTTGGAAATCGGTTAAGATTTGACAAAGTTATGACAGGTTGAAAATTGTGAAAAAATGTCAAGTATGGAAATAGTGAACAGTGATGAAAAGTATGGAAAAAATTGACAGTCAAGGGAAAAAAATTGAGTTTTTTAATTTTGATGCAGAATCAAAATAGAGGCCACATAATGATAAAATTGATATTTCGCTTGGAAATCGGTTAAGATTTGACAAAGTTATGACAGTTTGAAATTTGTAAGAATGTGTCATGGAAAAAGTATGGAAAAAAATGGACAGTAATGGGAAAAATCAAATTTTTTAAATAAATTTAAATTTTAGTGCAGGAACAAATTAAAGGCCGAAAAGATTGGATTTAAAATAATATTTAACACTAATTTGTTAACCAAACCTTAACAATTTTAAAACTCAAATTTTATTTGCTATATTTTTTTTTTTATCAAATTAAGTTAATTTCAACATTTTATACAATTTAAACTACCAAAAAATGCTATAGAATTATAGCAAAAATATAAAATAAATTGTTTTTTTTTTTGGTATTTTTTTTGTTGATTTCCTTGTAGATTTTTGATTTCTCAAAGTGCACCACAGTGCGCTGTTGTTGTTATTTATAGGTTTGTGGCAAGGCCACGGGACACAAGACGCGCCGACGGTAACGACCTCATGAAATAATGCGCCAAGTGGCGTTGCCGTTGCCAAAGTGTTTTATGCCATAATATTTATCTACCAAGCTACCCCACCCCGCTGTACCACCCCGCTGTACCACCCCGCTGTACCACAATGCCACCTGTATGACGGCGGTGGCGTGGTTCATTATGGAAATCGTGGATTTGCCAAATGTTTGCACGATCATTTGTCATCCTTTTTTACAGTTGACTTTTCAGCAGGGGCTTTTTCCTTGACTTTTCACGCATTTTCCACCGTCTAAATTATTGAAAATTTGCGCCGCAACATGAATGATATATAAGCTAGAAGCCGACAGAAGGAAACAGGACACAGGGCACAGCATACAGGACATAGGACACAGGAAATGGAAGACTGAGCCACTAAGGAGTCGCTGACAATCACAGACTCAGTTGCTGTCAGAGGACTTTAGCCGCTAAGTGGTGGCATGCCACGTCCTGGGGACTTTGTGGTAACTACACTGAAAAAAAAGACCAACTTCTAAAATTAAGAACATTAAAATTAAATATTTTGTTTTTAAAATAAGATAATTCTAAGACCAAATTACTAAAACTAAGATTATTAATCTGAAAAATCTTAAAATCTTAAGATAAGAATAAAAATTTTAAATTGTTAGGAAAGTATAAATAGGTACTATTCGTATTAAAAAAATGGTGGCACCATGACGGCGGTTCGAATCCCACTCGTAACAAATTAAAATAAAATTTATAAAATTAAAAACAGAATAAATTATAAATAAATCAAAATTTAAAAATAAAAAATTTATAAATATAAAAAATAATTTTTATTTTTTTTATTTTTGATTTTAAAAACATTTATTCTTAAAATAAGAGCTTGGTCTTATTTAAAATGTTTTAAAAATAAAGATGTGTTCTCTTATTTCAAGAATTTTATGTTCTCAACGCATTTTTTTGGACCAAAAATCTTAGTTCTAAGACCAAAACCTTGATTTTAGAATATTTTATTTTTATCAGCGTAGAAGAGGTGTTTGGGCGTAGAGAAGAGGAGGGAAGGGGAGCAGGAATTGGGGGAGGGGCATGTTGCCACACACGATTATCTCTCGTCGACGTAGACACACTTGTTTTATGACCAAACTGCGGCAACGGCGACACTTGACGAGCATTAGGCGCAGCAGATGAATGTGAATGTGAATAAGAGTATGAGTATGAGTATGAGTATGAGTATGAGTATGAGTGAATGTGTGTGTGAATGTGTATGAGTGCATGTGCAATCGAGTGATTGATCGATCATTCGCATCTGGGAATTGAATACATTTACAAAAACAAACAGCAGACAGGAAGAATTTTTACTCTATCCACCAAAAGTGTCCAATGGCAAAGAGTATGTGCGTTAGACTCATGCTCCAGAGGTCCACGGTTCAAATCCTGATGTATGCATTGGAATTTATCAAATCTCTAGCCACCAAAAATAAAATTTTTGAATTTAAATGGGGTCTTTTTTGTAAGTTGTGTAAGTGAACTTACAAAAAAAAGGAGTTTCATTTCAAAACATTAATTATTTCAATAAACTGAACCTACGTAAAAATGTTGTATTCTCTTACAAGAGAAGGATTATAAATTTATATAATCGTTGACAGAAAAATTAATCCGGAACTTTGGAATAAAACCAATCCAATGCGTTGTCCGTAGTACGTAATTGCCAAATTTGCTCAAATCCAGTACAAATCACTTTAGAAAAGCACGAGTCGATTTAGTCATGTCCGTCTGTCTGCTCATCAGTCTGTCCGTCGGTTGTTTGTCCGTCTGACTGTTTAAACGTATCAACCCAGAAACTATAAGAAATTGAGACTTTATACTTGGTTTGTTGGTTCTTGGATATCGTACGCAAATCAAGTTTGATTTTATTTTTGGATCGCACCACTATATTATATAGCATTATATATATAGAAAAGATCGGTCGAAAATCAAGTTTTAGTTAGATCAGATATTTAAGGCTTCTTTGACATTTTAAACTTTCCTTTCAGTTGTTTCCATTTGATAAACTTTTGTTTGACCACATAATAGGGTGGGTTGTTTATTGTTTGATTTTATTTTTAAATCAGACCACTATATTATTATATAGCACTATATATATAGAAAGGATAGTTCGAAAATTAAGTTTTAGTTAGATCAGATATTGAAGGCTTCTTTGACATTTTAAACTTTCCTTTCAGTTGTTTCCATTTGATAAACTTTTGTGTGACCACATGATAGGGTGGGTTGTTTATTTGAGGGTTTGTTGTGGTTGGGGTTAAAGACAAGTGTTTCGTTATGCAACTGGAGGGAAACTTAAAGTTGAAGTAACGCTGCAGTTTTGGAACTTAATGCACGCACTTTACTCAAAGTCGACGACTTGTATTGATTTTTTCGTTAAAACTCCGTGCACGCATTTGCCACAAACTCTGCCTCTCTTCTGCCCCTGCCTCCCTACTACATAGCTCCCCTTTTTCGACCCGGAACACCCCATTCAGGAACTTTTCAAAAACACAAACACAAAACTTCTGAGGTCTATAAAAGCCGCCGTCGTCGTCGTCGCCGCCGCAGAAGTTTCAAAAAACAAAAACAAAAAAAAAAGTGTTGGAAACTTTTGCGACGAACTAAATGTTATCATTCGTTGTTGTTGTTGTTGTTGTTGTTTTTGTTGTGTCTAAGCCATAGATGAGAGTACAGCCAGAAAAAAAAAATAGGCCAAGCGGTCGCTGTCGCTGTCGACGTCGCTGTCGACGTCGCAGTCAACGCAGCACGCAACTCTTTAAAGTGGCCAAGGCAGCGACGCTGGCAGCGACTGCGAAGGCGGCAGCATCAGTGTTTTGCCACGCCCACTCGCGATATCAAAAAGTTTGCAATTAGGTATTGTCAAAAGTTTGTTCTTGCTGTTGTTGTTGTTGTTGTTTGGAACTTTGGCGACGAACGGCCTATAAAATAATATGAACCGAATGTGGCCCAAGTTTTTCCGTATTAATGGAGCAGAAAGGGAAGGGAATCGGAGGGAAAGGAACAGAGAAACAGCTGATCAGCGTCAGAGTAACAGCTGAGCGGTAATGCAGAGCAGAGAGTGCAGGAGAGGGAGAGGGAGGGGTAGGAGGTGGGGGAACCGACTGTTTGGCGAGACGAAACTTTGTCTCGAAACAAACTTTGCAGCCGGCCCCAAAGAGAAATGCCAACAACAACAACAACAGCAACAACAACCACAACAACTTTAACCCTTTATGTCTGTTCAACTTTTAAGTTGCTTTAAACTTTTTTTTTTTTAAATTTAATTTATTTCTTTTTTTTTTGCTTTTTAAACTGCCCAACCTTTCTTTAGTTAACACATGCCAGTGCTGAGCTAGCTCAAAAAAGCACTCAACGATAGAAAAAAGTTTTCGATAAATGATCGATTACACTGCGCTTACACTGCTAAAAAAAACTTTTCTAAAATCAAGATTTTGGTCTCAAAACTAAGAAATTTGGTCTAAAAAATGCGTCAAGAACATAATATTCTTAAGAAAGAAAACACATCTTGGTTTTAAGAACATTTCAAAAAAGACCAAGTTCTTGTTTTAAGATAAATGTTCTTGAAATTAAAATCAAATAATAAAAAAACAAAAAATTATTTTTAAATTTTTAATTTTAATTTTTTTTTTTAAGTTATTCTTAAAATTTTGATTTTAATTTGTTTTTTTTTTTGATTTATATAGATTTTATTTTGCCTTAGTAATTTTATAAATGTTGTCTTAATTTGTGACGAGTGGGATTCGAACCGGCGCCTACTGCTTCACAACTGAAGCGGCTTCTCTAACCAGAGCGCCACGGGCCACTATATATTTCATATGAAATAGTACATATTTATTAGTTTCCTGACAATTTAAGATTTTTTTTTTTTGTATCAAGAACTTTAATTTTTTAGGTTAATATTCTTAGTATTATTAATAAGGTCTTAAAATGTTTTTATTTTAAGAACAAAATATTTCAGATGAATGTTCTAGATTTTAGAAGTAGATCTTTTTTTTCAGTTTAGGTTATAGCTTAGTGGCAACTCTAAACACAAAAAAAAATTGGAATTGCTTTATAAAATCAATTCAATGCGCTGTTAGAACTACGGTAATCACGGATTTTCTTTAAGGAACGGTTAATAATGATTATTTTGTTTTTTTTTTTCGTAAGTAAGAAAATAAAAATGATGTTTATAATGTAATTTTTTAGTTAAAACTTCTAATGATAACAGCCCCTGAAATATTTGGACTTTCGGTGCGCTCTAAGATTTTTTTTATCTAGAATTAAATATTAAAGGCTTGCTTAACTTTTGAAATTTTAAGACCTTCGCATTTTTTTCTTATATTGTCTTAATTTAGTCATAATATTTAAAATACTTGCTTAAAATCAAAATACATGCTTCAATCAGGAATTTTAAACTAACAAATAAAAACACAGCTGCAAATGCCAAAATTTTAAGGAAAGTTTCTGAAGAGCAAGAATTCTTGAGTTCCTGAACATAAAATTTTTGGACTAAAACTAAGTTGAATTTTATAGCCTTTTTTTTAGCCTATAAAATTATTTAATAAAAAGATGCCAACCTTTTTAAATAACTTACTTATGATAATAATTTTAAAATTAGTTTTTCACACTTTTAAAATAATTAATATCTGAAGATCAAAAAATTTAAATTTCATAATATTGTAGCAAGTTTGTTTGCATTAATTTTGAATTTTTAAATGAACTTTGAATATAAATTTAAATAATGAAATACTTTTCAGTTTGTTTTTCACAGCGATGAGTTCAAAGTTCATTGCTCTTTATGGGCACATTAACACACTGAGAGAAATTCAGAAAGAGAGTGAGGGAGACAAAGACTGGGTGAACTTTTCTGATAGCGTTAGCAATATTTTTGTATAAATTTGTTGCTTAAAACTGGCATAAGTTTAATTTTTTTATCCTTTCCTCTTCGCTCTCCCCACTTTCCGCTCACTCTTCTCCTGTTGCTCTCTCCTCGCTTTTCTTTCTCCAAGAACTCTCAAGTTTGCAGCAAAGTTTTCTCGCTCTATTGCTATCTCTTTTGCTCGGTGCCTGAGTAAGTTACTTAGTAAGTTCTGGAAGAAGGAGAAGGGGAGGGGGTTGTTAGTAGGCGGGTGCGGAGGCAGGGGCGGGGGCGGGGGGCGGGTGTCACGCCTTAAAGTTTAGTGGTACGCAAAGTTGGCATTTGCAGTTACTTTTATAGTCTTCCAGCTTTTCAGTTTTTCAGTGTCAAGGTCACTTGGAAGTTTCTTCTTCTTCCACTTCTTGTCTTCTTCTTGTTCCTGTTCTTGTTCCTCGTCTTCTTTTTCTTTCGTTTAATGAGCTCTAAGAACAACAACAATAAAAGTGTTGAACATATTTGAAAGTTGCCGCCGTTTTGATCGCTAACTTTGCCGTGGTAAGGGGTTGGTAAGCAGCTTGGTAAGGGGTTGGGCGAGGTTTACAGACATTGGTCAGCTTTATGCCCCTGCCTCTTATGTTTGTCATGTGCAAGTTTTTGTTAGACAAATTCAGTTTGTTTGCAGTTGTTTGTTTTTTTTTTTTTTTTTTTTTTTTGTTGGCGTCAACAAGTTGAGGAGGCGCCACAAGTACAGGGGCAACAAAGAGCTGCAACATAATCAAGAGGGGATTATGTAATTAGTCTGCAGCTGATTGATGAGTCCTGGCAGCATACTCTCTCCCTTTCTCCCTCTCTCTCTCTGTTTGTCGCTTTGAGGCAATCAGGCGGCCTGCGATAAAATTTAAATATCTGTACAAAGACGCAAGACCTTAATACGTAGCAACAACCACTCCCAACCACTCAAAAGCTATCTCAGCTACTATACACTCAACCTCAGCTCCCCTGCCGCTCTGGATATGCCAACGTTCATTTTGCGGACGGTAAACAAACAAATAAAAACAAGATTTTCCCCCCCTTCTATGTCTCTCTCTCTCCCACCCACCTCTATCGCTGCTCATCCAAAAGGACGTCAGCTCATCAGCAGCCATCAACCACCAAACGGGGCAATGAGTGGCTCTCTAGGTGGGTGGTACCAGGCAGTAGGGTGGGTTGGCTCATCCACTTGTCTGTAAAATGTCACAAAAGCCGTACCGACGTACCGACGGACAAACGGACAGACGGACAGACGTACGGACGTTCGAGCTTTGGGTGCTCGGGCTTTGTCCGGTAAACTTTATTAAGGATATGCAAATATCCTTAATTCGAAAATGATTTTTAATAGGATCGAATGGAATTAGTTTATTACTTTTAATGAATTTTTTATGTCGCCGCCAAAGTCGCAAGTTCGCAACGTACAAGGAAGAGGAAGAGTACAAGGACGAGGTTGCTTTTGTTGTGCATGAATATAATGGATTTCATTTGGGCCCCCGTTGCAGCTAAAGTTGAAGTTGAAGCCACGGCTTCAGCTGAAAAAGCCAATCACGTGGTTTTGGGCCAAGGCCCAACAGCCGTACCGGCCGTACTGGCCGTACTATCCGTACCGGCCGTGTCCAAGCAAGACTAATGGTTCGCTCTTCGACTCTCTCTCTCTCTCACTCTCCCACTCGAGTGCGACTAATTTGCTTGCAGATGATTTATTGATTTAAAAAGAGTCTCAGTAACGCCCTCAGCCTCCCCCAAAGTTTGCCGTCCAGTTCAGTCCATGCATTGTTTATTTTGATTTTATTTTCATTTTCATTCTTACATTTTTTTTTTCCGTTCTTTTTGCAGCTAATTGATTTTTTCAGTCAGCTAATTTCACCCAAAAGAGTTTTCACCACAGAAAGTTCCTTTTTTTTTTTCTTTCTATTTTTTGTTTGCCTTCTTCAAGTGCGGTAATTAAAAATTGTCGTAAATCAGCTTCGACGACTGAGTATGGCCCAAATGGTAGTCGCCTTTGAGCCGGGTAACATCTTTAATTTTTTATTTAGGAAAATTTAAATTTAATTAACTGATTGCAGCTTTAAAAGCTGCCAAAATATGTTGACCAGTTTGTAGATTGATTGCTTTTTAATGCAAGCAAAAAGTCATTGAAAGTGCCGGCAATAAATTGCGGCTGAGCCACTGAGAAGGGAAAAATGTAATAACAATAAAAATAAAAGTAAAGTAAAATAATGCAGCTAGTTACTCACCTCAAAAATTATTAAATAATAAAATAAAGGTGCCTCAGTATAAGATAATCTTTAAAAATTGCATATACTGCAGTTTTAAAAAATATATAAAAAAAAAATTTAAAAATCTGATATAGTAAATTATAATTTACTAATATTTAAATAATTATTTTAGGAGTTCTAAGCCTTACAAGTGCCGAAGTCTTTGCAAGGACAACGTTCTAAAATGCTAGAAATTAAATAATTACATTTATTTAGGCGAATTACGCACTTATTGATCCAGCGTAAGTGTAATTCCGATGCATAAACTCGTAAACGATATTGATTTTAACTCTGAATTTCAATTTATACCCAGCAACCATTAAAAATAGGCAGTACAGGGTATAATGATTATATTCAAATTTATTAGGCATCAAGTAACATCTCTGACTCCATAAATTATATGGAGTTGAGTCTTAATACAATATATATATCTAGCTTTATCAAGATATCTAGATTGACGTTTTTCCTTTTATTTTTATACTTTTTTACTAAGCTAACATTTTTTTTTTTTAACTTTTTAAATAAATCTTTAGATTTTCGATTGCGCTAAATTTAGCAGAGTAACTGGTAGTCGTGTACACTCTGTTCGACCGTGCTTATTACATGTTTGTGGACTTTCAGAATTCATTTGAAGAAATTACAAAATTTATTATGCGCAGGCAAAGCCAACGAAATTTGTCAATGTAAAACGTAAAACGTAAAACGTAAAATGTAAAATGTAAAATGCGGTGGTATGATTATGGAATGAACGGTCGTGGTATGACTAAATGTAACCAAGTCGGTTTTGGTCACTAAGTGAGCTCCTTGTTGTTATTGTTGTTATTGCTGTTGTTGTTGCTGTTGTTGTTGTTGTGCTTGTCAAGCAAATGCCGCTGTCCGCAAAACCCAAACACGTATTTTCAATTATTTCCGTGCCAACGTCGTCGTCGTCTTTCCCCTACTCCATCTGCTTCTTCTTGTTGAGGCAGTGCTGTCAAAATTTCTGGTTCTAAAATACTTAATTTGCTCAACTAAAGCAGTTAGTTATAACTTTAAATAATTATACAAATTGCTTGTCAAAAATTATATTACAATTGTGAGAAAAATAAGCATTTTTCTCAAAACTATAGTCTAAAAAAAATCGAAAAATTTCAAAAAATTGGAGAAGTTTGATTGTAAAGTATTCAAATTATAGTAATTTCTTCTTAAGTTGTCTCTATTTAAAAAAAAATCTTTTAAAAAATATTTTTTAAGATAGTTCACATATTTTTAATTATAGTGAGATCAACAGTTCACACAGTACTAGGTATATTACTTATTTTTGTTCAATATATGTGTACAGGGCTTATACATATTTTTATAATAATATAATGTTCTTATAATATTTCACCGTCCTGGTTTTCTTAAATGTGTTTTTAAGTTCTTGAAGAATGAAACGCAATAAAATTGTAGCAGTCTAATCAAAAAAAAAAAAAAAAAAAAAAAAAAAATTATTAAATTATTAAATTATTAAATTACCAAAAATCAAAAGTACAGTCTAAAAAAAAATCGAAAAATTTCAACATAATTGGAGAAGTTTGATTGCAAAAAATTTTAGTAATTTCTATTAAAGTTGTCTTTATTTAAAAATAAAAGCTTAAGGAAAAATATTTTATTTAAGATAGCTCACTTTCTAGTATTTTTATTTTGTATTATAGTAAGATCAACAGTTTACACAGTACTTAGTATATTACTCATTTAACTTTGCTATATGTGTACTAGGCACATAAATATTTTTTTTCTAGCTTATAATATGTCATCGTCCTGGTTTTCTTAAATGTGTTTTTAAATTCTTGAAGAATGAAACGCAATAAAATTGTAGCAGTCTAAAAAAAAAAAAAAAAAAAAAATTGCTTATAATGCCTATTATAATTTTTTTAGCAATGCAATTTTCAAATATAGCAAATGCTAGCTATAAATCGGCTTAAAAGGCAACACTGTGTTGAGGTAGACGTGCCAAAGACGAACCTCAAACCCGGTACTCGGTGTACGGTCGTTGGTACCGTTGGACCGTTCGGCACGGGGAATGTGACAATGTGCAGTTGTTGTCGTTGTTATCGATGAAATATAGAAGCACAAACACAGCTGCAAATTAAAGCAAAATTTCGTATGCATAAGGCATAAGAAACAAAAGCCAACACGCCAATGTCCTGTCCAGGAACATGGGAACACAGGAAAATAAATCCCTCCTCAACACACAGGACTCCAGTAAAAGTCCTTGCTTCATCTTTGGCTCTTCTGGTCGTCATCGTCTTGTCGTCTTGCGCAAAATTTAGTCATTGCAATCTACTTAATCATTTTGGTCAGACTGCTAGTTGAAAGGCGACTGGGGGCTGGAGGGCTGGGTTGGGGAGCGTGGCATTGTGTGCCATTTGTAATTGGTAGTGCTCCTCCGAAAAGCGCCAGGCACATCCAGGGGAAAATTCCTTAATTGTTCCGGTTACCCGCACAATCCATTCTCTGCATTTTACATTT
Source organism: Drosophila innubila (assembly GCF_004354385.1). Taxonomy (NCBI): domain Eukaryota; kingdom Metazoa; phylum Arthropoda; class Insecta; order Diptera; family Drosophilidae; genus Drosophila; species Drosophila innubila. The sequence goes on along the minus strand of NC_047626.1, from coordinate 3,277,779 downwards.
TAACCTCAGAATCTACGACAGGCAAAACCAAGTCCAGGTGCCACTGACACTGCTGACACAACAGGGTGTCACCCCCCCCTCCCCACCTTCCTCTCCCCTCCTTTTCTTACCCCTCCTTCGCCTGTTCGCTGGCTTGTTTGGCGCTGCCGTTTGCCGGGGCCAAAGGTAAACCACAGAAATACAAATCAAATTTTGTTGTGCGGCTAAAAAGCGTTGTGGCGTTGCCTTTCCCTCTTCCTCTTCCCCATCCTCTTCCTCATTCTCGTCCTGGTCCAAGTCCTTGTCCATGTTGTCCTCGAGCTGCCATGTCGAGTAGTTTCTCTTGCGGCTTTATATACGTGTACACTTACCAGCGAGTCGCTTAACTATGCAAGACAGCTTCATTAAAAACTAATCTATTTATAAGCTGCATGTTATCGGTTGCATTTATCGATTATAATAGTTAATTAATAAATATTATTTATTACTAGTTTGCTTCTTTAATAAACTAAGATTTTATTACTTATTGTTAGACCCTTTGATAAAAGTGAATATCGAATTTAAATACATTATGTTAAAACCAAGGCTGCAAACTTTCAAAATTTGTTTAAAGGTTCGGTTCGGCGGTTCGAACCATAGAGCAAGACATCGGTTCGAACATTCGGTTTATATACCCCCTGAACCCAAGGTTTGGGTTCGAACCTTGCTTCAATTTCATGGAAAAAAGTTTATTATTTTACATTTTTCTTTACATTTGGAACTCATTAATTTTTTTTTTTTTTTTAAATCTAATTTTTATAATAATTTAAATTTATTAAAAGATTTAAAAAAGAAATAAATAATAAGATTTAAAATAAGTCTAATCCGAAGTCTTAAATATTTCCTTAATATTAGAAAACCATTAAATTTATGTAATTATTTTTTTTTTTGAACCGAACCTTTTATTTTAGAAAGCGGCTTAGCTTAGGTTCGGATTCGCAAAGTACATAATATTAAAGGTTCGGTTTGTGATCCGGTTCAAACTGCTTAAAAGTCCGAGCCGAACCAGTTCTACGAGTTTCGTTTCAGAACCGGTTTGCAGCCTTGGTTAAAACTAAAAAAAATGTTTGCATTTAATAATTTTATTCTTTCTTTCAGCTTAATAATCAACTGCGAACTGAAACCGACATAAGGTATGTATTTTGGAGTTACTCTACAAAATAAAAATTTTTTAAATCGAAAAAAATGATTCACTTAACTATAGAATTACTTATTGATTTTTATTTTTAAGCAAAAGCTATTATAATTATTGAAGAACACATTTTTTTTTAACAAAAAGTACTGTGATGGAATTAAAGCAATGGTTTAAATAAACATTTTTTTAAACATTAAAATTCTTCTTTATTTCGCCGCTTTTCTTTTTGAAATTGAAAGGGTATTCCGCTACCGTTCTGCAGCTTCGATAGTTTATCTTTTTATGCAGCCTGCAGCTGCATGTGTGTACGTATGTGTGTGTGAGCTAACTAACTGTGCATTGTGGCTGTGTGTAATATTTTGCAAATATGTTTTATGTGCCCACATTTCGAATCCCTAAACGAATCTTCTTCTGCAATTCGGTTGTCCTTGTTGCTGTTGTTGTTGCTGCCACGCTTCGCCACCCTGGACCTTCTGGTAGGGTGGGGTGTTGGTGTCACCGAAAAATTGTGTTGCACAGGTAGACGACGGCAGTCGGATAGTCATGTAGTCAGGTAGTCAGGTGGGTAGACATGTCCCAGAGCCCAGAGCACTGACATTAACTGACTAACGCACTGACAGCTGCCACCCGCAGAATCCCCTGCTTCCACTTGCCACATGTCAGCTGGAAATGGCAATAGAAACGGGAATGGGAATGGCAATAAGAAGGGTAACGGTATGTGGCATGTGGCATGGTATAGAAACCTCAAACTTAATTGTGCGGCGGCGCATTCGGCGGTTAGTTTTACGCAATTCAATTTGGCTGCATCGCTGAAAATTCCATGTAAAACGACAGCAGTAAATTCAAGTGTGCTGCTTTTAAAGCGTCTTTTAGCTAGTTTAAAGCTTGGCGCATAATTAAAATCGCACGATTTTCCAGCTGCCAGAAGAAATGAACGAAAGAAGCAGCAAAATCCTCCACAATGATTCCTCAATTTCTCGGTTGTGCAATTTTTGCGTATTGCCCGCAGGCAATCCAAAAATGTTTTGTGCCCGGGACCAGCGAGAAGAAAAAGGTCAGATAACTGGAAAATATTATTAAAAACGAGGCAAAAGACGTTGAGCGTAAAAGGAGTTTGGGAGTTTGGGAGCTTGAAAGCTGGACAGGATTGGATTGGATTGCCTTGGACTGGAGTGGACTGGTTAGCTAAGGCGCCAATTTTGGGCAAAAGGCTTATATCCCTGAGGAGTTTTGTGCGCACAACAGAGAGAGAGAGGCGACGTCTCTTGCTCTTCTCCTTCTCTCTTGCATAAAAAAGCAGGGGTAGAGAAAGAGAAGGAGCAGGAGCTGGAGCTGGAGCTGGAGTCTTGGCCTATCCACAAATGAATTAAATTTCAGTTTTATTATTAAATTAACTTGGCATGAACACCTAAAGACACAACAACAACAACAACAGCAACGGTAGCTGCCAAAAATGTAACCCCTTCTCGTGGGGGTGGGGTAGATTTGGAGCCTTAAGGGGTGGTGGGGGGAAAAGTGGGCGGAACAGGAAGCTGGGCCAGCTGGGAAGTGCGCCCGGCCGCTCGAGCCAAATGAATTTTGCAGTCATTCTTCAGTCATTCCTTCAAAGCCCTTCCTACAGCCGTCCAGCCTTACACTCCTTGACTCCTTTCACATCCTTGCTGTCATCCAGAGCAGGACGACGACGTCGCTTCGCTCGCTCAGCTGTAAAGTGGAATGAAATGTAAATTTTTAATAAGCGTTTTCGCTAATGGCTATTTAAAACTCCGACCTGCCTCTGTAAACCCCCACTCCACCCCTACCCTTAGCCATTCACATGCTTATACATGGTAAACCCCGCTACCCTCCAACCCTACACTCACTTGTTATATAAAATCTAAATGTATATCGAGTGATTCGACAGTTGAGACTGATGAGCTGCTGAGTGAATGCCTTAAAAGGTAGTCGGGGGTAGTGCACTACCAACCCTTACATTCATTCTCTTTCATTATCAGCGTTAAAAAACCAGAAGCAACAGCAATTTTCTTATTTTCGCGTTGCGTTGAATTGAAAAACTATTAAAATACTTCCGACAGCTGAGCAAAGACAAAGAAAAGTGAGATCCTGGAGCGGTACCAGCTGTAGGGTTGCACTTTGAATAGCTGTATTGCATTAAAGATTAACTATTTTTAAAGGAAAAGAGATAAATAATAAGTATTTGCAACTAATAATTATTAGAAAAGTATAAAATTTCATTCCTTAATCTATTTTCCTGTCTTAAGATAGGAAAAGTCCTTTATCTATGGGAGGTAGTGCACTACCAACCCTTACATTCATTCTCTTTCATTATCAACGTTAAAAAACCAGGAGCAACAGCAATTTTCTTATTTTTGCGTTGCGTTGAATTGAAAAACTATTAAAATACTTCAGACTGCTGAGCAAAGACAAAGAAAAGTCAGATCCTAGAGCGGTACCAGCTGTAGGGTTGCACTTTGTATAGCTGTATTGCAGCATTAACACATTATAAATTAACTATTTTTAAAGTAAATGAGGTAAATAATAAGTATTTGCAACTAATAATTTGTAGAAAAGTATAAAGTTTCATTCCTTAAATTATTTTCCTGTCTTAAGATAGGAAAAGTTCTTTATCTATGACAAAACCTTACACTACTTCAAATATTCGTATGTTCATAATAGATTAACTATTTTTAAAGGAAAAGAGATAAATAATAAGTATTTGCAACTAAGAATTATTAGAAAAGTATAAAGTTTCATTCCTTAAATTATTTTTCTGTCTTAAGATAGGAAAAGTCCTTTATCAATGACAAAACCTTACACTATTTCAAATATTCGTATACGTTCCCATTTTCTGACTATATTCGCGTGTTAAGCTATAATTTAATAGCCTAACTAATTAATTTTATTCAAAGTGTTGACAAGTGTCGCCTCGAATGAGTTTCACATTTTGTGCATTTTTCAAGAGCCTTGAAATCAAGTTGGCAAAAAAAGAAGCAGCTGAGCAGGGGGAATGTGAAATAGGGGAAAGTCATTTAGTTAAATTTAGTTTTTCAATTTGATTGCACAACCTTTTTTTTTTTTGGTACAGGCTCAGCTGGGCTAAAGTCACCAAGGAAAGCACTGGGGAATGAGGAAAATGGTTAATGGCAAGTGTAAAGTGTAGAATCTATCTGTATTTCTGTATTTGCAAGCTCATTTCGTAAGGGATGGGGGTGGGGGGAGGGGGAGGTAAGGCTGATTTGATGTTGACTTTGCTCTTGGATAATTTTAAATCTTTTGCAACATTTTTCATCATTTATCATTTCATCGAGCCGAGAGAAAAACCAAACTCAAAATGACTGACAACGAGCGGCTGGTGTCGACTTAGAGGGTGGGGGGGTGGTACGACTGGTGGTAGGGGCTGGTACCCCGTCAACTTGTGGTTAAAAGAGAGCGGGGGGGAGGGGAGTGAGAGCGATGACTGACGATGTTGAGAACGAGACTGACGAAATCGCTGGCGATTATATGCAAAAAAAAAAAACAAAAAAAAATGTATGAGGGGTAGATAAGAGGGGTAGATAGACAGTGTAGGGGTTGGGGTGAGGGTAGGGGAGGAGGAGTTACGCTCGCTCACAGCGAGATAAATTACCAAACACTTAAGTTGGATTTTCGAGATTTTTATCACGGCATGGATTAAGTGACTTCAGCGAGCGAACAACGTTGTTGTTGTTGTTGTTGCTTTTATTGTTGTTGCCACCTTTTGTGGCAGGCAACATTGCCAGGCAGATGGCATTTGGCCTGCTCATTTAAGGCCAAGCACCAAAAAAGTGAAAAATGTGCCAATTCATTTGGTTTAAATTAGCGACCTCCGTTCTGGCGCAACAGTCAGTTCCGTAACGGATGTTGTTCCCGTTGTTCCCCTTCTTCCCCTTGTTCCCCTTGTTGTTGTTCCCGTTGTTGCTGCTTATTTATTGTTGCGGCACGGGCGGTCGCTCTGATAACTGTGCGAATTTTTGGTCGGTTTTGATTAATGCGCGCAGATAAGCGCGATAAATTTCATTAAAAATTGCACGGCAATTCATAAAAACCATCTGCAAAATGAGTTGCAAATTATTTATGGCTTGTGGCATGCGGTGAGGCATGCAAAAGCTGGCCAGGTGAAGAGGTGGTGGAGAGGGGGGAGGGGTCTAATTGAAGAGTCAAGCATTCAGTATTAGCCAGCAATCGCAAATAGAAAAAATGTTCATTCTTAAACGTATATTATTAAATTAGTTTACTTTTTTTATCCAAAACTTAAGAGCTAAATTATTTTTTGATAAAAAAAAATTAAAACTATAAATTAATATTTCAATTTCAATTTTTTAGAATCAATATTTTATTTTAGAATCAAAATAAAGGCTATTTTTTAATTGTTGAATTATTTATTTAAATTAGATTCAACTCCTGTTCTTTAATAAAATCATAATAAATATAATAATTGAAATCAAATTTATATTTTAAAACCCAAAATAAAAGTTGTTTTTAAATTAAAAAAAATATATTTTAAATTTTAGTTTGAACTTTTATTTATTATTATGATATAATAATTGAATATATACTTTAATTTAAAAATCAAAAATAAAAGTTATTTTTCATAATTTCCTCATTCCATATATGTATTTTTTGTGCATTTATAAATATTGTAATATTAATTTATCAAATAAATATTATTTTATCTTATTTTTCTATAAAAAAGAACAAAGTTATGAAATAATATTTGAATATATATTTTTTTATAAAAATCAAAAATAAAAGTTATTTTTCATAGTTTTCTCATTTCATAAATGTATTTTTTTGTGCATTTATAAATATTGTAAGATTAACTTTTCAAATAAATATTATTATATTATATTATTATATAAATATTGAATTTTCGATAAAAAAGAACAAAATTTAAGTTATTTTAAATAGTTTTCTCATTTCATAAATGTATTTTTTTGTGCATTTATAAATATTGTAAGATTAACTTTTCAAATAAATATTATTATATTATATTATTATATAAATATTGAATTTTCGATAAAAAAGAACAAAATTATGAAATAATAATTGAATATATATTTTTTTTATAAAAATCAAAAATAAAAGTTATTTTTCATAGTTTTCTCATTTCATAAATGCAGTTTTTTAAATTTAATAAGTATTGTAAAATTAACTTTACAAATAAAAATTTCATGAAAATTTAATTTGAACCAAGTGGTGTATTTTCAACATATGATACAAAAAATGTCCTTAAAAGAATAGAAATAACCATAATAAAAATATAAAAATAATTTGTAAATTCAAAATTGTAAATAAACTTTTATATCTGACTGTGATTTGATTTTTATAATATGTATAGCTGTGGAAATTTTTAATATACATAGATCGGAATTTAAGTATTATTATTATCATAATTTTTTTTTTTATTAAATATGATCTATATATTTTTTTTTATTTTATTAAACTTAAACTAATTTTGACTTTTACAATTAATATTGAACATTTTTATATTTGTGGCAGTTTTAAATAAAGATTGAAATTAAATTATTAATTTAATTGTTTTTAATCAGTTTTTTTTTTTTGAAAACAACAATATATGATTTTAATTCAATTATTTATCTTTCAAAAATGCAAACCTTTACAGTTTTTGGTTTTAGTTTTAGCTGCAGCTTTAGTTACCGTTGCATGTGGAGCACAAACAATGTGCATTAAATGCTGCAGTGCAAATCAAATTTAAAGCACAACAACAGCAACAAAGCAAAGCAAAGCAAAGAAAAGAAAAATATATAAAAAGAGAGCACAAAAAGCTTTGCACACAAATAAACTAACTACGTGCACATTGGACAGAGAGTGAGCACAAGCACAAGCACAAGCACAAGAGCAAAAGAGAATGAGAGTGGAAGCTGCTGCCGCTGCTGCTGCTGACTGCATGCCGAGAGCGTGGGTGTGAGTGTGAGTGTAAGCACACTAGCACAATTTCAGTGAGAGCACACAGCGAGAGCGGCATCTCTCATGCTCTCGCTCTCGCTTTGACTGCAGCTGCTTGTGGCCGTGGACAGTAGTGTCGTCGTCATCGCAGTCGTGCAACGGACGCTGCGATAGGTGAAGCCAGCAAAAGAAGGCGGGTCCATTGCTAAGGCAACCATCAAGTGCACAGCAACAACAACAGCAACAACAACAACAAATGCACGCAGCAGCCGCGCAGCAACTGCAGCAGCAGCAGCAGCAGCGACGTCAGCAGCAGTGCAAACCAAAAGCTGCAGCCGGGCAGCGACGTCAGCAGCAGCAGCAGCAGCACACAAAAGAATATAAGCAAAAGAAAAGAAAAAAAAAAATGTGACGTTGTGCAAATTTACGATGCTCGTTTTTTTCATTTTCTTTCTTTTTTCTGAAGAGCGCATCGAAACTGCTTTTTTTTTTTTGTTTTGTGCGCTTTTTATTTTTTGCTGTTTTTGTTTGCCGCCATTTTGTGCGATTAGCGGCGTTAGTCTTCAGCTTTTTCTCTCTCTGGCGCATTTTTTTGTTGTTGCTGCACCGCTTACACATGGACAGTTGCCTGCAATTGCTGCAGACGACTGACAGAAGGGGCGGGTGGGTAGGGGCGTGGCGGGGCAGCTTTACCGTTACTCATATGCAATCGATAACGGTGCTCTGCTGAAAAGGATTATCAGATCTAATTAGTATGTAAAAACGCTATTAAAAATAATGCAAAACGTAATGAAAGCTGAGAAATGAATGCATGAGTAGAGCATGTGCCGTTATTTATATTATATATGCATACATACATACGTACATATAGATTAATGCACTCTGATATATATGTAATCCTTAACTTTGGTAAGTTCTTACTTTTGTTTAATCCGTTTTGTTCTTACAATTTTCAACATGCTGTGTACGAAAACTTAAATTCTTAAATTAAGTATGCAACGATCTGAAATTTAAGGTTATGTCTGAACATTTCTATGATAGTTATATGATATACTCGTAATAGTTCGAATTCAAGCGAACTTAGTCAGAACATTTAAAAATATAATATAAAAAAAAAAAAAAATATTCCACTTTATGATTTCCGTCAGTTTTTGAGATCGTTTTAAATTGAATATATTTGTTTTAGTACAGAGTTCTTGTTTTTTTCCACAGTGTACATGCAATATATTACTTAATATAACTTCTTTTTAGTTGGACTATTTGGAAACTGAAAATAGCGAATTTAGTTAATTCTGAAAATTGTATTTTAATTGTTAATTGTTCTTCTTAAATGCTACAATTTTTTTTTTTATTTAATGTGAATTTAAAAGTACCTATTTTATTTTACTTAGTTTTTATAGCCTGTTACTGTTACTATTAATAGTAACTTATAAATCCTACAATGAGTTTATATGAAAACGCATTGCTATTTTGTATAGCATACTTTTTGGGGAATTAAAATAATGACTGGATAATCAGTTGGTGGGGAATTCAATTGAAAATTATTATTAATACTTGCTTTAGCATGTATTTATTCAATTAATGCAATTCCTTATTGTGTTCTTAAACTAAGGAAAAACGCAATGTCTGTTTAATACCATTTAACACTCTTTTATTGAATTGGATATGTTAAGCCAAATATTCTCTTCCAAGTTTCATTTAAGAAATAGTTCTTTAAAAAATAACATTATTCTTTTGAGTAATTTTCGCTTCTTTCGCTTTTTCAATCATGTTCTATAAATTTATGTAGATATTGCATCATTTAACATAATTTAAATGGCAATTTATGTTTTACTTTATAGAAAATTTTGCTCTTTAAATTACAAGTAAGCAAAGTAATGCTTAAATTTAAACAATTTACCGAATTTATTAAATTTTACATTGTTCCCTTTATATTTTAAGCTTTCAAACTTAGCGCAATTCCCTAGTGAAATAAAAACGACTTTATTTAAATTTGCGCTGCAAATTGATTTAAAGATTGTTTCTTATATATATTTTTCTTAGATTTTTGTTGACTTTGTGATGACATAATACTAAAGAAATAATCGAATTTGATTAGGAGAATTTGCGAAAGCAGTTTTGTTTCGATTTTTATCGATTGATTTAGCTAATTGACTTGGACTCCCCTTCATTTTCTACTTTTCCCCTCTCCGCTTTCTAACAACAAGCGGCTGTGACTCAAGAAGAAGCAGTAAATTGAGAAAGAAGCGGGAGAAAATGGAGAATGGGAGCTAAAGAATGAAGGAGAGGCGCGTAAATCGCGGCAACAATTGTGCTAAGAAGTATGTCATAAATTTGAACACTATAAGAAGAAGAAGGAGGAGGAGAAGGAGAAGGAGGAGTAGAAGGATAAGGCTGCAAAGCAGACAGAGCGACAAGTTGTTCCAAAAGCAGCGACAATTGCTGGCAATTAAAATGTGGCGCATTTGGGAATGCGCCCATTGACACAACAACAACAACAGCAACAACAATGAGAGCAACAACAACAACAACAATGAGAACAACAACAACAGCAATGAGAACAACAACAACAATTCACGATAAGGGGCGACAATGTCCAATGTCCTTTGGACTTCCATTTCCAACAGTTCTTATGCCTTTTGCTTTTGCACCCATCGGTGGTTTCTTAGCCAGAACATTTGCTTCTGCTACTACACTGAAAAAAAAATCATTTTAAAATGCCACTTAAAAATTCTTGCTTTTAGCATATATTTTTCAAACGTACAAATATTCAGTATATTATATATATATATATATTAATTTAGACAATATGCTTTTAAAATGCCATTAACTTAACATTTAAAAAGTCAAAGGCATTAAATTGTATTTTTTTTAAGTAAAATATAATATTAAAATTTTTTTTTCTAAAGCAAATAACTATAAATAATAATTAAATTTCACTTTTAACATAATATTTTTATTTTTTTTTAATATAATAAATAAATAAAAGATTATTTTTATTTTTTTTAATATAAATAAAAATAAAAATATTTGCATATAATTTTTGAAATCAATCATTAATTTAAAATTTAATAAATAAATTAACTCTTGCATTAAAATTTAAATATTAGAAAATTGTAAAATTTTATATCAAAAATACCACTAAATACTACGATTAAGATAATACTGGCATACAATTTAACTTTTAATATATTCATTATTATTCAATGAAAATAAGAGTTATTCTTAAGTTTTAATTTAAAAAAGTCAACATATTATATGTTGTTTTATAATATTTTTTTTTTTTAAATAATAACCTTTAAGTTTGCTGATTATAATTGACAAATCTTTATATATGAAGCTCTTTGTCCTGACTCACTGATCAATGCACAGCTTAAACCATAAGACCTAGAAGGCTGAAATTTTCACACAACATAACGTATTTATTTCTTAGTGTAAAAAATTAAAATTGATTATTGTTATTATTATTATTGAATTATTGATTATTGAATTATTGTTATTTAAATGAGATATCGGAATTTCTGTTCTTTCAAAATCGCATTGCATTGAATTTAGAGCGGAGTTCCGCATTTTTTTTTCTGTGTATTACTTTCTCCCTCTCCCTGCTAGATTTTCACTTCTCTGAAATCGTTGCTGCTGTTGTTGTTGTTGTTGTTGTTATTATTGTTGTTGTCGCTTTTCTGTTCGCTGTCATTGCCATTGTTAATGAGAATTTCTTGTTTTAATGAAAACAAATCATTGAGTGTAAAAGACTTGGATTTTATTTTTCATTTCCGTGATTTTGTTTGTGCATTTAATTAAGAAAATGGAATTAACGCATTTGCCACCCAAAACTCCTCATTCCTTCCTCGTATTTCCCCACTTTCCTCTTCTCTCTCTTTCCTCTTTTGTGCCACTGTCGACGTCAGTTTTCCGAATTTCTTCTATTTTAATTTTCTTGATTTTTTTTTTTTTTTGCTTTGCTTTTCTATTTCATTCGCACTTTTGGCTTTTGTATTATTGTTTTTGCTTATTTTTTGTGTTGTTTTTGTTATTGGCGTTAACGCGGGGCGTGTGGCATTGAATACAACAACAACAGCAACAACAATCGAGACAACAACAACAACAATTGTGACAACAATGAGCACTTTTTGGGGTCTGGGTTCAATGTCGCCTTTAGTTGTGCGGCCTGAAAACATTTAGCACTTAAGTAGCTTATGTTATTGATATTTCGATAAGAAACTGGGAAAATAAAGAAACAAATAAAGCAGCAGAGAGGGGAAAAAAATATAAAGAGCTGCAAAGAAAAGTTAAGCAAAGTAAATGTGGTGGATTGAAATTTCAATAAAGCATTATGATGTTTTAAATATGACATTTATAACTAACTACTATTTCAATTGTTAAAAAAAAATTAAAATATTATTTGTTATATCAAGTAAATATATGCTTGTTAAGAAAATCTCAAGTAAAAATATGCTGGATATAAAAAATATCAATTAAATATTTGCTGGAGCATAAAATCTCAAGTAATAATATGCTAAAGTATAATATACCGAATAAAAAAATTGTGGATTTAAATAAGTATCCCAATTAAAAATGTGCTGTTAAGAAAAATGCCAAGTAAATATTTAATGCTTTCAAAAAAATGTCAAGTATAATTTTACTGGTAGGGAAATAAATAAATAAATATTTGTTGCTGGTGGAATATAAACCAGTGCCAGTAATAATTTTTTGTTATCTTGATTTTTCAAGCCTTTCAAATGTCAGCTGAAAAATTTAAACTAAAAGTACAATTAATCCTAATTAATCCTAGTTAATTTAATGTAGAGTTGAATACTCAACTAAATTTATAAAATATTTATTTCGCTTGCAAAAAGCCAGTATTTAAAAACTTATTTATTTACTAGTTAACAGATGTTAATTAAAATTTTTAATCAGTATTCCCAGCAATGTACAGAAAATCTTCTTGTCAAGTACTGAATATTATTTATTTGTATGATTTTATAACAACCAAGAGCAGTTGGCCTAAAGTTAAATAAAATAAAATTTAGAAAAACTAGCTTAAAACTAAAAATCAAACTAAAAATCAAACTGAAAAAAAAAATATATATATATTTTATTATTTTTAATTTTGTATTGTTAAAGTAAGGGTAAAGGCTTTTTATCCCCAGAATGTATGCTATAGTTTTTTTTTTGTGAAATTCATGTGAGAGGAAAATCTAAAAATAACTAAAGTCGACCATAGAATATCCGTGTATTATTTAAATATATATAAAAATATTTATAAGATATTACTATCTAATAAAAAGTACTGCATACTTTTAGGTGATTTTTTTTATTTTTATTTTTATTTTTTTTTTTTACATATTTACATATATATATATATATATATATATTGACAAATTATCAGCTTAATTGTTGTGCATACAACTTGAACTGAAGGGTTATTTGGGTGCTTTAACTACAATTATAATAAATGTGATTTTAATATTTAATAAAAATCTAAAATTAAGTATATTCTCTATATTTACAAAATTAAAATAAATTAAAGCAGATTAAAATAAATATACTCACATGCAAATATCACATTAGCTGCTTCAAGAACTTTGATGATCGTTGGCGACTGTTGCCCCCTCCTCTCCCCTCCCCTCCCCCACTCTCGTGGCTCTTGGCCAACAGTCAGGCCAAAAGATGGAGGCGAATGCCAAATGGTTTTGTTGTAAAATGAAATTCGCGCATAAAATTTGAGCCGAAGCAGCTGCGACGCAAGTGAATTAATTTGAATTAATTTAAACAGCGGGGCAGGGGATGAATTTCGGGAAGGGGAGGGGGAGGGAGAGGGGAATGACTGCAGCCTGTGCCTATTGCTGGCAAGGGAAGGGGGAGGGTGGAGGGGAGAGATATATTTAAGTAACTGCGCCAACACTTGTGCCGAGTAAAAAACAGGAAAAGTCTGAGATTGAGACATTACAGCAGATTCCGAAAGTCGAATTTAAAAATGTTTTGCGTTTTTTTTTTTGTTCTACTCTCTGTTTATATTTTATTTTATTTACATTGCAGCTGGCATACACTGGCAACAATTACCAAAGAAAAGAGACCAAATATTGGTAATTGGCAGGAACATTTTATTTTTAAATTAATTCATAGGCTCATAAATTGAAGCAAGTTTACAAGACATTGAAGACATTAATGATTTGAACAGATATTTAAAATGAGCGAGGGGAACAAAGAAAATAGTAAGGGAAAACGAAAAGAGATTATAGTTAACTAATTTGATTTATTTCTTATATAATTCATAATCCTGATCCAAAGATCTACTAGGTTAATGAATTTTTTTTTTTAAAATTGTGTCAAATTCACCGACGGTGAGAAATTGAACAAACGTTCTTCAGTGAAACGTTCTTCAAAGTAATCAACAGTTTACTCAATAAAAAATTAATGAATTGAAGAAAGATTGCTAGAAAAAAGGTAGTGTGAGAAAAAAGTGTAAAAATAATGAGTAAGAAACAACTTCAAAATACCAAAAGAATAAAATATTTAGAGAGACAGAGCAATATATTTAAGTTACTGTGAGACGAGCGAGAAGACAAGAAAGTCGAAAAAATTATGAAGCAAAAGATATTTTTTTTAATAGTGCTTAAAAAATCGAATTATTTTATCTACATATATAAAACTGACTGACTGACTGCCTAACTGACTGACTCACTGACTGACTGACTCACTGACTGACTGACTGACTGACTAACTGACTGACTGACTGACTGACTGACTGACTGACTGACTGACTGACTGACTGACTGACTGACTGACTGACTGACTGACTGACTGACTGACTGACCACTGACAACTGACTGACTGACTGACTGACTGACTAACTCACTGATCACTGCACAGCCCAAACCGTAAGACCCAGAAGACTGAGATTTTCACACAACACAGCTGAGACAATTTTATTGTGCAATATTTTATAATTGTTATGGAGTTCTAAGACACTTTTTGCTGCTTTTTAACCACTGTGCCGCATATAATTCAAATGTGGTAATTTGGTTTTTCTTTTGCGAGTTTCTTTCTTGCAGTGCGAACTGAAGAACATGTGAAGTTCTTACCCCCTCAAGAGTGGGTGGGGTGGGGGCAGGGTAACACCTGCCCAACGCAATAATTTTGAATTGGCAACTGACTGTGTGTGTGTGTGTGTGTGTGTGAGTGTGTGTATAAATTGTATATGTATGAGATTTATGCTATTTAAAATGTTTAAACTGGCAACGCATTAAAATCGCGTGAAAATTGTTTTGTTTTTCGGCTTCAGCCAAAAAAAAAAGAGAGAGAAAGAAGGAGGCAAAACAAATGGAAAAATGTTAATGAATGCGAGACGCTAAAGTGGATTTTGGATTTGAGACCGACAAGGAATAAAAAAAAAAATAAAAAAAAAATAGGAATCCAAAGTCGACATGAGGCGGATTTTCACTTTGGCTTTTTAAATGAGTGCCGCATTATAATGCATGAGGCACACACATAAAATGGATGGAGAATTAAGAGTAGTAAACAGACAAAGAGAGAGAGAATAAAAGAGAGGGGGGAGGGGTAGAGCACTCACAACGAACGAATGAACGGCTCTAACCTCAAACGAGGTTTTCACGCCTGAACATTTTACAACTGCAGGCGGTTTTTCAATTTTTGGTCACAGCAGCAAAAAAGGCTCAAAGACAGAGTTAAAGAGCGAAGAGAAGAGAAGAGAGAGTAAGAAAGATAGGAGGGAGTTTTTTGGGGTTGGGGTTGGGGTCTTGACCGTTGGCCACACGCTGCGTGTGGCCCAAAATGGAATCCAAATGTTGAATGTGCCCCAATGTCCATTGTAAGTGTTACTTAATTTGTGTATGCGCACTTTGCCACGCCCACACACATACACTAAGCAAAAAACATGTAGAATTCCGGCATTAATTCAAACCATACGGTAATACAAGTCTCACCAACTTTCAACTTTCATAACTCTGGCAAAACTGCAACGATTTTTAAACGGATTGTCATTTTGACCATGGTTTGCCTTCTACTTTCATTGTGCATTCAAATTTCATGAATTTCGTTTACAAAATTTTTTCCCTCCAGATCATGTTTGCGATTTCAATGCCAAGGGTCCCCCCTTTGGAATTTTGAAAATTGAAAATTTTAAATCTCAAGTTTTCACTTTTAATCAACTGCTTATATCGAAATTAGTATAAAACAACACTTTAAACTTGATTCTGAGACCTTTTATTTTTTTGTAAAAAATCATGGAAAATCGAACAAAAATTTTGACTTGTAAAGTTGCTAAGCCAGAGGTATGATCAACTTCGAACATCCATAACTTTGTCAAAACTCAACCTATTTTCAAACGGAATGTCATTATAATCATGGTTTGGCCTATAAATTCATTTTGCATTTAAAACTAATTAAATTCATAAAAAAAAAATTACTTCTTCAGATCTTGGTTGTGATTTCAATGCTAAGGGTCCCCCCTTTGATATTTTTAAAATTCAAAATTTTAAATCTCAAGTTTTCACTTTTAATCAACTCCTTATATCGTAATTAGTATAAAACAACACTTTAAACTCGATTCTGAGACCTTTCATTTTTTTGTAAAAAATCATGTGAAATTGAACAAAAATTTTGACTTGTAAAGTGGTTAAAGTCGAAGTCTGACCAACTTAAACTGTCATAACTTGATCAAAACTGAACCGATTTTTGAGGGGAATGTCATTTTGATCATGGTTTGGCCTCTTATTTGATTCTGCATTTAAATTATTGATTACTATTATTATTGATTAGGTAAAAAAAAAAATTCCCGTTTAGATCTTTGTTTAGGCTTTGATTTTAACACCAAGAAGGAAATGCATGCTAATATAAAAAATTGTAAACTTGAATTTTTGGATGTAATATTTTTCTTTCTGTGTACTCATATACATTTAGACCGCCCTCAATGACCAACATGGATTTCGACCAAAACAGTGGCGCCAACTGTTAAGGGGCAGGGGAGGTGTGGCAAGGAGGGAGCTTTACTTTTTGGCCAGTGCGAAAACCAAAGTTAAATGCAGCATAAATAATGTGCGTGTGTTAAGCAAGTGAGAATGAATGAAAGAAGCAGAAGTAGCAAGCAAAGAGAAGAGCAAGAAGAAGCAGAACCCAATGAGTGACGAAATTTGGTACTAAAATGTTTAATGAACTGTAGAAGTACCAAAAAATGTTACCGTTGAAAACTTTACATTCTTTATTAGATTCTTTTCAATATAATCTCCGAAAGTTATTTCTTTTCAATAAACTCCAAAGTCCTCTCATTCAATACCAGCCTTTTTAATTCGTTTACCCATACTAAACTATGCTTTTTGTTTCCAGTTTCTACTTCCAGTTCTATTTTCCAGTATCTCCTTCTAGTTTCTACTTGCAGTCATTACTTCCAGCTTCCACTTTTGGTTTTCTTTTTAAAAATCCAATTTTAATTTCTATATTTCTACTTTGTACTTCTAGTTCCACCATTCAGTTTCCTTTTCCAGTTTTGACTTCCAGTTTTCAGTTCCAGCTTGCACTTCCAGTTCTACTTCCAGTTCCTACTTCCAGTTTCAACTTCCAGTTCCTAATTCCTTCCAGTTTCCACTTCTAGTTTCCACTTCCAGTTTCTACTTCCAGTTTCTACTTCTACTACCAGTTCCTACTTCCAGTTTCTACTTCCAGTTCCTACTTTCAGTTTCTACTTCTAGTTCTTACTTCCAGTTCCTACTTTCAGTTTCTACTTCCAGTTCCTACTTCCAGTTCCTACTACCAGTTTCTACTTCCAGTCCCTAACTTCTTCCAGTTTCCACTTCCAATTTCTACTTCCAGTTCCTACTTCCAGTTTCTACTTCCAGTTCCTACTTCCAGTTTCTACTTCCAGTTCCTACTTCCAGTTCCTACTTCCAGTTCCTACTTCTATTTTCTACTTCCAGTTTCTACTTCCAGTTCCTACTTCCAGTTCCTACTTCCAGTTCCTACTTCCAGTTCCTACTTCTAGTTTCTACTTCCAGTTTTTACTTCCAGTTTCCACTTCTAGTTTCCACTTCCAGTTTCTACTTCCAGTTTTAAGTTCCAGTTCTCCCTTTCGGTTTCTCTTGTCAGTTTTAACTTCCAGCTTTCAGTTCTAGTTCTTTCTTCCAATGCCTCTTCTCAGTTCCTCCTGCCAGTTTCGAGTTCCAGTTTTCACTTCCAGTCTATGATTTGAGCTTACGATCTACGAGCATCTCTTCTTCTTTACTCCCTCTCTTTCTCTCTCTTTAAGTGTACAGTCGACACATGCCGACTTTTAAAGAGAGAGAGAGCGACCGTTTTATGCAAATGCAGCTTAAAGTTGAGCGTGTGAAATGTCGAAAGAGACAGAGAGAAAGAGAGAGAGAGAAGACAGAGAAGAAAGCCGTTAGCCTTGTTCCTGACCTTGCCCGATTTTGGCAACTGTGGCAAAAGAAAAACGCCAAGGAATCATATGGTTGAAGCAGGAAGAGGAAGAAATGGCAAAAAACCCCAAAAACCTAAAACAAAGTTCTACTTTACAGACGTTTAACACAGTCAAAAGTGTGTGTGTGTGTGTGTGTGAGAGAGAGAGACAGCATGAACGCCAAAAACTTTACTTTAAAACTTTGTCAGCCGCCGTTGCACCCCTTTCAATAGACTCCCCTTCCCACTTGGGGTAACAAACTAGATCCCTCTTAGCAAAGCGTCTATGCGTCTGTCTGTCGTCCGTCTGTCCGTCTGCGTCTCCGTCTCGCGCTCTCTCGCTCCCACACTGTCTCAAGTCTGTCTGGCCTGCCTGTCTGTCTTCTATCTCTGTCCGTCTTTTGTCTTCTGTCTCTGTCTGGTCGCCTTTTTAAGTTTCTTGCCTTGCGCAAAGTTTCGTAGTTAATAATAAAAATTAAAACTTTCGCGCCGGCAAATAATAACAATGAAAAGAGACAGCGTTACCGCTCGCTCTCCCTCTCTCTCTTCCGCTCGCTCTCAGCCACTTTCTAACGCTCTCTCAGACACACACACACACACTCTCTTAAATGTACGCTCACTTATTTGTTGTGGTTTTATTTTTTCTTTTTTTTTTTTTTTTTTGCCCCAATTTCGCGGCGAACTTTTGCAAATTTCTTAAAGAGTTTTTTGGTGTTAGCAATTTTTGCTTTACGCTCTCTCTCTCTCTCCCTTTCTCTTGCTCTTTTTGTTGTTGTTAATGCGCTCATAATTATGACATAATTTAATTATTTAATTATATTTAAAAGTCAACAGGCTGTAAAATGCTTAATCAATAAATAAATTCTGATTGTCGTCATTAAACAGGAAATATTCAAATACAAATACAAGCATTTATTTTGACAAAACTTAAAGTTAAATCTACTCATAATTTAAATCAATGAAAAGCTCATTTAAATCCTGTTTAACTGATACAACATTTTCCTTAACCCATTGAAATTTTGAATTCATGTCGACGTAGAATTTAGTCAAATTTTGAAACTTTTTTTTCGCGGGCTTAAAGAAAATATGTTTTGATGCAAAAAGTTTCTTTAAACAATTATAATAGTGACTGCAAAAAGAATTTGTGAAAAATCTCTTTGCTTATATTTTTTATGATTTTATGTATGGGATGATCTTAGAAAAATTTTGTATGAAATGAATGGAAAAGTGGCTAAAATAGTAATTTTTAATCATTTTAAGCAATTTTAAAAAAATCATAAAAAATATATGCAAAGAGATTCTTAAAAAAATCTTTTAAGTTCGCTTTTCGCTATAAAGGTTATGTTAGTTTTTGATACATTTTTTTATTTTTATACTTTTCAGATTCAAAGATGGATTTTTAATAATAAAGGCACATATTTATAAATGATTTTTTCATGGCAGTGTTGAAATCGAACCCACATATTTTTTGGAACTGAAGATTTAATTATGTGACAACTCGGCGACTCTAAATAGATATCCACGGGGTATATATATATATTTATCTTATAAAGAGATTTTGGTGTGAATCATTCCTTTCAAGGTTTATTACAAGTGGGTGTTTTATTGTTCTGTTTTTAAATAATCATTACTTACGGTTTCTGCTTAAAAATAATACTAGTATGTACACCCAAAATTAAATACCCTTTAATCGGAGACTTTTTAGAAATTAAAACCATCCAAAGTATATGGAATTTTGGTTGGTTTTCGGTTGATTAACATTTCTCGAACACCCCTGAATATTGGTGTCTTATTTTGCAGCTGTCTATGAGTACTTTATGAGACTTTATAAAGCTATCATAGATATAGTCAGTCAGGATTTAAAATTTAAGATCAATGCATACTTTTTAAAAGCGGAATAAATAAATAAAGTGGGTGTTTTTTTTTTCATTTCTTCATAATCATTACTGACGGTTTCTGCTTAAAAATTATACTAAAATGTACACACCAAATTGCGCAAATTAACAAAATTAAATACCCTTTAATCGGAGAATTTTCAGAAATGAAAACCATCCAAAATATATGGAATTTTGGTTGGTTTTCGGTTGGCTTATATTTCTTGAACACCCCTGAATATTGGTGTCTTATTTTGCAGCTATCTATGAGTATTTTATAAGACTTAACAAAATTGTCATAGAAATAGTCAGTCGGAATTTAAAATTTAAGATCAATGCATACTTTTTAAAAGCGAAATAAATAATTAAATTGGGGTTTTTTTTCCTTTTTTTTTTTTATAATCATTAGTTACGGTTTCTGCTTAAAAATTATACTAGTATGTACACACCAAATTGCGCAAATTAACAAATTTAAGTACCCTTTAATCGAAGAATTCTCAGAAATTAAACCATCCTAAATGTATGGAATTTCGGTTGATTTTTGGTTGATTTGCATTTCTCGAACTCTCCTTAATATTGGTGTCTTATTTTGCAGCTGTCTATGAGTACTTTATGAGACTTTATAAAGCTATCATAGATATAGTCAGTCAGGATTTAAAATTTAAGATCAATGCATACTTTTTAAAAGCGAAATAAATAAATAAAGTGGGGGTTTTTTGTTCCATTTTTTTTTTCATAATCATTACTTACAGTTTCTGCTTAAAAATTATACTAGTATGTACACACCAAATTGCGCAAATTAACAAAATAAAATACCCTTTAATCGGTGACTTTTTAGAAAAATAAAACCATCGAAAATGTATGGAATTTTGGTTGGTTTTCGGTTGGATTACATTTCTGGAATACCCCTGAATATTGGTGTCTTATACTTTACTTATACTTTATAAGACTTAACAAAGTTGTCATAGATATAGTCAGTTAGAATTTAAAATTTAAGATCAATGCATACTTTTAAAAGTGGAATAAATTCAATTTCGGTAGTGCCCAATTTTAGGTTGACATATTTTCTTGAGTGTATGGACATATGCAAAAGTGCATTGCACTGTCACTTTCCCCATCCCCCATCCCCCAGCCGCCACCTTCGGCATACTATTTCCGTCCCCCTCTCGCTCTCAGGCTGTCAATTCAAATGTCTCGCATGCTTGTGCACATAAATTAACGTGCAAAGCCAAAAGCGTAGCCAAGCATAAACTGCAAGAGGGGTTTAGTTAGTCTGAGGGGTGCAGGAGAGAGAGAGAGAAAGAGAGAGGGGTAAGTGAGGGGTAGTGACAGGGGGAGGGGCAGGGGCAGCTTATTGCGGAGCTTGCAGCCAAAATGCGAGCTTCCTGCAACGAAAAACGACAACTTCCGTTGCAGTTCGCACCTACCCCTACCCCTAATTCACCCCCTTCCCCATACACACCTGCGCTGCCAGACTGACAGCAGACTGACTTTGTGGCAACGCTATGCAACGGGATTCATCTTACCGTTAGTTACGCAGCCCGCTGATCCGTCTGCGCCCATTTGCCAAAAAATAGCAACAACAATAAACGACTAGAAAACTAGGGTCAAGTTACCGACTTTAAGATACCCGTTACTCTATTTAAATATATATATATGTTACATATATGAGAGTTATTCATGAACTTTATAAAAATTATTGCATACTTTTCAGCGCTTGCTTTTAAAGCTGAAAATAACACCGAAATCGCTGCTGGAACCCGAAGTGAAATTCCTTTTTTTTTAGAACCATAAACCGAAATATTTTTCGGTACATTTTATCAACAAATTATTTGTTTTTCTGCATGTATGTATATATATAATGTAACTTTATTTTAAAACACAACAAAAATTTGGACTTGTACAGTAGCTATATCAAGGGTCTAATGAACTCAAGCTTCCATAACTTTGTCAAAACCAAACCGATTTTGAAACGGAATGTCATTTTGATTATGGCTCGACCTCTAAAATCATTCTGCATTAAAATTTTGTGCATTTAGAAAATTTTATATTTTTCGACCAAAATTTGATTTTAATGCTAAGGGTCCCCCCTATGAAATTTTGAAAATTCAAAATTTTAAATCTGAAGTTGTCACTTTTAATCAACTCCTTATATCATAATTAGTAGAAAGCAACACTTTAAATATGATTCTGAGAGCTTTCATTTTCTTGTTAAAAATCATGTCAAATTGAACAACAATTTTGACTTGTAAAGTTGCTAAGTCAAAAGGTGGACCTACTTCAATTACTCATAACTTTGTAAAAACCGAACCGATTTTTAAGCGGCATGACATTTTGATCATGGTTGGGGCTCCACATTCATTTTGCATTCAATTTTAATGAATTTCGTAAAAAAAATAACTGCTTGCTAGGTTTTGGCTTCGATTTTAATGCAAAGATTCCATAAAAATGTTTTCAAGTTTGAAAAGTGAAGATTTTAAAACGGAAGTTTTCACTTTTAATTAACTCCCTATATCGTAATCGAATCACCTTCGAATATGCCTTCGGTTCCTTCCTAATTACTTTACTACGATTACAATATACCCTTGAAGTGTATGTTATGAGGCACGGGTATAAAAATGAGAACGCGACAACAGTTGTACAATTTTTGGAGGTTAGAGTCGGTGCAAGTTGGCGCACTATGTATGCGCATAATTACCCAATTAAACTAAAATTACGTTGCGTGCTCAGACATGTTAAAAGCCTTTTGGCAGACAGACGGACGGACAGACAGACAGACGGACGGACAGACAGACAGACATAGGAAATGCTCTGCTTTTGCCACCTGAACACGATTTTCCTTTTTTACCGCGATTTCTTGAGATTAGCAAAGATAGTGGAGAATGTGGAATGAGGAATGAGGAAGAGAAAGAGGGAAAAGGGAAACAGGTTGCAGTTTCAAGGTTCAAACAGTTCAGAGTTCAGTGTGTGAAGAAGAGGAAGGGTGAGTGGGAGTGAGAAAGAGAAAGGGAGGGGGTGTTATTGTAGTGCCAGGCTAATAGGCAACATAACTGTAAATAATTGGCACAGCAATCGCAATACCGTTAGTAGGAAAAAGTAATAAGGAGGAGGAGGAAGAGGAGGAGAAGAAAAGGAAGTTGGAGGCTATCGAGTAGTTCTGCTCGTATCCTTATATGCTCCTTTTGTCTAATTGTTTATTTATGAGTGCTTGAGTGCGTAATAAAATTACAAATATTTGCACACGCAAACTGTATCTATATGCATGGGCAGGGGTGTAACAAGGGCACAAGCACTAATAAAAGTAAGGAGAAAAAGAAAATCACTGGACATGTTTTCGTTTTCCGGCTAAAACGAGAAATTGATGCCATTGGGCCAACAAAAGTTGAGTGCGTAACGGTACATAAAGCACGATTAGAGGCGGGCAAAACCGTCCAGCAACAACAACACTAACAACAACAACAACAACAACAACTACTCGAAGCACATGTAACAAGCACATCAAAGCGCATTTGCTTCAATTTACTAAAACACCAAAACAACCTAAAAAAAACACTAAAAAAGGCTGACAATTGTGGCTATAGTAAAAACTATGAAATACCCAGCAAAACATGAAATAATGTTATAAAAGTCGCGAATTAAATGGTATCTCTTATGGTGCTTTACAAATATTTAAACTTTTAAGACACAGCTTACTTAAATTTTAACTAAGAAATATATTTTTGAATTTAAGAATAAATTCTGAAAATTCTGTTGGTGGAAATTCCCCCCGGTGTAAACTTTTAACGGTTTTTTCTCACAGAAATTTTATACAAAACTGCTGTAAACTAGTTGAAATTTTGACCGACTCAAAAAACCTATGGAATTAGAACATCTGGAATTTTTTAAGTGTTTACAAACCACTAACGGGTTTTTTTAAGCAAAAAGTGCCAGTGAAAAAATTCTTGACTCACGAAAACTTAAAAAAACATTTAGTTTTTAAATAGGAACATTATCAGAAAAAACAGATTTAATTAGAAAATGCCAGAACGGCAAAAAAAAAGTGATTTTGTGCTAGAAAGTAGTCAAAAAACTGTGAAATTATGTTTTAGAGACAGTTTTTAGATCTGTTGAAATCGGATAATTCTGTAGAAATCAAAAACCAACAAAATTACTATACAAAACTTGCTATCAAAACGCTTTTTCAGCTTATAGATCAAATATTAAGTTATGGGCCAGCTTAGATAGTGTTAAGAGTTGAAACTACTTCTTGTCTGAGCCAGTTTACAGGGTATGCGAACTAAGCGTTGCATATTTGACTGAGGGCGGCTTTGTCTGGACTGTTATCTGTGCTGTGAGTGATTCAGGCTACAATAATAGAGTGAGTGAATCACTGCCTGGTCAGCACAGGGATGGGGAAGAAAGAGAAAGGGAGTGGGAAAGGGAAAGGGAAAGAAAGAAAAAAAAACGGCTTATAAATAAATTTGCCTCACTTAAAGTGACCAAATTGTTATCATGATGATATGTGTTAAGATTAAAAGGACTTTCTTGTCGCTGGCAGCCCGCGGGCCAAGGGACCAAACACACACACACACACACACACACACACATGCACACACCCATGAGGGGTGTACTTGGCTGACAGTTTAGTTCACTTCCCTTCCCTTTTCCTGCTGGGTCAGTTGCCTTGTGTTGAAACAGTCAACCGCAGATTCAGTTGCTTTTATTTTTTGTGATTTGTATTTTTTTTCTTTCTTCCTTTTTTCACATGCTGATTTCATCTTTTTGAGGGAGATATATATTTATATATATATATATATATGTATAAGTATAAACAAGAATGTAGTCCTTGAGCATTGTTCATGGACGGACTTTTACGCTGATTTTTATTTCGCAGCAATAAATTTTTATGCGCCAGCCACTTCATAATTCGCTTAAGCGTAAGACATTCAACAACCACCGCAAGAGGACGTCAACTTACGCAGCACCCCACCCCACCCCCCTACCACCTTACCACCCCACCAACTTCTCCACTCCACCACCTTATGCCCCACTCAAAGCATACTGTCATTGATAACTGTCCTTGTTTTGGCAAAAAAAAAAAAAAAGAAAAACTCTTACTTAAAATGCAGCCCGCAGGCTGTGGGGCTAAGCAACTGAAGCTGGAAAAGGAACTGGAAGTGGAACTGGAAGTGAAAGTTGAATTGGAACTGGAAGTGGCACACTTAATCATGGAAGTATGCTGGTTTAAAAGAAGCATGTTAGATGGAAATTGTTATTAAAACGTAATAGGAAGACTGCAGGCCAGTATATTTGTAACTGAAACTGGAAGGGCTGCTGGAAGTTACATTGGAACTAGCAGTTTGAATGGAAAATGTAAGTAGAGCTATAAAAATAACTTAATTTTAAGTTGTGTTTAACAACTTCAACAATAGATTTATGACTGGAAGTGGAACTGGAAGTGAAAGTTGAATTGGAACTGGAAGTGAAAGTTGAATTGGAACTGGAAGTGGCGCACTTAATCATGAAAATATGCTGGTTTCAGTGATGCATGTTGGAATTTAGATGGAAATTGTTATTAAAACGTTATAGGAAGACTGCAGGCCAGTTGATTTGTAACTGGAACTGGAAGTGCTGCTGGAAGTTACATTGGAACTAGCAGTTTGAATGGAAAATGTAAGTAGAGCTATAGAAATAGCTAAGCTGATCAAGATGCGTGACTTATTCAATTATAAACTTTAATTTTAAGTTGTGTTTAACAACTTCAGCATTGGATTTATGACTGGAAGTGGAACTGGAAGTGAAAGTTGAATTGGAACTGGAAGTGGCACACTTAATCATGGAAGTATGCTGGTTTAAGTAATGCATGTTGGATTTTAGATGGAAATTGTTATTAAAACGTTATAAAATGATTGTAGGGCAATTGATTTCTAACTGGAACTGGAAGTGCTGCTGAAAATGACCCTTAAACTAGCAGTTTCTATAAAAATTTTAGGTAGAGTTATAGAAATAGTTTAGTTGATCGTGTTGTGTGACTTATTCAACTATAAACTCTAATTTTAAGTTATGTCCAATAACTGGAAAAATGGATTTATAGCTGGAAGTGGAACTGGAAGTGATATTTGCATAGGAATTTGAATTGGCACATTTTATCATGAAAATATTATGCTTTAGCAAATTTTGGATTTTAAGCATAAAAGCCTTAGTTATGCTTTATCTTAAGATTGTAGAAAAATTTATTTGTAAGTAAAACTGGAAGTGTTGCTGGAATGCTGCAAGTGTAACCCATTTATGCCTGAAAGAGAAACTGGTATTAGCAACATAAATGGCATACATTTTTTATGGGAATATTGTAGCTTTGGATTTTTAGAAATGAAATTTGAAGGCTTAAAACATTTCCTAAAGACTAAAAGCCATTTAAATTGAAACAGAAACTGGAAATTTGACTGGAACATGGGATTAAATTATGCAGAGGGGCAATTTTGGATCGATGCGGAGCATTGGAGATGAAACTGTCAGTATATCTGGAAGTAAAACTAAAACTAGCACTAGAAGTTTCACTCTTTTTAGTGAAAATGTGGAAATTTATCAATTCCAGAAATACAAAGCAACTGAAAAACGACCAAAAAATTTATTGAGCGGTCTTATGTTGTTTTCATTGTTTTTTTTTAAAGTTATTTATTTGGTCCTTTATAATTTTAACAGTTAATACTAGAAGAAACGTTAGTGACTTATTTATTATTAATTACTTGAATATATTTCTATTATCCCAATATGGCTTTCTAGAAAATTTTGTTCGTTTTAGACTAATTTATCGAGTATCCTTTCTTAAAATCTATAAACTTTATGTTAATTGTCTAGGTTGGTCTTTGGTTGGTTTACATTTATGTTATTCCGCTTATATTAAGAGGTTTCTGTCTTACTTTAAAAGTGTTGCAGAGGCCAAAATAAGAAGAGGCACAGAAATTGAAAATTTAGTTGGAAGTAAAATGTTACACTTTCAAATCTTTGTCATGGAAATAATTAACATTTGAGCAGTGTTAAGAACTAAAAATAAATTGTTATTTTTAATGTGCCATTCAGATGACGTTGTCAGTTTGTAGAGTGGGGCAAAGGGTGTTAGGAGGGAAAGGGGGAGAGAGGGGGTTAAGGGGCAGTCTGACAGTCTGGCAGACAGTTTGAGCATTTCAACTTTGATTGCTGTAAAAGCTTTTTAATTGCCCAGCGATGGGGCGGTAAAAGGAGACAAAAAATAACAACAACTAAAAAAGGCAGCTGCAAATGTGTGCAAATTTAATTAATTTTCGAAAAAGCAAGATAAACGACATATACACACACACATGTGTGTGTGTTGTAAATCCTTTTTTACTCAGCATAATTAAAAAATATGAGTAGAGCACAAAATTAAAAATCCTAAATCAAATTTCGCTAAGCTTCAAGGAGTGAGTGAAACAGAATGACATATGTGTGTGCATGTGTGCAAGTGTGTGTGTGGGTGTTGGTGTGTGTGTGTGTTGATCTCAAGGGCACAATGTCGTCGGGGTTAAAAATAATTCAAATGCCTTTGCAGCTCATTACGTGAAAAACCCGTAGGTTCGTTTATGCAAACACACACACACACACACACACACACATGCTAGAGAGTGTTGTGCGTGCGTGTGTGTGTGTGTGTTTTGTGTGCTTTTGGCCCCCAAAAAAGTAGCAGGCCGCATTTGAACATTTTCCAATTTTCCAAACCCTTATCATAAATTAAGAAGTGCTCGTCAAAAACTGTCTGCCCCGGGTATGGCAATGGGTTAAGGGGGCTGCTGTCAAGGGGTTAAGATGGGCAGGGGTGTATGTGTGTTGTTTGCACTGCCAGCAAAATGAAGATGCGGGCAATGATGATGAATGCTCTGACTGAAGTAGAAAAATTCAAAAATTCAAATACCAAAAATCAGGCAACAGAAATCAGAGAAGCGTCTTGAGAGAGTTTTGCTCAAATGGGTGCGAGGGGGTAGTCAAACGGCTGGTGGGGGGGAGGGGTTGTTTGTGATATAAGCTAACGGGTTAGCAGACAGGACACTCACGAGCCTGTAAACCTTCTGCTGCTTGTCGCTTATCAAGCGTCGCGTCGCGTCACGAGCTGCGGGTAGTGTAGGGCTGAAAAGGGTGGTAGGGTTGGAGGGTAGCGGGTGCTGCTGCTGCTTCAGCGGTCTAATCAGTAGGCAAGCAAACAGCCAACAGTGCCAGAGATAAAGCAACGCACGCACCAAACACACTGCAAAGAGCGCCCACAAAGTAAATCCTTTTGTCTTTAAAAGGCAATACCAACAGCAAAAAAGGGAGCTACCGTTTGAGGGGGCAAAGGGTGGTAGGGGTAGGCAGCGCCAATCTGGCAATCTCTCACACCCCCCACAGCACTGTGCCTGGCACTCAAGCTCAAGCTCAGGCTGCTGATGGAGTAGTCATTGCTTGAGTGAAAGGGTTGGGGGTACCGGATTGTATAGGGGTAGGGGGTAGGGGTAGTGGGGGTGTACGCTTGCTGTGTGTATATTATTTATGAAAATCGTCGACGTTATCGGGCACTCTCAAATATTTACAACCAAAAGCTTACGGTTGCCATAATTAAAATTGTATCCGAAATGTGCTCAACCTCCCAGCCACCCCCTTGCTCCCTTCCAGCAGCAGGCCTGCTACCCCCTTGAACCCTTTAAGTGTGTGGAGTGGGAGATGGGTTGTGTGGAGTGAGAGAAGAGTAAGCTACACACGCTATCAGCAACTCAGCCCACGGCGTTTCTTCGGTAGGGCTGTGAGGTAGGGTTGAGTGGTACGTAGGGTTGGGGCTGGTAAGACGGTTGCTGTCGGAAGTAAAAATACGATTTTATGGCTTACTTTTCATAATTTAAATGGCTCGCTGTTTTCTTGTTAAATGTAAAACGTTTTAGGCATTGTACAGGGTCTTCAACTGCTCCCCAACCCCCAACGAATCACAGGGTAAACCCCTTAGAATCCAGACTACCTTTCTGTGACTCCCTGTTGCTGTTGCAGGCTGTTAATCGGCATTTGTGCCACGTTTTTCAGCCAAAAATCCATCAATTCAATTAACCAAAAAATGGCTACAACTTGCAAACTGGATTTGGCAGGACTTCAGGTGTCTTTTAGCTCTCAGGTCGTTCTTATCTTTTGAGATTTGCCACTTAAAAGCGAATATGCAAATTTGCATGTGTGGGCAGCTAATTTAAATGCCTGCTTCTTCATCGAAAAGTCGACTATGAAATTCATTATGCAGGTGTACAAGTTGTCCTGTGTTGTCCAAAAAGGATGTGACTGTGGCTATGTGGCAATGTCCTGGCGCAGACTTGACAAGGGTTTTTAATGACAGAATGAAAACGACAACTAAAACAACTACAACGACAACAACAACGACAACGACAACAAAAGTGCAGCTTCCAGTCCTTGTGTCCTTGTGACTTTGAAGTTTTCAGGCTGTGTGTGTGTGTGTGTGTGTGTGTGACCAGGATATGCCATTGGTGTCAACTGTCCAGCTGTCTGACTGGCCTAAAACATCTTGTTCACACTTGTCGGCCAGGCCTTCAAGTCGCCAACAGCTCTGAGTTGCCTCCTCTACTCCTTTGCTCCTGGTAGGACTCTTCCTCATCTAGCAGGTAAGTCGCTCTAGACGAAGCCAACTCTTGATGAACTGTAGCTGTGTCTCTCCAGTCTCTAGTCTCCTGTCTCCTGTCTGGATGTGTGGCTCTGTGGCTTGGCCCCTGGCTGGTAAATTATTTCAGCAGGATGTGACATTACAAGGAAAACAAGCTGCTTTAGACTCTCTGCATCCTGCAAGTCCAAGTGTCCAGAGTGTCCTGAGCCAGTTGCCGAAAAGTGTCAAACATTCAAAATAGTAAAATCAAGTAACCTTTTGTTTTTCCACTTTACGGCGCTGTTGAGGCTGTGGTGCCGAGATTGGTCTAGGATTGGGATTGGAATTGGGGGAAAAAGACGGTTACCGGGTTGCGTTGTCTACGGTCTGAGTGTTTAGACACTTAAGGTAAACTTTTGAGCTAATTGGTTGTTTTGTGGAAATTAATTGCTTTAACTTTATTTTTTGGGGGCAACGACACAAAAACCCGGTACAGCCGCAACCCTATAAACGTTAAACGATACCAAAACAAAAAAAAATAGAAGTAAGTGTAACCCAGATTGCACTTTATGATGCATGTCCCCTTGGCCACATGAGCAACAAAATATTGGTATTTACTTAGTGCTCCAGCCGCAGACGCCGAACCGCTTCAATGAGGAAAACCCCCAAAAAACAAAAAAAAATATAAAAAAAAAAAAAAAAATGAACTGAAAGTTTATCTTCCGCCGCCGAAGATGGTTTACACTGTAGATTTTGCAAAATGTAAACTGAAAATACAATTAAGTAAAATCTATTTAAAAAAGCACGCATAGTACAATTTTTTGTAATACCTTGGTGCTTGATCCGAGGGGCTCTTGCGTGTGAGTCTAACAAACCGTCCTCTGAGCCACCTAGATACTGATTCTACATGTAAATCAACATAAATGTGAACTTTAACCTTGATTTTGACGCACTTGCAGGTCGAATTTTCCAAAACGCCGTCTTATCTCCCGATGAAATTATCTTAGGTATATTGTGTCCAAATTTTAAACATGTTACTACAATGCTCAATCAGTGAATGAATAAATATATGAATGAGGTCAAGCAATTTTATATAAATAGATTAAATATACATCAGTTTTCAAGAAAAAGCATATTCTTATATAATATATTATTTTAAGCAAAAGCAATACCATCAATCTTACAATAAACGGATTTCTTAATGAAAATTTTTTTTGTAACAAATCTTGTGACAGTATTATATAACCCACAGCAAGGGTATTCACAAAAAAAAAGGCCATCAAAAAATCGAGCAGCGGCTTTCATTTCTTGCCAATTTGCAGTTGGTCTTCTCTTATTTTGTCTGTTTATGTTGTTGTATTTTTATGACTATATGGATATATGGATGGATGGCTGGTGAGTTGGATAGGCTGGGCAGTTTGGACAGACGCTACTTGCAAGTTATTATATTTGCTTTGTACTTCTCGGGGTGCTGGGCCGAAGCTTATTAAAAAATGGAGCTCTGTGTGGGTTGTCCAAAAAAAAAAAAAAAATACAAATATAACCAAAAAATCCAAGAAGAACAGGCTCTCGCTCACGTTCTCTTTCTCCCTCTCCTGCTCAAGCGTAGAGGAAAATGGAGTGGCAGCTGGCCATAAAACAACGGCCACAAAATTGAACAGGAAAAACTTCCTGGTCAGGACAGGGAAGGCCGTCGCCGGCTGTCAATATGGAAATTCATATCAGTTGCATGGAAAATTATTTTGCGACAGGGGGAAGGTGGAGAAACTCAAGTTTTTGGAGGTAACTTTTTGACGCCGCGACGTCCGCTTTATAAAGCCGACCTGCAACTTAAAGCTATAATATTTGCTTTCATTTTGGAAATGTCTGTCTTCGTTTTTGGGGCATCTTTAGTTAGACTTTGGCTTCAAGACATTGGCTAATTGAATTTTCTCTATGCTCGATGCTGTAACAGAGCAATAAATGCAACAACCAAACTAGATTACGAGCAGAAAACTACGAGTCAAGGGAGTCCAATGGCAAAAGCCAAAAGAAGAAGAAACAAAGCACTCTCAATGCTCAAATAGCACGTACTGACAATGTGTGTGCTTGGGTGTGTGTATGTGTGTGTGTGTGAGTGTGTGTGTGTGTGTGTGTGCCAACATATTTGCATTGCACATTAGAGTTGACAAGTTTTTGCCTGAAAGCGAACTAGTTACAGTTTCGCTTAGAAGATAAATATAATCCATGATTTTTTTTTTTTTTTTTTTTTTTTTTTTTGAAAATAACCCTAAACTACTTTATAAGCTACTAACTATAGACTTTAACTATTTTTTTTAAAAATTTCTCTACTTGAGGTAAAAGTCTTTTGAAGAAAGCATATTCTAGCCCCAAAATTTGCAATATCCAATTTTGTAAAAAAAAATATTAGGATGCAGTTGGCAAAAAAATAATAGCAAAAATATAAAATATGTAGACTTTAAATATTTCTCATGTTGTAAATGAGTTTAAAGTTAATTTAAATGCTTGCTTTTTTTATTCAAGAATATTTTGACTTATAATACACATACTTCCATAAAAATCGAATAATAACAATCTATTAGTTTGTTGCTTAAATTAAGTAATTCAGAATTTTTATAATAAATAAGTACCAGTTCATTCACTGACTCCAAGAGTGATTTAGCTATAAAAGCACTTACTGGACAAGTTGACTTAATTTGCAGCTAAAGAGCGTTGCTTTAATAAAGACACACACACTAACAAACACACTCATACACACACACACACACACACACACACACACACACACACACTCTAATACGTCGAGACGAGTGGCGAGTCGTAAAATTAAAGTGCATTAATTGAGTAATCTTAAGCAAAAGGTTGAATGTAGACATTTTACCTTTTAGTTTTGTTTAGCATTGGCTTCTCTCTCTTCACTTCTCTTCAAAGAGAAACGGGGTGGGGGGTTAATGTCTTGGGGAGCATTCGACGCGTCGCACGAGAGGACATCTTGGGGATACATATATTTTGGAGTTGAAGCTCGTCGGCTTTGCGGTCGAAGCAAGAGGATTCGTTTAAGCCAAAAGCCGCTGTCATCTTGGCCACCACAATCATAACCATTAGCCTTGGCGTGTCTCTAATCAGACAGCGAAAGTTGTATACCCCTTCCCCTGCAACCCTCACCCCCCGTCCAGCTTTATCTCTTGGCCTAGCCAAGTTATCCTTTGGGTTTGTATTGATTTTTGCTTTGGTTTTTAAACTGCCAGCCACATGAACACATTGCACAACAAATGACTTTTGGGGCTGGTCTCTTGTCTACAGCAGAGCAGAGAAGCTCTGACGAGGCGGGTGAGGAGTGGCGAAGAGAGTGTGCAGGGGGTGGGGCAATGGGAGACAAGACTGAACGGGGTGCGGTTAATTTGCTTTAATGTTGGCGCAAATGCTTTGGCCACGGGGGGTTAAGGGGTAAGGGGTAGGGAGCCATTAGCCTGGCATAACTCCTTGCTGCCAATGTCGAGAGACAACAACTTGGAACAACAACAACATTTGTCGCTGTCGTCAGAGGAGAGCGCCAAAATTCAAGATGTTTACGCAAAGGAAATCCCACGTAATGACCGTAATAATCGCAGTTAATTAGTCGACGATGGCGACGGCCGTTAGCCTTCCTTACCCCCCCTAACCACCCCCCCTTACCCAACCCCCTTAACCACTCCTCCCTTTCCGCCAACTCCCTTAACTGTCTCTATGCAAAATAGCAAAAGGAAGACAACAGAGGCAACTGAATGTGGCAGACAGCGGCGCCGTCTCCGGCATGCCACATGCCCCATAGACCCGGAAATGGCAACAAACGCACTACAAAACGTTTACCAGTCTCCCTCCCACCTATCCACCTCTGATTCACTCTCTCTCTCTCTCTCTCTCTCTCTGTCTTTGTGTATATGTGTGTCCTGTGTCTGTGCCTGCTGCTTATGACTAACTGCAAGCAGTGCTCCTTACTCCTTCATGCCTTCCTTCAGTCCTGCCACCGTCTTGTCCAACCGTTGCCCCTTTTTTAACGCTTGAGCGCACACAACGCGAAACGCGCTGTTGGCAATATTCAGGTTCCAACTAGAGTTGAGCCTGACTCGAGATTCTCCATCGTGACACGATCGTGAATGGGCTAAAGGGTCTTTATATGGGTTCCTACACGACCCTAAACGACACTACACGACCCTACACGACCTTACACGACCCTACTTGACACTACATGCCTCAATTCAACCCTACGTTTGTCTAGACGACCCTCTAAGCGCATCTATGCTCTTTCCTTGACAATGTTCCTTTCTTCTTCAGTGGGCTAAAGGGCTTTGCATGGGTTCCTACACGACCCTTCACGACCCTACACGACCCTACTTGACACTACATGCCTCAATACTACTCTAAGTTTCTCTAGCCGACCATCTAAGCGCATCTATGCTCTTTCCTTGACAATATTCCTTTCTTCCTCATAGGTTAAAAAGCTTTACATGGGTTCCTACACGACCCTTCACGACCCTAAACGACACTACATGCCTCAATACTACTCTAAGTATCTCTAGACGACCCTCTAAGCGCATTTATGCTCTTTCCTTGACAATATTCCTTTCTCCATCAATGGACTAAACAGCTTTACATGGGTTCCTACACGACCCTTCACGACACTACATGTCTCAATACAATACTAAGTTTCTCTAGACGACCCTCTAAGCGCAACTATGCTCTTTCTTTGACAATATTCCTTTCTTCTTCAGTGGGCTAAAGAGCTTTACATGGGTTCCTACACGACCCTTCACGACCCTACACGACACGACACGACCCTACTTGACACTACGTGCAACCCTACGTTTGCTAGACGACCCTCTAAGCGCATCCATGACAATATTCCTTGTCAATATTCCTTTCTCCATCAATGGGCTAAACAGCTTTACATGGGTTCCTACACGACCCTTCTCGACACTACATGTCTCAATACAACACTAAGTTTCTCTAGACGACCCTCTAAGCGCATCTATGCTTTTTCCTTGACAATATTCCTTTCTTTTTTAATGGGTTATAAAGCTTTACATGGGTTCCAACACGACCCTACACGACACTACATGCCTAAATACTACCCTAAGTTTCTCTAGAAGACACTCTGAGCGCATTTATGCTCTTTCCTTGACAATATTCCTTTCTCCTTCAGTGGGCTAAAAAGCTTTACATAAGTTCCTAAATGACCCAACACTTAATGCCTCAATACAACTCTAAGTTTCTCTAAGCGACCCTCCAAGCGCATTTATGCTCATTCCTTGACAATATTCCTTTCTCCTTTAATAAACACGATGACAAACGACTCTCTTTAAAACGCTACCCGTCTTTTTATAGCTCTACACTCTACATCATGAGCCTACCTAGCTCTACATGTACTCTACACTCTACTCTACACTTCTCAACCCGCTTATATTCGTAATCCATTACTTCCAACTCTTACTCATCTCTAAATGCACTTGCCCATCTTTAGTATCGTTTCAGAAGCTAAACACGCGTCCATCTCTAGCTGAAACTATTTTGGCATTCCTTGGACCTGAGCATGAGGTTTAGGGGTTAGGGTTTTTGGACCTAGGTCGCTTGCTGGTGGCTCAGCCCATTTATATCCAGTCATTTGTGCCGTGTGAGAGTTTTCGGCAAATTTTTCGGGTTGCGTTTATTGCGTTCATTATGTGGGCAAAAAGGAGCGCCCCAAAAAAGTCCAACCGATTGAATGAGCTTCATGGGCCTGCATGATGATGGTACTGCCTGCAGTACCCCTCCAAAAAGTAATCGTTGGCGTTATCTGGGCGAGAATGAAAAGTCATTACCGCCATTCGTTCCAAACTTCTGGCGAATCTGGCTTGGTTATAGCCAAAAGTGTGGAGTGTGGAGAGGGGAGAGTGGAGTGTGAGTCTGGAGTGGGTAGGGTGGGGTATGGAGGAACGGTTTAGTCAAACGCTTGGCTGCTTGAGCCGCATTGCCATTGAAGCGGAAACGGAAATGCGTCGTGCGAGGCGACTGCTTTGCTCCTTCAAGTCAAGTCCTTCGACATCCTTGCTGCATTAATAGATTAATGGACAGCGTTACAAGAGTAAGGAGAAGGGTTGATCCTTGTAGGGTGGGGTGTTTAGGAGGTTAGGTTTGAGAAGGGCCTGGTAAAGGGGGCGTGAGCAGGCAACGCGCGCGCTTTGTAATTAATTTGAGACACTGCCCAATGCCGAAGTGGGCAGGCAAGGGGTTAAGGCGAGTAGATAGAGAAAGAGAGAAGAAGAGTCTCTCTCTCTCTCTTTCTCTGTGTACTACCAGTTAATAATAAGATGCAGCACATTTAATAATAGCGCAGCAAGCGAGCCATTAAAACAAAGTGGTCGCCACAAAAGCATGCCCACTGTCCCCCCGCTTAACCCGCTGTTGACCAAGCTTAACCCTTGTTTGCCTGCAGCGCCTAAATGCAAATGTAAACAGCTGTGTGTGTGTGTGTGTGTGTGTTTGGTGAGTACATTAATATCGTTGTTGTTGTGCATGAATTACACGTTTTGGTTTCAGTTTCAGTTAAGGTCCTCTCGGTTTAGGCCTGGTCAACGTACGTACGTACTTACTACATGATAATTACGACTTCCGGGCAGCACACAACACATCAACACACACACACACACACACACACACACACACACACACACAGACATCGAACAAGAAGTTGGAAGTACAATTTGTAGAGAGAACGTTGCCCATTTGGCGATACATTTCCGTTAATTGCGCTGGACAGTGGTTGCCAGACTGTTAACATTGCTTAAAAAGTTAATCAGGTGAGACTGATGCCGATCATACTTAGAGAAGAAACGCCTTTGCTATGACTATTGATTGAACCATTTTTCTTTAATTTTTGGATCAGGATGGTTTTGGACTAGTTTCTGTGAGATCAAAAACCAATGTGATGTTGTAAGTGGCAAGTTCATTCACGTTGATAGTCGCTGAAAAATGTCTTGTCCAGTTACAAATAACATTTTATTTTTATTTAATAATATGAATTTGTATTTTATTGTGCAAGTCCTTTTAAATTTTTTTTTTTTTTAAATTAAATACAACAAAATGTAAAATTAGTAGATTTTTGGTGATGATCAAAAAATGCTTTAGACCCGGTTCAGGAGGTCTTGAGGGTGGTGATAATATTTCTAGAACCTATTTAATTTTGAATTTCATATCCTTATTAAATATTTACAAATGCTTGTATCAGAATTTTTATTTTCTAGCTACAAAAAAGCTAGTTTTGCTTGTGAAAATAATACTTAGATATTATTTATAAAAATGAATTTAGTTTTTTCTATAAGCATACAAAATATTTTTTTCCTTATATTTATTTTTATCAATTTTTAAGGGAAATCCTTTCGATGTACAAGTTGTAAATTGTGTTAATGATATATGGAAGTTATAGCCTATTTCCACGACAGCACATTTGTCTCATTCGACGCCATTTTCATCATTTGGCCGAAATGTGGACTTCATTTCAGTACAATATCCGAATGATGATTCATAATGAATGAGCCGATTTTTTGGCATTCGCCCCGGTGAATTTTAGTATTTTTTTTATCGAACACGCGATGTTTATCGATAAACATGTAAAAAAAGCAATTTTCACCATAACCAGCTGTTTTCATCAATAAAATCGGAAGGCATTAAATTTGCGCCAATTATAATTTCATAATAAATAATAAAATGTTGTTATTGCCTGTTTTTTATAATTTGTGCACAGAAGCCGAACAGCTGTTTTGCTTTGGGTGTCTTAACAGTTTCACATTTGGTCGTGGAAAGCCAAATATGAGGCACATTCAAATGTGAGCAAATGTGAGGAAATGTGGCAAATGTGAGTGGTCGTGGAAATAGCCTATTAGATTATTGAAATGAATTTGCAGTAGTTGTACCACTATGAGGATGGACGGTTGTCCCTTTTACCCCTCAAGCGTTACACTATGCTTATGTCCGATACCTGGACACACACTCTATTAACACACACACACACATACACACACACACTAGCTTACACTTACACTTACACTAATAGAATGCTGCCCAGGGGCTGGTGAAACGTATTGTTGCATTTATGCATATCCTGTGACCGCCGTTGTTGTGTGTGTGTGTGTGTGTGTGTGTGTGTGTGTGTGTGTGTGTGTGTGTGTGTGTGTGTGTGTGTGTGTGTGTGTGTGTGTGTGTGTGTGTGTGTGTGTGTGTGTGTGTGTGTGTGTGTGTGTGTGTGTGGTCATTGTGTTGAATTACACATTGAAATGTTAATTGTTTTAAGCAATAATTAGGATTGCAATCAAATGGTCGTCGCTGCGGCACCGTCACGCTGACTGACCCTCCCCCTCCCCCCCCTCAAAAAGTTGTTGCCTCACATTGTTGTGTTTGCTTAGTTACCGTTAAGTAGCCCCACACACACACACGCACACACACACTCATAGGTACACACATGCACACATTAATTGTATTTGTATCAATTAACAAAAGGGTTAATTTATGGCGCTCAAGGGCTACTGGTGGCCTACCCCCCCCCTCTGACCCCCTCTGACCCCCTGACCTCGCCTTTGTGCTGCTGCTCCTCCTGACCTAACCCCGCACCGCGCTGTTGCCAGCACGAACTGTAGGCTGTTAAATAAAAGGACCTCTGGCTGCATTGTTTGCTTGCCTCGTTGTCGTGTCCTGGCTGCCATTAACCCTTTGCCTCCGGGAGGCAAGCAGCAGAGGTGGAGAGGGGGAGCAGGCAGCTCTTCATGTGTGTCTAGGGGCAGGAGGTGAAACTTGTGTGTGTGTGTGTGTGTGTGTGTGTGTGTGGTTATTGAGCCTTGATGCACGTTTTGACCTGCAGTTACACTTAATTTTGGAACTACTACTACTGATAATGATAATGATAATAATAACTATAATAATATGCCTTTATTATTGATACCAACACTTGTAATAAAGTAACTGCTCATGTGTGTGTATATTTTAGCAGGGTTATTAATGTTATTTGCTTGTTTACATGCACGTGAACTAAGCACATCAATAAAAGCCACAACCATCAGGACTTTCAAACAAAAAAACACAACACACAAATGTCACAGGCCACACTTTTACCCCCCTCCCCCTCCCCACCACCCCCTTTAACCCTACTAGCCTGCTAAACAACTGCTTTGTAACCCTTTAGGCAATCGCAAGTTGTAGAAAAAGCAAAGCAAAAGCAAAAGCAAACGGAATATAAATGCAAACAGATCATAAAAAATCTATTAAGCAACCACATGTAACGCTGACGAAAGCCCAACACACACACACACACACACACACACACATACACCCTGCTCCTTCCCCTTGCCTCTCTCTATGAGGACCAAGACGATAAAATATCAATCGTTGGAAAACAAGAAATCAAACAGCCATCAAAGCGACGTTATGCCAATAACAACACACAAAAAAAAATAAAAAAAATGTCCAAGCAAAGGGGTTAAGACAATCGAAAGCTAGACTAGCAGCTACCCTGTAATTTAAGTTTACAAATCTTGATTGTATGTGTTTTTTCGGAATATTATTGTTAAATTTTAGCAGTACAATATAAAATGGCTAAAAACATTACATCCAAAATTAATATCTAGTTTCAAACAAATATTTTTTACTTGGTTTAAGTTTACAAAGCTTGATTCTATGTGTTTTTTCGGAATATTATTGTTAAATACAAACAATATGTTATAAAATGGCTAAAAATATTACATCCAATAATTATATCTAGTTTAATATCTAGTTTTAAACAAATATTTTTTACTTGGTTTAAGAAAGTTCTTGATTACCTTACCTTCTAAAACCGCATTGGATTGATTTTAGTCCGGAATTCCGAATTTTTTTCTGTTGTTTATCAATAAAATGTGCTGAAATTTTAAGAATATAAAGTTATTATGAAAATAGTCTATGTTAATATGATTTCTAGCATTTAAGAACGTCTACACACCGAATTTAGTGGTCCTAACTTTGATTATCTCTGAGTTCAGTTAGGCTGGTCAAGCTAATAAAGATTAAAAACAAAACTTTATGCAATAAAGGCCTAAAAAACTTTGATTGTTTTAACTATGGAGCATTTCTTTAATTGCTATTCTTTTTTTTTTAACAAATATTAACAGCATTTGTGTATAACTTAACCTATTGATATTTACAGGGTATCCACGAACCTAAAAAGTAAGCTAAAGGCTGCAAAAAAAGCCAAAAACCGAAACAGAGACAGAGACAGTTACTGAACCACAGGCGAAACAACACAGCTCAACTCGTTCCGCAGTAAGTAGCCTTTTTGCCGTACCCCCCCCTCACTCCTTAACCAATAATACACCCCAGCCTGCCATATGTGAGTGTGCATGATTGAGTGCCAGTTGTTGTTGTTGTTGTTGTTGTTGTTTACCCCTTTATGGCTTCGATTTCTGTTCAACTCATCTATCAATGTCAAATTATGAAGTGATCATATTTGGATTTATGCGTGAAGAAATATGGGGAAAAATAGGCAGAAAGGGGGACAGTTCAGGAGAGGAAAAGAGAAAGAGAAGAGAAAATGGGGACAGGCTTAAAGTCAACTGTGCCACATACGATAAAAGTAAACTTAACCCAAACACTTGTCTCTTAAAGGTGTGCGGACTAAAGGTCGCACAATGGTAAATGTGGACTGAAAATGGCTAAAATGCAACCAGGGATGGGGAAAATAGAGCATCTATTGGAGGCAGCTCAAATTCTAAGGAAAACATACTAATTATTGACTGCAAAATTAAAAGAAATTGATTAACTAAGTTTTTGGACAAGCTAAACTTAATTAAATAAAAGGTTTTATTTGGGATTAATTTAAATAATTTTAATTGAAGGAGTAAAAAAAATCTCACTCATACAGACATAATAAAAATACCATTGGTTTTTGTTGTAGCTAAGTAGATTATTTAAAATTAAAATTGATTAAAATTTCTTAAATTTTTTCTTTCCTTCTAAATTTTACTTATTATTTTCATTGTACGAGATGTTGCTAATGAAATTATTAAAATTTTAGAGCGATCTGGCAAGGCTTCTGCTATGAAATTTATCGCTTACTTAGACAGTCTAAGCCCATTGTGCTTGCCACACGAATGTTGCATGTCAAAGGGGCAAACAAATGGCAAAAACAAACGCTACCAGGGATAACCAAGGGCAGATTGTGTGGCGGGGGTGATTGGCAGCGGGGTTGGGCGGGTGTTTGGGGTATTGAAATAAAGCAAGGAGCAAAAAAAAAAAAAAAAAATATGAAGCTCCGGCTAAGCCCATAAGCGAACGTGTTCATAATATTTACAGTTATTGATATTTGAAAAGGCGGAAAATTTATAACGAGCGACATGTGTGTGACAACATGCCGCCAATGCGGCGCACAAGCACTCATACCCACTCATATCTACCAATATACCCCATCCTACTGCATGGTCTACGGTTACAGGCGGAAGGGTGCAACCTAAGCGCAATATTCAATCAAAAATCGATTACAAGGACCAAAGGACCAAACAGCGAATGAGCATGTGGCCTGTGAACGTGCCACGCCATTGCATGGTGAGGGGAGGGGCAGTGGCAGCTGGAAGGGGAATACGATAAGGAGGGCTGTGTAAAGCGAGTTGAAGACGGTTGCCCAAGACTTTTGGGACTGGAAGCTGTGCTCGTAGCTCTGTGGCAGGTTAATCTTTGCTACACACACACTTATACACTCACACACACCCACACACACACACACACACACATGTGCGACACAACAGTTGGCGCCACTTGGTGGCCACATGGGC
The DNA here is from genome assembly GCF_004354385.1 of Drosophila innubila. Taxonomy (NCBI): domain Eukaryota; kingdom Metazoa; phylum Arthropoda; class Insecta; order Diptera; family Drosophilidae; genus Drosophila; species Drosophila innubila. Next base: position 3,237,006 of record NC_047626.1, on the reverse strand, counting down.
ATGACAATGAATTATTTGCCTGCCCTTGGACTAACAGCGACTCGGACCCATCGTCATCAACATCTTTTTGGGCATACCCTGTAAATAAAGCACACAAAAAAAAAAGGGGAGCTGCAGAAAATATCTAGAAATATTATTAATTATCTGTCAGATTTTTGAGATAGTTAAATATTTTCAAAAGTCAATTTTTTGTCAATTTCTTGATTTTAATCAAATTTTAAAAGTCCTCTAACTATTGTATTTTTAGATTTAAAGTATTGATTTTTGCTGCACGTAGTTATAACTAACTTGACTTTATATTCTAAAAATTTCACCATGATCAATTGAGAGATACCTTGTGTTTCATTAAAGTAAAGTGTCAAAAGAAGCTGCAGCTTTTTGTGTCGTTTGCTTCGCTGCAAAAATGTGTCTATAGCTATAACTTATTACAGAACTAGATAATACAATTATGCTCATACTCGATTTACTGACAACAGAAGTAATTGCAGAGTATTTTGCTAGTCGAGCCAGCTGTTTTGTGCATTTTTTTTCTGTGTGCGTGCGCATTTTTGTCAAACAATTTTAAAACCTTAATTCACATGTGTAAATTGAAAGCAGCACCTGTGCAGCGACGGGTTGAGGATTAGAGAGGGGTTAAAAGGGGAGGTAGAGCAGCGTGGGGGAAGGAGGGTTTTTAGAGAGCGGGTAAATGGGTGGGGGGCAGTCAGAGTATCAGCGCTTGAATTATGGAGCAGCCTGCGTCTGTCCATGTTTGATTTATGGCCAACACTCATCCTCTGCTTATTCTCCGTACCCGGCTCCTTCTCCGTGTGGTCGAGTTGAGGCACTTGGTCCCTCGTCCCTTGCCGTACCTTTCGTCCCACGTGTCGCATAATTCTTCATATTTTTGTGGACGCTTTTTGAGAGGCTTCAAACTGACTTCAAGTGGAGCATCGAACTGGCTTCACAATATGTTGGCTTGTTGTTGTTTTTTCGTGTGGCAGCTGCCGTGGATAATTTGTAATTTAACCACTTTTCAGGTTCAGTAGCCGCAGTTTCCCTGCCCTTCGCCTCTTCCCCCCTGTTCCACTCTTGTGGATGCTGTTCCGCTTCCGTTGGGCGTTGGGCAACTTCCGCTGCGCACCTTTTGTCTGCCAACCAATTTTGAAGCATATCACAAATAAATACCCTTCGTCAAGGTATTATCAATTCTGACAGCTAATTTGTATGAAGTGTATATTCATACCGAATCTAAGTCATTGTAGGAAAGTCGAACTACGAAAACTCCCATCATTTCATAAATTCAGGTTCAGTTAGCGATAAGTCTAGATCTTGATTTGAAGAAGAAAGTTGAAAAGTGATAAAGTAACGAGTGAAGTTAGAAATGTTGCAAACAAAAATAGCGAGTACTAAAGTAACGAGTGGAGGTAAGAATGTTGTAGGAAAGTATCAAAATAATAAAGTAGTAGTATTGCAGCGAATGTTAAAGAAAGTAACGAGTGCTCAAGTAGCGAGTATTGTAGCGAATGTTATAGAAAGTAACGAGTGCTCAAGTAGCGAGTATTGTAGCGAATGTTAAAGAAAGTAACGAGTGCTTAAGTAGCGAGTATTGTAGCGAATGTAATAGAAAGTAACGAGTGCGCCAGTAGCGAGTGTATAAGTTGTGAGTGCTAGTTACGAATATAGCAGAATGTACAGAGTGCAGAAGTAGCGAGTAATGAAGCGAATGATATAGAAAAGTAGCGAGTAATCAAATAGCGAGTATATAAATAACGAGTAAAATAGCGAGTAAAGTAAGACAGTTTACTGGGAGCGAAGGAAGAACAAAAAGGAGCGAGTATTTTGAGTGATGAAAGGAAGAGCGAGTCCTAAAGAATCAAGAAAAAGATTGATAATTACTCGTCTAGTAAGTATGAAAAAAGTACTAAGAATAAGAACAACATAAGGGTAGCGAGTAATGGAGCGAATAATGTGAAAAAGTAGCGAGTGCTCAAATAGCAAGTATATAAATTGCGACTTAAATAGCGAGTAAAGTAAGGCAGTTTACTGGGAGCGAAGGAAAATAGAAAAGAAGCGAGTATTTTGGGTGATAAGAGGAAGAAGCGAGTCCAAAAGAATCAAGAGAAAGATTGATAATACTCGTCTCGTTAATATGAAAAAAGTATTAGGAATAATAACAACATAAGGGTGGCGAGTAATGTAGAAAAGTAGCGAGTGCTCAAATAGCGAGTATATAAATTACGATTAAAAAACCTAAATAGCGAGTAAAGTAAGGCAGTTTACTGGGAGCGAAGGAAGCAAGAAAAGGAGCGAGTATTTTGGGTGATAAGAGGAAGAAGCGAGTCCTAAAGAATTAAGAAAAAGATTGATAATTACTCGTCTAGTAAGTATGAAAAAAGTATTAGGAATAATAACAACATAAAGGTGGCGAGTAATGGAGCGAATAATGTGGAAAAGTAGCGAGTGCTCAAATAGCGAGTATATAAATTGCGACTTAAATAGCGAGTAAAGTAAGGCTGTTTACTGGGAGCGAAGGAAGCAAGAAAAGGAGCGAGTATTTTGGGTGATAAGAGGAAAGAGATTGAAAAAGATTGATAATTACTCGTCTAGTAAGTATGAAAAAAGTATTAGGAATAATAATAATAGGGTATTTAAGTGTACTACTTTGCAAAACGAAGCGCAATTGTTTTTTCTGGTTCGCTTAAAATTTTTTTGTTGCTCACTTTTTTGTACTGTGTGTCCTTTTGCCGTTTTTTTTTGCCTCCGCGGGCTGTCGTCATCGTTGAGCAAATTAAATGAAATTTCTGCAGTGACACAAACTTGTTTATTTTGACAGACAACCATCTACACCCACACACACACACACACAACCATATACACTCACATATTTGTGTGTGTGTTTTTTTTTTTATTAAAAAGCCACGCGAAATCGTTAACCGCGATTTTTTTGCGCTTCGTTTGAATTTTAATTCGTTTAAAAAAATAATAAAAATGAATGTGAGGCATAAAAAAAATTGGCAAATTTAATAAGGGCAAACAAAGGGCGTTCCAGGACCAAAAGGGGGGGAGTAGGGGGTAGAAGGGACCAGTTTTTGTTGATGAGGATCAACGCTGTGGCGTGTGAGCAAATTATGCGATTTGCGCGTGCAAATCGAATCGGGTCACATATGCGTGAAATCAGTCAACATACAGAGTCCCCCCACTACCCTTACTTAGCCCCATCCCACCCCTAACCGCAACTTGTTAGCCCACACACAGAGGAAAGTACAGAAAAAAATGAAAGAAAGAAAAAAAATTTGGCGCGTTGAAAATTTTTAATTTGCAATTTTGCGATAATCAGTTTTATTGAGTTGTTGTATGAATCAGGGAATGCAGGGGTACGAAAGAGATAGATGGAGGGATGAGGGGTGGGTAGGGTAGTGGGTAGAAAAGAAGAGGGCAGGTTTGTTAGCCTGTCTTTGAAGGCATGCAAATGAGTGAAGCAATTTACCTGCGATTCGTTTCGTTTCGACCCCAAAATAGGGTGGGGTTAGCTAAGGGTGGGGGTTAGGTAAGCTGCCCCTGCAACTGACAGCTGTGTGGCGTGGCAAGATGAGTTGCAAGCATGATTCAACCGGAACGGAGCGGCAGGAGCAATCAAATTAAGCACAGGCTACGAATTGCAAAAATAAAATTCGCTTAATACGATTTGTTAGATTTGTTGATATTGATTTGCAGTTGGAATTTTGAATCGGCTGCCACAAGATGTTTTTATACATTTAAAGTAATAGTCCTATAAAGGAGGTATCAATAAAAATTAATTATTTTTGGCATAATATATTAACCTGAATATTTCAGTTCTCTTTGAGATAAACATTTCTAATATTCCTTCAAACATAGATATATTTAATGATTGACTATTTTATTTATGTAAAGCTTCCAGCAAAGTGAAAAATTTTCAAAAATTAAATTGTTCTTTAAAAAAAAATATGTAGATTTTAAATCAATCTTAACGACAAGTGAAGCAGACGTTGTATTAATAAAATTAAGTACTTAAAGCAAGAAAGATGAAGGGAAATCAAGAGAAAAACCCAAACGACATAAACTCATTTGAATGCAAATCTATAGTTTTGACAGTCAGATGAAAGATGTGTGAGTATATATATATAAGAAATATGTCTAAGACTGTTGACCACTTGCACTTTGGGGTTAGGGTCATGATCCTTGTTCGGTTTTTAAGGCGAGGAACTGATGGAAGGGAGAGGAATGGGGGGGGGGAAGGCATTGGCAACAATTTGGAAAATTGAAATGAAATTTAAGCCTTGCAATTTGCACGGGAAAATCTCAGCGTAGCATCAACCGCACGAATGGCCTTAAAAATGTCTTTGGACTTAAGGCTAAAAACCCCAGAAATATACATGTGTGTGTGTGTGGTGTCGTAATAGAAATAGACGATGAAAGCAAACACAGCCACAGCAAGGGAGAGAGAAAAAGTAGCAGAAGGCAGAGAGGAAAAAACAAAGATGGTCCAGGGGAAATGCATAAAGCAGGAGTATTTGAAATGCCAGATTGGAGTAAATGAAAGGACCTTTAAAATAGGAGCGGGTGTGTGTGTGTAGGGGTAGGGGGTGTGGCAAATACATATTCGTTTTTTGGGTTGCTTTTCCATTTACGTCTTTGCATCTTTTTGGCGTCTTTAGTGTGGTTTTGGATTTCTTGGTCCAAAACTTGCCAGCTCTCAAAAGGAACCCAAAGCAACAGGGCTGTAAAGTAGGGGTGTGCGTGTGTGTGTGTGTGTGTGTACAAGTTGCAGTTGCTTTTGACTTTGCTATGGCTGCACGTCTTACAAAATTCTTTAAGATCTTCGACTGTGGTCGCTTTGACAACGACTACAAATTCAGCCTGGGATTGAGGATGTTTCGGCTTGAGGTTACGAATAATAGAGGGATGGTTGCTAGGGGTAAGGGAAGAGGGCTTTTTTTGGTCTGGGCGCTGACCAGTCAAATGCAAATAGAAGCAAATTAAATGCTTTTCGGACTCTCATGCAATATTTAGAAAGCCGTCAAAGACAAACAGAACACACATGGCTCCTAAGGGATGGGGGGGGTAGCTCAACCCCTAGATTAAGCAAGGTAGCTGCGTTCAGTTGTCAATTGGTATCATTTTTATTATGCACATCACGTGACTTCATTCAATTAACCGATGCGCTGCGAAAGCCAAACTTAATTGGAACTGAAACCCATCTTTAACCCCACACTGCCCCCGCAGGCTTTTTTAACCCTAACCACCAAATTCAACAAATGTGCTGCCACTTTGCACTCTTACACTCGCTTTTCTACATTCAGTGGCCGCAAAACGCGACTCACATGCCAAAAGGGCGTTCAAGCCACTTAAGCTCGTCCTTGTTGATAGCCCTGACCCTGGTCACCTGTCCTTCCACCGCCTGTCCGCTCTAAATATACACATATATGCTGGTCAGTCGCGTGTCCACACACGGAGGGCTATTCACACGCCGCTAAAAAGGGTTATTAACTCGTCAGCTTGGCTAAATGTCAGCTCAGGTGGTTAGACCCTGTATTTTAAGGCGGGCAAGGTCTTTTTGGGGGTAGTGGGCTTAAGGGCTTCGGGGTTTTCGGAGTGAAATCCCTGACAAAATCGTTGCTGATGCGTGGTCACGCACCATTATCGCCACGAGTAACCCCCATTGGGCATGAGGCGGTAGGTAATGGGGTAAGGGACCTGACTCCCCTAACTCCTTCCACCCTTCCTTCCTTTCTGCCTCCCTCACACTTCATTTGTTAGCCCTTTGGCTGACCGCCTATCAATGAAGTTGTTAATTTTATACTTTCAGCGCTGCACTTGCCTCTTGCCCCCTGCCCTACCCCTGCACTACCCTTGCCCTACCCCTCTCCTAACCCTTTTTCACTGGTCCCTCACTGCTTCCTTGTCCAGTCTGTAATTTTAGTGAACTGAAAGGCTTAATTATATTTGTGATATGCTTTAACTTGATGGCGATTGCTTTAGCATTGACCATTTGCTTTGCTCTTAATAAGACAGCACTTTAAGTGACCATGGAGGACGTGTACTAGATTGATAAAGCTTATTAGTTTAGCTGCAGATGAAGATTATAAGCTGACCATTGAAATAACAATGCTGTTGAAGTTGGTATTGGCTGGATTAAGTGACCATGGAGGATATGTGCACAGCATAATAATAAAGTAGTGTGATTGATATAGCTATGTGTAATATATACGACTGTACATCTTGAATCCCTATGAATAAGCATCAGATAAGAAATATTCATATCAAAAGTGTATATTTTAACTTAAATTTGCTGCTAAAATCAATGCTTTTTATACCTGTTACATAAAAAATAATGAAAAAGGGTATATTGTGTTCGTTGGAATGTATGTAACAGGTAGCAGAAGGCATCTCCGACCCCATAAAGTCTATATATTCTTCGTCAGCATCAACAGTCGAGTTTATATAGCCCTGTGTGTCTGTCCGTCTGTCCGTCCGTCCGTCTGTCTGTCTGCCCGTCCGTGTGAGCGCCTAGATCTCAGAGACTATAAGAGTTAGACATACCAAACTTTCACCCACAGACTTCAAATGCGGTAGAGCAGCTCAAGTTTGTTTTACTTTTTTGATACGCCAACTTCCGTGCTCGCCAATCGCAAAAAACCACCACTCCTACAGTTTTTAAGATAATACAGTTTTTATGCTAAATAACGTTATATATCAATATTATCTATAATCTCACTTAGCCGCAGCAAGATCGGACAAGTAGAACGGCAGTAATAGCTAACCAAAGTTATTAATAAAATTATTATTTCAATACAAACACCTAAAAGTATGCAGTAGTTTTTTTTATTATGTAGTAGTTTCTCTAAAGTACTTTTATATTTATTGAAATAAGTAACGGGTCGGGAAGTAATATGGTCGGGATCTGGACTAGAGCCTTTCCCACTTGTTTTGCTCTTCCTATTTTTGGGTTAATGTGTGAGTAAGGTCTAAGGACAATTGCTTTGTTGTAGGTCGCCTTTAAGTAAGTTGCCCCATCGATGAGTTAAACACAGGTGCAGCTGGTACCTGAGAGAATTACAGTATGGATCAGAGAGCAGAGAGAGGTAGTTAGGTCTAAGGGTCTGCTTATAGTCGTAATCAGGAACTATAACAACTTTGCGCATAATCACGAATCATTTGACAGCAGCCGCAGTCGAAGCCGAAATAGAAACTGAGAACCAGAACCAGAAACCGAAACCGAAACGTGAAATGCAAATTACCCAAAAGCATAAAGCAGTCAGCTCAGCCACACACATATATATATATATATATATACAGTTACAGTTATAGTAAGTTGAAAGGAAAGGACACTCCACACACATAAAGTTGGGAGCAATAATAAATTGAAGTAACAAAATCTTAACAATTACAACAGCGCCACCAAAAAGACGACCTTACACGGACACGGACACGGACACGGACACGGACACACATGGCCTGGCACGGAAGCCAGGACAGTAGTTCAGGGGTGTGGACCTAAAAGGGGGTTAGACGGATTGGTTGGTAGAGTTAGGTAGCTGAGTTTGGGCATTTAGAGCGCTTCAGAAAACCCAATAAGTCTACGGTAATAATCGAGCATAAAGCACAATTTATTTTCATAAAACCTCAGCCGTAAGCTCGGGCGCTGATCAGGCAAAGGCGAGTCCTTGGCCAACAGGATGCAGCAAGCAGGACATGGCCAAAAGCAGAGCCAAGCAGGAGCAGGAGCAGGAGCAAGAAAAGCAGGCTAAAGTAAAACAAGGCAGCCCCAAAATGTCTGCTGAACCCGTTCCGACTTTTGATTTTAAAACAGTGACGGCCATAAGTAGTTGTAATGGCAGTTGCCATGGGGCGTACAGCAACAAAGGGTGACTAGGGGGGTTACATAAGGTTGGGGGGGTACACTGAAAAAAAAGACCAACTTCTAAAATCAAAAACATTCATCTTAAAATAATAAAATTACTAAGATAGAATAAATTACTAAGATAGAATATTAATTACTAAGATAATATAAATCAAAATTTAAAATAAGAGAAAATTATAAATTTAAAAATCATTTTTATTTATTTTATTATTATAAAAATCATTTTTTTTTATTTTATTTGCTTATTTTAGTTTCAAGAACATTTATTCTTAAAATAAGAACTTGGTCTTATTTGTATTGTTCTTAGAATCAAGATGTGTTCTCTTAATCTAAGAATTTTATGATCTCGAGGCATTTTTTAGACTAAATATCTTAGTTCTGAGACCAAAATCTTGATTTTAGAACATTTTTTTTAATCAAAGAAATTACCAAAACTCAGAATGTTTATCTAAAAAATCTTAAAATCTGAATATAAGAATAAAAATCTTTAATTGTAAGGAAAAAATAATGATGCAATATTTCATACTAAACAAATGGTTGCCCCGTGGCGCTCTGGTTAGAGGGATTGATTGTGAAGCAGTAGGCGACGGTTCGAATCCCACTCCGTACCAAATTAAAATAACATTTATAAAATTACCAAGACAGAATAAAATGTATATAAATCAAAATTTAAAAGAAAAAGAAAAATTTATTAATTTAAAAATCATTTTTATTTTTTTATTTTAATTTCAAGAACATTTATTCTTAAATTAATATCTTGGTCTTAGCTAAAATGTTCTTAAAACCAAGATGTGTTCCCTTAATCTCAGAAGTTTATGTTCTTAAAGCATTTTTTTGACCAAAAATCGTAGTTTTGCGACCAAAATCTTGATTTTAGCACATTTTTTTTATCAGTGTAGGCTGCTCGACTAAATCTGGCTAACACTCGGCTCTTGGAGATGCTTGTTGGCCAACGTCGCAGTCGCTTTTGTCTGAGTCGCAAAACTGTACGAAAAACCGCATAAACGCGACCGTCGCCACCGTCCTTCTGACTGCCGGTACCACCCTCCCGCCCCAGCCCTGTAACCCTGTAAATACCCTACACTCCGCTGTCGACCAGGCTGTCGTTCTTGTCGTCGCAATTTTATGGCAGCAGACGCCTTGTTGTTGTTGTTGCTATTGTTGTTGTTGCTATTGTTGTTGTTGTTGCTATTGTTGTTGTTGTAGTAGTTGCCAACGTAGTTGCCGTGCCCAGAAGCTTAACGAACATTTTACAATGCCCATGATGCATTAATATCCGAGACCAAAAACGCCCGGCACGGTTTTCCAAGCCCTTTCTCCGACCCCCTTCCATAACCCCTAGATTTGCACACTATCTGCTACTACCTCTGCTTCTCCCTTTCCCTTGCTATCTAACACCCTCTCATGTCTTTTTGGCTGGGTCTAGGGTTTTAGATAACAACAAAACTACTGCAAATGTGTAGCATACATTTTGGGGCAACTAAAAACTGTAGCGCTTCTTTTGATAGAGGGGAAGGGGGAGGGCAGGGGTGTAACGGGGGTCAGTAGCTGGGGTTAGTGTCGTGCCACGCCAGCTTATCGTATGAAATTAGCTACCCTTGTCGCACACACACACACACACACACACACACACACACACATATATCTACTATAAATTCGTATGTTGTTTTTTTTTTTTCGGCTTGCAGACTCGGAAATTTCGTTGTCTGATCCCACTATTTATAAAATTTCAATAAATAATTTTGTTAGCCGGGCCAAAAAGGGTTGCCCTCGCTCACTGTCCATGTGTGTGTGTGTGTGTGTGTGTGTGTGTATTTCAGCTTGATGTTTTTGCTGATTTCGATTATTTGGCAGGCGCAAATGACTGCATCAATGTGTGCATTGATTGCCATTTGGCAAAACACCCTCTGTCCCACTCTAAATGCCACTAACTAACCGTCTAACATTTGACGCTTGCCACGCCCCCCTGGACGCCCAAGCCTGCCCTACACACACACACACACCCTTTTGCCCCTGCCTTCCACAAAATACAAAAAGGCGCGACGCAGCAACCGCAAACAAATCAACAAAGCAATCAACGTCTATTTGTATTTTCACACACAACACACACACACCAACACACACACACACATCCAACACACACATACATATGTGCTGCCAAAAAGTGCAAATCAAATTTTGTGGTGTTTGCCACAATTTCGACCAAAATAACGCGGCTACACGCAGACTTAGATTGAGATACCATTCATGAATAACATGCGAGTGCGAAAGCGAGTGCGAGTGCAATTGTGAGTATGAGTGTGTGAGTGTCTGAGTGTGAGTACTTATAGTTGCTGGCCTTTCCACCTGGCCAAAACGTTTAATTAGCCACATCAAATATGCACACGCGCTCTCATTTATGCGGTTATCTACTTACAAATTTATGAGCTGATTATGCACTATGTCTATAAGCAACCCTTTAGGACACAGTCCTTTGCTGTTAAAAAAATACTTTTTACAAATAAGAATATTTATATTAACTATTAGAAACTGAGTCCGTCGCCTAACCAAACACTACTATATGTCAATTGGAAATTTGTGCAAGCTTTGACCTCGAATTTAAAGTACTTGCAGGTCGAATTTTCCAAAACGCCAATGAAATAGTCATAGCTTTGTTGTGGCAAAATTTCAAATTTGTAGCTTGAGCGCTTAGAGTTATACAATGATATATAAATGTATGAGGACAAAGAATTAATGTATATAGAATTCAATTTTGAAACAAACTAATTGTAAAAATAGTAAAAATCTTAAAAGCAACTTTCTATTCTATTTGTAGCGGAAGCTTTTGGACGACATTTTTTTTAGTTTTGATACCAAGATGCTTAATCTATTCAAAGTGCTTACCAAATTTCATGATTCTATTAATGATAGATGTTGTCAAAAAAAAAGAACTTTAGATATTCTAGCTAAGGGATCAGAAATATTTATATCACATAATATTTATATAGTAAGTAGTTTTCTCTACATTTGGCATCTAGAAAATTCCCTCCCTTGAGATTTCCTTGCTACAGTGTCAAAGTTAATTCAATATTTTTGTGGGAAATGCGAAAATTGATAAGATAAACTGTTTTCGGTACAGGAAATGCCAATTTGTGGCTAGAGAAATCAATGATTATAGCGATTGCCTCAGTTAATGGCTCAAATTAGTCAACAATTTGTGCTGCATTCCGCATAATCTGGTCAGGGATTGGATGATGTGTTGTTTACACTTCAGCAGCAACAAACACATACACACACACACACACACACACACACACACACATAAAAAAGAAGAAAAGAAAGAAAAAAAAAAAAAGGACAACAACACAAATTATTTCCGTCTTATTACACAGCAATGCCATATAAGCCAGGCCATAAGAATAAGTACTCAAGAGGGTTAGAGTTCGCATCGAGATTTCGCTATGGGTCTGAGTTTAGGTTTGGGTTCAATTCACGGTGTCGGGTTCCGAGTGCCGAGTTCGGGTTCACTTCAATGTGTCAGCGAGCAACAAAAGAATGGAAAACGTAAAGGAATAAAAAAAAAAAATAACAAAATACCATAATAATTCTTTTGCTCGGTTTGGCAATTTGGCAAACGCATAGAAAATTATTAAATTAAGCAAAGATTCGACTATAAGATATCCTAGTACTAGTCAGAGATTTGAACATCAACAAAATATATAGATAGGGAACTTTAATTTATGTACCTTAACCAAGTATCTCTTGTCAACTATAGCGGCTAAGCGTTTTCTGCATAACATGCGTATTTTTGATTAAATTGTTCTGAAATTATAGAAATTGAAAGATAAGGTATTCATATATAAGATTGCCAAAAATTAAGACTGTAACTTAAAAGGCGCACTTTTTATAGATTTTTTTGAATTTGTTAAAGTTGGAGAAATAATGAACAATTTCTTAATATTTTTGTAAAATATTAGTATAGAAAGTAACGGACTAGTTCAAGTCTGATTTGATCATCGCAGCTGTTGTAGTCGCTGAGTTCAGATAGTTAGTTCAATTGCTCTAAAATTATAGAAATTGAAAGATAAGGTATTCATATATAAGATTGCCAAAAATAAAGACTGTAATTTTAAAGGCGTACTTTTTATAGATTTATTTTGAATTGCTCAAGTTGAAGAAATAATGAACAATTTGTGAATTTATTTGTAAACTATTAATATAGACAGTTTAAGATTAGTTTAAGTCAAATTTGCTCATCAAAGCTGTTGTAGTTGCTGAGTTCAGATAGTTAGTTCAATTGCTCTAAAATTATAGAAATGGAAAGATAAGGTATTTATATATGAGATCGCCAAAAATTAAGACTGTAGCTTTAAAGGCGTACTTTTTATAGATGTTTTATGATTTGTTAAAGTTGGAGAAATAATAAAAAATATGTTTATTTTTTTTAAAAAATTTTAATATGGATAGTATAGGATTAGTTTAAGTCAAATTTGCTCATCGAAGCTGTTATAGTTGCTGAGTTCAGATAGTTAGCACTTAGCTGGATAGTTAAAACAACTTAATTTTCGCTTAAGAGAACAGTTTTCTTCAGCTGTTCATATGTGAGCAAGAAAAATAACATAATCTAACTTTGCTTTGTAATAACCTGCTTAATCTTGTTCACAGCTTACAGGGTATTACGAAAATAGCCGCTAGTGTTTTGGTCATCGAATGGAAATGTGCTGTTATGTCGATACTTATGTGCTCGGCCATAATACTGAATGCGAAATCAACTGAAGTGAGAGAGTGAGTGAGTGGAGTGAGAATTTCAGCCAGTCAAATGGTCAGCGGAATTGTCAGAGCTGAGATATGACATACCAGATATACGAGATTACGTAAGCGACGCCTCATAAACTCTCGCTACCCCAAACTTGATGCTTTATTCTGCTCATAGACTCCAGCTTATGCTGGTATTGTGGGTATTCCTGTTGGCTGGACACACTCGAGTCGACTCAACTCGACTCGACTCGACATTTGACAAAAGCGTCGAGGCCAAACAAAAGGCAGCTGCCTCCGTTGCCGTCATTCGTTTGGCCGGAAACACAATGAAGTGAAAAATATGATATCAGAGGGGGCTAAAATACTCGCTGTTTGTGTGTGTGTGTGTGTGTGTGTGTGTGCGGCTCCCCAATTGTTATTCTCTTCTCTTGTATTTTTTTTTTTTTATTATTTATTGTGATTTACAGTTGAACGCTTGATTTGATTTTCAAGTGGTTCCCACGCCATCCGACCAAAAAAGTATCCCTCTTCAGTTACTGACAAACATAAGCTACCCCTCTTCCCCCTTCTGCTTCTCTCTACCCAGCTGGGTTAATTAGTGGCCATCAGTCAATTGGCGTCCTGCCCTGCTTTCAATTTCTGCTCTTCTCTTCTTTACTTTTTCGTATTTTTTTTTTTTTTTTTGTTATGTAATTTTTTAGCTTGGGGCGCTTTTCGATAACGATTGCAAATACTCGATACACGTGCGCTTGGAACAATAGCATTACTTGAACTTGCATTTGCATGACAGAACAGGACCAGACATGTTTATTTCGTTCAGGGTAATGGAATTAGCCTGGCGACAAGGACAACACAACATATGCAGACTCAATCCGGACATCCTTATCGATGGTGCCCCAGGGACGCATACGTTAACGCCAAAATGCGTCGCTCTCTAGCCCCACCCCACTCCTACCCCCACTCCTACCCCTACACCTACCCCTCCTCTGCTCAACCATCGCATATCATCGCTTGTCCTTTTTCAATAGTCTTCTGAAGTCTATGCCACTACGCCTGGTTTATGCCACTTTGATTGTCTCACGTGTGGACAATTTGTTTGCCTCGCTCTGGCAGCAATAACAACATCAACAACAACAACAACAACAACATAAACAACAGCAACAACATAAAGAACAACTCTCATTTCGCTCTCCATAAATCCAAACAGCATTAACCCATAATTTTTTAATAGATTTTCGGCGACTACGATTGCTTCTGTGAATTTTTCTGCCGCTTGTTGTGCTGCCAGCAGACATGCACTGAAAGAAATAGTCAGCATTACCAGAAAATATAACAAAGCAGTATCAGCTACAAATATAATTTTGTATACCTAAATTTACGACATGGAAAATATTTAAAATTTTTGTATTATATTGTTTAGAAAGACATTCATATTTTTCATATTTAATAAAAAACTGCAAGATAATAATGAAATTGCATTTTTTTTTGGATATCTAACGATATAGATATTTTTAATTTTATTTAAGAATATTTTAAAAAAGCAAGAAGAGATAAGGCAGAAAATTTTAAATACTTATCTGGCTTGAGGAGGGAAGAAACCTGTTGGAGTAAAGACTAGGGAGACTAGAGAGACAATCAATAGAATCTAGGGGGCTACACCCCCTGCTCGCTTCGCTCGCGGTGCTACTCGAGTCGAGCATACTCGTAGACCCCGAACTTACTTTCGGAAAATAAGTTTTTCATACTAAGACTTAATTTTCGCCCGATTGGTCCTATGACAGCTGTATGATGTAGTGGACCGATTTGAACTAACTTTGGTAAGGATGTATAAAACTAACATAAATGCATATTCTATCAGTTTGGTTACGATATCTCATAAAACAAAAAAGTTTTTCATACTAAAACTTGATTTTAGCCCGATTGGGCACTATATGCTATAGTTGTCCGATCCAAAAAAAAGAAACAAACTTGATCTGCCTGCAATATAGAGGAACCTACATACCAAGTTTGGTGTCACTAGCTCTAATAGTTTCTGAGATCTAGGTGTATATACAGACGGACGGACAGACGTACGGACGGACGGACAGACGGACATTGCTATATCGACTCGGCTATTGATGCTGATCAAGAATATGTGTACTTTATGGGACCAAACATACGTGTAAGTACTTTTTTTAAGTACGGGTTCTAAAAATCTTCAAAAATATTTAAGAATGCCTTTAGATTCCCAAATTTTTCGCTGAGTGCAACATATGTTTAACTGTGAGTCCACTGAATTCAAGTGCTGTTGGGAAGGAGTACAGTTAAGAAGTGACAGGGAGGGGGCTGGAAAGGGGCGGGGCAGGGTTGTCGAGGACTTGCGTAGAGTTGCAAGTTAAGAGCGTAACAAAAATGCGCATCACGTAGCGTCGTTCAAAGTGAATATGTCCAAGTGAATGTTGCGTGATAAGCGCCCAGAGTTATTGCGTCTGCCAAGTGGCCAAAACACACACACACACACATGCCACGCAATAAATGTTGCCTACTTTTTGGGGACTGAGGCTGTACAAATATTTATTGAACATTTTAATTCGTTTGTTGTTGCAAATAAATTCTGATTTATTGGCAATAAAGCGCACAAATAGACAATATGTTGGCACAAAACTAGCCCAAAAAAATAGCAACTGATAGCAACTCCTCCCTCACTCCACTTCTGACCCAATCCCCAAGTTCAACTCCGTCTAAAACTGGACAAATGGACACAAAACGTTAAGCAGCACATGTGCGGAATTTTGAATTGTTTTTTCTATTTTCTACTTTCTGTTTTTATTTTAGTTTAGTTCGCAAACATTAACTGCTATTTTTGTAAGTTTTTTATTTTATTTTGCTATTGATTTTTTAGTCTCTGAGCTGTGAGGGAATTCCTACAAATTATATAAGAATTAGCTATTTTAAGACAATAGACTATTTAATTGTTTCTTTAATAATTTTTTTTGTCCATCTATTCGATCTCAATAACTATAAAAGATTTTTTGCCTCACTGAAACTGCAGTTTCGGGCCTAAAACAAATTGTAGATGAATTTTTAAATGATTTCAAATTAGAGTATAATAATATTCAGACCTGTTCCGGTTTTCACTTTCGGCAAGATTTGTCGCAAGTGAAAATTTTTAGCCTGTTCCTATTTTAATCTGAATATATTTCGCGCATTGAAATCACTTTGAGTTGGTGAATTAAAGTCCAATGAAGTAATTAAATATATTTTTTAAATGTTTAGCCCAAATGCCACGTGAAAAATTACAATTTTTTAAATTCGATAAAATAGGAAGTAAAAACCGGAACAGGCCTGATTATTAACTTTTATCATAAGGGAATTCATGTCTTCTAAAATTTGTATTGCTCTTACATTATGGCAAAGTCACCGACGGTGAAATAATATTTATTTTTTTTATTTATTAAATTAATTTTTTTTATTTGCGAATAAAACAGTTATTTTATATTAATTTATTTACTTAATGCATACGACTTTTCATTGCTACAAGTAAAAAACTTATAATTAATTTACTAGTCACTATTTATTTAATTAATTTATTTATAATGATTATAAATTAAGGCACTAGTCAGCAGAGTCAGCTCTAATTAACTACTTATTTAATGAAATTACCATTTCATTGGTATTGAAAAAAAATTGTGCTAATGAAATTTCATTTCACTAGCATTGAAAAAGTAGTGCTAGTGAAAATTTGTTAATTAGCAACTCGTACAAAATCAATTTATTATTTATGTTTTTGGCATTGAATATTGCTAATGAATTTGGTTAGTTTAGCATTAGCATTACATTATTTTAATAGAAATATTTGTTACTTAAAAAAAATATTAATAAATGTTATAATTTTTATTTTATTTATTTAACTATTTTCATTTAATTTGCTGTTTGCTTTACGGTCAAGCCAAGTCCAAAAATTGTTGCACATTGTGTTGCTTCTTGTCGTTGTAGTTGTTGTTGTTGCTGCTGTGCGTCATTGTCATTGTCATTGTCTGGAGTAGCATATTGTTGTTGTTGCTATTGTTGCTGTTGTTGTTGATAACAACACCCTCATGGGCAATAGAGCGAGGCAAGCGATGTGGCAACATTGCTGCCAAGAAGGTGGCAAGTGCGTTGAGGCAATGATTCTTGGCTACCACGCTAGTGCCACATGTCGCTCATCAGTCATCACACACACACACACACACACACACACAGCTGTCGCGTCTGGCATTGTCAATGTGGCACGTTGATTGTTGTTGCTACCTTTTTTGCATAAGTGCCACATATAGTACGTGTGTGTGTGTGTGTGTGTGTGTGTGTGTGTCAGGTGTGTGTTGCTGCTTGCTTCCTCATATTTATTTTTTTTTTTTGTTTTTGGGGTTTTTTTTTTTTTTGGTCTTGTTGCTGATGTCTGTGACAGCAGCAACTGTTGTTGCTGCTTGATTTTTTGCTCTATGCAGAGACAACAGCAACAACAAGAGCAACAACAACAACAATAGCAACAAATTTTAAGGTTGTTGACGCCAGAGCTGATGATGATGATGATGATGCTGATGATGCTGATGACAACTGCTGCTGTTGCTGCTGTTGTTGCTGCTGCTGTTGTTGCTGCTGTTTACCTTAATGATAAGGCGCTTGTCAGTCAGTGCGTCAGTCAGCGAGTGGCTGAGGTGGCATGAGGCAGGTAGAAGGCATGTGGTAGACAGTCGTCAAATGTTGCGGCGCCTGTGGTTGTTTTATGCCATTTGCCTCGACGACAACAGCAGCAACAACGACAACAGCAACGTGCAACGAGCAGCGAGCACGACGGCAACATGTGCCACTGTGTTTTGTCAAAAAACATATTTGCCTTGTCTTTAGGTATGTATGTATGTGTGTGTGTGTGTGTGTGTGTGTGTGTGTGTGTGTGTGTGTGGCAAGTGTGTATCTCACTGTGGCAACACAAAAAGCATATTCACCAAATATAATTATTAAACATGTTGCCAATTTTTCGAGCGCTTTTTAATCCTGTTGTCTGCACAATCCCCACGGCAGCCACGCCCACTCAACCGCACACACACACACACACATACAAATATACACACTCTGTGAGTATGTGGCATATGAATAAAACTCTATTATGCGGTTGTGGCTTATGTTGTGATCGCTTCAAAAATTTTTGAATTGCCAAAATGCGTGCATGGTTCGATGGAAGCGGAAAGCAGCGGAAAACCAAAAGGCGGACGTAAGCTGCTACACAGAAAAAAATATTGAGAGATTTCGACAAAAAATCTATGTAGTGTATGAAGTACGCTAAGCCCGAATTTTCTTAACCAAAATACAAAGTAATTAATTTTTTTCAATTAACTTTTAGCATTTGTTTGATTTTTGGGGCTCTGTACGATTTTTTAGTTAGTTTAAACCATTTTTGTTTGCCATTTTAATCGCAAATTTTCTTTATATAGCAATTGTCTTTGGATTCGACCCACTTGCATTTCGAATTTGCCAAAACGCATTATAATTGTACGATAATATTCTCTCAGTTATGTTGTGTGAAAATATAAGCTTTCTACGTCTTATGGTTCGGGCTGTAATGGAAAATGATCAGTCAGTCAGTAAGTGAGGACAAAGAGTTTAGGTTATAAAGACAACATACTGAATTCATGCTTAAGAAATACATGCTAAAATCAAAATTTTGTTATTTGAATTATATATATATTTTTTTTTTCAGTGTATGGCAAGGGGAGAGCTGGAAAGGCAACTGCGCTTTTCAGCGTATTTTCGTTGCGAAATTGTGGCTGACTTTTATGCTGTGCCACTTGAAATACAGTTAGTTTCGCAACTGCAGCCAGTTAACCAAATTGCCAGATTACAAAATACAGAGTTGCCATGTTATAATTCTATTTTTTATCGAGTGGATGAAGCCAGGAGATTTTGCGAGTGTAGCCAAAAAAAAATTGCAATAAAGTTAGTACTATATTAAATTCCATTGTTGCAATTAAACTAACGAAATTAGCGTTTGAAATATTTGAGATAAGTTTGCTATTTTAATTTGTTTTATTACTTGTGCTAGCAACTCTACAAAAATGTTGTAGAAAGCTGCTAGGTGTATATCATATTAAAGTTGGCACTTATAAGTACTGTCTTGCCAATTTTAAACACTTTAACTTTTCATAATATCTCTGGGATCACTTGGGTTATAGAAGATTAAATGTAGAAAATAAATCGTGTTTTTTATTCATTTATTTAAATAGAAACATTTTAATTACAACACAGGAATCTTATACTTAGGGCCGGGTTTTCAATGTCTCCTTAGATTTTATAAAATATATAAATTCAAATTTGTCATTGATTTCTATACATTTTACGTTAAAATATCTGTTGTAAAGTTATCAAACCCCTTAAAAAGGCATTGAAAAATCGGACATTAGTATATGTATTATTGAGAGTTTCTAGGAGAATTAAATTTATCTTATTAAAAAATGTTTTTCTTTGTCAAAGCAATTACATGACAAACTGTAGATTACAGCTTGACTATTGAAAAACCGGCCATTAGTATATGTATTATTATGAGCTTCTAAGAAGAATTAACTTTTTTCTTATTCAAAAATGTTTTTCTTTGTCAAAACAATTACATGACAAACTGTAGATTACAGCTTGACTTTTGATTACGCAAACTTGCTGTAAATATGCTGATTTAGATCTCTTATAAAGCATAAAACTTAGTAGAACTGTCCCTAGGATTAGCCTCTCACTCAATAGATACAGTCTGACTTTGACTCGCAATTTTCTGCTGCAAACTATTTCGATTTGCAAAAGCAAAAAAAAAAAAAAAAGAAACTAAAGAAAAACCTCCCGGATAAGCAAGTGCCAACAAAAATAGCAACAAAAAGCATTAATTTTAATTTCTACCCAATTCTCTTTTGTAACGATGTGAAAATCTCTTAAGTACTCTTGTCATTGACACTCAAACCCCGCACAAAAAACGACATACAATACACCACCCCCGCAGTGTGTGTGTGTGTGTGTGTGTGTGTGTGGGAGGGCTTAACCTTAGTTAAGCTGTTGCCCGTCTGACTGCCGTACTGCCGTACGGAGTGAACGGTCTGGTACGGTCTGTTGACGGGCGGCTGTGACACAATCTCATCAACAGATCAGAGATTTGCAGCTCGTCCTCGTCGCGCACTGATGACATCTGTGGTATTTTCAACGTGCGACGTGACCGGCATAACCGGCTAAATGTGAGGTAAACCCCCCAGCCCTACCGACTACCCACTACCGTTGTCTATACGGTAGGAGGGGGGGATACTCACCGACTCACCGACTGACTGCCTGACATTTGACACGCGCCGTTTTTGGCAGCCGTCAGACTTCAGACTACAGCAGGACATTTGGACATTGTGACAGCCACAGTTGTTATTTTTATATCTATACCCTGTAAAGGTGCTGGGCATAATAGCCGAAAACTGCCTGGTATTAAACGTATTGAACTACTTATTTCTAGAGCCAGCGTTAGGAAATTTGGCATGTGTATAACCAAGGTAAATATACCGATCAAGAAAGGTTAGACCAGGCTACCCTAAAGATCAAAAAAAAAAAAATAATAAATAAATAAATAAATAAATAAATACATTAGACGCAATAGAGAATTTTAATATAAACGCTATTCCTTGTAAGCTGCTTCACTCTATGATGTAGTAAAACTCTCTTTTCGAGCACTTTCATTTTTACAATTTTACAGGGTAGCAGTTAGTTCTATTTTTTATTAAAACTTTGATATATTTTTTTTCCATTTATTAATTTTTTGTTTAATTTGATAGCTAACATATTAAAACTAACATTATTTCACATTTTCATTATTAATAGGGTATATGCTAGTCGTGTTATATTAAGAATTTGTCTTAAATATATATAATATATATAATAAATATAAAATAAATATCGCTCAAATCCTGGCTTTCAATAATTCTTTAGCTAGACTATTCCAAAATATTGCTTATAGGGTATCTGCTAGTCTTGCCTTATTAAAATTTGCCCAACAATTTTTGTATTTTTGCTGCGATACCTAACAAATTCCTTACAACTACACTTTAACTTTATATTTTAACGTTACACTAATCCAAGATTTTTTTTATAGAATATCTGGTAGTCCTGCCTTATAAAAATTTGACCAAAAAAGTTATATTTTGGTTGCGACACCTAACAAATTCTTTATTTCTACACTTTTGCTTTATATTTTATAGTTACAGCATTTTATAATTTTTTAGAGGGTGTCTGCTTTATTGAAATTTAACCATAAAAAATGTTTATTTATTTATTTAAAAAATTTTTTGCATATTACTTTAGGGTAACTGCTAGTCGTGCTTTGTTTCTAAGCAAACATTAAGTTGTATTTTTTTTTTTTTTTTTTTTTTTTTTGGGACAACTTAATATGGAGGTCAGCACTTGCGCCTGTTGTCCGTTTTCCTGTTGCCTCAATTCTGTTGCAATATTAATTTTTGTCGAATGACACGTCACACATGTGGCAAGCTGTACACAGCAGAAGAAGACGGGCAGACAGAGACAGAGAGAGAGAGAGAGAGAGAGACAGAAATATGGTCATAATGCGAACTGCGAACTCGCCTCGCATTTTGTTAGCCTTCATTTGATTCGTGGAAATTGGCCCAATTAACGCAAAAGGCACAAAAAACCAACAACTCAATTTATCACGCACAACTAAAGTGATTTGTTGCCAATGCCAACCGTATGGCCTATGCCCCATCCCCCTTTTCCCCCACTCCCCTAACGGGCCAAGTCAAGGCCCAAAAGTCAGCGTCGAATTGAGTTTTGTGAGTCGCATGCAAAAAACGCAGGGTAGGAAATTGTTTAATCAATTCATCAGACGTGCATGTTGCATACATGTGTGTAAGTGTGTGTGTGTATATACATGTGTGTGTGTGTGTGTGTGGCAATAACAGACAGGATATTAACTTACAATTTCAAACTCAAACTCGCGTCTCGCGTTAAACGACCAAAAATTTGTTTGAATAATTACCGAGACAACACGCCCTTGCCTCTGACCCCTCTCTTCTTCTCCTTCTCCCTCTCCCTCCCCCTCCCACACACACACGCACACACACACACATATGTGTGTGTTGCCACTTGCTGCATGTTTATTGCTTCTGTCCCTTTCATTGACTTTTACAAGCAAACAATTTGTCAAATGCAAATAATCGCACAAATAAACCCCCTGCAAAATCCTCTGACCTCTGACCCCTGCTGACCCTCCCCCCCTCCTCCTTCCACTCACAACCCATTGCTGTGTTCTTTGTGCCAATTGAAAAACGATTCGAAATCAATCACAGCCCTTGAAGAGGCAGAGTAAAAGGAGAACGCGACCACAGAGAAATTGAGAGAACTCTACACTGAAAAAAAAGTATTCTTAAATTTAAGCATTGAATATTATTTCATTAGCTGGACAGGTTAGCAATCCTAGCCAATTTTGCGAACTAAAAAAGTTTTATTCAAGTTCAAAATTCTTGATTTTAGCATGTATTTATAAATAACGGTTTCAGTTAATGTTTCGGTATATTTTTGCATATCTTTTTCGTAACGGTAACAGGTTTTTTGTCTGTTTCGTTTTCCAACTACTAGCATGATTTCCATTTACAAAAAAATGAAATTTAATTGAAAAAATTAAAAAGATAAGTAACTACCTAAACCAAAATTTTTAGATATTCAAATTTAAAATCAAAATTAGTTGGAAAAAACGAGGATTGCATCACAACAGCATAATTTAATTTAGTGCTGGATTAAAACGAAACTAACTGTTAAACATGAATTGGTTACTAATCGGTTATGAATCGGTTACGAATCGGTTATGAATCGGTTACGAAACGGTTATGAATCGGTTATGAGTCGGCTATGAGTCGGCTATGAATCGGTTTTGAATCGGTTATGAATCGGTTATTCTAGTTTACACAATTTTGGTTTCGGTATAATTAAAAAAAAAATTTTTTTTTGGTTACGATTACGAATCGGTTATGAATCGGTTATGAATCGGTTATGAATCGGTTATTTTAGCTTAAATAATTTGGGTTTCGGTATAATTAAAAAATTTATTTTTTGATTACGGTTACTGTTACGGTTTCCAGTTTCAATCGATTAATACCGCTTAAAGGTTGCGGTTTCGATTCAGGTTTGAATACCTGATTTTTAGGTTGTATTCAGGATATTATTGTTAAATTAAGACAACATGCAGATGAAATAACAAACGACTCAAAATTGAAAAAGTCCAAAAAACCTTAAATATTGGATTTTACTTAAAAAAAATTGTAGAGAACGCCGAAAATCAAAAAAATTTTGAGATTCAAATTAAAAATCGTGCTTGAATAAAATTTCTTGTACTTAATTTAAGAAAATGCGGAAATAGCGTACTGCCGACAAGGCGTTGAAATGATTTTATTTATTTATTTATTTATTTAAATAACTGTATGCTTATAGTTAAAACTAAAGCTACAGGGGAAACAGCCATAGCTACTAGTTTAGGAGTATGAGGATGAGTAATAATTATGTGTGTATATGTTTACATATTTGTGTATTCAGTTAATCATAAGTATTGGTAAGATTCATTTTTACATTTTTATATTTTTACATATTTACATTTTTTACATGGTTTTACTGCTTTATTGGCTTTGTTGACTTAATGTTAGTTTTATAACAATTTAGTTAGCTTGGCTTTTTTGAGAAAATCATCGACTGCTAGTATATGGTCTGTAGTTGATTTTATTGCGCTATGTTGTATGTTTTTTCTTGCAGTGTAGCATTTTGGCAGCTGGAGGTCCATTAATAATTCTTGTGGCATGTTTTATGGCCGCAGCGACAGCAAACCCTTCCGCATAATACACGCACACATGGACAGACACAAGCAACACACACACACACACACACACACACGTACACACACTTAGATAAAATTCCCTTGTTGTTTTCACATGCAAACGTGACTTTCAACTGCTGACCGCGTGCCAAAGATAGACGGAGTGAAAGAGGCAGAGAGTGAGTTGAGCATTTATTGGCATGTTGCTGACCACACAACTGCCCTCTCACTCTTCCACTCTCCCACTCTCTCTCTCACTCTGTCGCTATACAAGGTCATGTGCTGTAGATTGCCAGGGTTATCGCGGCCAGCCAAATTGATGGGCAGTCATCAATTTCACTTGTTGGCCATTCGCCATCAGGCTGAATTCTCTGCTGCTGCTCCTTCTACTCCTCCTGCTCCTTTTTCTGCTGGCAACTGGTGCTTGTTGGTAGCTCCATTTGTCAACGATTTGACTCCATTTCCAATTCCACAACGGATGCTGTGGGTGCGACTCTGTGCACTCAATTAACCAGCAACTCCTCATACCCCCCTCTCAATATTTGCCTGGGCAATTGTTGCTGCTGTCGCGACTTTTATTGGCCTGAGTGTGTGGGTGTGTATGTGTGTGTGTGCAATAATTGCAAGGGTCAATTCGGAAATGCAGCCAATAAAAAAGGTGTCAACAAAAATGGGGGGTATTCAGTTGACTCGGGGTGTATAATAAAAAGAGAACTATTTAGAAAATTATAAATATTTCTGTTAGTTATTTTATTTTTAAAATAATACCTTTTTTTGTGTTAATAATATAAAATATACAATAATTCAGTATTAATAATGATAAAAAAAGTGTTCTTATCATCAAAATGTTTACCTTATATTTAAGATAAAATGGTTCTTGTCATGATTAAAAGGTGACGCATTTTTTTGAACCAAACTTTTAATTTAGTCAACTTTTCATAAAGAAAAATCTAAGTCTTGGACTTTTATTATATTAGTGTAGCCTAAACTAATTTTTATCATCAACCAATTGAGAATTATAAGCGAAATCTTAAGCAAAAGCTTTATCCTGTCTGATTATAAAATCATTGAATAGTATATGTAATTTTCACTTACCAAAACACACTAAAGATACAAATGTATCTGTAATAAACAAATTTTTTTCTTTGTAACAACTAAAATAAATAGGTGGCACAGCTGTATCTAATCTGCGAATGTTTATTTATTGTGTAAGTTTCTTATATAAACAAATGTATTTTTAATACATATAAAAAGATATGGATACATTTATTTAAAGATACAAAATTTATCTGTAGATTTAACAAAAAAAAAAAAGATTTATTTTAAAATAAATATACTATCAAGAGATTGAATGGACAAGTATCTTTATTCCAGGAATGTATCCATGATATATGGAAGTTAAAAATTTAAATGTATCTTTAATGCAAAAATCATCATGAACAAGTATCTAGGAGATACAAATGTATTTTTAATATCGATATATACAAGTAGATTAAACTTTTTGTATCTGTTAAGTGCACTTCGATTCATTAAGGCTACTATAAGATACAAATGTATCTTAGCAACAGAAACATGTTCATAGAGTCAACTCTTTGTAACTTTGGAATGCAACGGCATTTGTAAAGCATAAATTAAATTATTAAATATAAAAGTACATTTAAGATACTAATGTATCTAAAGTTTGCTGGCACTGCAATAAGTGCATTCTATAAAATTTGGAATTGCAGCTGAAATCATTTCATATCCTTCAATATAAATGTACCTTTAAGATACGAATGTATCTAAAGTTTTCTAGAACTGCAATAACTGCATTCTATAATTTTTGGAATTGCAGCTGAAATCATTTCATATCATTATATATAAATGTAGCTTTAAGATACAAATGTATCTAAAGTTTGCTGGCACTGCAATAACTGCATTCTATAATTTTTGAAATTGCAGCCGAAATCATTTCACATCATTATATATAAATGTACCTTTAAGATACAAATGTATCTAATGCTTGCTGCATTCTATAATTTTTGGAATTGCAGCTGAAATCATTTCTTATTTCTTCTCCCAGTGAAATTTCGGCTTGCAATCTTGGCGAACTTTAAGTTCCCTAGCCTTTAGTCTTTACTACCATTCCCCCCTCCCAATACTTCCCCTTTCCGTTCAGCTAGCAAAACTGAGCAACTGAATTTCAAGTCTCAAAATTTGGCTGGTCGATTGCGAGCTGTGAGCGCATTAACTTGTCAAGCCGCAGAATGCAAACATATTTTGGGCATTTGCTGTTGCCTCATACACATATACATATATATAGACATATATATATATATATTGGGGTGGGGGGGAAGTATGCACATAGCATGTACATAATTTTTGTAATACTTTGCGCGATTTGCGCGCGATTATAAAAGCTTTTCGCGGTACGACCCCCATAATTCATATGATGTCGACTGGAAAATGTTTACAACACCAGAAGAAGATTGCAGGCAGACGCAGTCACAAGGAGAGTGAGCAAGGGGGGGAAGGGGAAGGGGAAAGGGAGTCACAGGAGCATCAACACAACTCAGCATCTGAGCTAGCGCCATTATCGTTTTTGGGCGTCCTTGCCACAGCTCCATTTATATGGTATGTCTATCGAGGCAAGGAGTAAAACATCAGCAGTAGAACTCTCTCTCTCTCTCTCTATCTCCCTCTCTCCCACCCTCTCTCGCTTGCACACTTTGACGACGGCAGCGATTTTCGCAAGACAGCAAAATATTCAAATGAAAATTTATGTTTGCATTATGAATTTTTATATAGTGTTGCTTTTCGTAGGCATTTTTATGTGTCTGTGTCTGTGTCTGACTTTGTATCTGTATCTATATTTGTATCTGTATGTTATACCAACCCCGTCTAAAAGATACAGGCGAAAAGTAAGTTACGAGTCGGCGTGTGAAAAATTATTAAAATGTCGTATATAATGGCGTTTGGCCGCCTTTTTGCCAAAGTGTACAAAATTTATGTGTTTATAGCTTTCATAATTTTCAAATTATTATTGTTATTCTTTCCGCTGGCATCATCATCAGGCCTAAGTGCGTCGTCGTCAGTTGATGGGCTTCACTTAGCGCCAAACGCTTTGATTACACGACAAACCCTCGATAGGAATACTTTCAGTCCTCCTCAGTCCTCAGTCCCCTCAATTTCCTCTTCCCAAGCTACATTCATTACCTCCTACAGCTGCTGTCTTCAGCAAAAGCTTCACTTTACTTTCTTCGTCTGCTCAAAAGTAGGCAACGTCATTGACCAATTTTCCAGAGGAGTTTCCATTACCCTAAGACGGTCGTAAAACCGTCTACTCAGTCTGAGCTACTTCCACGATTTCGTAGATACTTTAAACTGCTTCCAAACTTCATTAAAAACCGCTGCAGCATTTGTATCTGCATGCGTTACACTGCTAAAAATATTGGAGCTAGAAAAATTAGAGTTACTTTTTATTAAATTTCTTGAAAGTCCTGAACCCAAGATTATTAGTTTGAATCGTCTTTTAATCTTTTTGAAATGTTTTCTAATTACTCTGTATTTTTTAAGCCTTAAAAGCTATTGATTTTTAACTATTCAAGGACTCTAAATTAGGATTTTGACTACAATATGGTACTTCATGCTAACTTCGAATATTTTTTATTAAAAAAAAATTTATCTTTAAGAAATCAATATAGAGATGAATAGAAATAGGAATCATAAATTAGGAACTTCAACTAAGAAAAATATTCAGAAAGCAAAAATTACGAAAAATCTATTTCATAAATATTTAAAAACAATAAATATTAATTAAATTTTAAACAAGATAATACACACTATATACATATCCTTGCAACAAATGTTGGATCATTTATAATTTTTGCTTACCCCAGTAGTTCTAACTTTAATTTTTTTCTTTACAGTTCCTAATTTATATTTAATTTTATTTGTATTTGTAATCTTTAAATTAATTTGCCGATTGCTTTTAGTCGTGCATAAAGAAATAAATAAAATAAAATAAATATAGACCCTCATGGATTTTCAATATTTTAAATACAAATGCGTAGACAAAATGTTAATTTTTTTTTGCTTTTTTAATTTCAAGATTATTTCTAAAATTTAATTAAAATATTAAAAAGTAAAATATGCAGAAATGAACGATATATTCTTATATTTATCTATAATCATTTATAATAAAATAAAGATCCATCTTGAAAAGTTCTGAATTTTATCAAAAATATAAAAAAAGGTTGTACAAAGAACCTCAAAATTTCTTACTAATTTATTTTGGCTTTTTCTAATGTTTGTTTTCCACATTCCATATTTTATTCCTTATTTTAATTTCCAATTTGGCATATTCTTAGTATTATTTTTTGACACTCATATTTAGAATCTTTTATTACTATACTTCTACTCTTTTGTTTTTCTTTCATAACAAGGTGAAATTAAATGATAGTTGTTAAATTGTGACCCATGTGTAAACTCGTGTCTTAATGTCCTCATAATGAAGATACAATGTTGTGCTTAGGCTTTTGGGCCAAGACTGTGTACTGACATTGGCAGTGAGATGCTTTGGAGTCGATAGATAAATCTTTTAGCAAACGGCCCAAGCAATTTATTTGTAAATGGAATCGATTAAAAAGCAATCGCTGCATGCGACTAACTTCAATTTCAGCGCTGACTTTGTCTTTCTCTCTCTCTCTCTCTATCTGCCTCTGTCTCCGTCTCTGATTCTCCCACACTTTGTATCAATTGGCTACGTTTGGAAATCCCTCTTAGAAGGCAGACGACACCTTTGTGGCGCCGTTAGTCACGTTAGAACTCTCCAAGCAATTCGGCGAGTGACAACAGCTATCTCTTTGGGCCAAAACAGCAGGTGGCCCCTTTTTGGCAGTACCAGGAGCAGAACTTCAACCCAATCCACTCTCCATGTATCTCATGTAGCCATGAGATTCGTCGTCTTAGTCTTAGCAATCAGTGCGGAGACCCTTTGCTACCACCAACATCCCCGAATCGATGATTACATCATCTTGTATTACAAATTTCTTATCGAATATATTTCGTCGATTACCCCCTTGGGTAAAATTTATTTGCTGTCATTGCGGAGCGAGCGACAGTTAAAGGATTTATACACAGAAACACAACACACACAAAGCAGCACAACACACAACACAACGCAATCACAGCCAGAGTTGCCAGCCCATTTAAAGCACAGTTTAGCTTGTTATCGTCTCTTCCATTAAACTATCAATTGAGTGGCCCTAAAAAGAATGTTGAGGTCAACTAAAGTTGCGGCTCTTCTACACTCTGATAATTTATTTTTTATTACTTTTAAATATTGAAGACATTCGAAGGTGAGTTTTAATCATGGTTTTCAATGCTAAGGGTCCCCCCTTTGAAATTTTGAAAATTCAAAATTTTAAATCTCAAGTTTTCACTTTTAATCAACTTCTTATATCATAATTAGCATAAAACCACACTTTAAACTTGATTCTGAGACCTTTCATTTTGTTGCAAAAAATCATGTGAATTTGAACAAAAATTTTGACTTGCTAAATCCGCAGTCTGACCAACTTCAAACTGTCATAACTTGATCAAAACTGAACCGATTTTCAAGCGAAATGTCATTTTTATCTTGATTTGACATTTTTATTCATTCTGCATTTAAATTTTATTAAATTCTTAAAAAAAAATATTTTCCTCTAGATTCTACTAGGTATTGATTTCGATTCTAAGGGTCCCCCCTTTGAAATTTTGAAAATTCAAAATTTTAAATCTCAAGTTTTCACTTTTAATCAACTCCTTATATCATAATTAGTATAAAACAACACTTTAAACTTGCTTCTGAGACCTTTCATTTTTTTGTAAAAAATCATGTGAATTGAACAAAAATTTTGACTTGTAAAGTTGCTTAATCAGAAGTCTGACCAAATTCAAACACTCAAAACTTTGTCAAAACATAAGCGATTTTCAAACGTCATGTCATTATAATCATGGTCTGTCCTTTAAAATCATTCTGCATTTAAAATTTAAATAATTTTGTAAACAAAATTTTTTTTCCTTTTTCATGTGGTCAACACCCAAGTCAAAAAAATTAGCTTAGCTCCATCGTGTATATTAATATAAATATAAATATTTTATGTAGAAACTTCTGTGTTGTCTATATTCCAATTCCCAACTTTTAGCATCTACAATTAACCATTTGTTTGTGCATATTTCTCAAAAAAAAAAAATAAACGCCTTAACTGTGAGGAAGGGAAGGAGGAAAAGCTGAACTGCTGCCATTTCCCGTTACCCATGCTCCGTTATCCATTTGCCCTTTACTGTTAGCCCAAAAACTGGTTCCGGGTCGGCCCTCCGCTCAGCCGGAACATCTTGTAAACATACTTAGCTGCAGCTCAGGTGTAATAAGTACGCCTTGAAGTGTGCCCCGTGCTGTGGCAGTGGCTGTGGCACGCTCCACAGTGCGTCTTGTGGGCGGAGAGGATGGGGCAAGTCTAGTAGAAGGTCAGGTTGCTGCCACAGTTTTCCCCCAACCGCTCCAGTTGCTGTTTTTTCGGCCACGCTGCTAATTTCTTTCATGTTGCTGTAGTTAAAGATGAAGCGGAAATCACCAAAGGTGGGGAAAATGGAGTTACGTCTTTAGCTTCAGCTTCAACTTCAACTCCAGCGTCACTTTTGTCGTGTATCTCTCACGTTAATTGTAAAGTGCGCGGGCAGCAGCTGCCAGGGGGCAGTTAGCCAAGGGTGGGGGGTAGGTGAGTGGCGGGGATAGGGGTAGGGGAAGCGGAAACTCTCTCAAGCACTCTCTCAAGCCACTTCATAGCCGAGTCGAGCTGAGGCTGCTTTTTATTCTGCCTCAATTTGGCCCAAGCGCACTTCGTTTACTTTTTTTTTTTTTTGCATACACTTCTGCTAAAATATAACTTGACTATATCAACAAATATGTAACTGACAAAAACTTGTTTTATATCAGAACATAATATCAAAATGGCTATATAGAAAAATAATTAAGTTAAAAAATTAAGCTATTTATATTAATGTGTGGTTCCGTGGCTCAGCTGCTAAAATCGCCGACCTATCACATAACTAGAACAGTGTATAGTCTTCTTTTGGAAGCCAGAAATTTGTCAAATTTATTATTTTTCAATAATTTGTATTTATTTTTATAAATCTTTAAGTGCTGTCTGTATACCAAAAAGTGTTGCCTACTTTTAAGGGCCACAGATTTAAAATAACTGGGTTCGAACCCTGTAACTTACCTGTTCTGCTAATTCTTGAAATGGCACTAAAAATGCTTTAAGTAGCATGTAGCGTGCTCATAGTATTAATAAAAAACGTATCAAAAAAAAAAGAAAAGAATTTATATCAATACTAACAATATTAACTTCGATGTTAAATTTTTTATGTGATATATATTTTTTAAAATTGATTCATTTAATGATATTAATCCACAAAAATGCATAACAGAATTTTTGGGGCATATAAAGGCTTTTGTCACTAGACTATTACCTCGTAAACAGGTATTTTTTTTTCAAACACAATGTCAACGGTCTACTCCCCGTGCCTTTTTCGTTATCTTTTACTAAGCGGTGCCAGAGAGACGCACAAGCACACAGTTGTTTAGGTTCTATCAGAGTATTGTTTTCAAACGCTTAAAAATTCCACTTTCTCATAAACAAAAGAAAATAATACAAGTTTTTTACAAAGCTAATCAATGTTCAAGAAATGTATACTTATATTTAAGCTTGGAGTTCAAGTCAAAGCAAATTAATCTATATTATAGCTTCACAAGAGTATTTCACATTCTTGAATATTTTTTCGCAGCTAATTTTTAACGACTTTCACGGTGGTTTTTTTTTTTTTGCGCACTTTTTTTAATTAACTGTGTACATGGAAAAGTTGTGTTTGCCAGCCAAATGGGCTGCGTCTTTGACTGCCTGACTGGCTGACATCCTGACTGGCCGCAACAGGAGTCACAGGAGTCACAGGAGCTGCTGAAGTCGACGCATTTCGTTGGCTGCAACAAACTCTCAGGTGGGTTCTGTTGGCCAGCTGAGAGCTGAGCTGAGCTGAGCGGTGTTAACCAACAGTTTGTGCCTGTGCTTTACCTGTACTCCTCTTTTGAGACGGCTTTTTTGGTTTGCTTTCATTCGGTTTGCATTGCTCAACAGCGCGTGAGCGCAAGTGGCGCTAAATGAACAGAGTAGGTAATTAAACCCTTTGCCAAGCTAATGAACTCCCTTTTTTCCCCGCCGCATGCTGTGCGTGTGTGTGTGTGTGTGTGTGTCTGTTGTGGGGTGTGCCCAAAGGAGCCACAGTTTGTTTGTTTGAGGGAGCGGACAGCACGCGCACTTTTATCTCTTAACTGCAGGTAGTACAAGCTGTAACTGTAAATATTTAAGTGCTGTCTATATACCAAAAAGTGTACCCTACTTTTAAGGGCCACAGATTTGACTTAAAGACACTTTACAAAAAGTGTTGCTTACTTTTCAGCGCAAAAAAATTTGACTTAAAGCGAATTTTGAACTGCATATTCTTCTTTTAGGAGCCAGAAATTTGTCAAATTTATTTATTTTCAATAATCTGCATGTATTTTTATAAATATTTAAGTGCTGTCTACATACCAAAAAGTGTTGCCTACTTTTAAGGGCCACAGATTTGACTGAAAGAGACTTTTCAGCGCAAAGAAATTTGAGTTAAAGCAAATTTTAAACTTAATATTCCTCTTTTGGGAGCCAGAAATTTGTCAAATTTATTTATTTTCAATAATCTGTTTTTTTTTTATAAATATTTATGTCTGTTTATATACCAAAAAGTGTTGCCTACTTTTAAGGGCCACAGATTTGACTTAAAGACCTTTTACAAAAAGTGTTGCTTACTCTTTAGCGCAAAGGAATTTGACTTAAAGCGAATTTTATACTGTATATTCTTCTTTTAGGCGCCAGAAATTTGTTAAAATTAATTATTTTCAATAATCTGTATTTTTTATAATTATTTGTGTGCTGTCTATATACCAGTGTTGCCTACTTTTAAGGTCCACAGATTTGACTTAAAGAGACTTTACAAAAAGTGTTGCTTACTTTTCAGCGCAAAGGAATTTGACTTAAAGCGAATTTTTAACTTTATATTCCTCTTTTAGGAGCCAGAAATTTGTCAGATTTATTTATTTTCAATAATCTGTACTTATTATTATAAATATTTAAGTGCTGTCTATACACCAAAAAGTGTTGCCTACTTTTAAGGGCCACAGATTTGACTTAAAGACACTTTACAAAAAGTGTTGCTTACTTTTCAGCGCAAAGGAATTTGACTTAAAGCGAATTTTTAACTTTATATTCCTCTTTTAGGAGCCAGAAATTTGTCAGATTTATTTATTTTCAATAATCTGTACTTATTATTATAAATATTTAAGTGCTGTCTATACACCAAAAAGTGTTGCCTACTTTTAAGGGCCACAGATTTGACTTAAAGACACTTTACAAAAAGTGTTGCTTACTTTTCAGCGCAAAGGAATTTGAGTTAAAGCTAATTTTGAAATGGTTTAATCTTCGTTTACGCACCAGAGACTTGGCATATTTATTAAAATCTTCAAATAAATTTAAATTTAAAGCAAAATTTGATTTCTTTTAAGAAAATAAAATTTAATTAGTTCAAAATGTAGAGAAAAATGTATAACAATAAAAATATATGTTTGAATAGAATTGAACCAAGGTTCGAACCTAAAACTTGGGTTCAGGCGGTATGTAGACCTATTCGCCTATATGGTTCGAACCGCCGAATCGAACCCTTAACAAAATTTTGGAGGTTTGCAGCCTTGATTTACTGTCACTAAACTGTATTTATTTTCATAAATATTTTAGTGTTGGGTTTATACAGAATTTATAAGACGAATTTACTAAATATGTTGCTTATGTCTATGTGCAAGCAACTAATTATTATTATTATTTTTTTTATTAAAAATATTATGAAATTTTTACAAAGGATGAGTGTCCAGAAATAATTATTATTTAGTATTTATTTTTAAACCAAATTTGATAGCTGAAGTTACCTTAAAGTAAATAGACAAAAATTTAAGTTTGAAAAACATTTAAATTTATTTCAAGAATATGTATCAAGTATATTTTTGGCATTTTTAAACATTCTTGAAATAATTTGCAAGGCTTAAAGTGAATATACAGGAGTCGTAACAAATAATGTTGCCTACTTTTGAGGGCAAAATCTTGTGCGTTGCAACTTTAAGCGCAAATGCAGCGTGCAAACTTGGAGTTATAGCTAGTGAAAGAGCAAGCAAATCAAGAGAGAGAGAGAGGGAGAGAGAGAGAGTGTAGACAGAGAGAGCAGCAGGCAAGTGGCAGAGAGTGTGAGAGAAAGTCATTTGTTCTCCGTCATTCGCTTGTGCCCAACGGCCACTTGCTGTATTCCATTTTGGGACGCCAGGCGACGTAATGAATGTGTGTGTGCTTGTGTGTGTGTGTGTGTGTGTGTGTGTGTGTGTGTGTGTGTGTTAGCTACCAGCTAGATACATTGTGAAGTCGCCCTGTCCCGTCTTGCCCACAACTCGCATATGAATATGAATTTTATCGAGATTCATGGCAGATGATAATTTTCCCTTGATAACTGTAAACTCGTCTATAGCTCGAAGCGAGGTTGTTGCCAGAATACTAGCTAGCCTTGTCTGCGTTTGGGCCACACACACACACACACACACATAGAAAAGAGTGTGAGTTCTACATGGGAGTTAGCTGGTTACATGGTGTTGAATTTTTTGATCGGGGGGGTTAGGTCAGCCCACAGCTAGAGCGCAGGGAGTGTGGGGGGGGGAAGGGGTAGTCACTCATTTCATTCATTTGGCGTCGTTCATTTCCTTGTGCATTCATTTGCCTTCATAAAATATAAACAGCGTATTAAAATGTATGAATATACCAAACACAAATCTCTCCGCTCTCCATACAACAGCTAATGTTGATAAGTGAAGTTATGACTTTGCCTTTGGCCCAGCCAGACAAGGGGATGGGGATGGAGAGAGTTGAAGGGGGAACTCTATGGAGTCTGCTGCTCCGAATCCTTGGCACACACATGTGTACAACTCTATATTGCCATTTTTGGTTGATTTTTTGGCATAGAAGCCAATCTGTGAGCATTTCATTAAAATTATGCATACTGCTTCTCGCAACTTCTCTATGCTTCTCCCACTCACTGGCTTTGTCTGACTTTCTATTAGCATAACAAGCTCAATTTTGATAAATTAAGTGTTTATCCATTCACGTCGGAGCTGCAAATTTCAAGTGTTCTGCACTAATTTGAATCACTTGGCATTTCGTCCACTTGCCGCTTTACCGCTAGCATTTTTCACCTGACACTACCACCCAAAAAAAAAAAATAAAAATGTAGGGTTGGAGCTGTTGACAGCTCAAATATGCCCTAACCCTGTGCTGCTTTATGCCTGCCCAGGGCTGCCTGTTGACCTTTCGCCTCGTCGACGCTCCACACACCCAAAAAAAAACGAAATGTTCCTGGCCGCATATGCAAATCAGCTCAACAACATTTCCGGGGCAAACTCAACTCGACTCGGACCTCATTCAAGTGCATGCGGTTAGCGTGCTTTGAAGTTAAAACTCAATTACGCAAAATTCTCACACGTTGGCGCCCAACGTGGGGAGCAAAAAAATGAAGTTGGACTGAGGTTACAACCGCGAGCATTTGATGTGGGTTGCAATTGGTTGTGGGACTCAGCTGTAGCATCAAATTGCAACCGTTTTAGCTATCAAGAATCAAGCAAACATCTGCTTCGTTGCCCATAAAAAACCATTTAGCTAATTGCCTGCTTAGCCTGACTTTTTGGTCAGCGTTAACGTTAACACGCCGGCGAAC
Organism: Drosophila innubila; assembly: GCF_004354385.1. NCBI lineage: Eukaryota > Metazoa > Arthropoda > Insecta > Diptera > Drosophilidae > Drosophila > Drosophila innubila. The sequence goes on along the minus strand of NC_047626.1, from coordinate 3,201,703 downwards.
ACACGGCGATCTGGCAACACCTGGCATTACCTTGCCTCCAGCTGCTAGCCTTAAATGACTTTCCATTTCACGGCTGAAAGCCGCTTTATTTTATTTGCCACGCTTTTATACATATATTTCACTTATTAGCTTTTTTAAGTAGCTTTTTTTTTTTAGACTTCTTATAGAGTGTTGGCATTTAGTGCTAAAGCGGCTTAAATAGCTAGAGATTATCGGTTCTACATTATATTTTAATCTTCAACTGCAAGCAAAGTTGAGAAAGTCAGAGAGTTTTCTTAAGTCTCTGCTAAATTGCCATTGATAGTTCATAAGTTTTGCTATTAAGAGTTGAAAACCCTTTAATTAGTAGAGACTAACGGCTCTGTTAAATAGATGTATGATTTTTCAGTCCAAAAAATATAGCGTAATATCAAGAAAGCAAGAGGAATTTCTCTCTGAAGTTATCTGCATCTTAAATGACTTCACTAGTTACTTCTAAGCAGTCAAATTTTAATGACAAAGATTTCGTTTTATTTAAAAGCTTCCACAAAAGTGTTATATTAAATTGTAACTGCTCAGACACTTTTGTGTTTTTGCTTAACAAAAAAGCCTTAACAAAGTGTTTAGTCAAATTAGAAATCGTTTTCAGTTTTAGAAAAAGAAGACTGCTTTTTTTTTTTTTTTTTACTTATTTTATTTTACTTAGTTTTTATAGCCTACTGTTACTATTAATAGTAACTTATACTATAGTGGCATATTTAATTAAAGACTGCTTTAAAAATATTTACTGTTTGTAATTTGAGACCTTCTTGATATAAGCTAAATACAACTTAGCTGACATTGAAGTCTAGCTTTTTATAGCCAATCAATGAGCTGATTTGTAGCTGAATATAAGCTGGTCATGCTTTAGCTCTGGCATTATGTATTCCATATCCATACAAGCCTTGTGGATTAGCTAAAGCTAAAGGCACAAAAAAAAAGAAGAAGAAGCAGAAAAAGAGGCTGAAGAATGAAAGAAATCGCATATCTAAAAAGGCGTGAAAATAATTTGCATAAATTTATGGCCTTTGATCGCTTCAATTGCTGCACAGAGCTCGAAACTAAGGGCTGGGCGGGAAAAGAAAGGAAGGGAAGGGTGAGGAGGGGAAAGGAAGGTGTAGGGGTAGCAGCATTTAATCGACGGCCGTCATGGGAACGAGGTTTTTGGGGGGGGCCAGGCCAGCAAAAAAGGCGTTGGCAACGTTTTAGGGATGCGCTGCGTGTGAAGTGTTTACGTTGCTGCTGCCACGCCCACCCCCCAACAGAGTACGCCTCTTCAACATGGTTGCAGTCAATTCAAAAACGAGCGGAGTATGGCAAGAAGTCTGAAGGCATTCTAATTTGTCGCCATCGTCGATGCTGTTGGCTGAGCTTTGTTTGCTGCCAGAACAGAGAAAGAGGGAACAAAGGGGGGGGCTGGAAAAGGGGATGTACTGCAACTTTGAAGTGCTCTGTGGGGCAGTACCATGGGTGTTGTTGTTGTTGGGCTCCACTTGAGCCGCCTAAAATGGCACTTTAGTGCCTTTTGGGGCGTGTGAAAACAAAGGCGCCAAGTGTCGTGTAGCGCATTGAGTGGCGACACTTTGCCAAACCCTCTGGACCCCTCCCCCCCTCTATAATGTCATACCCTCACTGCTGTCCCTGTCCCTGTCCAGTCACTGAGACTCTGGGCTCTGGCAATTTTCAACGTTAAGCATCTTGAAAATTGTGTCAATTTGTTGAAAATGTCGCTAGAGAATTTTGTGGCATGATTTTCGTTTACAAGTATATTTGGCATTTTTAGACCCAGTACTTAAAAAAAGTACAGGGGTCTATTGGGTTTGTTTTAACGAATAAGTGCGTAACAGGCAGATGGAGGCGTGGCAGACCCTATAAAGCATATACATTCTTGAGCAGCATTAACAGCCGAGTCGATATAGCAATGTCCGTCTGTCCGTCTGTCTGTCCGTCTGTCTGTCCGTCCGTATGAGCGCCTAGATCTCAGAGACTATAAGAGATAGAGACACCAAACTTGGTATGTAGGTTCCTCCATATTGCAAGCAGTTGAAGTTTGTTTCAAAATTCCGCCACGCCCCCTTTTTCGCCCACAAATCGCAAAAAAAAAATTTCATATCCAAATTAGAAGAACAATTTAAAAGCTAGTGACACCAAAATTTGGTATGTAGATTCCTCTATCTTGCAGGCAGGTCAAGTTTGTTTGTTTTTTGAATCGGACCACTATATAGCGCCCATAGGAACAATCGGTCGAAAATCAAGTTTTAGTATGAAAAACTTTTTTGTTTTATGAGATATTTAAAGCAAACTGATACAATAAGCATATGACTTGGTTTTATATATTCTGTCCAAAATTGGTTCAAATCGGACCACTATATCATATAGCTGTCATAGGACCGATCGGGCGAAAATCAAGTCTTAGTATGAACAACTTTTATGTTTTATGAGACATTGTAACCAATATGATAGAATATGCATTTCAGTTAACTTAACATTTTTTAGTTTTTTCCATTATTAGTTTTTGACATAGTAAGTACGGGGTCTCCGACAGTCGAGTATTCTCGACTGTAGCACCGGCCGACTAGTTTTATACTCCACTTGTTGTTGTTATTGTTGTTGCTTTTGTTATTACCAACAAGTGGCAAACTTTTGGCACTGCGGTGCATGCAATATCAGTTCAAAGTACAGATCAGGCCTACCAAAAAAAAAAAAAAAAACAAAATAAAAGTATGCTACATAAAAAGTAAATATCAATCTAGTTCACATGCCAGGGTGTGTGCCAAGGGGGGTGGGTAAAGGGGGGGGACAGGTCGGAGGGAGGCTGCTGCGGTGGTGAGGACACATGAAAATGAGTTTTTCGTTACGTTGGAACCGCAACTTATGCTTTAAAGTGGATGTTACGAGCATGTTGAAATCCAAGTGACCGAAGGCGTTTTTTACACAGCAAGAAACAAAATATATCATTTGCATGTCTGTATGTAATTTTGAGCTATGTATTCGACATATTATTGTTAAATTAAGACTTAGACTACTACTAAGACTACTAACTGATCTAATTTGATTCTTCTGTAGTTTTTTTCTATAGTTTTCCATATTTAAATTGTTTTGTTTTAAATTTTTAGTTTTAATTTTACATGTTTTTATAGTTTTATATTAATGCTTAATTTATCGTCATTTTCTAATATCATTTTAAATTTTATATAACTGTGGATCACATAAGACTTGCTCATAATTGACATTAAATTAAAAAAAAAAAATCCAATTGTTTTTTTTTTAACTTTTTAGCTTTAATTTTAAATTTTTTTATACTTTTATCTACTAATATAATATCATTTAAAATTTTATACAACTTTGGATCACATAAGAATTGCTCATAATTGACATTAAATTAAAAAAAAAAAAAAAATACAATTGTTTTGTTTTCAATTTTTAGTTTTAATTTTAAATTTTTTTATACTTTATTTTAATGTTTAATTTATCGTCTTTTTTCTAATATCATTTTAAATTTTATACAACTGTAAATCAAATAAGAGTTGGTCATAGTTGACATTAAATAAAAAAAAAATAAATAAAAATGCAATTGTTTTGTTTTAAATTTTGAGTTTTAATTTTACATTTTTTATACTTTTATTTAATGTTTAATTTATCGTTTTTTTCTAATATCATTTAAAATTTTATATAACTGTAGATCATATAGGAATTGCTCATAATTGACATTAAATAAAAAAAAAAAAATGCAATTGTCTTGTTTTAATTTTACATTGCTTTATACTTTTATTTTAATATTTAATTCATCGTCTTTTTTCTAATATTATTTTAAGCTTAATAGAACTGTAGGTCATATAAAAATTGGTCATAATTGACATTAAATTAAAAAAAAAAAAAAAAAAAAAGAAGTGCATGCATCGATAATAATAAAATAATAAAATCTTACAGAACCCGAAAAACAAAATATTTGCAGAGAGCCAAATGAAATATACTGCTTGAGTCAAGTATTTTGTGCTTGGTTTGAGAAAATCCGGTATTAGCATAATTCTGATACTGCATAGAATTGATTTTGAATCAGGACTACGAGCTAATTTTTGGCAGTGTACACTCCTGAGCTGACGTAAAGCCCGCCGCAGCCACAGCCGGACCCGGCCCGAACCGGAAGCCCACTCACACACACACACTCACACACACACACACACAGGGAGTAAAAGACCAACATACGTGTAAGGGGCAAATGAGACAACAAACGAGCGAATGAATGAAACAGCTGTGTCCATTTCCTTTCGACGACTTTCGCTTGTTTTTAACCCAACTCCAACTCCAACTCCTTCCCCTTCTTCCCACTATCTACCGAATTGAGCCATTGCTGGACACACATTAACACACATTGTGCGTTGTCCTTGTGTCCAGCTTGTACACAGAAAAAATTAAAACAAGCTCGACAAAAAAAATGAAATAAAAGAGTGGCAAAAAAAAAAAAGGAGGCAGCTACTGCACAAAACTTCTATCCAAATGTGTGTAAGGGTTGTGTGTGTGTGTGTGTGTGTGTGTATTTGAACGGGTGTGTTTGTCCTTTTTACGAAAATCTGATTAAAATATTTGAGTTTGCCTTTTAATGTGATTTTTGAGCATAATAAAAAGCCAAGTTTGAAGCCAAGCCAAAAGCAAAAAGTTCACAAAATCCAACCCAACTACATGCCCCTTCCAATTCTCCAACTCCAAATCCAACTCCACCTCCACCTCCATCTTCACTTCTGTCTCTTTCTTTGTGCCCGTCGCCGGACCCGTGTCCATTTGGTCAGTGGTCCGCCGTAAAGAATATGCGAGTGCGATTCCTCTCAAAAGGGTTGCTAAATGTAACTGCTGCTTGCTTAGTTTTTTAAGGCATTCGCTGTCCTTTTGCAGTGTATCTCTTTGAATACCCTAGGCAAAATCAAGAGCGAGTAGATGCACGCAAATATCGCACAATACTTTAAAGTTGTTGCTTAAATAATTGAAATATTTAATATTGTTGAAGATATAAAATAAAGCGAAAAATATGACACTTTGTACATTTATTATTTATGTATATAAAAATCTTTGTCCTGACTCACTGAGTGACTGAATTAAAGACCATTGCACAGCTCAAACCATACGACATAGAAGACTGAAATTTTCACACAATATAGATGAGACAAAAGATACAAAATAAAGCGAAGAATATGACACTTTGTATTCTCTTTGCTACTGTGATTGCTCAAGCAAATCACATTATAAATACTTGATAAAGAAGTAAACAAATAATTTTTAATTGCACTTATTTCCTTTTGCTTATTACAACCTTATGTTATTTTAGAGCGCTTGTACTAAGGTGATATTCTAAGTTTTTAATGCTCAGACACTTTCGAGATTTTGCTCAGCATATAACACATGAAAGATGACAGAAACTTACCTAATAAAAGTGTTTACAAGCTAATTATTTATATATTTATTTAATCATTTATTTATTTAAATTAATTAAATATCTTTTCATTTATTTTTTTAATTTATTTATATGTTTATTTAAGAAGACCGTTTTAAAAGCATTAATCTAAGAATACTTTTGAGTTTTTCTATTACCACAACTTCCTAATAAATTCATTCGTTTAAATTCGCTTGTCTAAAGAGTATCTTTAAGTCTTTTCTCTCTTTTAATATAATACAAATTGTTGCCATTTGTTGCTTGACATTTGGAACTTGGCTTTGGAGTGAGTGAAAGCAGTGAAAGTGAAATGGAATGTGGTGAAAGAACTCTTATGCCCTTTAACAATTGAAATTGAAATAAAACAAAAATAAATTTCATGTAATGAGCAAAAATCGCTGGGACAAAAGGATGTAAATTAATCGATAGATTGCAGGCTGTTAATGCTTTGGTTGAACCACACTCGAACCACCGAACCACTCGAACCACTCGAATCACCCGCACCACTTGAACCACCCAAAAACCAGCTGCCTCTCTGCTCATGTGAACTTAATTAATTAAAGCCCACGGCCGACAGCTGCTGGACCCAAAAATGCCTTAAAAAACGTACCAAAAAACGAAACGAGAAATCACTCAAGTGTTCATTAATGCAAATCAGTGCCCATGTCTCTAGTGGGCTGTGTGTGTGTCCCGGAGTGTGGCGGGGGAAGCATAGATAAGAAGCGGGGGTAGTAGTATCTGTCTCGCATTCTGTGTGGTCCTTAACACCCTGGAATAAAGCCTAAGCAAGTTGTTTTAATTAATGAGAGTGAGGAAAAGAAAGAGATATATTTTCATTTCAAAGTTCAATTCGTTATGCGCGCACTACAATCGCATAGCTTAAGATATTGCCCTGATTTTTCACATATACACAGCATAATACATTTTTTTGATGTTCTGAATATTTCATAATGATTGGTTGAAAAACAAGAAAGTTATGAAATCATATATTGGCTATAAAGTGCCACAGAGGAAAGCTGCAATTGTAAGCAGTTAAAAGTAAGCAAAAACTGCATTAGTATGTGTCTTGACACACATAGCTAAAAAATACTCAAGTTAATTCATTGTAGAACCCTACCTTTTCACTTTTCTACTTCCAGGGTATCTGTTAGTCCATAATAATCAACTTGTTGCTTGTCCATCATAATTTCTTGGGCTGCGTTTTCTTTGCTTCCTTTTTACTTGACGTTTGTTTGTTAATTTGTGAAAATATCCCCCTGAACTTTGGGAGACTGGAGATGGTTGTTGAGTTGAGGCGAAGGGGGCGTGGTTGGAGCTTCTGTTGATAGCTTAGTTTGAAGGCTGCAGCTCTGTGTGCCCATGTGGCTATAATTTGTTGACGTTTGACTTTGTGCGTCTAATTGTGGGCTACGTGGCAACACAGTCCCCACTCCCTAAGACGAATGCACTGCAATAGAGATGGAAACAGGGAGTGCGAGTGGAGAGTGGGGAAAGGGGAAAGGGGGGTTTGGTTAGGCAGACCGCTGGTCACTTTGATGTGGCGCCGCTGTGGGAAACGCGTAATTTACTTGTTATTTATTTTTTGATATCAACTTTTTTTTAAATCTTTCTTTTTTCTCTCTTGATTTATAAATAGAAAATTTTGCTTGTCTTGCCAAGCGACACGCTAATGAACTGATTATGCAGTTGAGAGGAAGAGAGTAGGAGAAGGAAAGAGAGAAACAGAGATTACACTAAGAAAAAAATTAAGATTTTCGTACTTAAACAGGGAATATTCAAGTATAAACGCTGTCCAGAGCTGTCTGAATTCGGAATTTCCCAAACAGAGTACATGCTATACCGGAACTCTTGAGCTGAGAATATTCTGGTATACTTTAAGTAAGTTTTGGGATTGGGTCAAGTCTGTAAAAGATTTCATTTTTAGTACCGGAACTGAAACCGTAACCGAATAAAAATTCTCTGTCAAGAACCGAATACCGAAACGTTTGTACCACTACGGTTGTGGTAAAGTTGCTAGGTCAAAGAGTTGTCCAACTGTCATAACTTGATCAAAACTGAATAGATTTTCAAACGGAATGTCGTTTTGATCATGATTTGGACTCTGAATTCATTCTGTATTCAAAATTTGTTCATTTAGAAAATTTAATTATTTTCGACCCAGATTCGGTTTCGATGGTAAGGGTCCCCCCTTTGAAATTTTGAAAATTCAAAATATTAAATCTCAAGTTTTCACTTTTAATCAACTCCTTATATCGTAATTAGTATAAAGCAACACTTTAAACTTGATTCTGAGACCTTTCATTTTTTTGTAAAAAATCATGTGAAATTGAACAAAAATTTGGACTAGTAAAGTGGCTAAATCCGCATTCCGACCAACTTCAAACTGTCGTAACTTGATTTAAACTTAGTCGATTTTCAAGCGGAATGTCATTTTGATCATTATTTGGCATATTAATTTATTCTGCATTTAAATTTTATTAAATTCTTAAAAAAAATATATTTCCTAGATTCTACTAGATCTTGATTTCGATGCTAAGGGTCCTCCCTTTGAAATTTCGAAAATTCAAAATTTTAAATCTCAAGTTTTCACTTTTAATCAACTCCTTATATCGTAATTAGTATAAAACAACACTTTAAACTTGATTCTGAGACATTTAATTTTTTTTTTTAAATCATGTGATATTGAACAAAAATTTGGACTTGTAAAGAGGCTAAATCCGCATTCCGACCAACTTCAAACTGTCATAACTTGATTAAAACTGAACCGATTTACATGTGGAATGTCATTTTGATCATGGTTTGGCCTCTTTATTCATTCTGCTTTCATATAGCAATTCTGTAGTCAAAAAAAACTTTGTTGTTTTCGTAGATATCTTAACCAAACTTACTTGTACATTTATTATTTATGTATATAAAACTCTTTGTCCTGACTCACTGATTGACCGACTTAAAGACCATTGCACAGCCCAAACCATAAGACATAGAAGACTGAAATTTTCACACAATATAGATGAGACAATTAAGTTGGTTTAAAATCGAACAATTATATCATATTGCTGTCAGATAAAAATTCAGTCAGAATTTTAAATTTAACATCATTACATACTTAATTTAAGGGTTTTAGTACACATTTATATAAAATTGTAATGACAAAATAGCATAAATTCAAGTGCGAACGTACTCAAAGTTAGGAAGGCATATTTTTTCGAGTGTATGGTATTGGGAATAGCAATAGCTGTGATAATGCTAAGAGGGTAGACAACTTGCTTGGCTTTCAAATGCAAATCTCAGCTAAGCACACACATAGAGAGTAGGCAAAAGAGAGAGAGGGATAGAGTGAGAGAGAGGAAGAGAGGTAGATAGACACACTTAAGTTGTAGCTAGAGATTACACTTGCCCTTAGGCATTTACGGAGCGTAAGTAAGTGCCAGAAGTGGAATATTAATTTCCTTGGACCGCATCTTTTGGACGCATCTTGCGTGGGGCACCCATGCGTGCCACACCACTGTGCGTCGGTGTGTGTGTGTGTGTGTGTGTCCAGGACAGCACTGTAGTTGTTGCTGCTGCCACAGAAAGGCCACTGGGAATGTTGATAGTTGAAAATTCGTTAATGGTCACTGAGCACTCCGTTGCTCAAGCAACAACAACAACAACAACAACAACAACAATCAGAGCAACAACAACAATCACTGAGAACAGCAACAACAACAATTTACCAACTAGAAATTCGAAATTCAGTCAGTTGCCAGTGCAAATGACTTGCTAGCTAGCTCTCTCTCGCTCTCTCTCTCTCTTGCTCTCGCTCCGTCTCTGTCTACACACATATGTGCACATATTTTGGGCAAGTTAAAGTTCTTAGAAATCCTTGAGTGCACACAAAAACAAATAAACAACGAAATAGACAAACAAAATGGTCACCCTAAGTTCTTTCTGGGGGTTGGGGTAGGTGTAGGGGGTTGGTGTTTTACAGGGGTCACTCAATGGTAGGGTTACGACCGCTTGGGTGCTCGGCCATGTACTGTGGTTAATTTGTGTGCTTAAAAGCGCTTTACAACATTGTTGTTGTTGTTGTTGTTGTTGCTCTTGTTGTTGTTGCTGTTGTTATACCAGGAAAAGTCCAAGTTAGTAGAAGGAAAAGCAGAAGGAACTCGACTTGGAACTGAAGTTGGAGTTGGAGTTGGAACTGGAGTTGAAGTTTAGAGTCGGAGTCGGTCAGAAGCAGCGTTCCAAATTTATGTGCATTGCAAGTGTCAAACTATTGCCACACACACACACACACACACACACACACACACACACACACACACACACACACATATATATTTGAACAGTATATGTGCGCCTGCAACTTATGCTAAGGAATTTTCAATTTTCTTAAGCAACACGAAGCGCACAGTGGGGCAAGCATCTACAAATTGAAAGCAAAAAAAAAGAATTTAAAACCAACTTCCACTCACTTTGAAAAATATATGTAACGTTGCACTTTTTTAACAAATCAGCTATTACATACAAGTTAATCTACATTAATAATAATAAAATTAAAGCAGTATTTGTAGCTAAATCATAGACATAAATATAATAAACAAAAACTAATTCATATTGTAATAATTTTTTTAATTTTAGAATATACTTAAGTATATTTTAATTCAATGCTAATTCTTTTTTGTTAGCTGTAATTTTTTTTTAGTCTTAATTATGTCTAAAAATCGATGTCACCTAATAGTAACTAGTGTCTTAAATTATAATCGTCACATAATAGTGACTAATGTCTTAAATTTTCATCGTTAGCTTGTAGCACTAGGAATCAAGGCTGCAAACCGCCAAAATTTTGTTAAAGGTTCGGTTCGGCGGTTCGAACCATAGAGCAAGACATCGGTTTGGTTCGCGAATTGGTTTAGATGGCCCCTGAACCCAATGTTTGGGTTCGAACCTTGCTTCAATTTCATACAAAAAAATATTTTTATTGTAATACATTTTTCTCTACATTTTGAACTAATTAAATTTTTTTCAAAAAAGAAATCAAATTTTGATAATACATTAAATTTATTTGAAGATTTAAATATGACTTATTTTAATCCGAAGTCTTAAATAATTGCGTAACATTAGAAAACTATAAAATTTATGTAATTTTTTTTTTTTTTTTTAACCGAACCTTTTATTTTTTGAAAGCGGTTCGGTTTAGGTTCGGCTTCTCAAAGTAAATAATTTGATGGGTTCGGTTCATGATCCGGCTCGGGCTGCTTATAAGCCCGAACCGAACCGGTTCTACGAGGTTCGGTTCAGAACCGGTTTGCAGCCTTGCTAGGAATCAAAGTAAATAAATAAAACTTGAAAAATTAGTTAGCTTTTTCATACTTAAAGCTACTAATTAGAAAAAATATGAAAAAAAATTAGATTTTATTGATGTTTGTTAAGATTTTCAACATTCTCTCCAAGTTTATAATAACTGTGGTTAAAAAAAAAAGCATTATTGACTCGAAAAAAACGAAAAAAATTATTAGTGAAAAAAATAAAAGTAGAAAGAGCCAATGTAATAATTTTGTTTGAGAGTAAAAATATTTTAAATATTTATGAAAGTTTTATTTTAATAGACAGCACGATCTTCCTTTTTTTTAGCGACTGTTTTATCAGTTAATAAAAAAAAGAAACTGAATTTTCAGCGAGGGTTTCTTTCATAAATTAGCATGCCAAGTTTATAGAATGTGGCCCACTGTGCGAGGACATCGCATATGTGCATGCTGGAAACGACATATAGAGAAGGCAGAAACAAAGATAAGATAGAGACAAAGTGGGAGATAGTAAGCAAGAGAGAAGGCAGCACTAACTCAAGACAGACATCTATCTCAGTCGCACTGTGGGCAAAATGGATGACTTTAAATTGAAATGCGATTACATGACCAGGACACGCATTTAGAGGCGGCTTATTCCACCAGACAACAACAGGCTGACTGGTCAGGTCAAATGCTGGACAGGACAAAGGAAAGGACGAAGAGCTCGAGACAAAGTCGAAGGAGTTGTACAAGTCGAAGGCGATTGTTTAACTTGCCTGGCTGAATCGCTGGCATTTCCGCATCGACTTGAACTACCAAAACTTTATGCCAGCTGCGTGTCCTGTGAGGTCCTTTGAATCCTGTGAGTCCTGTGTGTCCAGCGGCTCGTGTCTCATGTCTCGTCGCTGGTCTTAAATTTCATTAGTTTTAGTTTTAGTTTTATTGCAGGCAAATTGTGTCTACTTTTCTGCATGCATATGCATAAAGTACCGACGACCGTCTTTCCACTTAAAGGTACTGCTCTCAGCTTTAAAGAAAATCCAACGCAGGAAAAAGGCAAGAATAAGTAGGCAAGAAAGGGAGGAAAAAAAAGTGTCTTAACATAAATCGAGGGCGCTAGGGCGTCATGATTAAGGGGTTCGCTTCTTGTCGCTTCTAATTTTTATTTTCATTTTCATTATTTTTCTCGCGATATATTTTTTTGTTGTTGTTTGGCTGGTATCCCGCGGATACTTCCGCTTAACGGTTACATTTATAATTACATTTTAATTAGATTCATTCGGCTGTAAAGTGTCCCTTTGTGTGATTTCGCCGCCTGGTCGCCTGGCTGCTTAATGAACGTATCCTTGAATCTAGTCTCAGTCTCTGTCTCAGTCTCTGTCTCAATCTCAATCTCTGTCTCAGCCACGAATCTCGAACTCTACCCCAGTCCACAATTTCGGCCAACGCCTTGGCCACAACTTTGAGCTTTGGGCAGCCCGCGCCTTTTCATTCGATTTCCAATTTGTTCTTTTTTTGTCGCCTTCCTTTGCTGAGGTTATTCAACATTTTCTATTCAGCTTGTGACGGTAAAAAAATTCACTTTGGAAACTTCTTAATTCCTTATGCACTTTTTCATTATTTCTAAGTGAATGAACCTTTCATATAAATAGAACCTCAGCTTGAGAAATAAGTGGGTTCGATTTCTTGTCATATTATTCATAAATGTGTTTATAGGTTAGGTTAAGCCGGACATAGGCCAGTAGGGCCCTTAGTGCTCCGGAAAATGTGCTTATAAGTTGCTTATAAAAAATAGATACATTTAAAAAAAAAATATTCTTCTTCAGCTATGTATTTTCCAAAATAACGAAAAGAGCTCAGTGAGTCAAGTGAACAACTTTGTGCCCAGCTCAGGTCTAATATTTTTCCAATTCATTATGTTATCCCAAAGATGGATTTTGTAATAAAGTATGACAACACTAACAAATTTAAATTTGGTATAGTTCTGTACAAAGGAAAAATAAAATAATGAGATTATTATGTCTTAAAGTTTGCCATATTTTCGTTGAGAACTTACTCACGATTTCTGAAGTGTATTGTATTATTTAAACATAATGATTGGAAACTTAATTGATCTGTTTCTTATTTCGCACAAATTATCCAACACTTCACTTGAACTATTTCTTGTGATTCTTTATTTTCAATGTTTTCATTACTTTTTATTCTCAAACTATCAAGTAAAAATTTTTTCTTCTTAAACAATTTCCTTTACTCACTTATTTTATGCATTTAAGTTCCTACCTTTCTCTTTACTTAAATGTTTTGCTAAAAGAGTGTTTTTCATTCGTCTATATCCTTTTAAATTTCACTCGCTTGTTTTCTGGTTATTTATTTTTTTTATTTTGTATTTTGTATTTTGTTCATCTGCTCATTTGGTTCGTTGCCTTTTTAGTTATTCCTTTCGTGGGCAGCTGCATTTTTAATGACTCTGATTTATTAATGGCGGGCGGCTGATTAAAGCCTATCCGCTGAGCAATGTTCAACCCCCTCCCCTTTTTCTCCTGCCCCCTTTCACAAAAATCCCCCTTGAAATATCTAAATTGGAGCATGTTGACTGCGTCTTCGACCTGGCAACAGGACAAGAGCAAAGGAACGAATCAGTTTGGCAATAGAAAAAGGAAAGGAAGAGAAGAGCAGGGCATGACAACTCTTTAGCCTGGCCAAGAGGACGCGTCATGGGGCGATCTAAATACGGTTTATAACCCTATAAATATGTGGGTTGAGTTCCCAGCCAGCCAAGCTAAATCTCAGCCAGGGATTCAACTGGGCGCCCAAAACGCGACGACGTGCGACGCCGCTTAACTGTTTAATAACTTTGGCTGGTTGTCTGACAGCCTTTGGCTTTCGATGTTACCAACTAGAGATGCGACAAGACACGACACGACCAGTTACGACATGCACATGCATGCTTAAATCACTGACTGCCTTCTTAAGAGTGACAATTGAAGTTGTAGTTAGGTTCAATTGTGTAAGCAGGCACAAACACGCAAAAAATGCAACTCTAGACATGTTGAGACGTGCTCAAACGTGTTTAATTTCATTACAAAATCTTAAATAGACATGAATTATGTGAAATAGTGAAGAGTTTTGAGCTTATAAGACTCAATTGTTAAAATTCTAAAGAAAAACCATAAGTGAACGTGCATAAACATGCATGCAAATGAATGAACCTGCACAAACATGCATAAAAGTGACATTTTAACGGAATTTGGTGCTTTTTCGTGTCACGCGTGACTTAAAATCGCCTTGCCAACTCTAACATGTGTAGAGACGCCAAAAGGGGGCGACCAGGACGAACAGGACGACCAGGACGACGACTCATTGTCTCTGGGTGCGCCGGATTCTGGTCTATGGGAACGGCTTGGAAGTTCCACGTCGTTGATTTTATTAGTCTCCAGCGAACAATTCGAAAAATTTGTACGCTTTGCCCGAGAAAAATTCGCTTCTTTCTATTTTCTATTTTCTTGTTTTTTTTTTTTGCCATTTTGGCGTCTCTGCTTACCATTGTTATTGTTGTTGTTGTGGAACAGGAGACTCTAACGGGTAAACTGGAATCCAATGCCAGTCGATTTTCTTCGGAATTCCATGTCAGTTGTTTTTGTTGTTGTAGTTCCTTTGGTTTTGGTGTCCCGGGCAAAAGGATTGCGAATTACGTATTGCCAAACGTATTTCGAGCCAAGGGGGGGGAAAATTGAGGATTGAGAACTAACGACTGCATGGTTTTGGCCATGTTATATAGGCGCTGGCTTCTTCTTCTTCTGCTTCTGCTTCTTCTTCCTCAGCTGCTTCTTCTTTATCGTCGTCTAATGGCAACTTGTTAAATTGTAAAATTGGAAAACAAGTTGTTTTCGTTCCTTTTATTAGGTTGCCGCCTCAATGCGTGCGCGCCCCAAACATTTGCCACGCCTCCTCCGCCTCTTTCTACTCCTCATCCACATAGAGGCAAAACAGACATCAATTGCATTAGAGCATACACCAACCGTATCCACATCCTTTCACATCCTTATACTTATCCATAGACATACACACATTCACAATTCTCCATCCATCTCCCATCATCCATATGTACATTCGTCTGCCATGGACCATTAGCTTTAACTTTCACCACGCTTGCAGCTGATGCGCCTAAAAGCACATTATAAATTTAATCACTACTTTTTCATGTTATTATTAAGTTTATCAGTTAATTAATGTAATTTTTATAATTAAATGTCTGTACAAAACTGCCAATTTTTTTCAATACTTGCAATCAATGTCGTTTTCCTATACTTCCCCTATTTCGAAAACTTCTAGCAGTCATAACTTTGTCAAAACTGACTTGATTTTAAAGTGGAATATCAATTTTATCATTATATGAACTCGATTCTGCATCATAATTACAAACGACGATTTTTTTTCCCTCACTGTCAATTTTTCTATACCTTCGCTCAATGTCCACTTGCCCCATACATTCCTTTCGACACTTTTTCGAAAACTTCAAACTGTCATAACTTTGTCAATTCATTTTTGATTTCCTTGCGGAATATCAATTTCATCAGTATTTAAAATCTATTTTGATTCTGCATCAAAATTTTCAAATGTCAATTTTTATTAATCACTTTCCATTTTTACCATGCCTTCGATCAATGTCGTTTTTCCTGTACTTCCCCATTGACACTTTTTCAAAAACTTCTAGCAGTCATAACTTTGTCAAAACTGACTCAATTTTAATGAGAAATATCAATTTTATCATTATTTGAACTCAATTTCGATTCTGCATCAAAATTAAAAACTACGATTTTTTTTTCTCACTGTCAATTTTTCCATACCTTCGCTCAATGTCCACTTGCCCCATACATTCCTTTCAACACTTTTTCGAAAATTTCAAACTGTCATAACTTTGTCAAATCATTATTGTTTTCCTATCGGAATATCAATTTCATCAGAATTTAATCTCTATTTTGATTTTGCACTAAAAATAAGTAAATTTTTATTAATCACTTTCCATTTCTACCATACCTTCGATCAATGTCGTTTTTCCTTTACTTCCCCATTGACACTTTTTCAAAAACTTAAAACTGTCATAACTTTGTCAAAATTAAACCGATTTTAATGTGAAATATCAAGTTTATCATTTTTTGACCTCTATTTAAAATCTGCATTAAAATTGTATATTCAATATTTTACATTAACGTTCAGTTTTCCCACACTTTGATCCACGTAATTTTTTATACTTGAAACTTTTTCACAAATTTCAAACTGTCATAACTTTGTCAAACCTTAACCGATTTTCATGAGGAATTTAATTTTAATCATAATTTGGCCTCTATTTTGATTTTGCATCAAAAGTAAATTTTTTTTTCAACACTCCATTTTTTCATAAAATAATCACAAATTTCCAATTTTGGAAATCATAATGAAAATCCTTAAATAAGGAGTTTAGCTTTATTCCACGCTCTTTTAAAGTAATTATGAAAGGTAAGCCACAATTTGCAGCACATTTAGTAGTAGTAATTAATAATAGTATCAAATACTTTATTAAATACTTAGAGCACAACCTCACAATATGGATTATAATTTTGAGCCTTAAAGAGTTGCCGCCTTCTGCTGTGTTGTTGCTGTGTTGTCGCTGCGTTGTCGCTGTGGCAACTGCAACAGTTGCTGCGACAATCACGTAACGAACTTCAAAAGGTGTCGGCGAGTTGCTTTTTAATTTCAACACTCACAATCTTAGCATGATGATAATGATAATGATGATGACGAGGATGATGAGGATGTGGATGTGGATGCTGCTGCCTTGTGTCAAATAGGTCGCAGGAGTTGCTCATTTAATCGGTAGAGCAAGGAAGAGCAAGGAAGTGAGACAGGGAGAGAGTCCTTAACATCCTTAATGCCGTCTTTGATTTCAAAGTATCATTGGAACCCCTTTCAAGTGCACGGGACAGTGGCTACAACCAAAAAGCAGCTCATTTAGCCACCCTACCCTACCCCTTACCAACCCCCTTACCACCTCCTTACCACTCACTCTTGTTCCCCTCGCCTTCGAGTCGATTCGCTGACTTTTGTGTTGGCAACTTGGCTGGCATTTTTGGTTTTAACTGGATTTGCCACTAGATGAAATGTGCCACTGTACTATGGAATAAAAGTCCGACTTTTAGGCATTAACTCTAAATATTTCACTTATATAGTTTGTCTGACTAAGCTTAGACTAATGTAGAACTAAATTGTAAATTTTTTGTTGTTTGACTATAATATTTTTTTTTATTATATTTACACAAAATTTTAATTAAGCTCAAAACTTTAAATTTGACGTGAATTTAAGTTAAACTTAAGTGGATTTTAAAACTGACTCTAAGATAAAAATCAAATTTATATTCAAAAACTCTAGACACACTTAAAATTTTGTATATGTGTCACTTGAACTATAATAGAATTTATAATATATTTTGTCTTTTAATTTGAACTTGTCTTTACCCCCTTCTCAGTTTACATGGCAACTCTAAATAAAAAAAAACTTTTTATTTTATGTAGAGTATTTAGATTTCGAAAATACAAAATACGAAAACACAAAAAAAATTGCATTTACGTAAAAGCAAATGTCGGGAGTTTGTTCCATAGTGCACTGTGGATGTTGGGGCAACTGTAAAGTCGATAGAGGCTACAGGAAAGGGGGTGAGGTCCGTAGCTGGTGTCATAAAGCGTCAACGTCCTTGGTCTCTTGTGTCTTCTTCTTCTGCTGTGTCTTCTTCTCATCTTGTTTTTGTGTTGTAAGTTGCATACAACGACTGATGGACAACTTTGTGGTTGTACGAGTAATGCTGACGCTCACTGTGACTGTGGCACGTAATTAGCTGCCACTTGCGAGGCTGAACAAACAGACAAACAGACAAACAAACAAATAAACAGAACAAAAACTGAAAAGTGCAAGACACTAAAAATGGTCAAAGTGAAAATGCGATAGGCGAAATGTGGGAAATGGGAAATGTGAATGGAATTTTCGAGTTTGTCCAGCAATGTGAGTAGGGGGTATGGAAGTGGGAGAAGGGCAGAAGAAGGGAAAAAGGGGAAGGGGGAGTTTGTATTCTGCGTTGTGCGTGCAACGAACTTTTTGCCTTCGTTTTCATTAATTTGGGATAAATGAAAACCAAAGCCACATGCGTGTCTGCCTTCCCCCTCCCCCCCATCACTCTCTATGTGTGTGTATGTGTGTGTGTGAAAAGGTTTTTAGCAACCCCCACCCACCTCTCCACACACTTCTTCTTCCCTCTCTCCTTGAGTCTGTGCCCTCGCACAGCATTGATTAAGTCTCAATAATAAAACAAACGAAACGAAACGAAATAAAATAAAATAAAAGCCTCCAGGCAAAAGAAAAGTACAAAACAAAAAAAAAAAAGAATCAGGAAAAATTCCAATTTGGAGCATTTTAAGCACAGGTCGAATGTGTGTGTGTGTGTGTGTGTGTGTGCGTTACTAGCTTTAAGTGACTGTTTATGAGGCGTGTAATAGAAAAAACTCTAGAGATTTTAGCTCTAAGCTAAAGTAGCAAAAATATCTCTATTCTCTCATTGGAGAAATTGAATAGTTCTCTCTCAGAATATCTGGCTTATAAACAAATCGGAAAAGGAAAAATACATAAGACATTGCCTAAACTATATTTGAAGCTGTTTTATCTGGTAAAAATTGTAAATATTCATTTACAGAAAAAAAAAATTATTTTAAAATTAAAGATTAAAATTCTAGAATTTTGCATGTGTTTTTAAAACATGTATTTAGTATATTATTGTTAAATTCAGACATTATGCGCATATAAAGGCTGCGACTTAACATTAAGCAAGTCAAAGAATCGTTAAATATTTGATCTAATTAATAAAAAATCTAACAAAAATATTGCTAAGAAAAATCTTGAGAAAGCTTGACTCAAATATTTTGTACTGGTATTGAAAAAAAAAAACTCCCACTGGTGGAAAATTAGCTCTTTCAAAATTGTTTTTTTTTTTTTAATTTTTTAGCTTATAACTTATAGTGAGAAATGCAAAATTCCACCACTAGGTGGCAATTGGGTAATCATAGTTACATTAAGTATATTCTCCCTCCGTTAAAAACTCTCTTGTCCTTCAAATATCAATTTTCCAAACTGTTTTCTCTGCTTTTTAACAGATTTTAAGCTTGACACACAAAAACAACTCCTACTTTCCACTTAAAATATATTTTCATATGGTCAACTAACTGAAATAAATTGATTTCCATGTGAGTTCAAAGTCGACTAACTTAATAAACGGCAAAGTAAAATGGAAAATGTTGAAGAAATTTGACTTGAAAATAATTCTCAAACAAATGTATATTTTAATACTTTGGCAGAGGAAAACTGACTTAAAGCTACAGTTTATGAGTTATTTGGGTTGACTTTGGCTAAGCTTAAGTTTAGAAACTGATATCTGATACCTTGGCATGCCACATGTGGCAGGGGTTGGGGGTGGGGGTGAGGGGGTGGCAAGTGGCATTTTGTGTGTGCGCACATTACTTGAAAATTCGATTAAATGCTGCAATTTAATGCCACAACCAAACACACACACACACACACAGGGCAACAACAGCAGACACAGCATTTGAGATAAGAACTCTTTTCTTCAGCTGGGAGAAATGGAGGAGAATTGTAGGAGGCGGGGGGCGTGGCTGTGGGCTGGCAAAAGTGAACGCATAATTAAATTACGCAGCGAGCGAACGACGAAACGAAAGAGTTAGACAAATAAGCTCAGGTATTAACCTCTGGCATGCTAACACACACACAAACACACACACACACACACACATACGCACAGCTACACTCAGAAAAAAAAGCTCAGATTTTTATACTTAAACAGGAAATATTCAAATACAAATGCTGTAAGAAGCTGACTGAGTTGAGAATATCAAAATCTGGATAAAAAACATCACATTTTAAGTTGATTTTTTGCCCTTCCACAGAATTTAGAATGTGACTTTTCTGGCATACTTTAAGTACGATTTGGGGCTTATCCAAGTCTATAAAAAATCGAAATATATTAGTTTAAATACACAAGAATCTATAACTAATAACCAAAATGTATTTGAACTTAGTACAAAACATTCTTATATTTAAATCCATTTCAAAATTGCAACAAACTATTAAAGTACAAAAAAATCTTAATCTAAATTTGTATTAAAAAAACTGTGTGTTTTCTAAAATTATCTTAACCAAACTCATAGATCTTACAAAAATATTTTCAAACTACGAGATTCACTCAAAGTGTGAGCTTTGACCCCAAATTTGATCGACTTGCAGGTCGAATTTTCAAAAACGCCGCTTTATTGCATATGTCTTAACCAAACTCATAGATTTTACAACAAAATTTTCAAACTACGAGATTCCCTCAAAGTGTGAGGTTTGACCCTAAATTTGATCTACTTGCAGGTCGAATTTTCAAAAACGCGGCCATATTTCACGATCAAATCGTCTCACTACGTAGTAATTTCCGCCTTCTAGGTCTTACGGTTTGGTCTCTGCAGTGATCAGTCAGTGAGTAAGCCAGGACAAAGAGTTTTATGTATATAGAATTAAGAATTTGAGCACACAGCATGCTTGCAATAAGAAAACAAACAGCATAAATTCTAGTATTAGTAATAGTGATATAAGGATTATCAATTTTTCTGAGTGTATGCATAGGTAAGACAGCAGCAGACGACGTCGACGACGACGACAGCAGAAAGCTCCGTCCAAGGAGCCTCCATTGTGCGCCACAGCGTTCATTAATTCGATTTCCATAACAATTTATTCATAAGACAATGTCTGGCACCGTTATTTTATCTCTGGCGATGTGCGGTAACGGTAACGCCACTTAGCTACAGCATACCCCAACCCCTTCCCCCCTTAACCCCTTTTCACCTTTTCACTGGTGCTCCTCGTTGCTTGTCTGCAATCCTTTCTCACCAGCGTCGCATGAAGGGAAAACGCCATAAAATATTTTTATGTGCGAACACTCTATAAATGCGTTGTGGAGCATCAGCAGCAGCTACTGCGGTTGCCTGCCACTTGCCACCTGCAGTGGCTGTGGCAAGTGGTGCAAAAATTATCTTCAACACCTTCGAACTTTAAAATTAAATGAGGATTAGCGCCAACAACGCACAGAGCGCACAGCTTCAGGTGTGTCTACCTCCCACTCTCTCTCTCTCTCTCTCTCCCTTTCTCTTTCACTCTTTGCCTCTCTCCCTCTATCTCACTGCCTCTCTCTCTGTTGCTGCTTTTCATTAAGGCACTTGGGGGATCTTTGCTGTCTCGAAAAGCAGCCTTACTTTACTTTTTGGTCCTGCTTTAGTTTTATGCCGCTCATTTGCATTTTTTGGTTGCAAGTGGCAAGTGGCAGTGGCAAGCAGCTGCGCTTGCCTAATTTATAGACAGAAACGACACCACACACACACACACACACACACACAACTCTGTGTGTGTCTCTTGCAGTTTCTTAAAGCATACTTTGCGTCACTTGGCAACGCGAACAGCCCAAAAAAACGGCTAAAAAAAAGACTAAAACATGTAAAAAAAAAAGCACGTGTCGAGTGTGCTCGACTTTTAAATACCTTACACTTAAAACACTACTCTAAAACACATATATAAACCAGGCTTAGCAAATAAGAATAATGAGGGCTTTAAATAATATTACAATTGAAAGTAATGATCCCGTACATATAACCATAATACATATAACCATAATTCATATAACCATAATACAAATTGAAGAACATTATTTATTTTAAGTCCATACATTTAAAAAAAAAATTGAAATAAAAACAGTTGAGACCATTTTTAAATTCTTCTTTTTTTAAGTCATCTTTTATTTTAAGTCCATACATTAAAAAAAAAAATTGAAATAAAAACAGATCAGACCATTTTTAAACTCTTCTTTTTTTAAGTCATCTTTTATTTTAAGTCCATACATTTAAAAAAAAAAATTGAAATAAAAACAAATCAGACCATTTTTTAATTTTCAAGAAGTTTCAGCTTTATGTTTCGAGCCATACAAAAAGAATTTTTGATCGATACACTGTTTCAGGGAAGGAACAGGTACATACAAGGGGTTTCCAGAAATGTAAGCCGACCAAAGACTAACCAAAAAAATGTAACGATTGGTTTTTGGTTGGTTTGTATATCTGAAACACTCGTAAATTTAAGTTTAAGTCCCTAGATAAATACCACTTTCAGAGGTTTTTAAAAGATTATATACACTTACAGAAAATTATCATACTACGCTTTGTGCATGTTCAAAAAGGGTACAGGGTATTAAAACTGAGGCGAAACGCAAGAAAAAAAATAAAAATAAAAAAAATAGAGAAATAAGGCGAAAGCAATTACGTGGCATATCAGCAATGCCACGCCCACAACAAATTAAGAAAATGCAGCGCGGCACACGGCCGCAAGTGCCTGGCACCGCTTGTGGCACGACCCCAAACCCCAACCCCTTGGCCCCCAAACCTACAGCCCACCATCCCCTGCTCTGTTCAAGTCTCTGCGTTTTTTATGCGCCTGTCGATTGCATATACCTTCTTTATTTTGGTGCATGTCGAGATTGAGCAGCAGGCGAAACACTTTGCCAAATTGGCCAAGAAATGCCGGCAAGTCAATAATAACAGCAACAACTGAGGCAACAACAACAACAACAACCACAGCAACAACAACAACCACAACAACAACCACAACCTAGACAACTAACAACGTCGTCATTTGCCTTTTTTTTCCACATTTCTTTTAGCTAAGCTCCAGTTGTAGTTCCTGTAACTGCAGTGTCCTGTCCTCTGAACTCCCGCAACTTTACCCCCCCCCCTCTCCTACCCCTTCTCTACAGCGCCCCCTGTCTCTGTGCCACACTCGCTTTGTAGCTTAAGGCTGGCATTTGATTTGTTTGCCTTTGCTTTTGCGAGTTCGTTTTGAAATTAAATTAAATTAAAATAAACGAAACCAAATGAAAAATGAAAACAAATCAAACGAACTAAAAACTTGTCACTGACATCGTCAGTTCATCCCACTCCCCCACTCTCCACTCTCCCCTCCACCGCCCCTCTGCTCTTTTTCCTGCCTATCTCAGTCATCACTCGGCATTTACTTTGCCAGCCATGACGACTGGTCGAATGTTTCGCACAGATAACGAAATAAAATTAGATAATGCGTATAACTCGTTAATTAAACGTTACTCGTTGGCTTTTACTCGTTTTGTTTTTATCACATACTACTAACATCTCACTTTTAACCCCAATATACACTTCTACTTTGGCTGTAATTTATAGTTATTCAGCTCTCGTTCAGTCATAACTCGCCAAATCATGACTTTAGAAAGTTACTCGTTGATTTTTACTCGTTGTATTTATATCATATATTACCCATATATACATTTTATTCACTATTTACTACTACTTTGGCTGTAATTTATAGCTATTCAGCACTCACTCAGTCATAACTCGCCAAATCATGACATTTGGAAGTTACTCGTTAATTTTAACTCGTTGTATTTATATCATATATTACTTTTTAATCACTATTTTCTTCACCTTTGGCTGTAATTTATAGTTATTCAGCACTCATTCAGTCATTACTCTCAATATGGTTGCTAATTCAGGCTACTCGTTGGTTTTAACTCGTTGTGTTTACTTATATTTCATTCAAAATCATTATGTAAATTTTTACTGTCCTTATTTATAGCTTTTCAGCCCTCGTTCAGTTATTACTCGCCAAATCATGACATTTGAAAGTTACTCCTTGATTTTTACTCGTTGTATTTATATCATATACTACTTATATCTCAACCAAAATCACTATTTACTTTTTCCTTGGCCTAATTTGTAGTAATTCAGCACTCGTTCAGTCATTATCATTACTCGTTAATACATGACTCGTTGCTTGTAACTCTTATTTATCTTAATTTATCACAACAACAATGCTTAACATTCGTTGTACATACATATGTCAGTGCCCTTAGCTATCTTTTTTATTAGTGTTCGTTACCTAATCACTCGCTACTCGCTAAGCATGTTCCCGATCATTTGCTGCAAATGTTTCTATTGAACATATAAGCCTGCCGATATGTTGTAACTCATAACTTGCTTGAATATTATTTTGCACTTCTCATTGATAAACAATCGTTACTCGTTACGAAGACCAATATTATCTATAATAAGTCAAACATGCAGAGAGCAGTTTTTCACTCATCAATCGCATTTCCATTAGTAATTTTCTAAGCTACTCGTTACACTTTACTCGTTGCTTTACAGTTGCTAATCGTGAGTATCTCACACTAGTCTTTAATTGACTGATAACTGACTCATCACTCGCTACTCATCACATACAACTCATCTCGTCACTCGTTCATTGTCCAAGCGTTCCAGTTAATACAATTACATACATCGTACATGGTAGCCATAACATACTACAACATGTTCAGAGTCAGGCAAACAGGGTCTGGGTCGGGGTCTGTAGAAGGGTTTGGGTTCATCTGACGGCGCCAGGAACAGCAGCGGTAACAGTGACTGTTGACTGCTGAATTGTGAATGGTGAATGGTGACTGGTGACTGAGAGCGTAACAGAAACCGAAACAGAAACAGAAACAGAAACACAGTGGCCAACGCGACATCCGCTTCCTGTTCCTGGTGTATGGCTGGCTGGCAGCCTTTTTGGGCGAGCCTTTACAGCTTTGAAGCCTTTTCACAGCATTACACAAAAGAAATGCTGACAATGTCTGCCCGTCCAGGTTTGTGTTCCGCTATTTTTCTTTCTTCTTTTGCACATTTACTTATTTTATTTTTTTTTTTTTGACATTGTTTTGTTTTCTACTCTTTTGTGTGACTCTAGCGACGCTTTTATGTGGCCCATTGGCCAGCCAGACGCTGAATGATGTTGTTCCCACTGAAACCCACTGAAACCCACACATGCACAACAAGTATTACAAATTTCAATTAGCGACATGTGTGTAAAAGAATGTACAATGTTGATGGGCTCTTAAAGTACGAGTAAGCTTCAAGTTGGACAAATGTGAATTGAATTTATATTTATTGTTATTGTTTTATGGAGCATATACTCGCACTCGCTGTTTATGTCTTGTTGCCCATCAGTCGACTCGTTATTATGATAATTCCTTAGTAATAAAACCTAATCGCAGCTTATGCATCGTTATTAGATGGTTTGTTTTTTTTTCTACTCGCCTTTATTGTCCTTACGCTTTATTAAACTCCCGTTTCTTCGCTTTTTTTAGCACTCGCTGTAATTGTCTCTTCTGTCCCTTACTCGCGTCTTCTGGTCGGCTGTTCTCTACTCAATGTTCTCTACTCGCTATACTTAACTAACTCGCTGGTCTAGTTGTTCTCTTCTTGATGTTCTATACTTGTCATCCTGTTCTTACTCCAACAATCACTGCTCTTCCTCTCACTCGTTGTTCTCTACTCATCGTTCTTTACTCGCTATACTTAACTTACTCGCTGTCCTTCACTTGCTTCTCTGGTCTCGTTGTTCTCTTCTTGATGTCCTATACCTGTTATCCTGTTCTTACTCGCTATTCTCTACTCGCTGTCCTACATTCACTGTCCTTCCTCTCACTCGCTGTTCTCTACTCAAATGTTCTCTACTCGCTATACATAACTTACTCGCTGTCCTTCACTTGCTTCTCTGGTCTCGTTGTTTTCTTTTTGATGTCCTATACTTGTTATCCTGTACTTACTCGCTGTTCTCTACTCGCTGTCCTACATTCACTGCTCTTCCTCTCACTCGCTGTTCTCTACTCACCATTCTTTACTCGATATACTTTACTCGCTATACTTTACTCGCTATACTTTACTCGCTATATTTTACTTACTCGCTGTCCTTCACTTGCTTCTCTAGTCTCGTTGCTCTCTTCTTGATGTCCTTTACCTGTTATCCTGTTCTTACTCGCTGTTCTCTACTCGCTTTATTTTACTAACCCGCTGTCCTCTACTCGCTTTACTGAGCTCGCAATCCTTTACTGACTCGCTCTCTACTCGCTACTCTTCACTCGCTGCTCATCATTTGGCATTTCAAATTTAACTTCAAGCTGTAACAGCTCATTGAATTAATTTCATATGCTTTATTAATATTTATTAATATTTTTTTTATTATTTGAATTACCAACAGTGACTGCGAGAAGTTTTCGCATTGATATACGAAATGTTTAATTTATATTTGGACGACTTTCTTACACGTTGACCACAAATTTTAATGCACCTCTCAGCACGCAGCACGTGGCAGGATTCAACTTGCCGCCAACCACACAGTCACTGCCATTAATGCTGCTCCAGCTTCTGGTACTGCTGGCTGCCCAGCGGGAAAGCGACATAAAAAAAAAAAAAAAAAAAAAAAACATAAGGCAGAAAAGTAAAGCAAAGCGAGTCTAAATGGGAAAAACAAAAACGTATTTACCTCAAATTAAACATTATTATGCCGAGGTCGAGCAGCAGTCGGAGCAGGGCTGGCAGCTGGACCAGGGCCGGGGTCAGCAGTGGGCGGAGAGGTGGGTGGGGTACAAAAGGTGGAGGAGCTTGTGAATGGAATTGTAACTCGGGAACAGGAAGCTGCTTTGGCTGCTCCCTGGTCATTTGAGGGCAGCCGCACATGGCGACCACACACAATACACACACACACACACACACACACATACAGTACACACACACATACAGTACACACACACATACAGTACACACATATGCTGACCGCAGTAAATCACGCCGTTAAATGGCGGCGACCGCTGGGCAAGCGAGTTGCTCTCCTGCCTCTCCTGGTACTTGCCACTGCTCTGTACTTCTCTTTGTACCTGCCCCCCCCCTTTTCGTACTCCCCCTTTCATTTGCTCCCCTGCTCTGTCTATTTTGCTGCTCCGCTGACTCTGACAACAACATATGTGTGCAAAGCACGATTTGAAGCACGTCCTCGTCCTGTTTCTCCTGTTGCTGCTGCTGTTTCTGGTCCTGCTGCTGGTCCTGTTTGGGTCCTGGACTTGTGGGTCCTTGTGGGTCCTGCTCCTGCATTTTGTCGAGGCACTTCCCGCTTTTGGCTGGTCAGCGACGCGAACGACGCGAGTGTTGACGCAAATGTGTGCTTTGGGCGCTACATTCGCAGCCTTAATGACATTGCCACACACACACACACACCCCACTCCCCTACCCCTCACTACCCACCCCCTAACCCAGTTCAACTGTCACTCGACTGCCTTGCACATGAGAGTTTATTTTGTAATTAACGCCTGTTGCCTGTTGCGCCTCTGCACCTAGGATCAAGGGGAGCGGGGGTGGATCCAGAGAGGGGAGGGGGGTGCAAGGGCAGGGGAGCTGGCAAATTGTGAATGCTGAAAGCTAAAGTGTGAGAATTGAGAATGGAGCTGCTTTTGGGGTGCTTATTCTTTTCTCTTGTTAATGACGTTGACAGGCATTAATGTCTGTGTGTGTGTGTGTGTGTGTATGTGAGTGTGTGGGTGTTCAAGTGTATGGATGTGTGATTAAGGTGTCCACATAACGCCACACACGACTAGAGATGGAACTAAGTCGTGCTTTCATATAAGAAGCATTGAAAAAGCTGTGACTTTGTCATGAAATGAGAAGCAAAGTAAAAAACAACAAAAAAACAAAGCGAGAAGTTAAGAAAACTGAGAAAGAAAACAAAGTAAATAGCAAAGGAGCAAAAAGAGTAGCAAAGCAAGAAGTAAAGTGAGAAGCACAGTAATAAGCAAACAAAGCAATGAAAGAAGCTAAGCAAAACACAAAGTGAGAAGCAAAGTTAAAGGCCTTGAGAGAAACAAAGAGAGAAGCACAGAAGTGAGGAGCAAAAGTCAAAGTGAGAAATAAGAAAAGGAATATAGCCAGAAGCTATGAAAAGCAAAATTAAAGGCCTTAAGAGAAACAAAGAGAGAAGCACAGAAGTGAGCAGCAAAAGTCAAAGTGAGGAACAAAACGAGAAGCAAATTAAGAAGCACAACGTGAGCCAAAGTGAGAAGTAAAGGAAGGAATAAAGCGAGAAGCTATGAAAGAAGCTATCGTGCGTGAAACAAAGCGAAAGACAAAGTGAGAAGCAAAACGAGAAGTAAAACGGAAATAAAAGATTAAAACAAAGAAACAAAAAAGAAAACGAGAAGTGAGAAATTAATAGAAGGAATAGGTGACTTTACTTCTCTTCTTTACTTCTTTTCACTGTACATCGCACTTAAAATTTATATTAAAATGAAAGTCATAACAAAAATTATGACAAATTTAATATTCAAAATACAAAAAAATGTTTTTCAAAAGCAAAAATATCATTTGACATTTAAAAAAAAAAAAAAGAAAAGAGAAGCAGAAAAAAAAAACAGAATAATATAAATTTAAAATGTAATTTAAAATATGGTTAAAAAAAGTATAAAAGAAGAGAAAAGCAGAAGAAAAAATCCAAAAGAGAAGAAAAAATTCAAGAAAAAATAATTTATATTCATAAGGCTTTGAATTTTTCTAGGTATTCACAAAAAAATATGTTTGCAGAGATTAAAAAAAGTCTGTTGAAACTGTTTAAGGGAAATAAAATATGTGACGCAGGTCCATCGCTAACACACACACACACACACACCCACACATGCAGAGAGTGTGTGTAGGTGTCTAGTGTTGTTGCTGTTGTTGTTGCTGTGTCCATTTTTCGCCATTTGCTGCTGCTGTCAACAGCTGAGCTGAGCGGCGCTGCCACGCCTCCCCGCGACACACAGCCTATGCAGAAAAAGGGCGTTGCAAGCGTGTCGTTGCCCCACACACACAAACTTGCCCCTTACCCGACCCCTTACCTTGCCACTGCCCCGCCTGCAGTCATTTGTAGTGCTTGTCCTTGTGGCAGCTCGTTATTGTCGCTGTTTTCGAGTTAATTTGCGGCATATGAACTGTGCGCTTGAAATGAATTGAATAGCGGTGTGTGTGTGTGTGTGTGTGTGTGTGTGAGGTGTGTGTGTAAGGTGTGAAGTGTGTGTGCTGGGAGTGAATCAGCTGCCAGGCAAAAACAGGCTGGGCGTCAACTGTTGCCGTTGTTGCTGCCAATGTTGCTGCTGTTGTTGCTGTTGCTGTCTGCAATGTTGCCGCCAACAGGTGTAAATGTGAATTAATTAACCGCAAACACTATAAACAACGCCTCAACTCGGCATACTGTAAGTGTGTGTGTGTGTGTGTTGCTGCTGTATGTTGCTGCTGTGTGTTGCTGCTGTTGTTGCTGTTGCTGCTGTGTTCTTGCTGCTGCTGTGTTTACAAATTGGCCTGACGTTTTGCTAAATTGAAATGAAATTCATTACGCGAAACGCCTTTTGTAGGCAACTCGCGTCCGCTAGACAAATTCTCAAATTGCTACACTGATAAAAAAAAATGTTCTAAAATCAAGATTTTGGTCTCAAAACTAAGATTTTTCGTCTAAAAAATGCGTCGAGAACATAAAATTCTAAAATGAAGAGAACACATCTTGATTTTAAGAACATTTTAAATAAGACCAAGTTCTTGTTTTAAGAATAAACGTTCTTAAAATAAAAATCAAAAAAAAAAATAAGCAAAAAAATTTTTTTTTTATTTATAATTTTTTTTTTTTTAATTTTAATTTAGTTATATTTTATTCTATTTTAGTAATATCAGTGTACACTCAGAAATATATGACATACTAAACTTAGTTATGTCCGTACTTGAATTTATGCCGTTTAAATCTTAAAATGTTAAGTTTGCTGCATACCAAAATTCATAAATTAAGAACGCAACGATGCTAAATTTCAAAATTCTGACTAAACATTCTTATGGCGGCTATAGCATCATATATAATAGTCCGATTTTAAGAAAACTTTGACAGAATATTAAAAAAAAACTATGACAAACAACTAAATTTTTTTTTTATACAAAGCTAGCTTTGGGTTTTATTTTACTTAAATAGTTTAATTCAAAATTGAAATGATCTTAAGTATAAAAATAGTTTGTACAAGAAACAAGTATATTTTGGGACGAGTTTAATTAATTTTGAGTTCTTTTTTTTTTTGGTAATTTATGTCATAATAAGACTTAAATTTTTATAAGAATTAAAGCACCAAAAAAGCAAATATTCCCTGTTTAAGTATAGAAATCTTGTTTTGTTTTTTTGAAGTGTAACAACAACAATAACAAACAGCAACAGCAACAGTAGCAGCAACAACATCACAGCACAGCAACAATATGTCTCAAAAACTTGAACGTTAACAACAGCAAGAAAAGAAATCAAGTGGATATTATGATGGCACAGCATATGGACAGGTTTGGGGCATAACTCACAGAGGGCGGTGTGGGGGGGGGCACAGGTTGTTGTCCTTTGTTGTTGTTGTTGTTGTCGTGGCTTGCCTCGATTTCAAGTCAATTCAAATCAAATCATTTGGAAGCAAATCATTTGATATGTTGCGGCAATTGACAAACTCCAAACGACAGGGTGGTGCTCAATGGGTGGTACAGGGTGTTGCAGGGTAGTGCTGGGTGGTTGGGCGCTGCACACATTTACAATTGCTCAATTCAATTTCCGTTTGAGTGCGTCAGAGTCAGAGACTTGGATGTAAATGGTTAGGGAATCGAAGTCGGAGTCACTGTTTCCAATCTAGCTACTTTATTGCTAGTTCTGGCTATTTTTAAACGCCGATTGTTAGAAAACAAATTCAGCTTTGGCTAACTGAAATTGAGCTAAGCTAAAATGTCGAAAATATTGAAAATTTTATAGATAATTTCATAAAACGACGTCTTAACTTACAATGAATTTTTCCTAGCTATGTTGTGTTCAAAATTCAAGTTCGCACTTGTAACGTTTTAGCGTGTACAGTGCTCAGTGAGTTAGGACAAAAATTTTTTTATATATAAATCATTATTGAAAATTTTATAGATAATTTCATCAAACGCCGTCTAATCTCAAAATGAATTTTTCCTAGCTATGTTTTGACCAAAATTCAAGTTGGCACGTACAACAGTTTAGCGTGTACAGTGCTCAGTGAGTTAGGACAAAGACTTTTTTATATATAAATCATCATCGAAAATTTTATAGATAATTTCATAAAACGCCGTCTTATCTCACAATAAATTTTTCCTAGCTATGTTTTGACCAAAATTCAAGTTTGCACGTGTAACAGCTTAGCGTGTACAGTGCTCAGTGAGCTAGGACAAAGACTTTTTTATATATAAATCATATAAAACTGCGTTAAAAAAAAAATTTTTTGTTGGCAAGTTTTTTGTTTCTCTAAAAAGTTGTCAACACTGGTCGCAGTTGAAGTTGAAGTCATCGGTTCAATGGCAACTTGATCTCTTGTTGATGATGACGGCGCCAAACTGTCGCTCAGCCGGCAAATGGTAAATGGTGAATGGCAAATGGCAAAACGGTAAATGGCAACAAAAACGGCAATCGGCGAATTGGCAACACACACACAGGTGAATTCCGGTAAGGAAGGGACAACCCTGTCGC
Organism: Drosophila innubila; assembly: GCF_004354385.1. Lineage (NCBI taxonomy): Eukaryota > Metazoa > Arthropoda > Insecta > Diptera > Drosophilidae > Drosophila > Drosophila innubila. The sequence goes on along the minus strand of NC_047626.1, from coordinate 3,170,517 downwards.
ACTTTAGCCTCGACTTTTGCACAGGTGAGTGGCTTTAATGTGCTCTCGTTATACCGCGGCGGATGTGGATTATCCCCCCCCCCCCTCTTTTCCCCGGTGTACCTGTAGCTGTTACTGAGGCCTAGACAAAATCCATCTAAAATTTCGTCATGCTGCTGCCTCTTACCCACTTTTCCCCACCTCAATTGCCTGGCACTTGATTTGCTACTTATTGAAATCAAATAGGCATTGAAATTGCCTCGCTTATACACTGTGCCAGCGAGAGTTGCTCAAGTCACTGGTAGCACTTGCCACATGCCACTAAATGACTGAATATTTGCTTTAAATGCTATCAAATTGAACATTTGTAAAGTTTCCGAACGTTTTTCACCATCCGTGAAAAGTTGTCAAACAAAAATCCAGTCGTTTTAAATCAAATAAATACAAAAATAATATTTGAAAGCATTTTAAAATTTATCAACAATCGTTTTCGAGTTTTTTACCATCCGTGAAAAATTGACAAACAAAAATTCAATCGTTTTAAATAAAATAAATACATAAATAATATTTGAAAGCATTTTAAAATTTATCAACAATCTTTTCGAGTTCTCAACAAAAGTTTTAATGTAAAAATATTTTTTTTACTCCTTTAAACTTTTGACTTTATAAAGAGCTCTTTTACCTAGCATTGATTTAAAGCAAAATTAATTATTCTCTCTTGTAGAGTATCTGCTATTTGATAATGTTACTTAATGTTTACCATTTGCTTTAGCTATTAAACTGTTTTATTGTCGTCCCCGCAACGCACACTGTTATTTTTATTATTGGATAACATTGCCCGATTACGCGCACTTGAATCGATTTATTGTTATTGAAGAGGAGCCGAGTGTAAGGAATATATTTTGTAGCCATAATTACAAGTGCCTGGCATTTGTCTTAATAAGTACAACGAAGAAGAGACAGGTAAAATCACAAGAGAGTTCAGAGGGAAGAGTAAAAGTTGCCCCCTTAAGAGGAAATTCACTTAGTCAGGCAGCAATTGCGAAATCACTTGGCCAGTTGCCAGTTGCCATTGCCAGGCGAATGATTTGGATTTTGGCTTTTGGATTTTCCCTACTTCTACTTTCCTTTCATAATTTCACTCTCTCATTTCTTTTTTTTTGGTTTTTTTTGTGTGTTAGGCTTTCGCTTATTATTTAATTATTTGCTCATGGCAATTCCTGGCGGATTCTATTTGGTTTAATTTCATTTCGTTGCTGCTGCCAACCGCAGCAATTCCCCCCCTCTGTTCCTGCCATTCTCTGGCACTGAGAGCAATCACATTTCAGTTCATCATTAGCGCAGACATTGACAGCGACGTGGCAGAGGATGAGGGAGAAAAAGTAGGCTAAGAAGGAGGATGAATCTGAATTTGAGGTGGAACGTGTGGTTTGAGCCCTCATCATAGTTTCGCAATTATGACTTGACTGTAAATGAAAGCGGGGTAAGTGGCAGTGAGGGGGGATCAATCAATCATAATTAGTGTGAATTGCAATTATTGTTGCATAGTTTTTGTTTTTGCCTGTCGACTCTCGCAAATTGCAACTGACATGCGGCCTAATAATGCTGCCAAATGGAATTCCTCCCAGGAATTTCAATACTTAGCCATTATTGTTATTGTAACTAGGTATTAGCCTAAGCTAAGCACGTCTATAACTCTTACAACCACGGAATAATACCGTAACCGCTACCGAAAGCGTTAACCGAAACTAACCGTTTCATATTTAGTGCCAAATCGAAAACCGAAACGTTTCTACTGATTCGTCTTTCCGAAAATTTGGGTTTTTTTCATATAATAAATAAATAAATAAATGTCATTTTAATCATTTCCAAAGCCTTTTAATTCGTTCTGCATTTAAAATTTAATTCATTTCTATAAAAAAAATTTTGCCTTCAGATTTTAAAAATTATGAAAATTTTGAAACTTTAAATCTCTCTTTTAATAAACTCCCTCTATCATAATTAGTACAAAACTACACGTTAAAACTAACTCTGGGACCTTTCATTTTCTTGTGAAAAATCATGTTAAATCGAACAAAAGTTTTGACTTGTACAGCTGCTAGGTCCAACTTCAAACTTGAATAACTTTGTCAAAACTCAAGCTATTTTCAATCGGAATGTCTTTTTATTCATCATATTGCCTCTTAATTCATTCTGCATTCAAATTTAATAAATTTTGAAAAATAAATTATTTCTCTTAAATCTTGAGTTCGATGCTAAGGGTCCCCCCTTTGAAATTTTGAAAATAAAAAATTTTAAATCTGAAGATTTTACTTTTAATCAAATCCTTATGTCATAATTAGTCTAAAACAACACTTTAAACTTGATTCGGAGACATTTCATTTTCTTGTAAAAAATCATGTGAAATTGAACAAAAATGTTGACTTGTAATGTTGCTGAGTCCACAGTCTGACCAACTTCAAACATGCATAACTTTGTTAAAAATCAATCGATTTTCAATCGGAATGTCTTTTTATTCATCATATGGCCTCTTAATTCATTCTGCATACAAATTTAATTAATTTTGAAAAATAAATTATTTCTCTTTGAAATTTTGAAAATCTAAAATTTTAAATCTGGATCTTGGTTTTTATTTTGAATACTGAAATTTTCTTCAAAAGACATTACATAATTTTAATTATCTTACAAATGTCTCAATTCTCTGTACTTTATTGTACATTATGACATTTTCAATTCTCAAAGCACCGAAAAAGGTATTTGCCTAAGTATCTGTTTATTTAAAGTGACTTTCGAGCAGTGTAAAACTCAGCTGGTAAGCTGGTATCAGGTCAGGGCTAAGAACTCAGCCGTACACTGATACTGATAATACTTGGTATGCAAATTTGATTTGTTGCCCTGTACGTGAGAACGTCCATTGCCCCCGAGGACCATAAGAAAAGGGCACCTTACAGGACTATCAGGACTAAAGACGGTGGGTGGCTTGTGCACTTTGTAACTGGTTGTGTAAACACTCCAAAGAAAGCAGAAGCTCAAGCTGCAGACCGTTCAAAAAAAAAAAAAAGGAGTCAAGAAAAATAAAAATAAAAGGGCAGCCCCAACGACAGCGACCAAAGGGTCAGGACTGTCAGTCAGTTAAGGACAAGCGGACAAAAAAAGGGGGATCATAGCATAGAAGCTGGAATGAGCCGGTGTAGGGTGGGGGTAGGGTAGGGGGAAGCATCATATGACGCGGCGTCTGCCTTGGCATTCAACTTGTCGTGGTAATTGCGTAGCATTTCCATAGATTAAGGGATTTACTCAACTGCCTTCACTTGGACGTCACCGATACCAGAACAGACCCAAAAGACAAAAGGCCGCCACACCAAAAGGGGGAAACGGGCAGTAAGAAAAACTGAAACCAGAGCAAAGAAATTTTCGGCACGCACAGAAAAAAAAAAAGAAAATAAAAAAAAAAAAAATGCTTCAAGTGTAGTAAAACGCTTGTGTTAAATACTTTTATTGAGATGGTAAGCCTTTTTATTAGCTCAGACCTAAATAAACAAGCCGAACAAGCGAAAGGGGGTCGGACATGGAGCTAAAGTCCCATCCCCCCCTGTCCACCAACCCACCTTCCATAAAGGGGGGTAATTTTAGAGGGGTTTTTTTGTGATACATTGGGGGGCAGGACTTTTATCTGTCTAAAGGGACCGCGGCAAAGGGGTCGCCGTTTAACATACTTTAAACATGTTTTTCCAGTCTGAAATAAACATTTAAGCGCAGGAAAAAATAGAAAAAAATCCCATGAAAAAAAGGCCAAACAAATGCGATAAATTCGCTGAAATTAAGCGACAAAAACAAAACATAAAACGAATGATACAAAAAAAAATACGAGCAAATTAAATAGCAGCTTGAAATGAACTAATAAAGATGCGATTGACACGAAGATGGCTTATAGAACGATTCTAAAACGATTAACAGGTAAGACCTGGACTATTAGGGATAAACTAATTGAATCTAAAGCTAAGCCTAGCTCTCTTTAAGTAGATAAGCGAAAAAATGGTGGAGAACTTAGCTTATATATCTCAATTTATAATATTAATATAGACTTTCGAAAGGACTTCAATTGTTTCTGCAAAAAAAATAAAAGCAAAAACTGGATAGTACAAAAAAAATCTTATTAATATAAAAATCATAAAATTGACTATACATTTTTATTTCAAATTAAAAATTTTGCTAATTCTAAGAGCTAACAAACTTTTCTTACATAACAGAATTTTTTAAAATCAATGTTGTTAGTAGAACCAATTTCTTTTATTAGCTACAAGTATAAAAAAAGAACCTACTCCAACATTTTTGTGGCTTACAAACCGTCTATAAAGTTTGTTTCAAAGTCTTTTTGGAAAGTCTTGAAAGAAAAATGAAGTTCAGAAAGAAACTGTGAGCTGAAAATCAATATTTTGAAGCATTTTTAGGGTAACTACAACAACGAATTATTATACAAAAATGCTAATTACAGGGTATATGCTAATAAAGTTTAGTTAAATAAAACATTTTTTTAATGTTTGCTGTGATTTAAAAACACTTTGCAACTGTTTCAATTGGCAACACCTACATTCTTAGGTGCCCCTTCCACTCTCACACCCTCCCCCTTCCCAGCAGGACTTCCTACCTTTCTCCCCATTTCTCCATCTCGTTATTCATTTGTGGCGTCTGTCGATCGGTTAATGTTTATGGAGTGTGGAGCGAGAGCTTTTAAGTCTTAAGATTTTTGAAGCCACTGTAAAGGCGGCAACAACAACAAGGAGAACAACAACAGCACGCACGCATTTAAATCAAATTTGTGTGTGTGTGGGAGAGAGAGAAAGTCATAAAGTGTTGTTTAATGGCATTTTTCATCCATTACTTACCGTTATTATGCTAATGAGGTCGTTACGCGTATTTGTGTGTATATTTTATTTATATTGGATTGTGCGTGAGTCGAGCACACATGACGGCACACACACACACACACACGAGTCCTTAAAGCCAGCAAAAGCGTGACAGAGACAGAGAGGGCAGACAGAGACAGCTGTATATATATAGAGACATCATCAGCGACAACAACAAATCTGCATACATTTTGTTAGCGCACAAAAACAGCAATAATAACAACAATGTCACAAATGTTGTGCTACGTGTGTGTGTGTGGTTGTGTGTGCGTGTGTCTCTTTCTCTGCTTGGCCAACAGTTGTTTTTGTTCTTTGTGTATAGCTAATTGAGAGACTTGCTGTCATTTGTTAAATTTTCTATGGCATAATTTCAGGCGCAGCTCTTTAAATATCCTCGCGTTGCCAGCTTTAATAAACCAGCGTTGCCAATGAACTTGCATGCACTTGTTTGCTCGCATTGCCAATGCACCAACAACAATAGCAATAATGTTACAAATGTATGTATGTTTTGCTAAGCATCTTTTACTCTGTTTTTTGTTTGACCATTAATTGTTTATGTTTTTTGTGTTTGGCTAATTGAGAAACTTGCTTTCACTTGGTAAATTTTGTTAAATTTGGCACTGCAAAAATAAATCTGCACACACTTTGCCCGCGTTGCCGACTTTAATAAACGCGTATTGACAATAAAACAATTAAGCTGCATACATTTTATTAGCAATATAACAACAATTTCACAAATGTTGCGTGTGTATTAATCTCTCTTTCCCTAACTCTACTTGCTTTAGTATGTGGCTAATTTAAGCACTTGCGGTCATTAGATTTAATTTTCTAGAACACTGCGCGCTGCCAGTTTTATTAAACATGCGTTGCCAATTGACTTGCATACATACAGCTTGATTGCTTGCATTTGGCAATGCAGCAATTTATCTGCATACGTTTTGCACGCGTTGCCAACTTCAATAAACGCGCATTGCCAATTGATAGGTAAATATGTACATGAGTGCTTGCATTGGCAATTTAACAATAAATTTGCATACATTTTATTAGCACACAAACAGCAATAACAACAATGTCACAAATGTTGCGTGTGTGTGTCTCTCTTTTTCTATTTATATTTTTGCTTGTTTTTGTTCTTTGTTTGTGGCTAATTGAGAGACTTGCTGTCATTTATGAAATTTTCTATAGCATAATTATAGACGCAGCTCTTTAAATAGCTGCGCGCTGCCAGCTTTAATGAAGTCGCGTTGCCAAATTGGCACGCATTGTCAATGCTCGTTGCTGTTGTTGTTGTTGTTATTCTTGTTGTTTACCATACGGTAAGTTGATATGAACTGCGGCAGAGGCCCAGCGGCAAAAGCATAGAGTCCCGTTATGAGCACAACAACAATGAAGCAACAACAACAAAAACAAGAACAGGAAGCAGAGGAAGAACAACAACGTTAAATGCGAAATGCAAACAGCGCTAACTGTATATGTGTGTGTATGTGTGTGTGGAGCAGCAACTGCTTGAGGAGCAGAGTGAGGAGTAGAATGAGGAGGAGCAGGAACAGAAACAGCGGGTAAGTGAGTGTGGGGTGGGGCAGGGGGGGACAGTGGTTACTAGTCGGCGACAAGAACCGCATTGGCAGGCGGCATAAGGCATGGGGCATGTGGCATGAGGCAGCGTCGCAAACTTTTGCTGCTGAATACGTAAAATGTTTTGGTAAATGTGTCCCAAATGTCGTTGACGAACGCAGCGGCCAGAGGGGTGAGCGGCGGGGGGAGGCGACACCGCAAACGATTTGCACGCAGCGGCGTAGTGGCAAGGAGGGGTAGGGGGGGAGGCAACTAGGCGTAAAGCGGTGTAGGGGGAAGTTAGGTAGAAAGATGGTACGATTCTCGCGACATTTCATTCGATTCGTGGCTAAATAACTTGGTTTTCCAAAACGCCAAAGGGCCGCCAAACAGGAGCGGGGGGAGCAAGACAAGTAGGGGGGTAAGGACTAGACGAAGAACCAAGTCCCAAAGACTGGGCATTGAGCTGTTAGTCTGGAGACAGAACGCGGTCTGTGGTCGCTGGTCGATGCGGTTGTACTTCCTCTCCAACTCCCTCTTCCTCCTTCTTCTCCCTGTTGTTGTTGTTGTCTATTGCAGCTGTTGGAATTGTTGCGCCTTATTTGAGCGGGGGTAGGTGGGAATTGGGGTTGGTACTGCCCGTACTGTTTGCGTGGCACTTCTTAAGCGCTTTCTTGTCCTGCGGTGCTCGTTTGTTTGTCGTGCACATAAATCCTAGCGCTAGTTGTCCCAAAGGCACTGCCACTGGCAGCCCACGGTGACAGTTGTGTGCCCCACACCAGCAGGACCAACCATCGCACTACCATCCAGGAGGACTCGGCCCAACTACCTGCCCAAGTCAGTGTCACAGCTCAGTGGTTGCTGCTGCAAAAACCGCATACTTAATTATGAAGTCGCCGACGCTTCAGCTGCTCTCCAGCTTCAATTCCACTTCTCTACACTCCTAAAGACCCCCCCCTGCCACGCTGTCCACCTGCCTCACTGCCCTCTGCTTGCCGCATGTCCACCTGGTGCGGCAGGCAGTCGAAACAGCTGCGCCTGAAGCTGTCTTAAAGCTACTTTCAATATCTTAAGAACTAAATAACTGTAAACTGAATTCAAATTCCATATTTTTAATATACCCTGTAAAAGAATGAATGACCTAGAGCGGGTTTAGTTCTCATTATATCCATAAATGAATACAAATTTTAACATTTTCCAAAAAAAAAACGCATTTGAAATGATAAAATTTTAATACTTGCAGCAATCATAGTAAAGATTCTGAGCTATATATTCCGAATTTTTCATTTAGATTGAAGCATACACAAGGACTCATGTGTAAGCTATTTTGTAGGGTATCTTTAAGGGCAGTTAAAAGTTGTTTGCTCAATGCCTGTTGCTGGAACTGGTTCGCTGTGAGTCAAATACAGCTTCTTAAAGCTACTTTCAATATCTTAAGAACTAAATAACTGTAAACTGAATTCAAATTCTTTTTTTTTTAATATACCCTGTAAAAGAATGGATGATGTAGAGGGGCTTAGTTCTCATTATATCCATAAATTAACAACAATTTTAACATTTTCCAAAAAAAACGCATTTGAAATAATACAATTTTAATACTTGCAGCAATCATAGCTAAGATTCTGAGCTATATATTCCGAATTTTTCATTTAGATTGAAGCATACACAAGGACTCATCAGTAAGCTATTTTGTAGGGTATCTTTAAGGGCAGTTAAGAGTTGTTTGCTCAATGCCTGTTGCTGGAACTGGTTTGCTGTGAGTCAAATACACTGAAAAAAAAGACCAAGTTCTAAAATCAAGAACATTCATCTTAAAGATTTTGTTCTTAAAATAAGATTATTTTAAGACCAAATTACTAAAACTAAGATTATTAATCTAAAAAATCTTAAAATCTTAATATAAGAATAAAAATCTTAAATTGTTAGGAAAGTATAAATAGGTACTATTTCGTATCAAACAATTGATGGCACCATGAAGGCGGTTCGAATCCCACTCTTAACAAATTAAAATAACATTTATAAAATTACTTAAACAGAATTAAATATAAATAAATCAAAATTTAAAAATAAAAAAAAATATAAATATAAAAAATATTTTTCATTTATTTTATTTTTTGATTTTAATTTTAAGAACATTTATTCTTAAAATAAGAACTTGGTCTTATTTAAAATGTTCTTAAAATCAAGATGTGTTCTCTTAATTCAAGAATTTGATGTTCTCGACGCATTTTTTAGACGAAAAATCTTAGTTCTGAGACCAAAATCTTGATTTTAGAACATTTTTTTTATCAGTGTACAGCTTCCTGATGCTATACGAAATGGCGTCAGCTGCTTATGTTGAGCATTTCTTAATCTGACGTTCTAATGAATGTCATAAATTTATTGTACAGCATGCACCCTCAAGGGCTTTTTGGCTATATTTGGAAGCGTTTCTCGATTGGCTTCGTTTTAGGGCTAACAGTCGTGATTTCTACAATTGTACAGCAAGAGAACAGTGTGCTGTCTAGCCACCACCTCTGCTCATTTTTGGATTGTCAGCCCTCAAGTGAAGTGGTCAAGTGAAAAGTTGAGTTCTGTTCTGTTCTGTTTGGAGTTTTAGCACTTGTCCCAAAAAGTCCGGTGTTCACGATGCTCGATTGTTTTCCTGCCGCTTCACAGCTCTGACATCATCATTTTAATCATCGCTAGACGGATCTGCACCCACACAGCCATCCAATCGATGGGATGTTCTTCTGTTTCCTCCTTCCTCCTTCCACCATCTTCAATCCACTGTCCATTTTGTCCACTCATGTGTGCGTGCTGGTGCTGTCAATTCTTTTGCTGTTACTTTGCCGATAAGCCAAGAGACCCCTGTCCCGATATCTGGCATGACTGGGGAGAGTCTGTGCAGAGAGTCCTTCTAGTCATTGGTGAGTCCTTGGACACATTCGACATGCGACATGCACGCTACAAGATAATCACATTAAAAATAGTCCCCCAACAGTTGACCACCCACATCAATATCAATCCAGCGACTGGACCCGATAACGTTACTTACTTACAAACCACCCAATGGGCCACCCAAGCGCCCAACTACTCAAAAGCCCAACTGTCCATTGTCTAACTATGCTTATCTATAGAAATGTAATATGTATTGGCAAATTGCAAGATTTGCTTCATAATATTTGGCCTTTTGCAGTTATCACTCCTACTATCAAGCAGCCAACCGTTCTGCCGTACCACCCATTGTGGTGCCTTTTGTGCTCATTATTTCATTTAGGGCTTTTATTGTTTTTCGCATGCCATTAGTCAGTTTTGATTTACATGGGGCCGCAGCCGTGGTGCGGTGTAACAATAAAAATAATAAAAACAACTGTCGCTCAACTTAATAAGAAAGAAACACAAAAAAAAAAAAAAAAAAAAAAAACACGAAAAGCACAACAGAATTGAAGAAAAAATGAAATGAACAAGTGTCCTGTGTGGGCCGCGCACCAGCCCGCACCACCCCCGTTGGTAGCAATGCTCAAAAGTGAAAAGAAAATCATTCAAAATGACTGTAAAAACAATGAAATTAGGCCGAGGACTGAGAAATCTAATTATTCATCCCCTTGTACGAATTTACCGAAATTGGAATTGGACTAGTCGAACCATCCCAACCATCCCAACCACCCACAATCCTAACTCAACACACACAAAACTGAACTGTAGCTCAATGCTGCCTTCTGTCTGGCTTTACAAATTTCTTGTTGATTTTTCTAGAAAATTTTCTTTTTGGGTGGTGCAACGAGAATTTTGGCTCAGCTTGGTGTGGGTCAACTTGTTTACTTAACAATTTGCAGCCGGGCAGCCCCAATTGCCATGCCGTGCCGTTTGCCACTGAGCGACGCATTCCGAAAGCGTCGCATTAAGTAGACAAGTGGCATGTGGCAAGTAGCGAGTGGCAAGTGGCAAGTGGCACGTAGCACAGTGTTACTTACGGATTCTTTTTTTTTTCGGACTTTGCTACAAACCGAAGGAGCCCGACGACGATGACGACGCCCCACACGACACACAGGACACAACGACGACTCGGCAGGAGACACGGACTGACGCATGCGTCGTGTGGCAAGCCAAAAAGGGACATCCCACTTTGCTGTGGTGCCGCCTTAAACGGTTTTCCATTGGGAGGCGGCTACGTCACCGCCGCCGCTATGTGGCACCAACGCTTGCGCCTCTCGACGCGCCACATTCATTTGCCACGCCACAACGCGACGCGCTCTCTCGCTCGCTCTAACGCTCAGTCACTCGCTCTCTCTCTCTCTCTATCGCTGTCTTGCTTGCACTTTCCCTCTCTCTCTCATGCCGCTTGTCGCTTGCTCCCTCTCGCTCTGTGTGCGGCACATAGGCGGCAGTTGGTATATAACTGTAGCCTGTATACATATGTATGGCTGCCCCTTTCCACTTTTACGTATCCCTAACTTTCATGTACCCTCCGTAACTCCCCCTCACTCCCACCCTTCCATTTTGTGGGGTGGAGCATATTACATAAAATACCTTTTTGCAATCCATCAAAGACAGCAACGCAACCACTGACCCCTACCTACCTACCTACCTACCTCCCTTCCCTCCCTTCCCTTTTTTCACTCCCCCACCACCCCTGCACTCTACCCACAGCATCATTGAACTGTACAAATACCCTACCGTACCCCACTACCCTACCCGGTAGGGCTATTGATATTGCAGTCCGCGTTTCCAAATACCAATTAATTAATCTGTAATTTGGCAACTGAATCAGCTGGCGTTTTTCTTTTTTTTTTTTGTCTTGGCTTAAAGCGCATCTTAAAGTGTCTGCTTGACCAGACGTGGCAAAAGGCGCCAGCTACGAAAATTCGATGAAAAACAATTTTCAATTATGGCCTCAAGTTTTCAACCGGCGAAAGTTCTGCCAAAAACTTTTGGCGCGCGACTTTTACTTTAATTTCTCGCCAAAAGCTTTCACTCTGTGTTGTTGTTGTTGCACTTCTTCTTGTTCTTTTTAGAGGGGGCGAAAACTCTTTAAGTTCTTGCCGAGTTCATTGTCGTAGGGCAGGTGCAACGGCCTAAACTCAAAACTCAACTGAACTCAACTTAACTCGACGCTCGATGGTCGACTGCCAAATGTGCAGGTAGCGTAACTAAATGTTAATTTTAAAGGGCTCTCTCTCAATAGGGGTACAATGGCTGCAAGGGGTGGCGGGGTAAAGGGTCGTCGGGTTACTGGGCGCCATAAATTCAATCTATATCGAATTAATCGATTATATATACTCGCATGTAACTCTGTCGGCATTGCGTTTCCGTTTCCGCAACAGGAAACCATTTCAACACACACACACAGACACACACACGCACACACACAGCAAAAAAAAAAAAAAGGGTTAAAGATTTATTAATAACTTGCACACTAGCAGCAAGGGAAAATGGCACAGCACAAGGGGATGCGGGGTTAGGGGTTAGGCGTAAAGGGTAGGGGTTAGTTTTTGGAGCGAGGATCAACAAACCGTTGACGGTTTGCCTTAACCCCCCGCTCCAGCCCCCTCACATAAACTGGGCGCTGCTGGTAACGAGCGGAACAAACGGTCTTCGTAATCGTTAAAGGAAAGAGTCAAATAGGAGAAGAAGCAAAAACAAGGAAAGAGCAAAAAAAAAAGGAAAAAGAGGGGTGTAGAGTAAAGGGTAGGGCGTAAGGCGTAAGGGTTGCGGGGGTAAGGGGCTACGGGGAAGCTTCGCGTTTTGGCGTGGATCACTGATTTTTATAACGTGACAACACGCAAAGTCACAATAGACATTTTGCCGGTCGAGCGTTCGCTTCGATGCCGTCGAATTGATTAGGTCGACAGGCAACCGTCAACATAACCCTTCCTGGCAGCGACATTTCTCAACAAAATCAAAAAAAAAAAAACCCCCCCATTTCGACGACTAACACAGAAATCAATGTATTTCATTAATGGCGAATGTGTGCCGGCTCTAATAGGCTTTATTGCCCATTGTTATTATTAATATTGGCATGCAACAAGGTCGTCGCATTGCTCAGCACCCAGCGTAAGACCCTACCCCCTACCCCCTACCCCCAAACCACACAGCTCCTATTCCCACTCCCAACTCAAAATGTCGTCTAGAAGGCAAACAGTCAACCGTTTAGTCAGTTAGTCACGCTAATGTCTTGGGTGCCTTCGTCACTAGCGCTACTTTCGGCACCAGCGGCTGCAATTAGACAAAATACAAACTGTTGACAACATTTAAATAATAATAATATTATATTTATTCTATAATATTACAATTTTATTAATTTAAGTAACAAGTTGGTTAATTTGTAAGGATTTATAAAAATATAACTTATGTTACAACTCGAAATATGTTAGATATACATTTTTGAATTCTCAGAATGTATGTTACAGGCAGAAGGGAGGGTGGCAGACCCCCAAAGTATATATATTCTTGATCAGGATCAACAGCCGAGTCGATTGAGCCATGTCCGTGTGTTCGTCTGTCTGTCCGTCTGTCTGTCTGTGCGTCCGTCCGTCTGTCCGTCTGTTTGAACGCGTCGATCTCAGAAACCATAAGAGCTAGACACTGCAAACTTGGTATGTAGGTTCCTGGATGCCGTACGCAGATCAAGTTTGCTTTTAATTTTGGATCGGATCTCTATATCGTATAGCTGCCATAGGAATGATCAGTTGAAAGATAAGTTTTAGTATGAAAAAGTTGCCTGTTTCTTGAGATAGCTTAACCAATCTGATACAATATGCATCAGGGCTTGTATTATACATCCTGACCAAATTTGGTTCAAATCGGTTCACTATATTAAATAGCTGCCATAGAGACGCTCATTCGAAAATCAAGTTTTAGTATGAAAAAGTTTTTTATTTTTTAAGATATCTTTCCCAAACTGATAAAACATGCATTGAAGTTGGTGTTATACATCCTGTCCAAATTAAGTTTAGATCGGTTGCCTATATCATATAGCTGCCATAGAGATAATCGGTCGAAAATAAACTTTTAGAGTATCCTACTGTCGAGCGTGCTCGACTGTAGCCGCACCTCTCCGCGAGCTTACCAAGCTGGGAGTAGGCGAGCGAAGTGAGCTGGGGGCGAAGCCCCCTTTTCTTATAATCATTTTAAATGTCTTACTTGCATATTATTTTTTCCTAAAGCTACAATTAAATTTTAATTTTGAGAAGACTTTGATAGTCAATCTAACGATAGACGGAATTTTCAAATAAAATCTGAATAAACTTATGAAATTATTATCACTAGGCAATTTGAATACAGCTATAATCGAAAAAACATATATTATTAGTATAGAAAATCTTTGCTCTCTCCGAATCAATATTCGATTAATATTCACAGTTATGGTTAGACTCATATTCAGTGAATACATTTGGAACACAAAGGAGCTACTACAAATTGTTTGGCATGTGAGAGTTCGAAAGGTTCAATGGAGCGTGGAGCATGGAGAGTGTGGAGAGGGAGAAGCGGACTTTCAGTTTTGAGGAGGTAGGAGATGACAGGAAGAAAGAGCGGAGATGGAGTTGGAGGAGTGTCCTGTCCTGTCCTGTCCAGGGCGGTGCTCAGCGGGGGAGCCCAAAGGCGCTGAATGTGCGCACTTAACAAACTCGTAAATAACCAGAACAATGCGAATGGCCAGCGAAAGTGCGGAGCGGGGTCAAGAAGACAGGACGACAGGGGCAGGGAAAGGGGCGGAGACAGCGACGGATGCTCTAAAAATTGAATAAAATGCAAATTTTATTTTATTCCCATTTTTTTCGTATATTTTTTCGCATTTTATTTTTATTTTAGAAAAGCAAACAAAATAATTCAATGCGTGACAATTTGGCAAGTGTGTGTGTTGTATTTTTTTATTTTATTTTGTGTGTTTTTTTTTTGTGCTATTTTTATGTCCGGCTGACATTACGCCCGGAAATATTAACGCATGTGCGACGTTTTCAGTGTGTGTGTGTGTGAACATTTGAATGTTTGAATACAAATTCAGTTTGCCATTTTGACACACATGAATGACCAGCAAGTGGACGGGGCTTCTAGGTCGGGATCGTGGGCGGGGACGGGGAAACTTGGCCAACATGTCGCCCACAAACGAAAACTCAAATTCCATTTCACAATCACTTTTTGCTTCGCTTTTTTTTTTAATACTCAGTACCTAAAATGTACAGGCATATTATAACTTACTGATCCTTTATGTAACAGATGGTCCTATAAAATATATAGAAGAAGAAAATGTACTTGATCAGCATCAGTGAATGAGTTTCTTTACTCACTACCGTATGTGCGTAGATTTTGGTAACTACAAGAGCTAGAGACTCCAAATTTGGTATGTACTTATTTGTTGCTAAAAAATTGTAAAGCTCTACAGATTTTACAGAAACTCTACCACTATAGAACAAATTTGTAAAAAAAATTTAATGAGTGGTTCCGTGGCTAGAACTACAGTTTGAAAAAAAACTGGGTTCGAACCCTGCCATGTTCAAAAATCTGTAACTTACCTGTTCCGTTAATTAGTGGAAGCTTGATGTTGATTTTAGACCAATTCTGCAAACCTCAAACATTTTGTTAAAGGTTCGTTTCGGCGGTTCGAACCATAGAGCGAGACATCGGTTCGGTTCGCGAATAGGTTTATATACCCCCTGAACCCAAGGTTTGGGTTCGAACCTTGGTTGAATTCTATAAACAAATATATTTTTTAGATTAAGAATTAAAAATTGACCCACTCTAATGTATATACCTGCTTCCCAGCTTAAATACATGTGAATGTAGCCATGGTATTTCATAGTCGAGCACGCTCAACTGCAGCTGTTTTTTTCATAATTTTTTTTTTTGGCAAATGCTTTATGCGCGTATGAATAAAAATTCAGTGAACACTATGCCTGTCCAGCTCCAGCTCCATTCACAATGTCCTGTTTGTCCTGCGAGACAAAGAGTAACCCAGAGCGAGGACTCCAGAGTCAAAATCAGACTCGGACCCAGACTCCGACACCGACTCAGAGTCCAAGTCCAAGTCCGTGTCCGTGTCCTATGAAAATCAATCGCATCGTTTTAGCGAACGCATTTATTTTCATTTCGCTGAGATTCGTTGAAGGGATGCGGGTTTAACTTGTGCATGTGGCAAGGGAGAGCGGGGGGGAAAGAAAGGGGTGGTGGGAGGGAAGGGGAGTGGGTGATGTATTCGCTACTTGATTTCAATATATTTATATATGTATTATTATTTGGATTGTGGCAGCCAAGTGCTGTGTACCACCTCCGACCCACAATGGGAGGCAGACCCTGCGGGCGTGCGGACTTTGTACCTTTTCATATTTGGCAAATTTGAGCATATTTTATCACCATTACCGAGCGTCGTGACCCGCAGGCAGACCCACTACACACACACACAAACACACACATACACTGCCTTAGATGGGGCCCAGATATTGGCACCCAAGTAACCCGCATATGTATGTGTGTGCGTGTGTGTGTGTGTGTGTGTGTGCGTGTGTGTGTGTGTGTGTGTGGGAAGGCGGGGTGCACTTGGGAACGAGGTCGTTGTTTTGTTTTGCATGGCAACCCTTTTTTACGTCAACGTCGTCATCACACACAGCAGCCGGAGACGGTGACGGTGGCCGTACCGGCGACCAAGCAGGCCACCCGCATCCCAGTAACACACAAACACACACACACACACACACACACACACACACACACACAGCAGTAGCAGCCACATCCAATCAAGCAACGAACTTTCAACTTGCCACTGCCCCAAAACCCTACCTACCGTTCGTACCGTTCGTACCGTCCGTCCGTACCACCCGCTTGACTGCCACTTAGGCAAATAAATAATAACGGACGGCCAAAAAATTTGTTTAAACAAACTGGAAAATTTATGAATATGTTGAAGTTTTTGGCACACACACACACAAAAAAAAAAAAATGTGAATCAAAAGACGCGTCAAATCGAAAACCTAACGACGAAATCTTTATACTCTGACAGATGCTCATAAAATGAGTTAAAATAGTGATACTCTACTGATATACTTTTCACTCTAAATTATAGTCTACAAATACTCAAATAAAGTCTAGAAATACATGAGTTTTTATTTGAGAAATACGAAAGCTTAAGCTGTTAAAATTTCACTGAAGAAATCAACATGAAGGTAAAGTCTTATTAAAGTAAGCATAAAGTATGCGAAAAATACATTTTCTAACTATCGAATTTCTACGACGAATTCAAAACCAACTAAAATCTAGTTTAAGAATCAACAAAATAAAACTTATTGTAAACATCTCATACGTCTAAGTAAGTCAGACTTTGGAGAAACAAATATCTAGAGAACTATAGTGTTATAAAATTGTAAATTTTGATTCAATATATAAAAAGAAAAAAAAAAAAAAAAAGATTTAAAATCTGACCAAGGAGGACTAACAACCTAAAGAAAAACCATCTAAAATAACCAAGGAGCTTTAAAACTACAATCGTTTTCAATTAGTACTAGCTCTATCTGATAAATAGCAAAGCTAATGTCTAAATTGTGATGCCCACGGAAAGTTCCACAGAAAGGTAAGGGAATTATTCGTATATGTTGCTTAAAGACAGGCCAAAAGGAAAGGAATTCAGCTCATTGATATTTATGACGTTCCGTTGAACTGCGGTGGGTCCAACAGCAAAGAAAAGAAGAGTTAGGGCATTGAAGAAGAGAAGAACCAGAACAAGAAGAATCGCTGATTGAGCGGGAGTTTCCCCTTTCGCTAGTTACAGGTTATTTTGCGAAACTTGATTGATTGAGTCCCGTGTACCAGCTGACAAAGGTGCACACAAGGAATAAGCACACAGATTGTAACCCCCCCCAACCCTACTGTCACACTCCCCTGCCCTCAGGAGAAGTCCAATGTCCAAGACAATCTGCCAGCTGTGCCAGCGAATCAAACGAGTGCTTTGAGCCTTAAGAAAAAAAAAAAAGAAATATTATAATAAAAAAAAAAAAAAAAAAAAAAATATGTAAAGTAAAATAAAATAAAAGAAATGTTATTTCATAATGCAAATTGTGCAGCTTCAATCACACCCTCCCCCCATTACCACGCTGCCTTTCACCCCTCTGTTGAGTCCTGGGTATTAATGTCGAATGTCAAGCGAATGAAGAGACGTCCAATTGTCGGAGCAGAACAAACAGAACACGAACTTCTCCCCCACCCCCCTCCCCACTCACAATATGGAAATGTTGTAGGAATAAGAAAAATGCGGTATTTAATGTGAATTACACCACTGTGACCACAATGCGGCATGGTGTGTGTGGCAAGTACACTGTGGCGCCTCGATCATCGCACAAATGTAAATTTTCAATTTAAATGCAAATATCAATTTGTCAATGCTCTCACTCTTACTCGCAATTTGAATCTGACTCGGACTCGGACTTTGACTCGACGTGCGACAAAAAAGAAAAAAAAAACAAAAATATATAGCAAGGAAAATCCCGAGCTTGTCCATTTTCAAAAATCCTTGCATTTTAACTAGTCAGCCGTAGCCTTGGGCCAGTCTCAATCCCAATCTCACTTTCCCTGCTCCTGCTCCTTCTCCTTCCTCTTCTTCTGCTTCTTCTCGTTCTCCAGCCTCTTAGCCTGGTTAGCAGGGCAATCGCAGTCAGAGGCAGCTGCTTATTCCGATTCCCATGTGGCCATGACAGTCGTGGCATTTAGCCATCATCATAACGCCAACTCAAGAACCAACAGCTCGTATTTTTTATATTCTCTGTTTGCTTTCATTTCCCTTACACTATACACTTTCAAATGTCGACATTTTAGCTATGTCTTTCAACTAGACAAATATGTTATTTACTCCATGCTTAACTCAGTGTAAATCTAGAATGTAGAGTAGAAGTAACGAGTGGAAATAACAAGAGATAATTCAAGTGATAACCAACGAGAGCAAGTAACTATAAAAACGAGAGAAGACAAAAGTGAAAAACTACGAGACTGAGAGGCGATTAAAGCAACGAGGGAGATAAGTAACGAGAAGGAAATGCGACGAGATCGAAAGGTGACGAGATCGAAAAGGGACGAGAGCGTGAAGCGATTAGAGAAAGAAGCAATCAAAAAGAGAAATTATGGATCGGAGGCGCGAAAATGCGAATAGCCACGAGAACGAAAAGTGACGAGAACGAAAAGTGACGAGAACGAAATGCGACGAGATCGAAATGTGACGAGATCGAAAATTGACGAGAGCGAGAAGCGATAAAAGAAAGAACCAATCAAAAGAGAAGTAGAGAAGAGAAGAAGTAGAAATGTGACGAGAACGAGAAGCAACGAGAACGAAAAGTGACGAGAGCGAGAAGCGATTGGAGATAGAAGCAATTAAAAAGAGAAATGATGGATCGGAGGCGCATAAGAGCGAATAGCCACGAGAACGAAAAATTACAAGAGCGAAAAGTGACGAGAGCGAAAAGTGACGAAAACGAAAAGTGACGAGAACGAAAAGTGACAAGAGCGAGAAGCGATAAAAGAAAGAACCAATCAAAAGAGAAGTAGAGAAGAGAAGAAGTAGAAATGTGGCGAGAGCAAGAATCGACGAGAAGGAAAAGTGACGAGAGCGTGAAGCGATAAAAGAAAGAAGCAATCAAAAAGAGAAATGATGAACCGAAGGGGCTAAAGAGCAATTAGCGACTAGAGCGAAAAGCAGCTGGAGAAGAAAACAAACATAAAAATTAATGATGAGAGCAAAGAGCAAAAAGCGACGAGAATAAAACGTGATAAGAGTGAAAAGTGACGAGAGCAAGAACCAAAAGAAAGTAAAAGTTACGTCAAAACAAAGAGAAAATTTAAGAGACAATATAATAACCAAGGTGAGACTTGGAACTATAGAAGCCTTCTTAATATATTTAAACTTCAATTAAAAAACATATTAAATTCACAAATCCATCGATATTAACTGCTTTAAGCTTGACTAACTTTATATGTGTTCATTTATGAATATAACATAATTTTACAACTCAAACAACTTGTTGCTTGCCTGGGTAAAGAGTATTAAAAATTCGTTGTATGAATGATTCTCTCGTTTTTCTTATTTGTGAGCTGAACAAACGGCGCTGATTTTATACGTTTTCCTGTTGATGTTGCTTGTGTTGCTCGTGTTGTTGTTGTTGTTGTTGTGCCTAATTAGGAATTCACATCATTTTTTATTTGGGTTAAAATTATTCAAAAGTGGCAAGGCATTTCCCAGCTGCGTCTTCAAGACTTCTTTTTTATATCATTTTTTCTATTTTTTTTTTTTTTTTTTTTTTTTTACGTGGTGCAGTATTTTGAGTGGTTGCTTTGCCTGGTTACGTGTTATAACTAAATCTGCGTGCGGTTGAAACGGTTAACAGTGGCTACTGGCAGTACACGGACACAGCTCGTTAAATGAGCTGAAAGTCACAAAAGTGAGGGAGAAAAAAGCCAAGAAAATAGGTGGAAAATTAAACATATTAAAAGTTTTTACACCTTTGATGATGAATTTTTTTTTTTTTGCCGACGCAGTTGCAACCCTTTTGGGTTGAACCGCTCAGCCTTAGCACCACCACCCTCTGCCCTTACTCCATCCCTTCACTCGACGCACTTAACAAACTGTCGCGGTGACCTGGCTAAAAAGTAATAAAAATGCAATTACATGGCTCGTCCTGTTTCCAGGCCAGGACCAACTTAAGGATGCGGATGTGGCTTCAACTTCCCAGCTACCATTTCCCCATCTAACCCCATCTCTCTACCTCTTCTTACTCCTTCTGGGAATGTGGAGTGCCCTCCAATTTGATTCACTTCATCAGCAAGTAAACCGACGCATTAAAAAATATTCACGTTCAACTTGCTGCATGCAAAATGAGGCAAGTAATAAAAAAATTAAAAGGCAGGTCCTTAAACAACAACAACAACAGCAACAAAAAGGTGTAGCCAAAAAAAAGCCACAACAACAACAACAAGAAACTGAAAGAGTTGCCGTTAATGAAATGCGCTAAAAGGGTTTTAGCCTGACCTCAAAGTCAACTTTAACTTTAACTTGCACTCTGAGAGGACATGGCCAAAAAGGACATGTGATACGCACTGTCAACAGGTTAAACTACTGCAAAATGGACACTTGCTCCAAGTCCCCAACAACAACAACAACAACAGCAACAATGAGAGCAACAACGACAACATTTACATTTCAAACAACGTTTAAAAACAACAGCAAACGAGCACACTCGACTGTCCAAGACCCCGTACTTACTATGGACAAATCAAAGACTTGTAAGAATTAAAAATTAAAAACAAGTGGGAAAGGCTATAGTCGAGATCCCGTTACTTATTTCAGCATATCTAAAAGTACTTTAAAGAAATTACTTCCTAATAAAAACTACTGCATACTTTTAGGTGATTGTATTAAAATAATAATTTTGTTAATAACTTTGGTTAGCTATTACTTCCGTTCTACTTGTCCGATCTTGCTGCGGTTAATTGAGATTATACTGATATTGATACTCTAAAACGATTTAAGCCAAATTTTATACATTTTTCTGTCAGATTGCTGAAGAAATCTTAAGAAACAAAAAAAATGTTCATACTAAAATTTGGTTTTAGACTGAGTGTCTCTATGGCAGCTATATGATTTAGTGGACCGATTTAAACCAAATTTGGTCAGAATGTAGTAAGTCAATCCGGATGCATATTTTGTTTGATTGGTTGAGGGATCTCAAAAAACAACGGATTATTTTATACCAAAACTTGATTTTCAACCTATTGTTGCTATGGCAGCTATATGATATAGAGGTGCGATCCAAGAAAGAAAACAAACTTGATCTGCGTATGATTTTTAAGCACCTACAAACCAAATTTGAAGTCTCTTACTCTTACAGACTCTGAGATTGACGCGTTTAAACAGAGGGACAGACAGACGGACAGACAGACAGACAGACGGACATCGCTAAATCGACTCGATTGTTCATGCAGATCATGAAAATATATACTTTTAGGATCTGCCACGCCTACATCAGCCTGATACATATATTCTGCCAAGCACATTATACCTTTTATTGCACCTTCTAAAAGTCACAGGGTATAAAAGCCGAGAAGTTGATGCAGCAGCTGCTTTGCCAACACTGAGGATATCAGAGGGCTGAAAGTGGGGGGAAAGTACACAATATATATATCGCGTGTCAATTGTTGCCGAAAAGCAAAAGTCGGCAGCGGACAATGACGATAACAACAGCAACAACAACGACAATGACAAGGCAACTAAATAACAACAAAATTGAGAACAACAACAAGGAAAGAAATGAAAAATAACAAAAACAAACAGACAACTGAAAAGAGACAACAGACAGCTGACAAAATGTATTTATAAAAAAAAAAAAATATAAGAAAAAATTTTAAATAAGAATAACAAAAAAACAAGAAGAAGCTAACGAAATTTGAATACCCTTACTCAGATATTTAGATACAAGTGAAAATTCTAACTATCGACATATCTGACTAGATCCTTATAAATATATTTATATATTATTTTTTGGAGTGTTTCGATTTTTGTTATAAAATTTTTTTTAATATTTGATCTAAATTAATTTAGTGCTATAATAATTTCATTTCCACTTTTTTTTATCATCAACTAAAACATCTGCACTTAAAAGCTTAAATTTAATTATAATTTCAAAATCTTATGGATTAGAATAATACAATTTATTGAAATAATTTGTACTTAATAATTTTTAAATAAAAAATTTTAAGCATAACATATTTTATTAAATTAATTTAAATGTAAATGAAATACCCTCACATTTATTTTAAGATTATAAAAATATATCTTACGTTCTTTTTTTTATTGACATATCTATTTTTCAATCTATCTAAGTTTTCTTTACGTACTAAAAAAATCAATTTTTTTGTTTTTATATAAGAGTTATTGTGTGGTAAAATCGGCATACCCGCTACCTAAAGGGTAGCTATGAATGATGTGAAATGTAAATAATTACACAAATGTTATGCAACAGCTTTCACTTTTCACATTTAGACAAATTTACACAATTCGCTTTTTTTCCCATGATTCGACGGGAATTGACCGACAGATTTTATTCCCTTTCCCCCCTATAATGTTTTCCCTTCCCGCTCAATGTCCAGTTGTCCCATTCTAAGGACAATTGCGTGGGCGTAGACAGTTTGATTTTGAGTCAGTTACAGGTAAAATTGCTCACACCCTTAGATTATATTATTGCCCATATTCTTTTTTATATTCTTCCCCATATCCTTGCCCCATTATCCTCGATATCCTTCGCTATTCGCGGTCGCGTTTCACGTTCGTCCGCTTTGACTTCCGCTTGACATTGTTTGATTGTCGTTTAATTGAATTTAATTAGCATGAGGCGCGACAAGGACGAATTTTTTTTTTATTTTCATTACAGGGTTTTTTTTCGTGTTATTTTTTCATTGTTAAACAATTTTTTTGGGAATGTGGGTGGGTGAATTGTAAGGGGTCTGGTCAGTTGCTGCTTAGTTATTAATGGCATTTTAACTTTTATGACTGTGCGTTGTGTGCTGACAACTGCGATGTGTCCGATAAGCCCAACACGATTTCTACGCCTATTTCTATATACCCTGTAGTTCAGTGAGCAACGGCTATATTGTGCTTGAAACTCAATATTAAAAATTTTGTTCCCATTGCATGAATTTCAATGTAGAATAAATTAAGGGGCCAAAAAATGTTATATGTAAAACTCCGTTTGAAAATCGATTAAGTTTTTTCAAAGTTAAAAGTGTTTGAAGTTGGTCAGACTTCTAAACTAGCATTTTTACAAGTCAAAATTTTCGATCAATTTCACACGATTTTTTATAGAAAAATGAAACGTCTCAGATTCAAGTTTAAAGTGTTGTTTTATACTAATTACGATTTAAGAAGTTGATTAAAAATGAAAACTTGAGATTTAAAAATTTGAATTTTCAAAATTTCAAAGGGGGGACCCTTAGCATCGAATCCAAGATCTAGAGGAAAATAATTTTGTTTACAAAATTAAATAAATTTGAATGCAGCGTGGACTTAGAGGATAAAACATTATCAAAATGACATTCCGCTTAAAAATCGGTTAAGTTTTTACAAAGTTATGAGTGTTTCAAATTAGTCGAACCTTTGACCTAGCAACTATACAAGTCAAAATTTTTACATTGAAAAATATTTGTTCAATTGTAAAGCATTTATCAAACAACAAATATACAAATTAGTGATTAATATGCAGAATATCTGCTAGTCTAGCACACTTTATTATAATTTTTATTATTTTTCTCAGATGAATGTTTTACTCCCCCTTCTAATAACGCTTATTTAACCTACTGTTAACATTTTTTTCTTGCTGGGAAACCGCTGCGGTTAACTGTTTCAACCACCAACCCCACCTCCAAACAACCCCCAGCTCCTCTGTAACTGTAACTTCACTTAAACCTTGAGTGCAACAAATTGAGTGCAACAATTCAAGTGCCGCAACTTGACTGCACTTTCTATCTATATCTCTATATGTATCTCAATCTGTGCTAATGTAACTTTATATCTATAAGTATGTCAGTATGTGTGTGTGTGTGTGTGTAGGTGTGTGTGTGTTGTATTTGTATTTGCAGCTATTTGTATTTAGTTCTACAGTTAGTTGCAACTACTTGATTCGCATTTATGCCTCGTCGATTTACGCTTGCCACGCAATTTTCTTGTTAGCCTTCTGCCTCCTGCCACATGCCACATACTCCTGCACTATGGGATAATTAGCCTTTTTTTGTAGTTAATTAACAAATCAAGAGCAAAGGGTCCCCCCTTGGAAATTTTGAAAATTCAAAATTTTAAATCTCAAGTTTTCACTTTTAATTAATTCCTTATATCGTAATTAGTATTAAACAACACTTTAAACTTGATTTTGAGACTTTTTATTTTTCTTTCAAAAATCATGTCAAATTGATCAAAAATTTTGACTTGTAAAGTTGCTAAATCTAAGTTATGACCAACTTCAAGCACTCATAACTTTTTCAAAACTGAACCGATTTTCAAACGGGATGTCATTATAATCATGGTTTGACCTCTTAATCCATTCTGCATTCAAATTTAATTAATTTTGTAAAAAAAAATATTTCCTTCTAGATCATGGATTCGATGCTAAGGGTCCCCCCTTTGAAATTTTGAAAATTGAAAATTTTAAATCTCAAATTTTCACTTTTAATCAACTCCTTATATCATAATTAGTATAAAACAACACTTTAAACTTGATTCTGAGACGTTTCATTTTTCTGTAAAAAATCATGTCAAATTGTACAAAAATTTTGACTTGTAAAGTTGCTAAATCTAAGTTATGACCAACTTCAAGCACTCATAACTTTGTCAAAACTGAACCGATTTTCAAACGGAATAACATTTTGATCATGGTTTGTCCTCTTAATTCATTCTGCATTCAAATTTTATTAAATTTGCTTAAATCATTTTTTGCTCTGGGTCTAGGTTTCGATTTAAAAGCAATATACATTAAAATTATACCTATAAATATGATGATTTAGCCTATAGTATCAGTGTTAGTTCAGTCATTGGGGCAGTTGGCACTTGCCACATGCATGCGGCACTTCCATTCCACTTGCCACTTGCCACTTGGCACCTTGGTGACTTAACCGCACGGTGAACGCACTAAATGAAGCTTGGCACGCACAAACAACAACAACAACAACAACAACAACTGGATATGTGTGTGCAGGTGTGTGTATAAGTGTGTGTGTGTGTGTGTGTGTGTGTGTGTGTGTGTGTGTGTGAACAGTGTTTAAGTTTTAATTGCTGGCAATTAAAAGTACATAGATACACTCAGATATGCATATGCCACGCACACACGCACACACACACACACACACACACACTTGGCCATACACACACACACACAAACAACTTGTAGTTGGTGGGCGTGGCAGGAGGGCAGTTGCAACCAACTGAAATCGCGGCTCTTATCGAAAAGCAATTTAAGAGTCGGCAATTCAGAGAAGAGCAGAGAGAGAGAGAGAGAGAGAGAGAGAGAAAGATGAAGATAGAAAGAGAGAAAAAAATAAAGAAAAGAAAGAACAGAAAGCGATAGAAAAGAAAAGGAAGGTTGAGAATTATAATAGAAAAGGTGATAAAAAAAATATAGAGTTAGATAAAGAGGAAAGAGATGGAGAGGGAGTGACAGAAAGAGGAAAAAAATGAGAGAGAGAAAGAAAGGGATAAAACAGACAGGGAAAGAGACGTTATTAGCAAAAAATACCGACATGTACAAGATTTAAACGCATGTCGTCGTAATTAAACGTTTCTAAAGATAAAATAAGTCGTAAAGTTAGATAAATTTAGATAGATAAAGATAAAGATAAAGATAAAGATATCAGAAGATATCAAGATAAGAATACAGAATAGCAGATACACGAATAGGAATAAGATAATAAGATAAAGATATTTATTAAATAAAGATAGATAAAGATAGATATAAAGATATGAGGATAGGAATAAGAGAAAAGATACGTTATAAAGACGATAGAAAGATGGATGATACAAGATTATGACAAGCATAGATAAGATAAGAGATAGAGATAGATGATGAGATAGAATAGATAAAGATGAAGAGAAAAGGGAAAATGAGTTAAAGGATGGAAGAATCACATAATGTGAAACTGAGAGAAAAATAGAGAGGAAGGAGAGAAAAATAGACAAAGTGATCAAAAGAATGTGAAAGAAAGAGGAGAGACAGAGAAATATATATGTAGAGAAAGAGAGAGATAGGGTGAAAAAAAGAGATATTCAAATGGTAACCGTTTCCAAAAATCAATAACAATTACAATATTTTTACAAATTTCTTATATCGCGCAATTGTACGAAACTTAAATAAATCTATATGTATAAAATTCTTTGTCCTGACTGACTGACTAACTCATTGATCATTGCACAGCCCAAACCATAAGAACTAGGAGGCTGAAATTTGCACACAATAAATTATAAAATATTAAATCATATTCAGCATATCGCATTAAAATCCGAACTTAAGCAGCTTTGCTCAAATATATTGCAAAATTAAAAAATTAAAAAAACGACACCTTTAATAAATGGTATTTAAATTGGTTAGTTTGCATGCTTAAGTTAAATTCAATAAAAAGTTATCAATTTTTTATTATAAGAAAATCTTATGAGCTTTTAAAATCGAAAAAAATATTCAATCAATTAAAAACATAAAAATGATATTGTTTGTATTAAATTAAACTAGGCTTCATTTTTGCAACTTTTGTTAAATTTGCTAATATGCAATTCTAGTAAAATAATAACAAAAGGTGCGCATAATTAAAGCACAGCCTTGAACTAAATTTGAGGAGACGCTTGCCACAAGTTGTAAGTGAGTATTAAAAATTGTGTGGCATAAAGTGTGGCAACTTTTGGCTACAACACTTTCACACTTTTGAGGCTGATTAAAACGTTGGCGAGACGGCGAGCAAAACGAGCACGGCGAGGGGGGGGGTTGTTAGAAAGAGAGAGGGAGGCAGAGTGAGAGGCAAGAAAGTTTTTGGGCAAAAAGTAGAAAGGCTTTAACAACGCGCCGCATTGCAAAAGCCAAACAAAGTTTTTGTCCTTGAAAAACTGAGAAAAGTGGACGCCAAGTAAATGGAGGAGGGGAACGGGTAAGCGGGGAGCGGAGTAATAGCTAAAGAGAAGAAGAAGAAAGAGGAAGAGAGGAAGACACACTGAGCAGCCTATGGAAAAAGTCGACTGTCTAGTCAAAAAGTATTTGTGCCTTTTGCATTTCCATAAAAATGCGTTTGCTAATTTCATAAAATTTGCAGAGGTGGAGCAAATGGGGGGAAGTAAAAGAAAAATAGAGGGTTGGAGGGGGGTGGCAAACTAATTGCAAAGCATGGCAAAAATCTGCAAACGGAATTCATATGCACACAGAAAAAAACAGAGAGAGAGGGAGGAAGACAGAGTACACTCAGCGAAAATTAATTTAATTTATAATTTTATATATTTTTCATATTTTTTTTTATTTTTAATTATGATCAACTGTTCTTTATTGACCCTTAATAAATAAAATATCCCCATTTTAAAAATTATATGATCTAAAAAGAAATTTTTCGGTTATTTTCTTTTTAAATTTTTAGAATATAATTTCCGATAAATTGTCTTTTATCTTAACATCAATGAAATTTTCAAACAAAGGTAAATTGCTAAAACGAGTGTATTATATTTATACCCTGTGGCTTACTTACTTGAATTTATACTGTTTTGTATTTAAAATTGTAAAATTGCTGTGTGCTAAAATTGTTAGATTAAGTATGCTGTGACAGCTATAAGATCATAAATAATAGTCCGATTTTAAGCGAACTTAGACAGAATATTTAAGACTTTGTCAAAAATAAAATCTGTGAGTGTGATTGAGATAACTCGAGAAATAATGGGGATTTCTTTTATTAAATAAGTTTTATATTTTTTATATTGAGAAAAGTTGGTTTCAAGATTGAAAATAAAACTATTGTTGTATGCCGCGATCTTTTACAGGCTTCAATTAATCCCAAAACATTTATAAAGTAATCCAAGAAAATTCACTTTAAGATTTTCGGGCAAATAGCGAACTTGAAATAAGATTATTGTGCTCAGTTATGAAAAAATTTTGAACTCAGTCTGCTTTCGAAATCGATTCTACTTGAATATAGCCTTTTTAAGTATGAAAATCTTGATTTATTTTCCAGGAACTGCAAATAATAGTTATGAATTTAAAAAAGTTGACAACTTAAAAAATAATTATAAAAACTTGAATAGTTAATATTATTTTAGATTTTTATTATAAAAAATTAAACATAATAATTAATTTTAACTTAAAAAAATATAAAAATAACTATTTACTTTAATCTTTTATTATAAAAATCTAAAACATTAGAAAATTAAAAATATTAATTAATTTCAATTAAAATTATATTAAAATTATTTTTATTATGAAAAATTAAAAAAATAAATAATTTTAATTAAAAAAAAAATTTTAATAATTATTAATTTTAATTTTTATTATGAAAATGAAAATTATTTGTCAATTTCTATTATAAAAATTGATGAATATAAGTCCAGTGTAAATATGAATATCTTACACATTTTTAATATAAGTCCTTTAAGGTCGTTTGATGTATCATATGAAAAGTATTGAGACACACATCATAAATATTTTTAGATTTTGGAAATACGCCACTTGATTCAAAGGATATTTACATTCAATTTTTATTCAATTTTTATCTTTCAATTTTAGTAATAGTAATTGACAAATAATTTTTATTTAATTAATAATGATTTTTAATTTTAAATTAAAAATTTAAATTAATAATTATTTTAAAATAAATATTGAAATTAATAGTTATTTTTCAACATTTTTATAAAAATCAGCAAATAATTGTTATTTTATAATTTTTAAAATAATAAATAATAATATTTATAATTTTTATTTTAAAAATTATAACTGTTACGGTCGCTGTTTTTTTCTGAGTGTAGATAGAGAGAGACTCATTAGCTTTGCTTCAGTTAATGCCAAAAAGTGAGTGCCAGCTGCAGAGTTCTTTCTCTATCCCGCACACCTACAACACCTCTTTCCCCCTCTCCGCTCCGCTCCCCTCCCCTCCGCTCTTTCACCCCCTCTTCAGACGCCACTGTGCGCTGTCTGGCGCTGTCTAGGAATAGCTACTGTAGCTGTAGCTGCGTGCGCGTTAATCATCATCCTATACGCGTAATTACAGAGTCAGAACTCCTGACTACGCTGCTTTCTTCAACTCTCTTTCTCCCTCTCTCTCTTTCTTAACTCTTCCCTCTGCCCTGCACAATGCTGTAAGCCACGACGAATGGCAGCAGGAATATTAAAAAGACTTTTAGCCCGTCTACTGACTTGGCTCAAATGAAGAAGGAGTTGAGACATTGAAAGTCGCGACAACTTCACGTAGGTTTAGCGACAGCGAGAGAGAGAGAGAGAGAGTGAGTTCGAGTGGGACAGCAAAGGTCTATGCAACCACAAAGGCTGCTTTTGTGGGCTGCCATTGAATGAACTGCTTAGCAATGTTGTCCTGACCACGCATCCTTATTATTAACACCAACAATCACAACAATTTTATTTCGCCTTTCTTTGCATTTCTTTCATTTTACTCCTGCTCCGCTTCTCATCATTTACTTCATGTCTCTTCCTTACTTTCTGCGCTTTTTGTGCTCACACAATTTTACTTTCTTTATTTTTGTAAAATATAAAAACATTCTTATTTATATTTTCTGCAATTTAAGATTTGTTTTCTCGCAGAACAAAGCGAGATTTCAATTGTCTGAAATTTATTTTGATAAGATATACGATATTCAAAGGTTATATGGAAAACTTTATCATGCTATAAATTTAATATAATTTTTTATATTTTGTGGAACACATATTTTATGAAGCGAGTAATTGTTAAATATTCCGAATTAAAAAAAAAAAAACCCTTATTATAATGTAAAATATATATCATCTATCTATATATAAGAAGTTCTTTGTCCTGACTCACTGATTGACTGATCATAGTACAGCCCAAACTATAAGACCTAGAAGGCTGAAATTTTCACACAACATAGCTGAGACAATGTTTTATAAGAATCACGGCTGCAAGCCGCTTCTGAACCGAACCTCGTAAAACCGGTTTGTTTTGGTTTTTTAAGCAGCCTGAACCGATTCATGAACCAAACCCTTGAAATTGTTTACTTTGCGAAGCCGAACATAAAACGAATCGCTTTCTAAAATAAAAGGTTCGGTTGGAATAAAAAAAAATGATTACATAAATTTTATGGTTTTCTATTATTACACAATTATTTGAGACTTGGGATTAAAATAAGTCTTATTTAAATCTTCTAATAAATTAAAATCACCATCAAGTAATAATAATAAAAAAAAAAAAAAGATTTAATTGGTTCAAAAATAAAATAAAAAAAAAATTTAATTGGTTAAAAATGTAGACAATAAAAATATACTTAAAAAAAAAAATATCTATAGCATTATTTTCGGAGCATTTTAAACAACTCCGAAATATTTTGCAATTAAAATGAAGTCTATCTAAATTGAAATTGATCAAGTTGTCATAACTATCTGTTACATATTTTTTTTATTTTATTTCTTACCTTCTTTTTCCCTCTCCCTCTCTGCCTTTCCCTCTCACTTTCCCCCTTCCTTTTCCTCTTCTTCTCATACACCTTTTCTCTGCAGTTTATAAATAAATTAGGTCAACTGCAGCTGTAATTAGTTGGATATTATAGGGTGCAAGTTGAGTAATTAAGCATGTAGCTATCGAGAGTGCACGACTATCGCAATACCCTGTAGTCAGTTTCAATTTCTCTAAGGCACAACTAAAGAATACTCTGTAAATATATTTAAATAGTTGTAAGCGATTGAATAAATGCATTTGTCGCCTTAAAAAGAGTCAGACAGTTGCAAATACCGTTCTTTGACAAAAGTGCCACTTTAAAATACCCTGTAATTGCTTTAGACGAAGCGTTAATGCGTCTGTTGACTCAAGAATTGTCGTGCACTTAAGTAAAATAGATGATGCCACAAGCGCTACTTCAATGCCCAATGCTAATCTCTGGCAAATCCAATTCAATGAAGCCTGAAAGTGGCAAGTGGCATGTGGCATGTGGCAAGTGGCAAGTGCCAGGACAATGCCAGGACGCAAAAGGATGTCAACCAAACTGGCTGACAGACAGAGAAGATGAATGAGAAAATCGCGGCAATACAAATCCAGTATTTCAAATTTTCCAAATCCAACATAGCTGCAGCGCCAAAAGAGAGAATGGAGAGAGAGAGGGAGAGAGGGAGAGAGAGAGGGGAAAAGCACTTAACTCTTAAAGGCGAAATGCTTGTAAAATTTAAGCCCTACTTAATTTGCGATACACTCGTAAACAATTGCCCGCGGCAGCCAGTTTCCACTTGTCACTGAGAAATGGTGAAGGGGTGGGGTTGTGGCATGCCACAAGCACCCCTTCTACCCCTGCCACCAGCGCTTTTACAATTTTTACTAATTTTAATAAAGCGCCACGGCACAGACAATGCCACTGCGTGTGGCAAGCAATGTTCACTGACAAAAAAAAATATGGTCTCAGCTCTAAGAATTTTTATCCACAAATTTAATTCTTAAAGCTAAAAAACATAACTGAATTAGCTTTAAACTGAAATAGCTTTACTAAAAAGATCGAAATAAAAAATTCTTATATTTTCCAGGCTACAAATATGAGCATAGAAATAAATGTTCTTCTATGAATTTTTATCTACAAATTTAATTCTTAAAGCTAAAAAACATAACTGAATTTTAAGAGCTTTTCTAAAAAGATCCAAATAATAAATTCTTATATTTTCCAGGCTACAAATATAAGCATAGAAATAAATGTTCTTCTATGAATTTTTATCTAAAAATCTAATTCTTAAAGCTAAAAAACACATCTGAATTTTAAGAGCTTTTCTAAATAGATCCAAATAAAAAATTCTTATATTTTCCAGGCTACAAATATAAGCATAGGAATAAATGTTCTTTTACAAATTTTAATCCACAAATTTAATTCTTAAAGCTAAAAAACACATCTGGATTTTAAGAGCTTTACTAAAAATTTCCTAATAATAAATGCTTATAATTTGCAAGCTACTAATATAAAACAAAAGCGCTTTAAATACTGCAAAAACCTTTAAAAACAAAATAAGTCAGATTTTTGAAATGTATAATAATTTTATTTTTGATCTTTTGACATTCAATGCATTTTTTTCTGGCTTGGTATTTTTCAAATTTTTTTTTTTTTTATTTATGCACGACTAAAAGCAAAAAAAAAATTACCAAGCATAAAAAATAAGTTAAAGATTACAAATACAAATAAAATTAAATATAAATTATGAACTGTAAAGAAAAAAAAAATTAAAGTTAGATCTGATCTGATCCAAGCAAAAATTATAAATGATTTAAAATTTGTTGCAAGGATTGGGGAAAACCCAAAAACATCCAATCAGATCAATAAAGATTAGTGTTGTTAATATAATATAGAATGAATGTTAGACTATTATAATGTAACAAAACAAGTTATAAGTATTAGTAAGGTCCGGGATTTCACGATAGGTATTGGAAAAGTATGGATTTTAGGGAAGGGAGAGGGAGAGAGAGTTCTGAGGTTGTTCTTTAGCAAAAAAAAAAAGAATGGGTTTCGAACCCGCGCATCTTGCTTCAAACTGAGGCGGCGTCTCTTAACAGAGCACCAAGGTACAAACATTATTTCCATATGGAAATATAACATATTTGTACTTTCCTACTTAATAAAAATTGTTATTCGTAATTTTCAGAGAACGTCATCATTATAAGTTTTATTTTTACAAATTACATATAATCATTACTTCATGATTTTTTTAAGTACATGCAAGAAAATTGTCAAAAAGATCTAAACGTAAGCTATAAATTGCAATTGATTTGTATTTTGATTAAAAAAAAAAATAAAAATCTGATGTGATGATTATATGTGTTTTATATTTTTTTTACTCAAAAATAATCATTATAATTGATGAAAATCCATAAAAATCAATACATTTAAATCATAACGAAAATGCAAAGATTCATTATGGTATTTTTCTTTTACTTGTTTCTTTCTTCCTTGTCGTTGATTTTTTTTAATTAAAAATAACGAATATAATCATTTTTTGTGATATCTGGTATTTTTAGTTAGTACTGCGATCTTTTAGAATTATATTTTTTTCCATTAGTAATTGGATCTTATTTTAATTATACAATAATTAAGTTGAATTTTTTTTTGATTTAAGAA
Source organism: Drosophila innubila (assembly GCF_004354385.1). Lineage (NCBI taxonomy): Eukaryota > Metazoa > Arthropoda > Insecta > Diptera > Drosophilidae > Drosophila > Drosophila innubila. Next base: position 3,137,295 of record NC_047626.1, on the reverse strand, counting down.
ATTGTTTTTTTTTTCAGTGTTGCTTCTCTGCCTGCCATCTTGAGCAACTCGATATCCTGGCTAAGACAAAGGCTCACATCAACAGGAAACCGCAAGGCGAACGCCCGGACAATGTTACTACCCTTCCCCTCACCCTTCCCCACCCCTCCCGCCCCTTGCCTAGCACCCCTACCCCAAAAAAGTCGCCCAAAAAATGTGACGCACAGGCGACATTTGCATGGCGTTCGCATACAGCCCCCCCCACCTCCTTAGCCACCCCCACCCCCATACCCTAAGGGGGTGTAAGGGGTTGGGATTTTGGTTTTCTTATTTCTCATTATGCAGGCAACAACAACAACTGTGTGTGTGTAGCTATGCGGCAAGGTCCTTGAGCAGCGTCGTTTTTAAAATGAAAACAAGTACGCTTTAATCGAGAGTGCCCGACTGTAAGATACCCGTTAGTCAAATTTAATGTACATACATTAATTGTACTATAAAATAAATTAGTTAATTTAAATTACAAACTATAGAGAATCAAACCAAAACAAAAATCGGTTTCGATACGTTTCGAAAAAAGGTTTTCGCTAAAACTTCACTTTTGTCCGCTCGATTCCGGTATCAGAACCGGTTATGAACTAAAGGTGAAAAATTGTTTCAATCAAAACTAGTTAAATTTAAATGCAGATCAAATTTAGACGGCAAACAATAATCAAAATGACATTCCGATCGAAAATCGATTGAGTTTTTATAGAGTTATGCAAGTTTAAAATTGGTCAAACCTTTGACTGAGCAACTTTACAAGTCAAAATTTTTGTCCAATTTAACATGATTTTTTACAGAAAAATGAAAAGTCTCAGAATTAAGTTTAAAGTGTTCTTTTATACTAATTACGATATAAGGAGTTGATTAAAGTTGAAAACTTGAGATTTAAAATTTTGAATTTTCAAAATTTCACAGGGGGGACCCTTAGCATTGAGCCCATGATCTAGAGGAAAATAATTTTTTTTACAAAGTTACTTAAATTTAAACACAGAATAAATAAAGAGGTCAAACCAAGATAAAAATGACATTCCGCTTGAAAATCTCTCCAGTTTTGACAAAGTTATAAGTGTTTGAAGTTGATCTGACCTTTGATCTAGCAAATTTACAAGTCAAAATTTTTGTCAGAATTAACATGATTTATTACAAAAAAATTAAAGTTCTCAAAATCTAATTTAATGTGTTGTTTTATACTAATTACGATATAAGAAGTTGATTAAACGTGAAAACTAGGGATTTAAAATTTTTAATTTTCAAAATTCCTAAGGGGGGACCCTTAGCATTGAAATCAAAAATCTAGGAGAAAACATTTTTTTCACAATTTAATTAAATTTTAATGCAGAATGAATAATTAGGCCAAAACATGATCAAAAAGAGATTCCTTTTGAAAATCAGTGCAGTTTTGACCAAGTTACAAAGTTTCAAGTTGGTCGAAACTTAAACCTAGCAATTTTACAAGTACAAATGTTTGTTCAATTTGCCATGATCTTATCATATAAAATAAGTTATTATAGACTTGTACAATCAGGCTGTATAGAATACATCTTAAAAAATTAATAAAATAATTGTTTGTTTGAATTTCAAGCTTAAAATTAATATAAAAAAAAGTATTGCATACATTTAGGCACTCGTCTTTATTTGAAAACTTAAAACAGGCGTAATTACTGTTAAATATAAGCGAAAATCATGAGATTAAGCTGAACGCTTGAGAATGTTTAAAAGCAGTGTTTACTATTAAAAAATAGAGCTTTTTCTGCCTGTTATACCCTAGTGCTTTGCGTGTAAGGGGTATAATGAAGCAACCGCGGTTGTGGCACGCATCAGCGGTGTGTGTTTGTGTGTGTGTGTGTGTGTGTGTGCTGTGCACTGCTGGGAATTTAACTCATTCAGTTTTGGCCCAAAAATCCCCCTCCATCCCCCTGCCTCTCTCCACCCCTTGACGCGGCCCGTGGATTACTCAATTAATTTAATTATGCGCTGTCAATCATTTCGTTGCCTGTGTCTGTGTCTTGCCCCCTTTCACTCCCTTCAACCCTCTCCCCCTGTCTCTCTCCCTCTGCTTCTAGGCTAGGCCAAAAAAGTGAGTGATTCGCTCTTGTTGCCACTTAATTTCTGCTGTGCCTGGCCAGACAGCGAGACGCCTCAGTCTCAGCCTCAGTCTCAGCCTCATACTCATTCTCAGTTCCATTCTCAATCCCATTCTCAATCTCAATCTTTGTCTTTGTCTCTGTTTCTTATATTTCTGTCTGCGCCGCTTCGCCTGTAACAAGTCCTAGGCTAACCCTTTAAGGACACCACAATTTCCTTTACCTCCCAACACTATATATATATACATATATATATCTCCCGCTTCCTTCTAGATCTACACCTCATCCATCATAGAGCACACGCAACCGCGTCGAAATAAGAGAAATCATTTGCGTTTTTGCGTTTTACGCAACACACGAAAAACTTCACTTTTGCTAATCCCACAGCTGTTGTGCCTACACTGAGAAAAATTTGGCATCTTATTTAATATTATAACTATTAGTATTTTTGTATTATAGCTATTTTTGTAACTGACTCTAGAATTTGGTTAAAAATTTCCGTAGCTTAAATAATTTAAGCATTTTATAACATTAAATATTTCGGGAAAGCAATTTTCAACAGTTTGGTTTTTAATATGTTATTTTTTAAGCAAGCTAAACACTATTATTCAGTGTTAAATAAGATCCAAATGTATGCTACTTAGTATTTAAATTGTTATTGAATGTTAAAGAGTAAACAATTTAAAGTGAATTTAATTGAGAAAATTGCGCATCATACAATTAAAGTTATCTGCGTACTTTTATTTTAAGACATTAAACTCTTAGTAAGGTTCCGTGGTTTATAGTTAGAGTCGCCGACCTGTTACATAACTAGAGTTACACTTTGAAAAATAACTGGGTTCGAATCCTACACTGCTATGTTACAAAAATCTCTTATAGGTATACCTCTAGCGTGAACATTCCTAGAATATATAAAGCCATGTTTAATTTAAATCCAAAAACAACAGAGTTTTTTTTTTTTATTCTAGTTTAAGATAAAATCTTAAAATACTTATAGTACTTGAAATAGTTTGTTTTAGTGATGTAAATCCAACCTTTAGATCAAGTTTTTTATCGAAATAGAAAAGCGCCAAAAATAAGTATCGAGTTGTCGATAAATCGGAAAATAGTAGATCGAAATGAAAATATCGAGTACTTAAAAAAAAAATATTTTAATTGAAAACGCAATTATAATCACAAAATACATGCGACCTTTTTTTAGAAATCTCATTTTTCTTGCATCATATTCATTCCTGATTTATACTGTGACAATTTTGTAGTTTATTTATTACGGACGCTCTTAAAAAATTGAAGGACTTAACTTAATTCTGCAATTTAACTACGATGAACAAGCCCCAGTGAGCTGTCGATTTCATGGAAATCGATATAAACAACTCGATGAATCGTCAAAAAAAAATCATCGAGTTGATGTACTCGATAATCGCGTCCAAGTAAATCGGGTTGTCTATATTTTGATTTATATTTTTACATCACTAGTTAGTTTCAAGTTTAAAATGAACTTAAATATGAAAATGTTTTTTGTTAGAAATAGGTTTTTTTTATTTTTAATTATATATATTTTTTTTTAATTGCGTTGCACTCCTTTGGAACTCAAAAGCTCCTCAAAAATAGCACAACGGGTAATCGAACCCAGTTATTTTCAAAACTAGAAACACGTACACTTTGGAATAAGTTACGGATTATGCTGTAAATAAACTAGTATCTTGCGAATCTCAACAGACTTGAATTAAAACCAAAACGTATTTAAAGTATCTTAAAAAATTATAAAATAAAGTTTTTTGAAATGGTGAAAAGCGAACTTGAAACGCGATTTTTGAACTTAGTTTTGGAAAATTCCGAGCTCAGTCAGCTGGCAAATCTTGTTATATTTTTTTCTGAGTGTACCTCAACCCCTACCCCTTCCACTACCCACTACCCCTCTCCCACCACTCGTCGTTTGATGCGTTTCGCATGCTGATCCTGGCATTCTCGTCGTCCTCGTCCTCGTCCTGGTCGTCCTCGTCGTCGTCAGCGTCATGTTGACTTTTCCATTTGCCTTGGCAATTTTCTTGCAACGGGCTTTTTTCTTTTGAACCCGTTCGTAGCGCCTTATTCGTCCTAACGTAACGTATCCTGCGGGCTTTGTTTGTCCTTCTATTTGTATAAGCTCTATGCATGTATCTTCCCATTTCTCTCTCTCTTTTTCTCGGCATCTATCTCGATGTACGTTTTCGTGGTGTTTGCTTACATGTGTAAATTACTTTTCAATCTTGTGATTACTTTTTTTCACATTTAATTATTTTAACTACGGCCCAACGAACACAACAACCTTTATAACTTCCATTTTCCCCACTCCTTTCACCTTTTTTCCTCCTAGTTCAAATGAGCTGAAAACTTTTTCTGGAAACTAGTGAGAAAAAAATTGCAAGTCTGAAATTTAAATGAAACAAATATTTTACTTAAGCAAATGTAGTCGAAAATAATCCGTTGACTGCAAGCCTTAATATAGCATTTTTTTTTTTTATCAATTTCAACTCTAATTTGATCCCATTGAACTCAGTGATTTCTTAAGATAGGATAAGAAAACTTTGTATGTGGCTTAATTTATATAAAACATAAAAAATGCAGCTTTAAAATTTGAAATATTCACACACATTTGTCAAGCAACAAAAAAAATAAATTAGAAAAATTAATCATTATGAAATATAATATAAAAAAAAATTTTTAAATGTTTGATTCATATTTTAAATGCAACAGTAGAATAAATATAATATTCATAAATTATATTATATATATTATATCCTATATATTATAATATATCTTAAAAAATTATCGTTAAAACTTTTTTTCATGAATATTTGCGATATTTCATAAATGCTTTAAATGAAAAAATGTATTACGAAATTTTAATAAAAAATTAATAGAAAAATCTACCAAACAATCGCAAAGAATAAAGAACTCTATCACAGCCAGAAAATTTTAATTTTTATCCTTTTTAAAAATATTATTTTAATGCTTCTACAACTTTAAAAAACTAAAATAAATTTCGCAGATTTAAATTTCAACTTTAAGACCATTTATTCACATTGAAATTGAAACTTTAATAAATTTTTATTTTCACTTGCCCTTTAAACTGCATCCATTACCCAACACTGGCTGTTACAAATAACTTGTCTGTCTAATATTCAAAACTGAAACCTTATTGATGATATAGAAACTCGGTCAGTTGTTAAACTAACTTGACTTTCAACAAGGTTAAAAATTATTATACTCATAATTTGTATATACATACATATGTATACATTTTTCTCGTGTTATTAAAAACTTTTCAAACTACCAATGACAGACTTTCAAACTTTCCCTTTACCCCTATCCTACATGTTAAATAGGACTTTTTGTAGTGCCTATAACAAAGTTATTTTTGTAACTGACTCTAGAATTTTGTTAGAAATTTCCGTAGGTTAAATAATTTAAGCATTTTATAGCATTAAATATTTCGTGAAAGCAATTTTCAACAGAATGGTACTTGATTTGTTATTTTTTAAGCAAGCTTAACACTATTATTCAGTGTTAAAGAAGATCAAAATGTATGCTACTCAGTATTTAAATTGTTATTGAATGTTAAAGAGTAATCAATTTAAATTGAATTTAATTGATTTATTTAAAGCGATTGTTTCAAAAGCTAATTATACAAAAATTACACAGTAATTTATGATAAAAAGAAGCACAAAATGCGAAAATAAATGCAATATTTACTTTGAAATTTTATAGGTTAGGTTGAGAGTATAAAAAACATAAAAATAATTTCTTTTAGTTTTTTAATTTATTTTAAAAAGGCGCTTTTCAGTCAGTTGAAAAACACTTGCGAACTGGAAAACTTGGTGTAAGCCATTGATGTTATTCCACACTTTGTATTGAGTTTTATACCGAAATATAGGCTCAAATGGAGTAGACAAGAAATTCCCTACGGTGGAAGATTTTCCATGAAATAGTTGTCAACTTCTTTTGCTTTTTTTTACGGCAACGTTTTTTTACTCTACTCGATACAGCATTTAAAATTAAACTTAGCCAATAATTCTTTTTTTTTTGTATTAATCTTTATATTATGAGCACGCTACATGGTACTTAAAGCATTTTCAGTGCAATTTCAAGTATTAACAGCAAAACAGCTGAGTTACAGGTTTTTAAGGGTTCGAACCCAGTAATTTTCCAAACTGAAGCTCTAGTTATGTGATAGGTCGGCGATTCTAGTGCAATTTCAAGAATTAACCGCAAAACAGGTGAGTTACAGATTTTTAAACAGGGTTCGAACCCAGTAATTTTTCAAATTGTAGTTCTAGTTATGTGATAGGTCGGCGACTCTAGCAGCTGAGCCACGGGAAGACACAGGTCAATTTTACGTTCTTTCATTCAAAATTGAATGACTGTCAACAGTGACTTGTCGATTTTATATAAATATCGATTTTATTAACTCGATAGACTGTCCAAAAAAATTAAAGTACTAGATAAACGCTATGACAAAAGTAGAGTTTACCATATTTCGCTATAATTTTTTTATATGTGTAACTAGTAACTAGTGTGAACCAGTGAGCTGGTACACTGAAAAAAAATAAGAAAATAACAGATATGGCAACGATCGTGACTCGTGGCGGAAAATTCACTTCTTTTTTTTTTTTGTATATATATTGATTGGCTGATTCACAAGGCAAACAGATGGAAAAACGCGTCACAAATGGAAATGGCTTAAGTGAGTGATAAGAGCAGCTGATAAGATGCATGCTGAGTACTGAAATAGGTAGGTGAAAAAAATGGTTATCGGATGAAGTGATCGAGAAATCGGTGAAAAGCAGCTGTAAAGCAGTGTACCAGCGTAGGAACGGACTAACGGACCAGCGGACTAACGGACTGCGCATCACACGTCAACGAACGACGGCCGACAAACGGTATAGACTCATTTTGTGCCAATGCTGCTGACGACGACGCTGCCGACGACGACGCTGCTGCTGCTGCTGCCGACGACGACGACGCTGCTGGAATTTACAATTAGCGTGCAAGAGATAAAAGGCAAATCAGCGACGAGAGCGGCTGCAGGAATGCGACGTCGACGTCGACGTCGACAGCGCTGTCTTCATTTCGCGCAAACACAACACACAACGCTGGCGTCGACAGCGACTGCACTGCGCCGGCGCTATGGCTGCGTATAACAGCAGCAAGCAAACTGTGCTACGGCCGCCACGCGCTATGGGGAAGGCAAACGAGCCGACGCTGACGACGCTGACGACGCTTCGTGTGCGCGCTTCGTGCTTCGTGTTTTTACTCCGAAAAAACGTAAGGCATTCAAAACGTTGGCAGCGCTGCTGGCGTCAACGCGGGCAGCGCACGAAATTTTTTGGCTGCAATTTTCAGTGCGTTCGGAAAGTTCGACAACTTTGGCAAACTGTCAGTTAGCAGCGAACTTAGAACAGGTAGAGACGCACACGTTTTGTCGGGCTGCCTACACACGGCACACAAGAAGAAGAAGAAGTAAAAGAAGAAGAAGAAGCAGCAGCAGAGAAAGAAGCAGCAGCAGTTAAAGTAAAACAACAACAACGCCAGTCGCTGACGCTACGAAGTTGCGCGTCGTGTGTGTGCCGAAGTGACGAATTCAGTGACGATTTCGTGCGTGTGTGCGTGTGTGTGTGAATTCTTCCCTTACCGCCGCATTAGCATTGCATGCACTACCCTCAATGCGTTCGCTGCTGCTGCGTCGCCTGCGTCGACAGCGACTGCGACTGCGACTGCGAGTGCGAGGCTAACGTGTGTGTGGCGATGTAAAATTTTATTACCCCGAAACGCATCCAGCAGTCGGTTTTTGGACGTCCGGACTTCACGCCGCCAAAATAAAATAGCGGCGCATGAGTTTATTGCAATTTCACGCGTTACGACAACAACAACAACTACAAAAAAAAAAACAAAAACAACAAACTTTACGCGGCATCAAAAGTTAAAAACAAACTTTTGCCAAACTACGCGACGCGTGGCAACTAAATAAAGTTCAAGCCTTCCCCCTCCCCTCCGCCACCAAACACAATTGGCTTTGCCAAAAAAAAATAAAAAATAAATAAAAAAAGCAGCAAAAAAGCGTCGCCGTTGTTGTTGTTGCTCGGCCTAAAAACAAAGTCAAAGTCGAGCAAAGTGCGCGCGTTAATTGATATTGCGTATACGCCGCGTGCGAGCAGTAAAGTTTTTTTTTTTATTTCCTAGCCAAAACAAAGAACTTGGCCAACACCAAATTCAAAACAAAACACAAACAAAAACCAAAGTGCGTGTAATATTTTTTTCACAATTTTTGTTGTTTGGTTTTTCAATATAAATTTTTTTTGCACAAGTGCTGTGACCAAGTGCGTGTGTGTGTGCGTGTGTGTGTGTGTGTGTGTGCAGCATGTTGCTAGCATGCCACAGCAACAGCAACAACAGCTGCAGCAACAACAACCACAACAACAACAACAAATATGCTTAAAAATTAAACTAAAAGTGCAGTGCAACAAAAGACAATCAACGAAATAATTTATAATTATAATTATAAAAATTAAAGTGCAAAGCAAACATACAAAACGCAAAAATCACGCAATTCTCAAATAGGTAAAGTTCAATTTTCTAAATCTCAATTTCCAACCAATAGAAAACTCTGTAAAAAGCAAACACAAAATTAAAAAAAAAAAAAAAAATTAAAAATACAAACTCTTGACTTAGACCCGAACTTTAAGGCATTTTCAGTATGTACAGTATTTTTTATTCACACAGTTAACAAATAGCAAGTTAAAATATTTATAAAAAAAAAAAAAGAAAACCAAAAACTATAACAACAAATAGAAATTCAATGCAACAAGAATAATCACATTGAAATTTATAAAATTTACATATTCTTTTACAATACTTCAATTCGTTAACGAAATATTTATATTTAAATATACCCACAAATATTAAATACTTAAAAATCATCAGAGTTTTTCAGTGTATTCCACAGCATTTCAGGTGTTTTTTGCAAAAGGGGGGCATTCCAACTTGCGTCATAAATCAGTGCTAGACCAAGTTTTATAGGTCTAGAAAGTTACGAATTTATGGCTTATATAAAAAATAAAACTTAATACATTTACTCAGGTCTTTTGACTCTTTATAACATTGCATTTTAAGGTGTTGAATTAAATTTAAAGTAGTAAATGAAATTTTTAAGTGTAATTTCAAGGATTTGCATTGAAAACAACAAATAGTTTAGCTTTGTGCAGTTTGATTAACATTTCCCAACTAAAAACTATTTTGCAACTAAGCTTAAGCAATAAATAATTTAAATATTTATATTTTTAGAAATAATTCGATTCTTTCTAATGTTTGTAACATTTAAAAAGTTCCTGTTGTATGTTAAAACATAAATTTCTTTCACTTTTAATTTTGAGTTTAAGCTCAATTCAACACAGATTGGATTCTTACAGCTGAAGTTATTTGAAAATTAGTTTGGTTCGATTTATAAACCTTTCTTCAAGTTTAAAAAAAAATACATTTCGTCTGTTTTTTTTTTTAGCTGACAGATCATTTCAAATTTAACATTAACTTCTATATATTTTACTTCGAAATTTTGTAGCTAAGACATTGCAAAAAAAAAAGACTCCGAGTTTTTTTCCTTTCTTTTTCTTGAAGCTATTAAAAAATCTATTTTATTCAAAATATTTGAAATTTTAACCTAATTTAAACTTGGAAATCTTGTTAATAAAAAATGTAAACACAAACTTAATTTAGGAAAAAAAATATGTGAGCTAAAGTGAACAGAAAAATATATAGAAAAATTATAGCATACTTTTTAGGGCAATTCATTATATGCAATTTCCAAGTGTTTTCTGTTATTTCTGTGAAATGTATACAATATATAAAAGTTGAAATAAAAATATTTCTGCATGAATTTAAGTGAAATATATAAAGAAATTGATGAAATTAAAAGAATCTTCTATGCAAACTTAAAAAAAAAAATAAGACATGATATTTCTAGGCAATTGCGAATAATTTGAATTAAAGACTGTAAATTTCTTACATTTATTTTAATCCATATACCAAATTTAGTGACTATTGTACTTATTAAGAGGTGCAATAAAAAGCTTAATAAAAACATAAGACAAGATATTTCTAGGCAATTGCGAATAATTTGAATTAAAGATTGTAAATTTCTTACATGTATTTTAATCCATATACCAAATTTAGTGACTATAGTACTTATTTAGAGGTGCAATAAAAAGTTTGTCTTGAATTTCACATATTATTTAAAATTTTCTTTAAACATTTTTAACTATTTTTGGCAGTAAACTGAGAATTGAAAAAAAGTGTAGCATACTTTTGAGCGTTTTTATTAAAGCTTCGATTTGTGAGAGTTTTTAGAGTTCTGGGGGCAGTTGAAACAGTTTTGGAGTTGTGACTTCACTCTTAGCTTAGACTGGCAACACGTCATGTTGCAGCTGCAGCTGCAACAGTGGCAAGTACTCTTAAAAACCGCATGCGTTTATCCTAAAATCCCATTTAACCTGCGACCTACAACAAATCAACCCAATTAACACATAGTTCTAAGCAATGTTTACTAACAAAACAAATTGCAGTTGCAATTGCCACAAAAAAAAGTAGATTAATTAAATAAATAAATAGAAAAACTTGAGCTCACATACAAAATTTGTTGTTAAGGCAATTTTTTTGGCAACTGGCAACTGACATAACAAGCTGGCTAAAATGGCGCTGTCTAAGCGTCCGCTTAGCAAGGAGACGCCCTTGGTGGACAGCAGCAGCAACAACAGCAACAGCAACAGCAATGGCAGCAGCAGCAACAACAACAACAACAACAACAACAATGAGCATGAGACGGCAATAAAACGACGCAAACGTTGCAGTCGCGATGATGAAATTACTATCAGCAACAACAACAATAATACTAGCAATAACAACAACAACAACATTAGCAACAACAACAACAACAACATTAACACACTGCCACAGAAGAAACGGCAATTGGGCTTAAATCTATTGCCCAAAAACACAGCAGCAACACTTGGCGACAGCGCCAACACAACAGTTGCTGGCGTGCAACAACAGGATGCTGCCGAACAGGATGATGAAACGTTAATCAGAGAAACGCAAGCGGCTTTAAAAAGTCTCTCTGGCAGCTGGCCAGATGCGCGTACAAATCTATATCGTTTGCAGGAGCAAGAGGATGAAAATCCGCCGCCATTTCAGAATTTATTTGAGGCAGCAACAGCAACAACAGTCGCTGACAATGAGCACGGCAGCAATACAACATTGCTGCTGCGTTTTCATCGACAAAAGGAGAACGAGCAGGCGCGTCAGCAACAACAACAGCAGCAGCAACAACAGCAACAGCAGCAACAGCAGCAGCAACAGCAACAACATAAAAAGGATGCTGCTGCTGCTGTTGCGTATGCACAGGCAACATCCGCCTTCAAGCCACCCATTGATATTATCAAGCGCAATGGACAATTGGCCGCTGCTGCTGCCGCCGCCCACGCCCACGCCCAGGCGCAGGCTCACGCCCACGTGCACGCCCAAGCTCAGGCACAGGCTCAAGCTCAGGCTCAAGCCTATGCCCATGCCCAGTATACAAGCAGCGCCTACAATGCTGCCGAGGCGTATTACGGCTATGTTGCTAGTCAGCAACAGCAGCAACATGGCCTCTGTTTGGAGGCGCCGCAAAGTCGCAGCTTTGATATTGCCACACAGCTGAGCTCGCCCACCGAACGTTGCATTAAAGGCACTGCCACGCCCCCCAAGCAGCTGCCCTCACCGCTTATGGATGCCAAACAATATACGATATTGCAGCCGGCGGGCGTTGGCAGTCGAGCGGCAACAGTGCTGCAGGATATAGCGCGCGAGGGCGTTGTGGGCGTGCCGCTGGTGGCAACACCGCCAAGCACAACAACAGCAACAACAACAGCAGCCAGCACAGCAACAACAACAGCAACAGCAGCAGCAGCAGCTACAGCAGCAGCAACAGTTGCAGCTACACCAGCGCCGAGTTATTCGCCGGGCAGTCAGCATCGCGGTAAGTTGTTGTCGTTGTTGTACAACTAGACAAATGCTAAAAAAAAATATAAATAAATAAATAAAAAAAAAAAAATACACACCACACTTCCCCGCACTTCAAACTAAGCAAACGGTGTTGATCTGGCAACGCTGTGGTAGCGGTACACGGTTCCCGTTTCCGATTACCGGTTTCCGGTTTCACTTGTTTCACAATTTCGTTATTTTGAATGATCGATCGGCTGCGCATGTGCGAAACTTCTTGTTGCATTGAGTTTTAAGACTTCAAATTGGCATACATATATTCTCAGACAGTTGCAGAGAGAGAGGCAGAGAGAGAGAGAGAGAGAGACAAAGAGAGAGAGAGAGAGAGAGAGAGAGTGATCATACACACACAAACTTGAACTACTTTTAAGTGACGCACTCAATTGTTTTTCAAAACTCTAACAAACTTTTGAAACTAGTTTTTTCATTTTTTAAAAATAATTTCATTATCTTTTATATTTTTTATTTTCCTAACTATAGTTTAATTAGCTTTTTGCCTATAAAACTGAACTTTTGAAATTATTTTTTTCATTAAACCGAACACATTTCTTAAAAAGAATTTCATTATCTTTAATATTTGTTATTTTACTAACTATAATTAAATAAGCTTTTTGCCCATAAAACTGAACAAAAGCTGAAATTATTTTTTTCATTAAACCGAACACATTTCTTAAAAAGAATTTCATTATCTTTTATATTTGTTATTTTACTAACTATAATTTAATTAGCTTTTTGCGCATAAAACTGAACAAAAACTGAAATTATTTTTTCATTAAACCGAACACATTTCTTAAAAAGAATTTCACTATCTTTTATATATTTTATTTTACTAACAATAATTTAAAAACCTTTTTTTTTAACTAAACAAAAAAATTTTTTATTATTTTGGCTCTCAAAAATGAATTACTTCAACTTTTTTAAATACAATTTATTTTTTGTTGCATTTGAAACATTGGAAAAATAATGAGAAATTTTCGAATGGAAACATTTTTTTTTTAATTAAAAAATTTGAAGTTCATAAATAGCGTATTTTTAATATTTTACTTTATTTTGAAACAGTGAAAGAGTAATATACATTTTTCGAACCGAAGCTTTTTTTTTTAAGTCAATTTCTTCGGTTCGCTTAAATTAATTACATTAATACCATATTCATTTAGTTTAATAATGACTTTAAAAGAAATCAAAAATCATATGTTAATGACAATTAAAAAATTCCAAATATGTATACGGTGTCGGCAATTTAATAGAACTATAGCTTATCTTATATTACTATAATTATTGCAACATTTTTATTAAAGATATTTAAAGGCAGATAATTATCTGAATGATTATAATCATTCTGTAAATCATGCTACACATTAGCGATAAAATGTAAAAAAAAACCTAGCTAAATTCTATTGCAGCCATTGCTATTAAATATTGCCTTTATAAAGCTTTTTACCTTTTAGTCATCTAGCTTTTTTAAATCTAAAAGAATCTGAAAATTATCTGGGTTCGATTCTCTCAATTAAAAGTAAAAAGTTAGCTTCAAACATAAGATTTGATAAAGATATTGCTAGTCTTTCTTGGAGAAAATTCAATAAATAAAGGCAATGTAAAAAAAAAAAAAAAAAAAAAGAATAAAAATTACAGTCATACATTAAAGCTTATTATTATCATATTAAAATTATATACAAAAGTCTTTTTTTTTCAATATTTTAACAGAGAAATATATTTCTTTTGTTATTCGCGTAGTATACATTCTTTAATAGATTCGCCTAAATAAATTAATTTAATTCGATGCAATAAATTTGATCAAATCTCTAAGCAAATTTTAAGACATTTGTATTAGAAATTAAAAATTTGTAGAATAAGCAATTATAATTATAATTATTAATATAGTTATTATTTGTATCTTTATAATTATTATTATTTGCACATTTAGTTCAAGTGTCATTCCAGCCCTTCCTACACACACACACACACACATACACACACACACACTTCTCTCCGCCCTCCATCCACAAACACGGAGCTCTTAAAAGACATTAAGCGATTTTGTCGTTATGAATGTTGCCTGTGTCATGTGGGGTCAGGTTTTTCAAATGTGGGGGCGGTGGTTGTGTTGGAGGCGGGGCTCTTACACACACACACACACACAAACACTCGCAGAGACAAGACAACAACTAATGGCTTGTAAAAACCCTTTATGAAACCAACAACACACATATTCACAATTTAGAGATGACAGAACACACAAGCTTCAATTTTAAACAAAGAATTATAATAATATAGTAAAATAATTAATAATATAGAGCTATAACTATGGAGTATAAATCGTATACCTTATATAAAAGAAGGTATTGTTCTCTTTTAAAATAAACACATTTCAATAGACCTATAAAATGTAAATATTTTGATGCTTTCGATGATGATACATAAATATGTAACAGCTATGTCAACTCTATAATTTTTTTTTTGCTATTGATAGACAAAAACTTAGATATTACTCAATAAATTTTCAATACGAAAAAACGGTCTGGCAACTCTCGTCCTTTGACTTTGCTTAATTAAAAGAATATTTAATTTCTTTATGAACACTTTTTATGTAAGCAACATAATTTTTTTCTGATATGATAACCAAGGCTGTAAGCCTCCAAAATATTGTTAAAGGTTCGCTTCGGCGGTTCGAACCATAGAGCAAGACATCGGTTCGGTTCGCGAATTAATTTATATACCCCTTGAAACCTAAGCTTGGGTTCGAACGTTGTTTAAACTTCATACAAATTATATTTTTATTGTTATACATTTTGAACTACTTAAGATTTTTTTTTTTTAAAGAAATCAAATTTTGATGATATTTGAAATTGACTAATTTTAATCCGAAGTCTCAAAGTAGTTGCGTAGTATTAGAAAACCATAAGATTTATGTAATTCTTTTTTTTTCGAACCGAACCTTTTATTTTAGAAAGCGGTTCGGCTTCGCAAAGTAAATAATTTCAGGGGTTCAGTTCATGATCCGGTTCAGGCTGCTTAAAAAGCCGAACCAAACCGGTTCTACGAGGTTGGGTTTACGAGGTTCTCTTCAAGTGCTTGTCTTTAAACAAAACTCAACAGTATTAAGTTAAATATGTTCCTAAAGCACATAATATATTGAAATATTCTTTGAAATGTGATTAAGTCAACAATTGAAGTTACAAATGTGTTAGATGTGGCAACTCTAGTGACGATTTTAGTGCTTACTTAATTCAAATGTGAATAAAAATGTGCTACTTCTTAAAGAGTCAGTCAAAACGCAAAGAATATTATACATTTTAATTATTGTCAGGAGAATTTTTGACTGATCTGGCAGCTCTGATTTTTTTAATTTTCTTGTAAAAAGTGATTATAGCAGAGCTTATTTGTAATTAAAAACCTTTGGCAGATCTTGTCGTTGCTATTGTGCGTTTCCAAAAGTGCTCAAGGATGTGTAATAAATCGATTATAGTTATCGATAACCAACAATAAATCGAACTTTTAAATTTGAGCTATTGAAATTTACATCATAAATAATTTTTGATCAAAGAAAAATTAATGTATGCTTTATCGATACATATATCGATAAATTGGTTGCATAAAGTTATCGACTTTTCAGTTTTTTTCTGACATTATGTATAAATAGTGCCTATTTGTTTGGTTGAATTTATCACAAGACTTGTGAGCATCTCTAACACACACACGTACACCACTAAACACACACACACACAACCACACACACACACACAGCGGCTTCTAGTTGAGTGCCTCTTTTGGTTTTTGGCCTTTTCACTAATTTCAGCGCATTGTACAATTTATAAAATTGAACTTGTTGTCAAAAACTGAGCACACACACACACACACCCACATTTACACACACACACAGAGACAGGAAGGCACACACAATGATTAGATATAAAGGAATATGAAGCACGTTTTGTAAACCACTTTTGCATATTTATTTTGTCATTATGTAGGCATTAATATGCTGTGAGCTCAACTTGGGCACAAAGTTGAAGTGCCTTTAAGCCACACACACACACACACACACACGCACACACACACAGACACTGTGTGTACACTATGGTATTCATATAATTTGAATGACTTTTTAAATAGTTGCACAAGTCGAGTTTGCAGATAGAAAGATACAAAGATACAAGATACAAGCACGTAATAAGTCATTAGCCTGGTTGTTGTTGTTGTTGTTGTTAGCTAATGTGGCTTATTAGGCTTAACCCCACACTAGCTGACTGTGTGCCAAGGCGTTGGGGGCGTGGCATGTTGCTCTAAACAGACTGCAGCAACAAAATTGTGAGTGCAACCTGCTTTTATTTTAATTAAATTCTAATTAGACTCGAGTTTTTGGGCTTGCAGTTTGACATTTTGAACGGCCACGTAATAGACACACACACACACATACACTTAGCTATACACACATGCGAAAATATTTCGAAAAATATTTCATTAAACCCCTTTTAGCTGCTGCTGTTGCTGCCGTTGCCCGTCTGTCTTTTACAGCAGCAACATTACGTTGTTGCCGCGTTGTGTGTGCGTGTGCGTGTGTGTGCGTGTGTGTCGTGTGTTGTGTATGCTGTTATCTTTGAGAATTTGTGCTTAGAAGGCCAAGTTTAGACGTGGTCTGGCTGATTTTTCAACTAACTGCCAGCGTTTTTTGCTACTCGCACCACCAACAACATGTCATCTCTCTCTCTCTGCGTGTGTGTGTGTGTGCGTGTGTGTATGCTTTTTAAAGTAAATAATGCAAAGCTGTTTTCCATCAAATTTTAATTAATTATTTAGGCAAAAGAATTCGTTGCGCGTTCGTTGTTTCCACTTGTTGTTGTTGTCGTTGTTCATTTTTCTATTTACGAGTAGTTGTTGTCGTTGCTGCTGCTGCTGCCGTGTGCGTTGTCAGCTGTAAATTTTGTTTAAAATTTTTCCGTTTTGCTGTCAAGTTGTCGTCCCATTTTCCTGCCCCCAACCACCCACTGAATTTGCCTCATCTACTCCTTGACGCATTCACATAATTAATTAGAAATCCTGTTTCATTCGCCTCCAACTCCAGCTGCTGTCACTTTACTTTCTATATTTTTGTGTGTGTGTGTGTGTGTGTGTGTGTGTGTGTGTGTGTGCGTGTGTGTATAGTTGAAGCCTTGATTTGATTTTATTCTGTTACTTGGTTACTTGTAGATGGCGCCAAATGCCCAACTCCTCATTGCACTGGCCAAGGACATGTCACAGGATTATATTCGCATCATCGCAGGTACAACAATACACACAGACACGATACCTCATGCGAATTTCAAATAAAATTATATTAGAAACCAAAAAAAAAAAAAAAAAAAAAAAAAAAATATTTAAATAAAAAAAAATAGTTAAAAATACAAAATAGTTGTGAGAAAAAGGATTCAAAAACAAGGAAATTCAACTAAATAAATTCTTAAAGTTACAAAAATTAGGAACAGAAAAATTTAGAAGACAAAAATTTAGAAAATTGTAAATCAAAAATATTTTATTTAATATTAAATTATTTATTAATAGTTAGTTCCTCCAAAATTCAAGTCATTTTTAAATAAATGTTATCTTTTTTGTTTTCAGACTATTTTATTTCTGAAACTTAGGAAAAAGTTCTTAATAAAATACTTTTGAATTTGACTTTTCCTAATTTTTGTCTTTCAAAATTAGATTTTTCAATTATTTACTCCGATAACATTATTCCTAAATTATGTTTTCTGATTTTTATTTTCATTTGCTTGCTAGTTTTGTTTTCCTATTTTTTATATATTTAAATATTGGTATTCTTTTTATTGTTTTTTCGAAATTCGTATAGGGATATCATATACACACATTCTACACACACTACACTACATAATTCAGCCGACAATTGAACTCTGTTCTTCTTCTTATCTTGGCTTTAGTTTGTCGGGTTGCCCCAAACGTGATAAGGTCACCACGGAATGTAAGTGCCAAAGTTTCCTTCATTTGTAGCACATGTGTAGATCTCTCTCTTTCTCTATCTCTCTCTTTCTCTATCTCTCTCTCTATCTCTTTCTATCTATCTATCTCTTTAAGTTTGTATTTCTCTCTACTTCCATCGCTAATTTCCTCTCTTTCTATCTATTTATTTAATTCTGTCGAACTTTCTCTTTCTTGCTCTTTCTTTTCTTCAGTCTCTGCCTTTCTTACTCTGTCTTTTATTTTAAAACTTTCATCCTTCTTTTTACCTAGTAAAAAAATGCAAGGCATGTTGTGTGTGTGTGTGTGTGTATGTGTGTATGTCTGTGTATGCTCAGGCTATACCTTAACTCTGTAGTCTGACGTGCTCGCTTTCTTTCTCAGTCTATCTCCCTCTCGCTGTCTCTCTCTCTCTCCCTCTCTTACTGTCCTTATTACTATTCTCCTTGCTCGCTGAGTTATCTTATTATTTTTTAAGCTGGTACCGCGGCAGTACCGTCGAATTTAGGCAGTATCTCTCTGTCATACTCTTTCACAGTCTTTCACCCTCAGTCTCTCTCTCTCTGAGTCTCTCTCTCCCTCTCTTTGTCTCTTGCTCTCTTTATCACTATGTTTATCACTATCTTCCTTGCTCGCAAAAGTCTCTTATAATTTTTGTTAGCTGGTACCGCAGCAGTACCGATAAATTTAGGGAGTATCTCATTCTCATGCTCTGTCCCTCTCTCTCTCTCTCCCTCTCCCTCTCTCCCTCTTTGTCTTTTTCTCTCTCTTTCTCACTTTCTTTATCACTATCTGCCTTGCTCGCTGAGATATCATATTATTTTTTAAGCTGGTACCGCAGCAGTACCGATAAACTTAGGAAGTATCTCTTTGTCATGCTCTGTCCCTCTCTCTTTCTCTCTCTCTCTTTGTCTTTCTCTCTCTTTCTCACTGTCTTTATCACTATCTTCCTTGCTCGCAAAGATCTCATATAATTTGTGTTAGCTGGTACCGCAGCAGTACCGGCAAATTAAGGTAGTATCTCTTTGTCATGCTCTTTCACAGTCTTTCTCTCTCAGTCTCTCTCTCTCTGAGTCTCTCTCTCTATCTCTCCCTCTTTGTCTTTTTCTCCCTGTTTCTCACTGTCTTCATTACTATCTTTCTTGCTCGCTGAGATATCATATTATTTTTTAAGCTACTACCGCAGCAGTACCGATAAATTTAGGTAGTATCTCTTTGTCATGCTCTCTGCCTCTCTCTCTCTTTTCTCACTCTGCTTCTCTCTCTGTTCCTACCTCTGTCTCTCTCTATTGATGTCTTGTGACTTTGATTGTAGTTGTTTTATTGACTGCTTGTGTTAGACCTGTCTTGTCTGGTATTGTCGTGTCCTTAGCAAATGTTATCAGTTAACTAATCACACTCAAAACTCGCTCCCCCGCTCAACGGCTCCCCCCACCCCCGCCACCTAACACCCGACACAACAACCAACAACAACCATAAATGAACAGTGTTGGCGTTGCACGAACAGATACTGAAATGCCCTACACCCGGATGCAACGGTCGTGGTCACGTACAGCCGCATCGGAGCGTTCATCGGAGCCTCTCCGGCTGCCCGAGGGCGATCAGGCGCTCGGGAAGTCGACGACCGTCGGGAGCAGCAGCAGCAGCTGTTCGTTATCAAGCGATAAACGATAAATCGATAGCGATACCGATAGCGCAACCGATAGCGATAGCAATACCGCTAACATTAGGTCATATTGCTAGCGATAACGATAACGATAAACGAACCGATAACGATAACATTATCGATAAGCGTATCGATAGCGATAACGATAACGATACCACTACCACAGCAGGTGCGTTCTATCGCCTGTCTGCTGTACATGCAACTACAATTTCTCGTTAATTCTCACTTGGAAGCCAACACATTTAACGCCTCTCTCTCTCTCTCTCTTACTCTCTTTCTCTCTCACTCTCTTTCTTTCTCTTTCGTCCTACGCTCTACTCACTCGATCTGTTCTCTTTTCTTACTGGTTTTTCTACTCCCGCCTTTTCTCTCTCTCTCTCTCTCTTCCACTTTCTCTCTCTTTCTCTTTCTTTAACTACGCGCCGCGCAGCTGGAGAACTGGAGAAGCATGAGAAGGAGCTGCATCCGCTGGACAAACTCAAAATCACCTCCAGTCACTTTCTGAACAACAACAACAGCAGCTGCATCAACAACAACAACAGCAACAGCAATAATAATAACAACAATAACAATAATAAAACGATGCCCATTATTAAATCCGAGTACAGTCCCGTCGCCAGCATCAAATCCGAGTACAACAAAAGTCCGATGCACTCGTATTTGGCGAATGATGCCGCAACGGCAGCAGCAAGTGCAATACCCGCCGGCAGCGCACGCGGCAGCAACACCAATGCCAACAACAACAACAACAACAGCAATGTGGCCAGCAGCAATGCCAGCGAGCCGCATTTAAGTCGCTTTGTTGGCCTGCACAGTCCACATGCCCACCACCAACAGCAACAGCAGCAACAGCAGCAGTTGCAGCCGCAGCAGCAACAGCAGCAGCAACAGCAGCAGCTGCAGCCGCAGCAACAGCAACATACATTGCATCAGCAACGTGGTCCTTTTATTGAGGGCAATGCGGTTGATGCCACAGATCCAGCCAGCTACCATGCGGAGCATCAGCAACAGCAGCAACAGCAACAGCAGCAACAGGCAGATGAACGACAGCAGCAATATGAGCAAATGCGTTACGCCCAAAGTCATGGGCATGGTCTGACAGCCAGCGATGCTGCTGCCGAGCAACAGCAGCAACAACAACAGCAGCAGCAGCAGCAACAATTGCTCGCCAGCAATCCCAGCAATGGCAGCAGCAGCGAACTTTCACCCGTTACCGCACGCAGCGCTTATGATTCACATCCGCATCCGCATCCGCATCCACATCCGCTGCCGCCCACTTCACTCAGTTCAGCGGTGGCGCCTGTCTTCGCTGTGGGCGTTGGTTTGGGCGTGGCAGACAGTGTTGCTGCCGGCGCGACGGGCTTTGAGCGTTACGATCCCAATTGCTGTCCGAGCGGCGGCGGCGGCGGACAGCGACAGGCATCGGCTGCCACCGCCAATATGTATCATTATCTGCCGCAGAGTGCGGATGATTTGCAGGTGCAACAGCAGAAATATTTGCAGGAGCAACAGTTGCTGATGGCCAAGGCCGAGCATGAGGAGCTGGCGAGTGGTGGTGGCCCAATTTATCCACGTCCCATGTATCATTATGATCCGACAATGGGACCACTTCCGCCGGGCTTTTCCGCCATCAATTTGTCCGTCAAAATGGCGGCAGCACAAGCGGCCGCAGCAGCAGCTGCCTATCAAAATCAGCAGCAACAACAGCAGCAGCAGCAACAGCAACAACAGCAGCAGCAGCAGCAGCAACAACAGCAGCAACATCACCAGCAACAGCAGCAACAACAACAGCAGCAACAACAACAGCAGCAGCAACAACACAGCAAACAAAGCAGCTCGCCCACGCCAAATGTGGGCGTGGCAGCGCCAGCTGTTGACCTGTCCGGCGCCACATCGGTGACCTCATCGAGCCCGCACGGTTTCAACTCGCCAGCCTCGCACAACCAATACAACAACCAGCGCATGGGCAACGGCAGTCCACAGCCGGGCGCCAGTCCCAACATTGCCAGCCCCCAAGTGCCCAGTCCGCAGGGTCAGACGCTGGACTTGAGCGTTACACGTTTGCCGCACAGGTGAGCAACCGTTTTCCCAGTGTAAACCCCTTTCACTTTTCACTTTCCACTTCCCAGAATCCCAAAACCTTCCACCTACTCGAACTTTTGACTCTGCCCTCGCAGCTAAGCTCTATTTTAAATCATGCAAATACCATTAGCCATTTTTTGGCGTTTTTTTTTTTGGTATTTTTCTGGTATTTTTAGGGTTTAGTCACAGCCTTACAGTTAAAGAACAGTCAAGTGATTTAAGTATTGTTGAAGTTGACGCAAAAAAGATTTATTTTAATTAGGCACTAGCGTTTTTGGCATATTTTGTGGGTATTTTTGGGATTTTTCTGGTATTTTTCTGGTATTTTTAGGGTATAGTCACAGCCTTACAGTTCAAGTACAGTCAAGTGATTTAAGTAATGTTGAAGTTGACGCAACAAGGATTTATTTTATTTAGGCACCAGCATTTTTGGCATTTTTGTGGGTATTTTTGGTATATTTCTGGAATTTTTCTGGTATCCTTAAGGAATAGTCACAGTCTTAAAGTTCAAGTACAGTCAAGTGATTTAAGTAATGTTGAAGTTGACGCAAAAAAGTTTTATTTTAATTAGGCACCAGCATTTTTGGAATTTTTGTGGGTATATTTGGTATTTTTCTGGTTTTTTCTGGTATCTTTAATGATAGTCACAGCCTTACAGTTAAAGTACAGTCAAGTGATTTAAGTTATGTTGAAGTTCACGCAACAAAGATTTATTTTAATTAGGCACCAGCATTTTTGGCATATTTTGCAGGTATTTTTGGTATTTTGCTGGTATTTTTAGGGTATAGTCACAGCCCTACAGTTAAAGTACAGTCAAGTGATTTAAGTAATTCTGTATTTGTTACAGCAAGCACTTATTTTAATTAAGCAAATACATTTTAAGGCATTTATTGTGGGTATCTTTGGTATAATTTTGGTATTTTTACTTTATTTTTAGTATTTTTTAGATATTCTTGTATTTTTGACACACATTTTTGAGTGTGCTTCAAGTTTTATAGTAAATGTAAAGTCAAAAAATAAAAATATTTCAAAAATTTATCCACTTTAACTAGCTATTTGTACTACTGACCTCATTGAACTCAGCAAATATAGCAGCTATAGTTATGAAATTTGGTATATAGATACTAGGTAATCTCTTAATGATAAATTTATGACAAGCCATATGTCTTTTAAACCAGGAAACTAGTTTAAGCAACATTAAAGAAGGACTTGTCGCTTTAATATGTTTTAGATATTTTTATATTTTTGTAACACACTTTTGAGTGTACTTAAAGTTTTATAGTTAATGTAAACTCAAAAAATAAAAATATTTTGAAAATGTATCCTTTTTTAACTAGCTATTTGTGCGACTGACCTCATTGAACTCAGCAAATATACCAGCTATAGTTATAAAATTTGGTATATAGATATTAGGCAATCTTTTAATGATAAATTTATGATAAGCCATATGTCTTGTAAGCCAGGGAACTTAATTAAGTAACATTAAAGAAGGACTTGCCACTTTGATATGTTTTAGATATTTTTGTATTTTAAGCATACAATTTTGTAGTGTACTTAAAGTTTTTTAGTAATGTAAAGTCAAAAAAAAAATTTTTTTTTAATTTATCCACTTTAACTAGCTATTTGTACGACTGACCTCATTGAACTCAGCAAATATAGCAGCTATAGTTATGAAATTTGGTATATAGATACTAGGCAATCTCTTAATGATAAATTTATGACAAGCCATATGTCTTTTAAACCAGGGAACTTAATTAAGAAACATTAAACGTGGTATATGACTATATACGATAATTGTACAATTTATATAACTCACTTTTATGAACTTGTTTTCATTGTGTATTTCGAAAATTGATTTTTCTTTTGAACAGCATCATCACGAGTCCGCAGTACGGAGCCGACGGCCTTGTCGTGGGTCACGGCCAGGGCTTTGGTAGTGCTGCGCCCGGTTCAATTGGACCAAACGGACCGCCTCGCTCACCGCAAATGGAACCGGTGGACTTTAGTGGACCACCGCGTCCACTTGGCTTCGGACTGGTGGGTCACATAAGCGGCCCAAGACCCTACAGTCGCGAGTCTACGCCAGACAGCGGCGGCTCTCACTACATTGAAACGTATCGGGATCCAAGTGGTAAGTAGTCTATTTATTTATTGATTTCTTTATTTAAATAACTCGAAAAGTTGGGTGCATTAAAAAAATGAGAAATATTGCAATATTTGTTGCATTGATTCCAGAAAATCCCAGTTAAATCTTTAATAGACCACCTTTTTAATGTAGACCACCCGAATACCAACCAAAAACCCTTAACGTTTTGTTTGTTAATTTATTTATTTCTTTATTTAAATAACTCGAAAAGTTGGGTGTATCAAAAAATGAGAAATATTGCAATATTTGTTGCATTGATTTCAGAAAAACTCCAGAAAATCCCAGTTAAATCTTTAACGCACCAACTTTCTAATGTAGACCAACCGAATACCAACCAAAAACCGTTTCGTTTGGTTGGTTTACATTTAAGGGTTTTTGGTTGGTTTTCGGACGGTTTTTGGTTGGTTTACATTTCTGTAAATTGATAATTTTGTAACAATTATTAATTTAATGCAACTTTCATTGATTTTTTCTTCAAGGTTACTCACCTCATCCTGGTTATGGCATGGTAGTGCAATCGGACTATCCACCAGCTGGTTATCATGGCTATGGCCCCGCGGCCTATCAATGCAGCAATCCGTATGCCACAGCCGTTGGACCCGGCGGCTATCCGACACCCGTCTCCGGCGGCTATTCGCCCAGTCCGGCCACCTGCTACTCGATGCCACCGCCGCAGCACATACCGCAGCACGACAAGACCAAAGATGGGTGAGTAAAGCACCTGAAACATCTACAACTCCAACTCCAACTCTATTTGCATCATCATCCTGCTTGGTGCCTTAATGAAATATGCAATTATCATAAATGACACCTTGCCGAGTGGCAGCCAAATGTGACACTACCTGGTAGAGTCCTCCATCCAACTATTTATCCCCAGCCACATTTCACTCATCCGTCACACAGTCACAACCACTGTCCAGCATGTGGCACAGTGGTAACAGCTATTATATTAAGTATAAAATATTACAAAAAATTAAAAACAATGATTTTATAATGATTTTCATTAACTAGACTACCTGACTCTTTGACCCAACTGACTGACTGAGCTTTGTACAGTCCAAACCGTTAGACGTGCGACCTTGAAATTTTGACACAACATAGCTAAGACAAATTCATTGTAAAATAAAATAGCGTTTGACCTGTAAGTGCGTTAAATTCGAGGTCAAAGTACGCATTTATAAGGTATATTTATTTTATTGAATAATTTAAATGATAAAATCATAATTATGATTTTATAATGATTTTCATCAACGCCTGACTCTCTGTCCTAACTGACTGACTGAGCATTGTACAGACGAAACCGTCAGACGTGCGACCTTAAAATTTTGACACAACATAGCTAAGACAAATTCATTGTGAGACATAATGGCGTTTGACCTGTAAGTGCGTTAAATTCGAGGACAAAGTACGCATTTATAAGGTATATTTATTTTATTGATGCGAATAATTTAAATGATAAAATCATAATTATGATTTTATAATGATTTTCATCAACTAGACTACCTGACTCTTTGACCTAACCGACTGACTGACTGAGCTTTGTACAGACCAAACCGTTAGACGTGCGACCTTGAAATTTTGACACAATATAACTAAGACAAATTTATTGTGAGACATAATGGCGTTTGACCTGTAAGTGCTTTAAATTCGAGGTCAAAGTTCGCATTTATAAGGTATATTTATTTTATTGATGCGAATAATTTAAGTGATAAAATCATAATTATGATTTTATAATGATTTTCATTAACTAGACTACCTGACTCTTTGACCTAACTGACTGACTGAGCATTGTACAGACCAAGCCGTTAGACGTGCGACCTTGAAATTTTGACACAACATAACTAAGACAAACTCATTGTGAGACATAATGGTGTTTGACCTGTAAGTGCGTTAAATTCGAGGACAAAGTACGCATTTATAAGATATATTTATTTCACTGATGCGAATCATTTAAATGACGAGTTTACAGACGTTGAAAAAGTGTTGAATAATTTTTGTATAATCTAATGACAAATTTTCAAAGTGTTTTTCAACTAATTGCGTGCCACTGTGCGGTCATATGTATGTGTGTGTTGTGTGGACAAGTGGCTTTAATATTTATGATTACGGCTATGCAGACGCAGTGCGCTCATAAAAGTCCTTTTTCCATCCCCTTTATCCAATCCCAAAAACCCCTCTCTTTCTCTAAACTTTGTAAATTTAATAAAACTTTAAAGGCAAGTGAAAAGTTTTAAGGCCAAAGTCGTTTGGATTCGGCTTATCTGTTGGCCAACAGTTGGCCATGTTCTCAGCCAGTTTAGGCCAATGCGTAAGCCAAACTAATGTCCAGATTCAATTGCATCTACAATTTCAGCTTGACGGGCTGTTCGCGCTCGGATCGCAATCATCTGCAATCGCATTCCCAGGAGCTAAAGTGTCCGACGCCCGGATGCGATGGATCTGGACATGTCACCGGTAACTACTCATCGCATCGCAGCCTCTCCGGCTGTCCGCGGGCCAACAAACCAAAGAGCAAGCCACGTGATGGACAGGATTCGGAACCGCTGCGTTGTCCCATACCAGGATGCGATGGTTCCGGCCACTCCACGGGCAAATTCCTCTCACACAGAAGGTGAGTGCCTGCCTAAAATCCAACTAATTTATACTTATTTTTGTTGTGGTTGCAGTGCATCCGGCTGTCCCATTGCCAATCGCAACAAGATGCGTGTCCTCGAGGCCGGCGGCACCGTGGAACAACATAAGGCTGCTGTGGCAGCTGCCACGGCCATGAAATTTGATGGTAAGCTGCAAATTTTCAAGTTTTCTTCAATTTATTCCAAAAAGCAGTCGACAGAACATCATTTTTTGTATACCTATAAATATGAAACTGTTTGTCCTGATTGACTGACTGACTGCAGCCCAAACAGTAAGACCAAGGAGGCTGAAATTTTGACATAACAATGGGGCTTTTTGCTAAATTCGCACTGCAAGTGGTGAAATTCGTGGTCAAATTTTAAAATATAATTAAAAGTCTGACTTTAAATTAGCAAGGATCAAATAAAAATGATAAAATAACCAAAAAATAACTATTTTCAGTATTATATGCTAAGAAGAGCTCGAAAATAAATAGAGTACAGTACATTAATCGGGATAATAATTTTCAATAAGTATTTTAACTTAGTTTTATTATAATATGAAGTATTCAGACAGTTCCGTTGTTATTCTAAGGAACTTAAAAACACAGTTAGGATAGAAATGACAGGGAATCGAACCCATTTATTTTTTAAACTAAGGTTCTACATTTTCTTTAATTTCCTGAGTCTTGGATAATATTTAAATAATTTGCACTAATACCCATACTTATATCTTTATCTCTCTCTTTCTTTCTCTCCGTCTCTGCTTCTTCTATCTTTCCCTTTCTTTAGCCTGTACTACAGTTGGCAGTCAGGGCATCAAGAAACCCAAATTCGATGAAGTTACCATGGTTTATCCCAAGGGCTATACAGGTGAGTTTTCATATAGATCCCTCACAGATCTCTCTCCTTTCTCTCTCTTTCTCTCTCTGTCTCTGAGATATTTTTGTTTTATGTAGTCCAAATAAAACTATCTATCTCTATCTCTCTCTTGCGTGTTTTCTGTTATGAACTGGGCTTGTTGTTGTTATTATGCCCTATCAAATGGGGCATCATAACATTCTCATAAAGTTGGCAACACATACAGAAGAGAGCATCTAGAGTTGCCACTTGTTACAAGTTATCGATAAATGCTTTGACATTTTGTGGACTGCTCTCTCTCTCTCTCTCTCGCTCTCTGACTCGCTCTTCTGGCCTGTTGTTGCTCTCTTTGCGCTCTCTCTCGTATTGTACATTTTCGGTTGGAATTTTGTGTGCGTGTGCTAACGTCTAACAAAAAAAAAAAAAAATAAATAACAAGAAATACCTTACTTTTGGCTTACGTTTATTGTTTCTCTTTCGGTTTACCTTTTTTCGGAATGTGCAAGGCAAAAAAAAATACCAAAATAAAATACCAAAAAATACTAAATAAAATACCAAAAGAAATACCAAAAAAATGTATTTAAAATTTTGAAAAGTGCAAATGTTTATTTTTTGCGTATTAGCCTTGCGTATACAAAATACTAAAAATACCGCATTTGCATACCTTACGACAGACGACGGGCCTCGAGACTTTCCGCCAATCCCGGTACATAACATGAACCCGACGCCCGTTATACTTGATTATTCTCGATATATACACGATATACAAACTTATATACGCACTCACACACACACACATGCACTCTCATACTCGTATAGTTTATGTGTGTCTGTGTGTTTGCTTATTCCTAGTTTAAATTCTAATTTTTAATTGCGTTTTCCTTCTTTTTGTTTCGTTTCATGGTTTTTTCCGTTATCTTTTAGATTACGCGACGTTTTGTATCGGTGCTGAGTATCTACTGTAAATAGGCTAAGAAAATACTGAAAGAAATATACTGAAAATAGATCACTTGTATATAACAAAAAAAAAAAAGAAAAAAACCTAAACTTAACTGAACCCAAAAAAACAATAATAGTGATCCAAAGCATATACCAAAAAATAAAAAATAATACTAGAGTATGAAAAATACCGAAAGACAAGAACAACAACAACAACAACACAAGCAAATGTCAAAAGTAGCAAACAATTGAAACGATCAAAAGGTAAGCCGTGTTATTTGCTATCTCACTCACACATACATACTATCTCACACACACACACACTCTCTCAATAGTCACAGTCACGTTCACATAAAAAGCTCCAATTGAGTTGCTAGCACACGCGCACATTGACAACCGTGGAGAGCTTTTTTCAATGAGCAAGCTTAACGTCCAAAAAATAAAGAGAACAAATAACAACAACAACTACAATAATAATAATAATGTGTAGAAACTAACAAAAGAGAGCGTCTAATTAACTGTACTAATCACTTTATCTCTTTTGCGCTGCTGCTTCTTCTCTTTCTGTATTAGGTGGCGGCGGTTTGGATATTGTTATGAGCGGCGTTGGCGTTGGCGTCGGCGTTGGCGTCCCTCTGCCACCTGGCATTAATAACAGCAGCAGCAGCAGCAGCCTTGGCGTTAACAGCAGCAGCATTAACAGCGACAAAACAGCGACTGGTAATGTTAATGTTGCCGGCGGCGGCGGCAGCGATGATCTCAATACACTCGAGGCCGAAATATCAGAACTGCAGCGTGAAAATGCACGTGTCGAATCGCAAATGATGCGTTTAAAGTCGGATATCAATGCCATGGAGTCGCAGTTGAGCACCAGCGATCGGGTACGTAGGCTCAGGTTCGTTGATGGCAACAAATTTTGAGTATTTTATATCTTAAACATAACTATTACAATATAAATATAAACTTTAAATAACATATGCGCATTTTCAACAGCTTAAGATAAAAAAAAAAATAGAAAAAACAGCAAAATACAGTTAAACTATTAAAAAGTTCTAGTCTATATTCAAGTTTAAATAACATTTAACTCTCAGGCTTCTACCTGTATTCACATTCAGCAATATTTTTTTAAAGTTAATATCTTTAAACTGTCTAATTTCATTTTGATAACACTTTGCAGTTTTAATTTAATTCAAATTGCTGAATTTGGCTCTAATTAAGTTAAAAACGATTAATTTTTTTTATACTTGGCCTAAATTCAACTTGAAAATTAACATTTAATTAGTTGATAAAAAATCATAAGTAAAATCCGGAATAAGCTTGTACTTATATGTATTTAAAACAATGAAAACTATCGAACTTTATGATTAAAATATTGAAAACTTTTGAATTTATCAGTCTTTGTATTTTTTATTTTTATTATTCTTTACAATTGGCTACCTCTATAAATTTGGAGAAGAATCCATTAAATGGTTCGCACCAATGGCCAAATTTAAGTTCCTTTTTTTAATTTAATTGTTTAAATAAAGCTATTTTTTTTTAATTTTTCAATTTTTCTCAATTATTTTTCATAATTTCTTGTTTTTATAAGCCAACGAAAAAAAACCGGTATTCTGAATTAAAATCAATTCAATACTATGTCAAAAGTACTGCAGTGTCGAATTTTCTTAAGCCAAGTAGAAAGTACTTGAGTCAAGCATGTTTTTTCATTTGAGTTTTAGCAAATATTTCGATTTCCGGGGCTCTGTACACTGATAAAAAAAATGTTCTAAAATCAAGATTTTGGTCTCAGAACTAAGATTTTAGTTGTAAAAAATGAGTCGAGAACATAAAATTCTTAAATTAAGAGAACACATCTTGATTTTAAGAACATTTTAAATAAGACCAAGTTCTTATATTAAGAATAAATGTTCTTAAAATTAAAATTAAAATATAAAATAAATAAAAATTATTTTTCATATTTGTAATTTTTTTTATTTTTAAATATTAATTTATTTATATTTAATTCTGTTTAAGTAATTTTATAAATGTTATTTTAATTTGTTACGAGTGGGATTCGAACCGCCGCCATGGTGCCACCATTTGTTTGATACGAAATAGTACCTATTTATACTTTCCTAACAATTTAAGATTTTTATTCTTATATTAAGAGTTTAAGATTTTTAAGATTAATAATCTTAGTTTTAGTAATATTGTCTTAAAATAATCTGATTTTAAGAACAAAATATTTAAGATGAATGTTCTTGATTTTAGAAGTTGGTCTTTTTTTTGGTGTAGGTTTATATATAAAGTTAATTAAAATATTTTATGCTGCTTTGACTTTTCATTTTATCAGAAATTTTCTTAATTTAACAATTCTGAATACATTTAAAATTAAAGAATTGGATGCTTGAATTGTAGAATAACTTTTTTTTCTGTGTATATGATCTGTAAGTTGAGTGTGGTAAAATGCGCATATGTGTGTAGATTCGTAAGTAGGCTAAGCACTTTCTTCCCGTGATTCTTCTGCTGGTCATGCGCAGCGAAAGTTGCGACTTTTGTTGAAAGTTTTTGGCACCTGAGTTGAAGTCTCGGGGTTTTTCAGCTAAGTTGCGGCCACTTTTCAAGGACGTCTCTAAACTCGCTCAAGTCAAAGCCATAATAAAGCGAGCAACAACAACAACAAAATGAAAGAAAAACACACACACACACACACACACACACTAATACCGAGTGGAAAATGGAGAAAAGTCGGCGCAAAAGTCGCCAACAAAAGTTTTCAGCCGCCGTGTTAACTTTCCTACTTGGCAAATGTACTTTTTAACCCAAAACATGGCAAAAGAAAGTTAGGAGACGTCTGCCCCCCAGCTCCACCCCCCCTTGTCTAAAACAAAAACTTTTATTATATTTAAATTATCGCGCGACCAAATAGCAAAAGTTATGCTTTATTTTTGGTGCAGAAACACATCAAAAGAAGAAGCAGCAAACTAACTTCCGTTTTCACTTGGAAATTAAGCAACATTTTTGTGCATTCTACTTTTTTGTACCACTGTGCCAATTGAGCGTGAGCAGCGCCCTCTGTTGTCCACAAAATTTTGGCGCATTTGTCAATTGCAGTTAATTTTTTTCTTGACTACAAAAATTTAAAAATAAAAAAAAAAAAAATTTTATGTTTCTATTTTTACTTTTACTTTACTTTTACCACTGTGCCAATTGAGCGTGAGCAGCGCCCTCTGTTGTCCACAAAATTTTGGCGCATTTGTCAATTGCAGTTGATTTTTTGCTTGACAAAAAAAAAATTTTAAAATAAAAAAATTTTTGTTTCTATTTTTTTTGGCCGCAGTGTATTTGCAAAATGGCGTCTGCGGCAGCCAATGAGATTGCGTTGCAGCTTGCAGTCGCCGTCGACTGCATCGAGCGACGAATCAGCGCCGAGCTAAAGGCAAACGTCACCCCTAAAAGCATACCCCTACCCAGCTAGTACTACCCCTACCGCTGGCCATACCTAGAGTTAACGTATGTACGCATGCCGTGTCCCTATATGTGTGTACATATGTGTGTGTGTGTGTGGTCATGCGCAGGTCGCATGCAATTTCACCTCAGCCCCCAAACTGCCCACTCTCCTGCTCCTCTCTCACTCACTCACAGTCAATTGTATCCATCAGTCGCCGTCGCAGTCGGCAGCAAATCGCAGCGCGCCATTCGATTTGTTGTTGCTCCTAAAAACAGCTGCAAAAACTGTGCTACGACAGCAGCGCCAGCAGCGACGCTGGCAGCATAACCTCTGTGGCCTCGACGCTGCTCCTAAGGGAACAAAACGAGCACACGAAACGGGCAAAAAAAAAAATGCGAATGAAAAAAAATGTAACGCTGGCAGCGCTAGCAGCAGCGCAGCAGCAGCAGTTGGCTGCCTATGTTACACTCTCACACCCACTCTCACATTTTCGCTTAAGCAGCGCTGCTAACAGCCGCAGCTGTTGGCTGCCTATGTTAGCGCCCGCTCTCCCACTCTCTCACAGACTCAGACTAACAGCAGAGGCAGCAGCAGAGGCAGCAGCAGCGTTAGCAGTTGGCTGCCTATGTTAGCGCCCACTCTCCCACTCTCTCACCGACTCAGACTAACAGCAGAGGCAGCAGCAGCGCCAGCAGTTGGCTGCCTATGTTAGCATTTGCTTGCCTGCTCGCTCGCTCGCACATTTACGTGTACGCTCTCTTTGTGTATGCGTGTGCTTGTGTTCGTGTGCATTCGTCGCTCGCATTCGTTCGTTTTGTTTGTGTTGTTGCTTCGTTCTTTTTTTTTTGGCGCTGCTATTGGAATTTCAATTGGCACAGACACATGTGTATGTAATATATAAGAGCAGCAAATACAAATGAAGCTGCCTAAATTGAAATCAATGAATCGAATGAATCAAATGAATGACCAAATACTAATACCAATGCATTGCTCTCTCTCTTTCTCGCTCTGTCTTTCTTTTACAGGAGGCTTCTCCATTGAGCGCACATCAGCAACAGCAACAACAACAGCAGCAACAACAGCAGCAACAACAACGCGTTGTTGGAGTCACTGCATCCTCGTTGGCCTCGCCCAGCGGCCAATCACCCTTCGCCGGCGTCTCCTCCACCACATCGGCCATTGGCAGCGGCAGCAGCAGCGCCGATCTGGTGCCCAGTGGCATGCAACATGTGACGGACGGTGGTACGGCTGTTGGTGGTACCGCACCGCCCAATGCCAATCTGAACAATTATTATGAGAGCTTGCGCAACAATGTCATCACACTGTTGGAGCATGTGCGTCTGCCACCGCCACCGCCGCCACCACCGCCATCAGCATCCGCAGCACCGTCTTCAGTGGTCGGCGGTGGTTTACACTCCGCCATGGACAATGGCTGTACCCCGTTGGGTGGTGGTCAGTTGAGTGGGGAGCATCATGCGACAGCGGCTGCTGCATATTCCAGCTTGTTGCCACCACCGCCACCGCCACCGCCACCGCCCTCAACGGTAGCCGGTACGGCCATGTACGGTCATCAGGGTGCTGGTACAGTTGCCGCCTGTGCACCACCGCCGCTACCGCCACCGCATGCCGCACATCACGCCTATACGGTGCATCATCCGGGCGGTTATCCGCACGCGCCACATCATCCGCATCATGCGCATCCTCACGAGCACTTCGACTCGTACATCTCGAAGCTGCAGTCCCTATGCGTACCGCCCGATGTCTATGCACTGCCCGAGGATGCCGGCAGACCGGTCTACAACTCGGTAAAGCCGAGCATGCACCAGGACTACGGCAAGCTTATGCCCACGCCCATTTAAGGCGCGCACCGTCCACGGTTTGTGTACATACCATGAGTTCATTCGTGAATCATTCACTGCGCGAGTGAATCAATCGAATCATTTGAGTCTGATGTATTTCGCAACTTCCTTAACACTTTAAAATGATAATACTTTTAAATACTCTAGAAAAATTGAGAGACTACTCGTATTTTCAGGACTACAGGGTATTGAAATGTGGGAAACTAGTTTTCCTTTGGTTGCTGAGTATACAAAATTAAGCATACTCTAATTCCGCTGAACACTAAGCATACAGCTATTTTTTTTACTACAGGGTATAAAATGGCGAGCATACTCGTAAGCTTTTAAGTGCTGGGTATACAAATTCGAGCATACTTTGATTCCGAGGCAAGCATACTCATATTTTCTTACCTACAGGGTAATTAACTGCGAACATGCTCGTATTTATTTGAGTGCTGGGTATATAAATTGGAGCATACTTTAATTTCTTTAAGTACCGAGCATAAAAAGGCGAGCATACTCATATTTTCTTGACTACAGGGTAGTCAAATGCGAACACGCTTATATCTATTTGAGTGCTGGGTATATAAATTCGAGCACATATTTATCCTTATTAGTACCGGGTATATAAAAATGAGCATACTCGCATTTTATTGACTACAGGGTATTAAAATTCGGGCATACTCGTATTGATTTGACTGCTGGGTATATTAATTCGAGCAAGAGTTTAATCTCTTTAAGTACAGTGCATAAAAATCGAGCATACTCGGATTTTTTTTTATTACAGAGTATTAAAATTCGAGCATACTTATATTGATTTGAGTGCTGGGTATATTAATTCGAGCAAAAGTTTAATCTCTTTAAGTACAGTGCATAAAAATTCGAGCATGCTTGGATTTTTTTTTATTACAGAGAATTAAAATTCGAGCATACTCGTATTGATTTGAGTGCGGAGTATATTAATTCGAGCAAACGTTTAATCTCTTTAAGTACAGTGCATAAAATGTCGAGCATACTCAGATTTTTTTGTATTACAGAGTATTAAAATTCGAGCATACTCGTATTTCTTAAGTACAGGGTACCGGATACAAAAAGGCGACTCGTATGATTCAATTGAGTTCATGAACGTGAATGATTCGTGATTCCAGCAATAAGTAAAAGACGAGTACTCACGAATAGTTCCCAGAGTGAAAAAAAGAGAAGTTAAGAGAGAAGTTTTAGAGATTAGATTGAGCTGTTCCACGTTTAGGTCCTAGGCGCTTTGTCGTGTTAATAAACAAATTGTATAAATTATTAAATATATTTAGAATAAAACTATGGATTAAATGTGCGCTTTCAGTTAATGTTCCATTACCATTTTGTTTATTTTTTAAGTATATATATATATATATATTTGTAACTGTATCTGTATCTAATACTACCTAGAAATTAAAAATCTGTAGGACATTTGTTTGGTGTTAATGTCTGGTCAATTTTGTATAACAAGTTCGTGAGAAGTTTCAACGAACCAATTGAGAAAACGAATAGAAAACGAAGTAGAAGAAAAACAAAAAGAATAAGATGCTAATAAATTTAGTTAGTGGTACGAGAAGGTCTAACACCAACGGAGCAGAATAAAAACAAATGTATGCAAATATAATCAACAATAAACTAAATAAAAACAAAAAAAAAACAGAAACAAAAAATATGAAAAAATCTTTTTTTTTGTAATCTTAAATTTTAGCAAGTAAAAACTATGGGCTAAACTGAGGCCCATATCAAATAATAATAATCGACTATTATAAATAAGTAAAGTACAGTTATCACAAAACACACTCACACACATACACACACACGCACAACACACAGACACTTCCACAAAACATAAAGTTAGGAACATAAGTTTTAATGTTAAAAAAAAATAGAAATGAAAAAAAAAAAATTAAAATAAACGTAGAATGCAAAAAAAAACTAAAGCAACAGATATTACAAATGTAGTAAGAAGAAGCAGAGGTAAAACATAATATAATAAATGAATATGAATAAAAGTTCAGTGCAATACATTTAATAAAATGAAATGTAAAACTTAAGTAAAAAGTAGTTGAACGACTTTTTTTTTTGTATTGTATTACGTACTTATACTTACTTATAATTAACTAAATATAACTCAAAACTAAACTAAACCAAATAAACGGGAGAGAAATACTCCCAAAAAAGAAGAAAAAAGAAACGAGAAAAAAACAACCGAAAGGTAATTTAGACGAATTTTAAACCAAAAAAAAAAACAAAAAAAACCAAAATAGCAGGCTTAAAAATTATTGTATTAAATAAAATTAAATGGAAAACATAAAAAATAATAATAATAATAATTAAAAAGAAATGGAAACTATAAATATATACTATGATAAATATAATTATAATAATTATACATAAATATATGTATTATGTATTGTATAACAAAAGAATTCTGTAATTTACAAAATATTTTATGTGATCATTGTCTTTTTTTTTTTAATAATATTACAAGAAATAAATAATTCTAATACAAATAAAGGATATACACAATATCTGAGTTACCATTACTATCGGGTTATATGGGGGTATATATATTAGAAATTTTCGACTCATCTTTAGTATTGAAAAATTATGAACGTGATGGAAATAAATTGAATTTTCCAATTTTGATGCAGAATCAAATAATGATAAAATTGATATTTCGAGAGAAAATCGGTTCAGATTTAACAAAGTTATGACAGTTGAAAGTTTTTTAAAAAAGTGTCTAGAGGCCCAAAAAAAATTTGCAAACGGTAAATTAAAATCGTAGTCTACGGTAAATTCTAAAATAGTTCTATAATTAATAACTAGTCTGTTTCAGTTGAAAAAATTTTTTTTTTAATTATTAGAAAAATAAAAAAAACATAGCATATCTTTTGTGTTCTTAAGCCAATACTGACAAGATTGGTATCAAAACTCATTTTAGGACCAAGATTTTCAACATTTTATAGAATCAAAGGACCAATCGTTATTTAAACATAGTTTTCTTTCATGCAAAGACTAAAAATCCAAAAATTTTTAACTTAAAAAGCGGGAAATTGATTTAAGAATTATAGTTTCCTGGTGAAAACATCTTAGAATTGAACGTAGATTACGAATTTGGGTTACCATTTTTTGTGATAAGAATCGATGCACCCTAATGGAAATAATAACGTAATGTGACTATGGAGGGCACTTCAACAGTTTGTTGGCAAAAAATTTCAATAAAATAGTTACAAACAAAAAGCAAATTTGAATTGAAGCCATGAAAAGTAAAAATCTAACGTCATAATGCGAGAAATTAAAATAAAATTTGGAAAACAAAAAAAAATTGGAAAAAATTTTCAACTGATTGATTGGAGTACCCTTAATAATAACTATAAAACTGGGAAATACATATGCAAAAATAAGAACTCATAAATCAAAGACACTTTGAACTGTAGAGCAGGAAGAAAAAGGAAAGTGGAGAGTGGAGAACAAGGCAATCAAACGAAAAGTGAGCCTTTATTTTTTTTTTTTTTGAGAATTTTTCACATACTTTTTGGCAGAGTTTTTAATTTCAATTAGCGCGGCGACAACAAAGCTGCAAACTAGATGAAAGCAACTATGAGAAAGGCCAGAAGACAAGCAAGGGGAAAGGGAAAAGGTAGAGAAAGAGGTGGAGGAGGAGGAAAAGCAGAGCAGGAGTGGGGGCAATTGGTCAGTTAAAGGGGCAAACGGCAATGGTTGCAATGCCTTTTGCTTTGTTGCTTTGCAGTCACTTGATTTATGTGGCTTCATTAGACATTCCACACATAGCCAAAAACTGTGTGTGTGTGTGTGTGTGTATCTTATATATATACACTCAGAAAAATTAATTACTATAACTCAAAAAATAGCCATAAAATTTTAAATGCCGCAAAATTGAGAAACATTTTATTATTTAAGAAAATATTTTTTTTTTTATTTATTAGCCAAAATGAAAAATTTTGGGCTTAGTTTTTCAAAAACTACAATTTTTCTAAAATGTAGGACAATTTCCTGCATTTGGCTGCTCAGAAATTTTTTTTATATTTAAGGCGAATTGGCTTCAAAAATTTATAATAAAAAAAAGAAACACCAAAGAGTTCATATAGTTAAATTTAAAGTTTCGTGAGAATATATAAGTAACATTTTAAAATTTACTCATTTTAAAATTGGAGCCCACTTAATGTTTGACAATTAATAGAAAAATATTTATTTTGAGTTCCGTTTCTTAATGATTAGAGTCGGCAATCTGCCACAAAATATAACTTTTTTAGCTCGAAAACCTGGGTTCGAGTCCCAGAAGAACAGTCAAAATTAAAAAAAAATAAATAAATAAATGCAATACACACAAGTCGTCAATGTATTTAACATATAGACTTAAAATTTAAGCCTACAAAAATAAAACTAAAATAAAAAACAAATTTAAAAAAAAAATATATAACTTTTTCAGCTCGAAAACCTGGGTTCGAGTCCCAGTCCCAGAAAAACAGTCAAAATTAAAAAAAAAAAATTCGATTAAATATACACTCGTCGTCAATGCATTTAACATATAGATTTTAAATTTAGATTTACAAAAATAAAAATAAAATGAAAAACAAATATAAAAAAAAAAATAAAAAAATAATTATATATTTGAAAGTATTTCACTTTAATGCAAATGCAAAATCATTTTTGAGCGATATAGTCAAATCAAAGTGCGAATATTAAAATTTCCGGAACTTTTTCTATCAGTGTATGGAAAAAATGTCTAATATTTAGGGACTATCACATTCGAATTTTAAAAAAAAACTTCTATAATTACAAAAAATTGTCTACAAGTTTATGAAAAATAAATTTAAAAAATTAATTTAGGTGTAGGGAAAATTTTCGAATTTTCGAAAATAAAAATAATTTGAGAAAAATGATTTCTAGATTTTTAGAAAAATATTACTAAAACTAAGGCTGCTTTTTAAGATTGAAAATCAAGTGCTTTAGGGAATTTTACACTAAGATTTTTATGAGTGTATATATTTGTATAAATGTATGTTTGTGTGTATTTTTAGAGCAAAATAAGCTAAGTGATTGCCAACAAAAAAAAAAAAAATAAACTACTCGAAACGAAGCGAAACGCAATTAGAACAGCTACCGAACATTGTCATGTGCTGGGTAAGGGGAAAAGTCAGGACATGCTGCTGATTCAAATTCAAATTCAGCATTTCAAATTGTAGGGTTGGGGTGGTAACTCGTAACTGGAGACTGGGGAATTTCCGGGATTGGGGTCGCCTTTTGTGTTGAGTAGTTTTAACTATTGACCAGGCATGGAATATTTTTGGTTAAACGCTTTTCGCTCTCGCTTTTGGCTCAAAGGCAAATGTCCAACTGTAATGTCCATGTGGTTTCTTCACTCTATATATATATGTGTGTGTGTGTGTGTGTGTGTGTGTGTGTGTGTATGGTTTTGCAAAAGGTTCGCTGTTTGTTCGTGTGAGCCGCAAAAATATTTGCATAGTTACCTTTAATGTGGTTCGACAGCGTTTTACACTGAAAAAACAGAGAGTGAGGTTAACAAAGGCTAGAGGTAAGGTTGAACAGTGGTGTGGGCAGGGGGTGGGGGCGGGGGGGGAGTGGCCTGTAAGTGGGTGCTGTCAGTAGACGACGACGACGACGTCGAGTAAAGTTCTTCAACAACGTAAGCGAACAAAAGTTTTCTTTACACACACACACACACACACTCCCTCTCTCTTTCTCTCACACACACACACACTGGCACTGACGGCATGTAATTTAAAATGAAAAATTCTATTCTTTTGACACACACACACACACACACACACAACAACAACAAGCATTGATTTCATTTGCATAAATAAGTATAAAAAAAAAATACACAAAAGGTAAGACACTCACACAGCAAGCCGACTATTTAATACACTTTCTACTATTTTATACACTTTGTACACCCAAAAAAAAAGTCAAGATTTCCGCAATTAAACAAGGAATATCAAGTACTAACTATCCTAAAAGCTAAGTCCGGAATTTTTATAAATGAGTTCAAAAATCTCATTTCAAATTAGTTTTTCGCAAACCGGAATCTTCTGCATGACTTTAAGTACACTTTGTAGTTAATGCAAATCAAAGCTGCAAACCGGTTCTGAACCGAACCTTGTAAAACCGGTTCGGTTCGGGTTTCTAGGCAGCCTAAAACGTATTTTAAGCCGAACCCTTAAAATTAAAATTAAAATTAAATAAAACGTTCGTTTCGAAAAAAAAATAATTACTTAGTTATTCCAATAGTTTTCTAATATTACGCAATTATTTAAGACTTCGGATTAAAATAAGTCGTATTTAAATCTTAAAATAAATTCAAATTATCATCAAAATTTAATTGATTTAAAAAGAATTTAATTTATTTGAAATATAGAAAA
Organism: Drosophila innubila; assembly: GCF_004354385.1. NCBI lineage: Eukaryota > Metazoa > Arthropoda > Insecta > Diptera > Drosophilidae > Drosophila > Drosophila innubila. Next base: position 3,097,171 of record NC_047626.1, on the reverse strand, counting down.
AATTGTATAACAACAAAAAAAAATTTTTTGTATGAAATTGAACCAAGGTTCGAACCCAAACCTTGGGTTCAGGGGGTATATAAGCCAATTCGCGAACCGAACCGATGTCTTGCTCTATGGTTCGAACCGCCGAGCCGAACCTTTAACAAAATTTTGGAGGCTTGCAGCTTTGCTTTCTACTATTTTATATACTTTGTACACCCAAAAATAAAGTCAAGATTTCCGCAATTATACAAGAAATATTCAAGTACAAACCATCCTAAAAGCTAAGTCCGGAATTTTCATAATTGTTTTCAAAAATCTCATTTAAAATTAGCTTTTCGGAATCTTCTGCATGACTTTAAGTACACTTTGGAGATAATTCAAATCTGTTAAAGATAAAGAGATATTTTTGAAATTATATAAAAATTTTCATATATTTCATTAAAAAATCTCATTAGTTAAATTAACTGAGAGTTTAACTAGAAATTGAACATATATACAACTCTTTGTCCTGACTCACACACTGACTTGCTTATTAGTTATAATTTCTATCTATATATATAAAACACTTTGTCCTGACTCACACACTGATTGATCATTGTACAACCCAAACCATAAGACCTAGAAGGCTGATATTTTCACACAACGTAGCTAAGACAATTTGATTGTGCAATAAGTTGGCTTTTTGCAAAATTCCACCTGCAAGTCGGTCCAAATTGAGATCAAATTATATATAAAAATCTGATTATCAAAAACTCATTTGATTTTATATTGAAAACCAAAATATTTATAGAGTATGCGCTTGAATATTAATTTAAGTAAATAAATAAAAATTAATAAATAATTAGTAGTAATAAATAATTGTATTAGTAGAAAAATATGTGTAATGTTTTTTACATAAACAAATATTTTGAAATAAACTAAGGTATGTGTATGAACTAAAGCACCTTGAGGGAACCTTTGTTTGCTTATAGGGTATTCGAAAAAAATAACTTTACGCAACTGTAGCTGATTGGGCGTCTACTAAGAGCCAGGTTAAGGAGCACACACACACACACACACAGACAGTCTGATAAGGTTGAAAAAAAAACTATTGCCTACTTATGAGCGCGAGACAATCAATGAAGCATTTGCCCCCTTCCCCCTCACATGCCTCTTGAAGCAGCGACAGCAAATTACACGCGCAGTCAAAAATCGCATAAATTAAAAAACTGCACACACACACACGCACACACACACGCACACACACACTTGTTTTATATGCCTAATGAAAAGCAGAGTCTGGCAACCCTTTTGGCATTTTTGCTGCTGTTTATTTTTAATGTAAGTCCCCTTACCCCTTGAGGCATCTACCCCCCAACCACCTTATCAGGTCAGGCCCCGCCACACAGTGTCGCCCTCTAGCGGCTGTGTCGTGCAGCCAGCAAGGAAGTAATAAAGTATCTCAAAAGTAACTTATTAACCATGCTGACAACGCTGCCAGTTCCTGTATCTCTTACAGTGTGTGTGTGTGTGTGTGTGTGTCAAGGGGTGTGTACATGTGTGTGTGTGTGTGTGTGTGTGCGTGTGTGTTTGCTACCCGCCCACACACACACACAAACAACGCAACGTGTTTCATGTTTGCTAATTGCGAGTCGATTTTTCATTTCACATTTCTCATGAGTGTCCTGTGCCTTTTCCCTCTTCCCTTTCCCCTTTGCTCCTTGTTCTTTTTCCTCCCTTTCCTACCACACTCTCTTCTTCCCCTCTCTCTCTCTCTCACTCCGTTTCTCCGCTGTCTCAACCTGTTCTCTGAGCCACTTAGAAACTGATTGAGCCCTTTTGGCCACTCACAGCTCGTATTCAGTTTTTCTCCGACTTTACGGCTAAAAAAACAAGAAAATTAAAAAAAAAAACAACTCACAACATTTTTAGCCAGCTTCTGTAATCATTTTAAGCTTTATTACGTACTTGAAATAAATCTATTATACTTACAATAAATCAATTTAAAATTTTTAAGCATTTACATAATAAATATTAATGACTTATACTTTGAAAAATACTCTTTACTTTTCAACAACAACAAAAAATTCATAAAATATTTATCCGTAAGTTTAATTTTTCTTCAATTTTAAAAATTTAATTGCGATTTAAAATTTTAAAATTTCAGAATATCAAAGGGAGACCCTATGCATTGAAATCAAAACCCAGATCTGGGGTGAAAATTATTTTTTTCTAAATATTAAATAATTTTGAATGTAGAATAAATCTAGTGGCCAAATCATAATTAAAATGACATTCCGTTTAAAAATCGGTTTAGTATTAACAGAGTTATGACGGTTTGAAGTTGGAAAGGTATCAGAATCAAGTTTAAAGTGTTGTTTTATACTAATTACGATATAAGGAGTTGATTAAAAGTGAAAATTTGAGATAAAAAATTTTGAATTTTCGAAATTTCAAAGGGGGGACCCTTACCATCGAAATCAAGATCTAGTAGAATCTAGAGGAAAATATTTTTTTTAAGAATTTAATGAAAATTTAAATGCAGATTGAATTTAGAAGCCAAACAATGTTACAAATTACATTCCGTTTGGGATAATGTTGAGTTTTGTCCGAGTTATAACAGTTTGAAGTTGGTCAGACTTTGGGTCTAGCCACTTTTCAAATCAAAATTTGTGTTCAATTTGACATGATTTTTTTCAGAAAAATTAAATGTCTTGCAAACAAATTTAAAGTGTTATTTTATACTAAATATGATATAAGGAGTTGATTAAAAGCGAAAACTTGAGATTTAACAATTTTAATTTTCAAAATTCCAAAGGGGGGACCCTTAGCATCGAATCCAAGCTCTTGGGGGAAATCATTTTTTAAACAAAATTAATTAAATTTGAATGCAGAATGAATCTGTCAGCAACTAAAAAAAAATTCATAAAATATTTATCCGTAAGTTTAGTTTTTTTTCAATTTTAAATATTAAGTTGCAATTTGACACTTCCATAATTATTATCAGCTAAAAAATTAAGGAAATAGACATGATTTTATGAGTTTTATTTGTATTAATAATCATTATTTTTAAGCTATAAAAATAAAGTCATAAAATAATGCTAAAAACAAGCAATAAATCTAGAGTCATAGAATATTGATTAATCCTTAAGCTTCATTTTTCATCAATAAGAAAAATTAAGTTGTTATTATGAGTTTTACATACATTTTATAAGCCCCAAAACTCAAGGAATAATCTTTTTTTTATTTTCATTTTACTGCTTAATTATAAAATTTATAGCTTATGTTTTAAGGCATAGCTCTATATTATTTATTATTTTGTAAGAAAATTCATAGACATAATTTTAAAAATAATTTTAAAAATGCATAGATTACTTTTAAAGAAGTATATTGACATTTTTAAGGCTACTTAAAAGTTACTATAAGTGAACAATATTTTTATATTTAAAAAAACAATATAATCATTATTTACAGTGCCTAATGAAATGTTGAAATTTCATTAATCAGATAAAAAATAATGCAATGCTTAATTTAATTACAGAAATTCTTTGCTTTCTTTTGGCAAATTCATATTAAATTTTCATGTGAAGGTATGTGTGTGCGTGTGTGTGTGTGTGTGTGTGTGTGTGAGGGTGTGTGTGCGTGTGTGTGTGTGTGTGCAGCACCTGCTGTCATTGTTGCTACACTTGCCGCATTCTGGACGCTTAAATACCCAAGAGACTTGAGCAACTTCCCTTACACACACACACGCACACTCGCACACACACACACACACACACACACATGTAGGCACACTGATTGTCCTTTCAATGAAAAATAGCGCTCATTAATGTTGCTCATTAGCAGCCACAACGGCTGAAACTGAATGTGGTCTTTTGGTCTTTTTAGACCCTGTACCTCTAAAATACAAAGGGTTTATCAAGTATGTCAAAACTGACAAAAAAAAATGTTCTTAAATTAAGATTTTCGTCTCAGAACTTAGATTTTTGGTCTAAAAAATGTGTCGAGAACATAAAATTCTTAAATTAAGAGAAAACATCTTGATTTTAAGAACATTTTAAATAAGATCCAGTTCTTATTTTAAGAATACATGTTCTTAAAATTATAATCAAAAAATAAAATTTAAAAAAATGCTTTTTTATAATTATAATTTTTTTTATTTTTAAGTTTTAATTTATTTATATTTTATTCTGTTTTTAATTTTATAAATGTTATTTTAATTTGTTACGAGTTACGGGATTCGAACCGCCGTAGGGACACACAGCTTATTTGACCCACTACTTATTTGAAATATGTTTGGTTTTTGTTGCATTATTTAAATATAGAATATTTAAAAAAAAAAATTTTAAAATTATTTTGCATATGCTTAGTTTATTAATTAATAAAACTGTTTTTAAATTCTAATTATATCTTCTTTCCATGAAAAGAAAAATTAATTTAAAATCTGCAGTATTTACGACTAGTGGATCAAGTTAGCTGGAAGCCACTGTATATAAAATATAATCTTAATCTTAATAAAAATCTTAAATAAAATAAAACTCTCTCATCATTTCGGTATAAATTTAATACCAAACGATGTTAAAATTTGGTGATTTCGAATTTTCTTAAGTCGAGTACAAAATATATATTTCTTTTAATATCATATGTATTTTAGGTTCATTTTAAAATTGCATATTTCACATTTTCTCGAATTTTTTATCATATTTCTTGATATAAAAGATATGTGTATTTTTCTCAAAAAATAAAGAACCAAGAACTTTTGACTAGAAAATTTCTTTGAGAACATACATAATTTTTTTAGGGTACAGAGTCTCTGATAGTCGAGCTCCCTGGACTGTAGTCTTTTCATTTAGTTGGTCTTTGGGAATCGTGAGGTCCTCAGGTCCTTAGGTCTTTTTTGTTTGTGGGTCCTTTGCTCCCGTTTCTGCTCCAGCTTGCCAGTGTCATTTTGAGCATCCCTTTGCCAGTTTTTGGTTGAACCATTCAACGAGTGTCAACTGCCAAATGATTTGCCATTATTTACTAATAAAACTCATCGGGTTTTTCCACACGCTCGCTGCGCTAATCGAATGTGCAACTTCCCCCAAAATTTAACCTCATTCCCTAACCACTCCTGCTCCTTCTCCTGCTCTCTCTCTCTCTCTCTCTTGGTCTTTATCACCCCATCCCGTTCACTGACAAGTTGTCCTGACTCTGGCAGAACTCTTAATACGAAGCGACTGCACGTTTACCCACAGCAAATGACCTCAATCAACATGACTTTTCCACATCTCCCTTACCCATTTCCTCTCTCTCCTCCCTCATTTACTTTAACTCACTCCCATTCCTTCTCTTTATAACTAAGAGCTATACTTAGTTCTTCTTTAGAGTTTCCCATACAAATATGCATATCTTTTCAGGTAACATAGATGCTAAAATTATTTAAAATATTGAAAAAAATTAAAATTTTTAAGCCCAGATCCAGAGAAAAAAAAATTATTTTTAAAAACTTAATAAAATTTTAAATGCCGAATGATTTTTGATGTCAATCCATGAACAAAATCACATTCTGTTTGAAAATCGGTTCTGTTTTGATCAAGTTATGAGTGTCTGAAATTGGTCCAACTTTTAATCTAACCACTTAACAAGTCAAAATTTATTTACAATTCAACATGATTTTTTAGAAAAAAATGAAACGTCTCAGAACAAAATTTAAAGAGTTGTTTTATACTTATTACGATATAAGGAGTTGATTAAAAGTGAAAACTTGAGATTTAAAATTTTGAATTTTTAAAATTTCAAAGGGGGGACCCTTTGCATTGAAATCAAATCCCAGATCTAGGTGAAAATTACTTTTTTTTAAATATTAAATAATTTTTAATTTAGAATAAATCTAGAGGCCAAATTATAATTAAAATGACATTCCGTTTGAAAATCGGCTTAGTATTAACAAAGTTATGGAGGTTTGAAGTTGGTCCGACTTTAGATCTAGCAACTTTACAAGTCAAAAATTTGTACAATTCAACATGATTTTTTACAAAAAACTTAAAGGTCTCAGAATCAAGTTTAAAGTGTTGTTTTATACTAATTTTGATATAAGGAGTTGATTAAAAGTGAAAATTTTAAATTTAAAATTTTTAATATTCAAAATTCCAAAGGGGGGACCCTTAGCATCGAATCCAAGATCTAGAGGAAAATAATTTTTATTACAAAATTAAATAAATTTGAATGCAGAATGAAATTAGAGGCCAAATCATGATTAAAATGACATTCCGTTTGAAAATCGGTTCAGTTTTGAAAAAGTTATGACAGTTTGAAATTGGTAACCCGTTTGACCTCGCAACTTTACAAGTCAAAATTTTTGACCGATTTGACATGATTTTTTGCAGAAAAATTAAAGGTCTGAGAATCAAGTTTAAAGGGTTGTTTTATACTAATTACGATATAAGGAGTTGATTAAAAGTGAAAACTTGAGATTTAAAATTTTCATTTTTCAAAATTTCAAAGGGGGGACCCTTAGCATTGAAATTTAAACCAAGATATAAAAAATTATGCCTAAAGTAACATTTCAATGGTTACAAATTTCAATTGATTGCCCACTAAATTATGAATAATGTTGAAGTTTTAAGGCCACTTTTGTAGACGATGCTGTAACGTTTAGGGTTGCCAAGGTGTTCAATTTTCATAGAGTTTTTTTTGATTAATGACACAATCGAGCTGCAATTCAAATGCGAATCAATTTGCAACCCTAAGACGATGTCCAGCCATTGACGGTTGAGTTTGAAGTGCGGTCCCAAGTGGGAATTCCCTCATATTTCCCTTTCTTTATTTTTTTTTGGGGGGGGAGGGCGTCCAAATAGGCGTGGCTGCCATTCAAACTCTTTCTTTTTTTTTCATCATCATTCTTTGCGTTTAATTTCGTTTATTCATTCGAATGGCCACAAAATGACATTTGCATTTGCCCAAAATAGTCGGTCGTGGTCGGTACCGCTCCCTCAGCACCCTGTAAGAAACCCCAATCATGGCCGTACCTCTCTGCCCTCCCCCCCGCACTCTACCAGTCATATTCATGTGCCAAGTCTCCAGCTGAGGCTCATGTGTTGGACCCCGGGGAGCTGGAAACTGGACATGGACATGTCCGAACTGCCGTACACTGAAAAAAAGAGCAACTTCTAAAATCAAGAACATTCATCTTAAATAAATTAAATAAGAAAATTTTAAGACCATGTTACTAATACTAAGAATATTAATCTAAAAAATCAAAATTTTAATGCAAGAATAAAAATCTTTAATTGTTCGAAAAGTATAAATATGAACTATCTCATATGAAATAGAAATAGAAAAGAATGCGTCGGTTCGAATCCCACTCGTAACAAATTTAAATACACTGAATCAAGATTTTGGTCTCAGAACTAAGATTTTTGGTCTTAAAAATGCGTCGAGAACATAAAATTCTTAAATTAAGAGAACACATCTTGGTTTTAAGAACATTTTTAATAAGACTAAGATCTTATTATAAGAATAAATGTTCTTAAAATTGAAATCAAAAAATAAAATAAATAAAAATTTTTTTTTATATTTATAATTTTTTTTATTTTTAAATTTTAATTTATTTATATTTTATTCAGTTTTTAATTTAAAATATTTAAGATGAATGTTCTTGATTTTAGAAGCTGGTATTTTTTTTTAGTGTAACATTTACAAAATTACCAAGACAAAATAAAAAATATATATATATATATAAAAAACAATATATATATAAAATTAAAAATAATTAAAAAAAATTTTTTTTTTTTATTTTAATTTCAAGAACATTTATGGTTAAAATAACACTTGGTCTTATTTGAAACGTTCTTAATTCAAGAATTTTATGTTCTCAACGCATTTTTTAGACCACAGTTCTAAGTTTTGAGACCAAAATCTTGTTTATAGACCAAAGTAAATTTTTTTTTTATCAGTGTACAGCTGATGAGGAGGTGTATAGTATGTGGCAAGTGGAATGTGGCATGTGGCAACCCTGTGCCCTAATCTCATAACGAATGAATGCCACATTTGGCAAATTTGTTTTGACAATTGAGAAGTGAGTGCGAAATTTATGGAATGCCAAACCAAAGCCAGATAAACTATCTATTCAAATTCTCTAGCTTCGCTCTCTCTCTCGCACTCCAAATTTCTCTCTCTCTCTCTCTCTCTCTCTCTCTTTCGCTCTGTCTGTGTAATTAATTCTTTGCTGACTCGGCGATTTGTAGGCCGAGTCACAAAAAAGGCACAATTAAATGCGCAACTACAACAAAAACATTATCAACAAGCAAGATAAATGAGCCTTAATATCTTGTTGCAGTTGGCACGACTGTCAGATACCCTGTACTAATTTTTTTTGTAATTAAACACTACTATTTCTAGCTAATTTTTAGTTAGTAGCACAACCATTACATTAAGCTCAGTTTTGTGACCTTACCCGACTTTCAGATACCCTGTATAAGCTGCCTAAAATATATTGACAAACAATGGTTAATGAACAGCATAAGGACAAGCACAAAACAGAAAGAACAAGTAACTAAAATGATCCTAAACTCAGTAGTTTCAAATAGAACGACTTTCAGATACCCTCTACTAATTTAAACAGCTTAGTTGACATTTAAGTTCACAATTACAACAAGCACAATAGCAGCTAGAAATAAAATGCAAATTACTACATGGACTAGTTATAAGATGCACCACTTAGCACGACAGCCAGTTACCCTGTACTGTTGTTTAACACACTGATTGGATTAAATTCAACGTTGTGTAAAGAAATGTAAAAAAAAAAAGCTTATAGTCAGGCTTACCCGCTTAATCACTTGTCTACAGGATATAGCTATAGGGAAATACAACGTTTAGAGTATAACAGAGTCTTATCTTGCATAACAACTTAAAGAATACATCTACACATGCATTTAGTCAGGCATACGGACTAAACTATTCGGCTACAGGGTATAATAAAAAAAAATAAGCCATTATAGTGTTCAAGAAAGTATAACCTTGAACAAAAACTTAAGAAATGCATCAACTCACCCTTATAGTCGTGCATACCCGCTCCATCCATCGAGTACAGGGTATAATAATGCAATGCATTTGCCTGGCAACTGGGCAAATGGCATTTCGAATGTCGTTGCTGCTAATGCTGATGCCATAACTGTTGCCTCTCTGCTCGTGGCATGCAGCATGTAGCATGTAGCACGTTGCCAGTTGCCAGTTGCCCGTTGTCGTCGCCAGCGCCTTCTCGAATGTGGCCAAAAAGCAATTAGCAAAGTTTTTAGCCCTGGTCGACGCCAAAAACGGACAGCGGACAAACGGATGAGCGGACGGACAGACTCAAGAGTGTGTACAAGTATGTGTGTGTTTATGTGTGTGTCCAGGGGCGTGTCAAAGACAGGGGGGGTGAGGATAAAGGACACAATTTTAAAAATTTGAAAATGTGAAGAACAAAAAGATTTGAACAGATTTCGAGTTAAACTTTAATTTTAAGAATTTTTTAATATACAAAAAAATACAGAAAACCGTTTTTAGTTTTTCAAAACGAATTTATTTCAGAACCGGTTAATTTTAAAGTTTCGAAAAAAAATTGACAGTAATAGAAAACAATTTAATTTTTAAATTTTAATGCAAAATCAATAAAGAGGTCAAATACTGAAAAAATTCATATGCCGCAAGGAAATCGGCTAAGATTTAACAAAGTTATGACAGTTTGAAGTATTTGAACAGTAGAAAGTATGGAAAGCAAAAGTATGGAAAATGTGGAAAGTGATGAAAAAAAATTAAATTTTCAAATATTAATGCAGAATCACAACAGAAACCAAATTATGGTAAAATTAGCATTTGACAAGAATATCGGTTAAGATTTGACAAAGTTATGACAGTTTGAAGTATTTGAAAAGTAGAAAGTATGGAAAAACTACTTTGAACGAAAGTATGGAAAATGTGAAAAGTGATGAAAAAAAAAATTTTTTTTCAATTTTAATGCAGAATAACAATAGAGACAAAAGTATGGTAAAATTAGCATTCCGCAAGAATATCGGTTAAGATTTGACAAAGTTAAGTCAAGTGAAAATATGGAAAAAATGGATAGTGATGAAAAACATTCAATTTTGCAATTTTGATGCTGCATCCAATTAAAGTTGAGCTGTCGATTTTTTTTTAGAAAATTCCAGTTAACTAACCCGATTAATCGTCAAAAAAAAATAATCGAGTTAAAGTAGTTGAAATCGTTATTGTTTTCAAATAAAATGTTACTTTATTTTTTTTTCATTTAAAAAAAAGGGGCGTTTAATACAGTTTTGTTCCGTTTGAAACTTTTGCTAGGCACGGCGCTGTGTGAATGTGTGTGTGCGAGGGAGACGGAGAAAGATAGAGGGAGAGAGAAATAGAGACAACAGTGACTGCTGTTTCTGCTGCTGTTTCTGCTGCTGTTTGCGGGCCATCATCAATCTGCTGCAGTTGCGCTAGTTACCCTTGCCCCTTACCCTTGCCCTTACCCTACCCTTACCTTTCCCTTACTTCTTGCCTTATTCTTGCCCTTCCTCCACAGTGTTGCACCTACTGTTGAGTGGAAAATGGCCGGAAAACCAGGCGCGACCATTGTCATTTCCAATTATTCATGGATAATCTAACCCAAAATGGGACGTTAATTACGGGCGCATGTCAGTGGCACTATGCGCCGGAACACACAACAATACCCTCGCCCCACCTCCCACCTCCTCTCTTAGTCCCTCCCCCTCTTCGGCAACCCTTCGTCAGTTTTTGCTATACGTTAGATTTGCAGCCGGGAAAAAGTTGCGCAGCCTCTGAAGCGATTGCAACACATAAACTACTTATTTGCTTTTTATCGAAGCCAACACAAAACCTGGCGAGGGTGGTTCAATAACTTGTGAGCTACATTGATAACTACAAATTTAAATTTACATCTTAAAATATATAATTACAGGGAGCTGTGATTTTTATCTTTAATTTCTTAATATCTATCGGTTTTTTCTTAATTTTTTAAGCCCATTTAATTAATTGAAATTATACCAGGCATCACAAAATATCTCTGCAATTCCATACCTAGCAAATAATCTTAAATTTAGCAATCAATAAGCCCATCTATTAATCTATCTACATACTTTTCTATATGATTTCAAATTTTATTTAAATTCCTTTACCGAAACTTGGTGCAAACAATTGATTAACTTAAAATTTGTTAAGATCAGACCCTATATAGCTATACAATCTGATAATCGTAGGCATATACATTTTTTCACCATTTTTTTTTTTAATATCTAGCAGTCGGCAAAATCAATTCCAACAAAAATTACCTATTAAAATTGTTTACAATTTAAATATTGTTTAAGCAGCCCTCGTAAAATTGTACGTTCCTACATTGGGTGATTAATTAAGCTGCAAATGCTGCAAAAATGCAATCCGCTGTTTCTGACAAGTCTACAACAAGGGTAAAAACACCCAACTAATTACAATTGTAAGTAAGCTTTGTTTTCTCCCTAAAACTGGTCTGATGCTTTAAAATATCCAAACTGAGTAAGTAATCTATATTAATTTTAAACAGAAATCAGTATTTGCTCTTAATTGACATACAAAATTATAATCATAAAAACAAACCACAATTAAATCTGCATTAAATTGAACCTCGTTTCATAATTTCTTTAATCAAAATTTCATAATTTATTTTGAGTAGATATTAATTGTTAATAAACACAAGATTAAACACGTTTTTAATTGACATTGCACATGGAAATCGTGGGAATTTTAATGCAGTTTGAAAAATCGAGCAGGATTCTTAAGTTTAAATTTTAACTGACAATTGGCAAAGCGCTCAATCGATATTAAAGGTGGAGTAATTTGTGCTCCACACGCAATTGTGTAGCTGATAAGTCTGGCCACCCTGCCAATCGATATCAATAAAGTCTGGCAGCCCTAATGCCGGTTGAGCAGCTGTTCATGGCAAATACGCAGCTGACAACAATTAGTTGTTTGACTATTTGACGTGTGGAGTTCGATTGAGTGAACAGCATACTAGCCTGCCGCATATGCAGCTAAAGAGATAAATTTCTAGCTAAGATTCACAGAGCAGCAGGATGAGCAACATTGTGCAGTATATTGTGGTGAGGAGTGATCTGCGCTCCACACTCAATTGGCCGCTGGGTGCGGTGATCGCACAATGCTGCCATGCGACGGCGGCGGTGATGAGTCTCCACACGGAGGATGAGGATACGCAGGCGTATCTCAAGGATCTGGACAACATGCACAAGGTGGTGCTGGAGGCCAAGGATGAGGCCGCATTGCTCAAGCTCAGCGAGAAGCTAAAGGAGAACGAGATCAAGCATAAATTGTGGATCGAACAGCCTGAAAATACACCCACTTGTCTGGCCATCAAACCCTATGTAAAAGATGCGATCCACAAATATGTAAAGCATCTGAAGCTACTCAAGTGACTTAGGCAACAAACTGATATCTGATATTAGCATATCCAGCTGGCATTTGTTCATTATTAAACTAAAGATTTTAGATAGTTTGTTCTTAATGATGTAAAAATAAAAACTAAATTATCCTCAAATATCAATCTTAACTCGTAGTTTCATTTTTTTTTCATTCTATGTCCACTATATACATAATAATGTAGAAAAGTTCAGGAGCCAAGTTTCTTCAAGATATTATTTTTTTTTTAAGCCATTGAAAAAATGCTTCCAATTATTTCTATATAATTTCTTAAAAAATATTGTGACTCATAAAAAAACTAAAATATATAGATTGTTTCTTCTCAAAGATTAAAGAATTTAATACTGTAATATCCATTTAACAAGTATTACGTTAATTTTTTGTTTTTAGTATTTCCACCATCTATTGTTTATAAAAATACAGAAAAAACTATAACAATAAAAAATATATATATAACAGAAACTAAATACAAAAAAAATCAAATATCTTCTATATTATTTATTCTATTCTGAATACTATGTATTAAATTTTTATATGTTCTGTATCAATAATATTGGGATTCTAGTTCGTTTTATTTAATTTTCATCTTAAAAGATTTGCTACCAAATTTAAAAAAAAAAAAAAAAACTTCGAAATAAAAGGTAATCTGAGAAATCTTATTAATAATTATTAATCAATTCTTACAATATCCGCTACAAATATGCATATATTTACAAAGTTTCTTTTAAAAAAAAAACTTGTTTTCTTTAAGTTTTAATTGTATCTACATTTAAATTTTTATTGTATTACAATCTATAAGCTCTATATAGCTTAAATAATAATAATACGTATATAACTTTAATATAAGAGCTGGGCTGACCAAATTTTACAAGAAAAGTTCAAAATTAAACTCAATCTAAAAAAAAGTTCTCGAAAATGAAAGAGACCGATTGTTACTACATCCTTTTCATAAAGGGTTTGATTTGAAAACTAAAAAAATTGAAGCTCAAACGAAGCTAAAAGACCAACAAATATATATACGTGTTTCTATATAATAAAGTTTTCGATTTGAAGACCCTGCGATTAAAGTTCAACTGAAGCGACAGATGAAAAAAACTTTATACAAAACGCTTATTTTCTTAACGATTGTCATAACTAAAAAAAACACGACTTGAAGTTTTAAATTCAGTATAAATCTTTTGATTCTCAAGCAATGAAATTTTTACACATAATAGAACAGGATACAACGAATATTTCTGCATAATTAATTCAACAAATAACAAACCATATGAAATGATAATAATAAAGGCAATTTAGTGTCAACAACTTAAATATTTATGTAGATGGCGCTTTCGATTTATCATAAAATACATAGGCAATTTCCAGCTAGTTAAGATGTGTAGGATCTATCGGGGCTGTAAGAATAAAGTAATATTCAACCTATTTTCATAATGTACAGGTTTATCATAATATTTATTTAACAGTTAGATGGTAAAACGGATCGACGCAGTAAAAATCAAAAATATTAAATCTAAAACTTATGTCAAAGAAAAAAATAAACAAATTTTGCTTAAAATTGGGTAAGTTGTTTTTGTAGCTTAATCATAGAAATTTTCTTAACGATTCATGCAATTGTTATGAAAGTAAAATTAATTAGTATATCTATATATATATATTTGTATATATATAGCTTATATATATGGAGTAGGTTAAATTTGATAGGTTTAATTTCATGCGTCGAGCCGAATCGAAACGTAAAGATCTGTTTCTTCTGTCCAGCATTTAAAAATTTGACTTAAGTCTAGGTTGTATCTAATGATTAGTCAGTTTTCTTCGTATAAAGTGCTCAAAGTGGCTGCGATATAATATCTTTGGATTATCCTCAGAGGCATGCTCATCCACCTGCAACGTGCTCGTCCATTTCCATAGCAAACGACGCGAATAACAATGACGAAACGATGAAAATACCTCATTAAATTTACGCGGTTCAATTTGTTCCTTGAACAGCGATTCCTTCGTATTGGTATTATAATAATAGATCTGCTGGCGTGATCTGGAGAATGCTGTCACAAAATTCTGTGTCATTTCACAGAACAAAATAATGCCGCCGGGCACAAAGAACTTTTGATCATCCAGCACATAACCATAGCGCTGTGAATTATCCTTGAGCACATATTGCCGCATCTCATTGAAAAAACGCCCCATTTCACGCAGCCTAAAGATGGGACGACATCGGATGGCACCACAGGTGCGTTCCTTTTTATATGGCTTATTCAAACTGCTGGCATATTTGGCGCACATGCTCACACGCTCCAGAAATGGACGACGTCTAATGTCCACACCGCCCAAACATATAGCATCCATTATATGCAGGGCCGAAACACATTGTGAGGTGCGTCCCTGTCCGCTAAACTCAAACATAATCTCGCCAAAGAATATGGAACGTGGTTGCACATTGAAATTCGTCTCGACCAGCTCCCATTTGCGGTGCTCCGTATAGCGCAATAGATTCCCACGGGATTTGCATAGAAAGATGGTGCAACCATTAATATTTGTCTCTCCCCGTCCAATGGGCATAAAATGCCAATCATCCACATTCAAGATGCTATTATGCAATGGCATTACGCCATATAGCTCCGTAGCAGGACCATTTAACCAATCCCTGTTCTTGGACCAATCTCTCAAGAGTTCTTCCAGCAAACGTTCTGTGGTCTTCACTTCCGGCGCCTGCCGCAATTTATCGGGTAATCCCCAGGTCTTTAAACAATCCTGTCGCACCTCCGATTGACGCACTTCCTTTAATTCCAGATTTTGAGCAAATGCCGCTATCTTGCGTAATCCCACAATCTGTGTATTGCCTATAGTATTATTTGATTCAATGATATAGCGTATGAATTGCTCATCCTGATGCATTTGCTCGCGATTAAAGATCTCCAGCACATCCAGCTGCTGTTCACTGTCCTCATTTTGACTCTCCTCATTCAAGAACTTATTAATGGCATTCATATATTCAATAATACCCTGTGTCTCCGGTAATTTGTTCTTGCAGACAATATAACGCTCGGAATTCGCTGGACGACTGCTATTTGGTTTAATAATGGCTATTTGATGGAAACTCTTGTACATCAGATAGACCAGACCCACACTAAAGGGTGTAAACAGATCAAACAGCTTGCACACAAAGCTCCCATTGATGCGGAGTATTTTCAGTGCCGTTACAAACTGACAAAGATACAATTGCTTCGAAAGTATCTCCTGGATGTTCTCCTGTCCCTCGACGGAGAAACCGCCATCGGCCATGGCAAAATGTACACCTTCAGGTGTATGTTTGCGTATATAATCATTCAAGGAATCCTGATTCTCCTGATCGAATATATTGCCATCATCCTTGTCGCCATAGAAGGCATCAAATGATTCCGGCGATGCGGCAAAGAATTTATCCAGCTTAAAATCATTGGCTCCCTTTAATGTAAAACCAAATCCCTTCGCCTCCCACGATTTGCGATACAGCACATATTCAGAGAAGCCGCCAGGTCCTGAAAATAACAAGGAATTAATATATAATTATAACTAGTTTACGTTTACGTTTACGTTTATGTTTGTTATTCTTTCTATTTCTATTACCTTTTGTAATTATTAAATTTAAGAATCAAAGCTGTAAAGCACCAAAAATTTTGAAAAAGGTTTGGTTCGGTGGTTTGAACCAGAGAGAGTAAGGCCTAGGTTCGGTTCGCAAACCGGTTTATATATCCAGTAAATCAAAAGGTATGGGTTCGAACCTTGGTCAATTTAGTAAAAATAAAAAAATATTTTCATTGCTTACATTTTTTTTTAATTTTTATAAGCCAATATAAGAGAGCAAGGCCTAGTTTCAGTTCGCAAATTGGTTTATATATACAGTAAATAAAAAGGTATGGGTTCGAACCTTGGTCAATTTTTTACAAAAAAAAATATATTCATGCTTACATTTTTTTAAAATTTCTATAAGCCAATATAAGAGAGCAAGACCTAGTTTCAGTTCGCAAATTGGTTTATATATCCCATGGACCCAAGGTATGGGTTCGAACCCTGGTTCAATTTAATACAAAAATAATCCTTGCTGTTTTAATTTTTTCTTGATATTTTAAACCAATTAAATATTGTTATATAACATAAAAAATTCTTAACAATATTTTTTATGTACATACGTGTTCTTAAATTAAATAATTAACAAAAGTATAAAAAAATCATAACAAAAACTTAGGGCCGATTTTTTAATGTTTCCTTGAATTTTATCAAATATATAGTTAGAAAACCTCTTTAACAAGACATTGAAAAACCTGCTCCAAGCCATATTCTAAAATCCTAACTCTTAGTCCCCGCTTTTTGAGTTGAAAAATAAATGTAAATAAAATGTTATTAGCATATCTTAAGTGTTTTTAGAGCGATCCCGACAAGTTTGGAATCAAAACTCTTCTTAGAACCAGAACTGTCAAAATTGCATAGAATCAAAGGACCAAGTGCCCTTAAAATATAATTATCGTTCATGCAAGGACTAAAAACACACAATTTTTCAACTGAAAAAGCGGGAACAAGGAATTGATTTCAGAACAGGTTTCTTGGTGAATTAGGGCTACCATTATTTTGTGAAAAATATCAATGCACCGTAGTATATATATATATATACATATATCAGGGTATCAGGGTATTGTTTGTATTTTGCTTTTTGGTTATCGATTACGAAAAGTATTTGTATATCGGTTTTGTAATGGTTACCGGTTTTTTTTTTATGTTTTAATTTCCAAATACCGATGTAATTTTGGCTTACAATAAAAATCCTTTGAATCCTTTGATTTAAAAAAAAATCTATTTAAGAAGATCAAAATTCAAATTTAAATCAAAATTTAGTTTGAAAAATGATGATTACATCTTAATGCTTGATTGAACCAAAACTAAACGGTTTACATGAATCGGTTACCAATCGGTTACGTATCGGTTATTTCGGTTTGAATAATTTCGTATTATCGGTTTTGGTATAGTAAAAAAAAGTTGTTTTGGTTAGGGTAACAGTCACGGTTACCGGGCTACCAATTTCAATCGGTTAAGACCGGTTAAAGGAAACGGTTTCAGTCCCTGATATATATATATATATATATATATATATATATATATATATATACACGTATACAGCGAGAGGGAGTAAGAGAGAGAACAAACCCGCACACATGTCCGCAAAGTAGAGCAGCTCATTGGATCCAATTAGAGATTGACCCAGTGCATCACGTGGTTCCGTGAACATATGCTCACACATGGCATCAATATTGGCCATTTTAACGGCCGCCCGATTCAGAAAGATGGAGCTCCTTATGGTCTCGAAGGGATTGCAGCGGGAACGTGCCCGTCGCATCTCCGTATCATTGAGATCATCAAAGACACTCTTCGCATTCAAGATATGATGCAATATCTCCGGATCACAATATTGGGTTTCATCATCCAGCGTCAGTTTGCGTGAACCGGTTACCAGATGACCCATCAACTGTTCCACACTATATGCACTGCAATTCTCACCCAAATTGCTCAGCCAGAGCACAGGTTCCACAATCTTGAGATCCTCACACTGTGGATCCCATTTACCCGCCGACCAATGCACAGTATCCAATTTCAGACCAAAACCACGTCTGCCATCCTGTTGTACCGCAATAACGGGCTCGAGGCGACCTTGATTGCTCTTACCCAGACCTTTGTCGTCCTCGTAACCCATTTTCTTCATCATTCCCATGACCTTGTTCGAATAGCAATAACTGTTCAGCCAATCCCGCTTGATCTTCTTTGGCGTCGGCTCAAAATTCTCATCATCCGATGGCTCCTCCATGTTTATGCTGTTGTTGTTGTTGCAGTTGTTGTCGGACACTTGCAGCTACTTGTTTATAATTTGTTTATGCTTTTTTGTGGTGGTATTGGGAGCTGCTGCTGCTGCTGTTCTGCTTCTTCTCTGCTGCTTCTGCTGCTTCAGTTGTTAGAGTTGCCAACTTTTGAAAGCGCCCACACACGAGACAAGCATATGCGATTAAATTAAATTTTGTATTATGTTTATTTTTTGCACACAGACTAGAGGCGGCTTGTTTTATACAATAGCCTACTAGTTACGCTTTTAATAACATTTTTGTTACAATTTACTCGCTGACATCGAAGTCAAAGCAATGTTTTTGTATGTTTAAACAAATGAAATTTTTCAAAACTAACGAGCCGCTTACCAAGTACTGTAGACAATGAAAATTTCAACGAGCCGAGCATGCTCATCGCACATGCATGTCGTGTGTGGGTGCCTTATAAGAATAAAATAGCTGTTTCTAGCTAAAAAGTATCAAAAAAATAGCTGAAATTGCGATGCAATTAGCTCAAAAACGGTGTGGCAGCCTTGAATCCCAGACAAAAAAATACCAACAGTTTTCACGTCTGGCAACCTTTCTATTCAATACAAATGTGAATAACATGGCAGCTCTCGAAATCGCGCGCGCAATTTAAGAATATAAAAATTTTTTTTTTTTAAATCAATAAAAGCAGTTTTGACAAATCCAATTAAGTTCAAATAAAGGGTTGAAGCTTTTACCTCTCGGGGAGAGAAGTTAGATAATTAATTATAAAAAAAATTAAAAATCGATGACTCGAACGAAAATTCTGCAAAAATTTACAATTTTTGCTTCAAAATTAAGATAAGTTCATAATGCTAGAAAAACTAAGTTTTCAGAAATGAGACCCTGAAAATAGTCAGAGCTAGCTGTAAAATAGATAAGTTGCCAAGCAGTTGTCGTTTTGGCTTTTGTTTCAGCAATAACACCGCAGGATATCATACCTCACTCCGAATGGCAAAACCAATTGCGCTTATCGATAATTGGCGGTTGCTTCAAATTGCTCTTTCAAGATTTTGCACAAATTATTTTAATTTATATTTTATTTAATACACACACTAAACGGCAGTAGTTGTTATACTAGTTGACATGTGTTTGATATTTTGAACTTACTTCGGCAGTTTGACATGTTAAGCAAATTTCTTAAATTCTAAACTCAATTTTAACAAAAAATACCGATTTTATATAAACAAAAAAATATATTTGAATTACATGTGGTATTTGTATTTAATAATAGTGATAATGCTGCAATTTAAAGCGTAATTAAACAAAATCAAGCCTTCAATAATTTATTAATAAGTTGTTGAACTCTGCAAAATGCGAAGTTCTTTTATAAATAGAACATAATTAAGTGGCAGCTGGAAGCAAGGACTTTGGCGAATAAACAGCTAATAAACAGCATGCGCTGCAACTTATATCGATTTAATTAAAACTGTTTTTTTGTTTTGCTTGATATTTCACATAATTTCATATAATTTGGTACAGGGAATGTCAATCAAACTAATTTAGGATACATCAGCATGCAACTTAACTCGATTATGCTGTCGTATAAACTTGGCAATTGAAAGCTTTTCATAAGTTTCGGTGTAGAGATATGTTAGGAATACAAAATTGTTTAAATCCTGATTAGCTGCCTCATAAATTTGATAATTAAAACTGTCTCCAGCTGTTGTATAAACTTGGCAGTTCACATTTTCTCATATGTTTCGGTATAGGGACTTAAATCATGATAAGCTGCCTTATAAACATAATGGATTTACTTAATTAAGGCTTCGTATAAACTAGATAAGTGAAATTTTCTCATATGTTTCTGTGTAGGAATATCCGACTCAAACAAATTTCGTTCACATCAAAATTAGCTGCCTTACAAACTTAATAGCTTAACTCAATTAAGCTGCCGTTAATTCACATCTTTTCATAGGTTTCGGCGTAAGGACATGTGAGGCAGGTATGAGTGTAGTTGTCCTCCTCCTCGTTGTAGGTGTCCGGTCCGAACTCGTGCTCGTGCACGGCGTGAGTCTTCTTCGTAAAGAGACTGCTTCTCACTTCCATGCGGAGTTGCTTCATCTGCTTGTTGTATTTGCGCGCCTTTCCCACCTCCCGTTTATCCTCTCGCAATTCGTGCTGTCGGGTCAGTTCCTCCTCACTGCCCCACACTTCCATGGCCCGTTTGAGCACCTGCAGATGCAGATACAACTTCATTTCACCCCAGCGCACATTATGGGGATTCTTGCGACTGATATAACGTAAAATCGGCTCCCGTTTATCGAAATCGCAATCCTTGAGCAAATATTCCGCCTTCGCCTCGGTGCGGGTGATTAAGGAATGACGCTCCTCGGTGTCACGGCATTTATCGCACACCGAGTGACCGAAATTATTAAAGAGATACGAATCGGCATACTGATCGCCACAATCCAAACATTCCTCATAAACCACTGGAATGGCAATGGCATCTTCAATGATTGCCGCCTCTGCCGCTGCCGCCTCCGCTGTCGACTTCTCGCCAGGGCTGGGCAGCACTGGCTGCTCCAATAGGAAACCGCCGCCGCTGTCTATGTATTTAGTGCCCTGCACTTTAATTACAGCTTTACCTTTGTCACTTGCAGGCTCCTCGCTCGCATTAACACTAAATATCACATAATTTTAACATTAATTTAACTATTAATTCATTTATATCCTTACTCACTTGCTTATGTTTTTGTAGGGATGCACAACAAGTTTTGCCTCCCGCAATTTCTGCGCCTTTGCTTGATTTCGCTCAATGCGCGCTCTTTGTGCATTCGTTAATTTCGAACTGGCAGCTGCAATTGTTGTACTTTTCGTTTCCTCCGACATTTTTAAACTTTTAGCGCAATTTCATTTCGTTTTGTTGTTTAATGCAAAATTTGTGCTTCTTCTTGCCAATATGGCAGTCAGCACGTGAATGTTGTGGGTACTCCCAAATAAATATAAATATACAAATGGCAAACTTTAAATCTCAATTTATTTACAGCTAAAATACAAAGATATTAATGGCTTTTTAAATATTACTTTGTTTGAGTTTTCAACACTTGTCTGGTCGATAGTTTACCGATTAATAACGCCTTTCAAGTTGAGCAGGGAGAATGCGGAAATGAACGGATTTTTCAAATGAACTAGTTAACTTATTCAGTCTTTCATAAGCCACATCGTTAATTTTCTTTAGTTGGGCTGTTTAAATGAAATTTGTTTAAAAAAAATAATTAATTTAATTTTTACTGGTCTTATGGAATCAGAATTATACACACAAAGTCTTTTAATAAGTTTGTATTTCTTCAAATGATAAAATGAACGATTGCACTTAAAGCAACTCTAATTTTTCAGTACTACCACTAATGATTTCTCTCAAGCACGACAATCGATACTGCCAATAGATGTGGCGGTCGGCAACAAAGCGATGTATCGCTTAAAGTATCATCGCTAATACACACATCGCGCAATGTTAAATAAACATTACAAATTTCTGCTAAAATGTGCGCTCGCAATACCATTTATCTTTGTGGTGGACTTTTGTGGCATTCTGACGCATCTATACGAATTGGACTTTGAGACGCACTATTACTATCCATTGCACAATGACAGCGTGGCAACACTGGACTACAAGTATCTACAATTGCCCGCATTTAGCGATAATCAAGATAAATCGAATCCGCCTCGACTGACAATATTGGTAAAAAGTGCCGTGGGTAATTTGCATCGACGTCTGGTTATACGCCGTACTTGGGGCTATGAATCCCGCTTCTCGGACGTGCACATTCGCTGCGCCTTTTTGCTGGGCGTGTCCAATGAGGGCGTTAGTAGAAACGAGGATGCGGAGGCGGAGTCCAAACAACATGGCGACATTATACGTGCTGATTTTACAGATGCCTATTTCAATAACACAATCAAGACCATGATGGGATTGCGTTGGGCCAGCGAGCACTTTAATCACAGTGACTTTTATATGTTTGTTGACGATGATTACTATGTGTCCGTTAAGAATGTGCTGCGTTTTCTGGGCAAGGGACGTGAGACGCATCATCAGAGCGAACTCTTTGCGGGATTCGTATTCCAGAGCACACCACTCAGACACAAGTTCAGCAAGTGGTATGTTTCACTGCAGGAATATCCATTTGACAAGTGGCCACCTTATATAACAGCTGGTGCCTTTATCTTATCAAGAGAGGCACTCCTCAAAATGTATAGGATTGGCAGCACTGTGCCGCTGTTTCGCTTTGATGACATCTATCTGGGAATTGTGGCTCTGAAGGCACATATACCAGTGCATCACTGTGATGGTTTCCTGTTTCACCGACCAGCGTATTATGGTCCTGACAGCTACAGTAATGTTATTGCCTCACACGGTTTTGGGGATCCCCTGGAAATGGAGCGAGTTTGGAATGAATGTCGATCGGCGAATTATGCATAGTATTTCAACATTATTGACAATTGCTATAAGCTATTAGTTACGCAAATGTACATACATTCATATACAGAGAAAGCAAGCCTTATTAAAGTAGTTTATTACCATAACAAATGAAGCTTTTAAACTGTAACCGTTTTCGGCTTTCCACTTATCGTTCGAAAACTTATCGAACAGATGTTTAGTAGTTGCCAACCCAGCTGAATATCCTCGGCATATCGGATGTTTTTCGAAATAATTTCCTAGCTTTTTATAGCTACTCCTGAACAGTGCACCCTTAATTCCATAAGAACAACAGGATAGACGGATAGAAGTAGTGCAAATATTTTAAAACAAGACAGAAAAACAGGACAAATCTCAAAATTGCCACTTTTTCATAGTTTTTAAGTTTAAATGAATAAGATCATGCATCAGTTTTTGTGTTATTGCTTTTTTTGCCGCGATGTTGTCAATTTTTCATCGTTAAAAATATTATATTTGTTAATATTAAATAAATATTTTAAGCAAATATATCAAAGTATTACAGAAATTAAAAAAGAACAGATTTCCGGATGGGGGATGTTTCAGAAAAATTCAGGCAAATTCATTTTTAAAATAGGGTCCAATCTGTCCGGAAAAAGGATGATATGGCGGCACTGATACCCTAAAGTGATTTCCTATCTTTTTCTAGCTATTTGTTTTTTATTGCTCATATAGGTTTTTCAGACCATGCAGAGTTGGCAGCCCTGGTTGTATAGGTCAGCAAACGATAACGATTGCATGCGATTGCGCCATCGATAACCACTGTTGAGCTCCAACATCAATTTGTACGCCTTCATCTTTTGCATTTGAACAATTGTCGCACAGTATTAAGTTGTGTGTCGTTCTGTTTGCTTGTCAGCTTTCGCGATAAAAACTGTAATTTTCTTAGCAAGTGTCAAAATTGCCTAGTGATTACACACTAAATATATATATAAATATATATATATCCACCCAACTCACCCACCCGCATTTATTTTTTTGTAAAGTGCGCAATTCTTTTGCGGTTAAACCTAAACCCTTAAAACAAAAAAAATACCCAACGCACTTATTTAAGGTGAGTTTACATAAATTAATCATCTTTTTTTTTTATTCAATTTTGCAGCTTTGACACCGGCAGTTTTTTTTTTTTTTATTTCAATTCTTTGCTACGTTTCTTTTCTTTTCAATGTTGCAGAAAGTTGTTGTTAGTGGTGGGAGGGGGGAAAAGTCTGCAAGAGAGAGAGAGGCTGAGAGAGAGAAAAAAAGACTAAAGCTCTCTTTCTGCTGCAAAAGTCAACGCCAACTGGTTTTTGTGAGCCGCTGTTGTTGTATTGTTCTTGTTGCTGCGCTTCATTCCCATTTATTGCAAATGGCAGCGTTCTTCACATTTGTTATAAATTATTTATTTATTGTGGCCGGCCTCGGCCCCGACTCCAATTCCAACTCCATCTACAAATTGTTCTTTTTGGCTTTATTTGGGCAGCTGTTGTTAAGTCGACGGCCTTAAGCTTCTTTGTTATTTTTTCTCTCTCTCTCTCCCTCACTCCCTCTCTTCTCTGTTGTATGCGAAGCTTTGCCGGCCGGCGTTTTTTTTTTTCTTTTGCGTCTGCCTTATGTGTGTGTTGTATCTGTGTGCGTGTCTGGTGCTGCTGCTTGGGCGGGGCGTTTGACGCAGTGTTGCCATTGCAGCTTTTTTCCCGTCAATTTTGGCTTTCGCTAAAGTCAGCGGGCAGCGGGAATTCTGGAACTCCTTACGAAAAACAAAAAAAAACTGTTTGATTTGCAAATTTTTTGTCGATTAAAACATTTTAATTTTTCGAATTTCAATTTAAAAAAAAAACAACAAATTGCTGAAGGACACTTCAGCTATATTTTATTTGGGGCGAATAAAATTGACTCGAACAACCGCCTAACCCATAAAAATATTTCAAATTAATTGATACATCAGTTCAAAATGATACCAATCATGTGGAAATCAATAAAACCATACAACATTTGAACAGAAATTAAAATAAATGTAAAAAAATACTAGCAGTTTGTTTTTGCACTGTCTGAAATTTAATTTGTTTTCTACCACTAAAAATAGCTATTTCGGCTGGTGTCAAGTGGGCAACACTGGTTTTTACGCTGTTTAATATCCTCCCCACAGTATGCGCGTGCTTACACACATACATGCACAGACGGACAGACATACGTACATTAATACATATGTAAGCTTGTATGTATGTACATGCAGCTGTGCATTCGAACTGCATTTACTACATGTGTATGAGTGTGTGTGTGTCGCAAATTTTCTTAAGCGAGGGCGTGGCGCATGCTTAGTAGGACGAGTCTAATTAGATCTTGTGTAAATCGTTGCGGCTCATAGGTCTCAACAGATTTTGCATACACAGAAAGTGTAAATTATTAATAATTATCAAATTTGAATCTTCTCATTTGTTTTGATTCAAAATCTAAAGGAATCGAGCAGTCCCATCTCTAACTGTTCAGTCAACATTGTTATCGATAATAGTACATTATCCAATTGGTCATTTATTTATCGTTCGTTTTGCAACAGATATTTAAACTGAAGTGTAACAGACATCTGCACATACATGTGTATATTAGTATGTTTGTATGTGTGAATGTTTGTTTTAAGGCGGGCATGAGTGTGCGTCCGTTGGATTCGATGACTAAACTGCATATTTAAAATTCATTTTGTGTCGCATACACACACACACACACATGCGTATATTGAAATTTATGTACCAACAACTGGCAGACGTGTACTGCATAAGTGTGTGTGTGTCTGTCTCTCTATGTGCGTGTGTGTGTGTGTGGAGCCTGTCGCGAGGGTGTAAACGACGGACGGACAGACGTGTCTGTCATTTGCCTTCCTTCTTTTGTTCTTTACTTTTTCGACTTTCGCTTCGTTTCACGAATTTAACGCCCCCGCCCATTATATGCAATTGCTACAGTGCCTCACAATTTATTTGGTGCACCACAATTTTAACTTTCTATCAATTATAATATTTGTATGTATATACAAAAAAAAAATTAAACTACTTTTGTTCAAGTTTAAAAATTATTAAACAAATCTGTGTTTAAATTATATATTTCTTTCTACTTCACATTAAAAGTAAAATTCAATATTATTTTATTAATTTATTTATACAAATCAAAGCTTATAAATAAATGCGCTAGTCACTACATTTTATCTAAAATTTGAATAATGGGTCAAATAAGCTAACAGTCACTGTTAGTTGAAGTTGAAGTCGCTGTCGGCGTTGGCGTCGCCATTGCCATTGGCGCTTTTTAACACTGACTTCACTTGGCGACGCTTTCAAATGTCAAAATTGACTAACGGCACATTCGCGGTTTTCTGGCGCCGGCCAAATGACCCCCTTTCCCTTCCCTTGGCCCCTGTAGACAGCACGGTCATATGCGATAAACCCCAACAAAAGAAAAAAAACAAAAAACAAGATATAAAATTAACAAAACAAAAGACAGAACCACAAAAAATAAAATGAACTGGAGTTTTAGTGTTGCATACAGTTAGTCAAGAAAGTGTTTTGAAAGCAGCAAATGTATACAATTTTAATTTAATTATTTTTTTTTTTAGCAATATTAAGAATAGAAAAATTGACTTGACTATTTTTAATAAAAAAAATAACGAATTCTGTTGCAAAAAACATATAATTTTTAATAAAATTAATTTTATTTGTATTTTATTATTTTCTTAGCAATATTTAAAATAAAGAATATTGATCTTTATTCTGTTGAAAATACATATATGTATGTATATATTTTATACTTATTAATATTTATTTTATTTTTTATTTTTATTATTTTCTGAGCAATATTAAAAAAATGGTCAATTGAACTTAACTATTTTAAATAATAAAATCACAAATTTGTGAATATTTATTTTTGTTAAAACACTTTGCTGACTAACTGTATGTGTAAGTCTGTCTCTCCCTCTGTGTGTGTGTGTGAAGCGAAAGAGCTCAAAGTGAAAGAAGAAAAGAGAGCGTGTGTAAAGTGTGGGCTGAGACAACAACAACAACAAAAAAAAGAAGAAACCACAACAACAATGTATGAGTATAACGAATAACGAATGAATGATTCATTCGCAACCATAATTCGTTTGAAGTTGCAAGTTGATTCACGGCAAACAAGGCGAGAACATGCAAACTACTTCAATCAACCCTCTTCCCCCCCCCCCCCCCCACACACACACACACACACACACACACACACAAAATAACAAATACAAAGCAGCAAAATTCACCGTAAAAGCGCATATGCATGCGTGTGTGTGTGTAAATTCGCCTTTGTTTGTGTGATTCAAAAAGGAGTTGCCAGATGACTAACGTTTTTTTTAGTTACTTAATAAACATCGTTTATCGTTTGGTCCAATCAGCTATCGACAACTGCAATCGAACGTCGTTTTAAATTCGCCGTATATGGAAATAAAACGTAGCTTTACTTTGTATGTATATATTTATTTTTTGGCGCGGTTGCCGCCCTTGTAACGCTTGTTGTTTTTAGATACAAAGTCAGACTTACACACACACACAGACACACATGCATACACATAGCCTGTTTTCAAGCACTTCTTATCGATATTAATTATGTGGGTAGCCAAGCAAAAAAAAAATAAATTAAATAAAAGCAGGAAAATGTTTAACAGTAAATAGGTGGTAGGGGCAGGGGGGGTTGGGGCGGCTATAGGGGCGTTATCAAAACTACCTGTGTTTTTTTGTCGTTTACTTGGAAAACAGCACGAACAACAGTGTTCACAATAAATAATAAGTCAGCTTGCTTAATTTGCAACTAAAAATAAACGTGATAATATGCAGTTTACTGCTTGCTGTTGTTGTTGCTGCTGCTGCTGCTAGTATTAATGATAACGGTACAATAACGTCCGTTTGTCCAATTGGAATTTAATCTGCTTCGGCGCAGCTGCTGCGACGCTGACGCTGCGCTTAGGTTCGCTGAACTTCTTTGTTTCTTCTTTCTCTCGCTCGCTCGCTCTCTCATATTTCTGCTGGTTGCTCTGATAGCACACACACACACATACAATAATAGGCATGCATGTGTGTGTACAGTGAGTCAATAAATGATTTTTGACCAGGGACTGTAATCATTATAAGTTTTATTATAAAACTCCAGAAATAATCATCATTCTATGAGTTTTTTTATTTTACTTAAAAATAATGATTACTTTATGAGTAAAATAATACAAATCATTTATCTTAAGATCATGGTGAAATTGCATAACCCGTAAAGAAAAATTTTGAAATTTTTTAAATTCAATTTTTTTTTTACAGTTTCTAGAAGTCAATGATTTTTTTCAATTGAAAAAAAAAACAAAATAATCATTATTTACTGTCTCTGTTTTTGACTAAATCCAAATGTATTAATTATTATAATTAAACTTGACTGCTCTCATAAATTATTTTAAATTAAAGACAAAGAATTTTCGTTGGATTTTTACTTTGTCACAATACTTTCTTGACAGCTGTATGTGCGTCCTTGCTGAGCAACATGACTCATGCATAAATCGAATGACAAATTTGTATGACTAAATATGTATGTATGTATGTATGTACATATGTGTGTGTGAATCGTTTGTTGCTTTGTGTTTTTATTGCTTAATCAATATGTAATCACTATGAGAAATCGCATAAATACGGTAAACAAGAAAATGTTGCTCAATATGAAATCCCAACAATCTCTCTTTGTGTGAGTGTGTGTGTGTGAATGTAAACTGAGCATTTGTTATCGATTCGCATTTCCGTTTTATCGAGAACTCTTGCAGTGATTAGTGTTGCCGAAATAGCTTTTTTCCTGTCATATCTGGCTTTCATAATTCAAACTGCATTTGCGGGAAAAATATTTTAAACTTTTTTTTAAGTAAATAACCTATACAACCCATACAGCTGAAAGTGGTTCACTATGAAATTTTCTATGGACATGAAGTAAATTAACGGTTCGTTTTCTCTATAGGTAATTTGCCAAGTGCTTTAACCCACCAAAGGCAGCTCCTTTTTTTTTTTTTGCTTCACAGCAGTTGGCAACACTGGCTGTGACTGTCACTGCCCCCGTCCCCTTGAGTGTTATCGATATCCGGGCTTTATATTTTTTGTTGTTGACATTTCGAAAGTTTAAACGTCTTTTTGTATTTGTTTCTGATTACAGATGGCTTCCCCAGCACCAGCACTCAAGGATTTGCCAAAGGTGGCCGAGAACCTGAAGAGCCAATTGGAGGGTTTCAATACGGAACAACTGAAGAATGCCAGCACCCAGGAGAAGATCATTCTGCCCACCGCCGAGGGTAGGTTGATTTTATTTATTTATTTTTTAAATTACATCAAATTAACAGAAGGTTACAAACATTAAAAAAAAAACAAAATAACTTCTATTATATTTTAATTAAAAAAAAAAAAAATTAAAAATAACTTTTTTTTTTAAATTAAAATTAAAGAGTTATTTCGTTACTTTTAAGTAACAATTTAAAATTAATTATTATTTTGCGTTTTTAAAATACAAATTTTAAATAAGTGTTAATAAAAATTTAAATATTATTTTACACATTTTCTAAACAAAATATTAAAATTGAGTGTTTTTTTTAATAAAGTGTTAGATTTCAAATTTGTACTTGAAAACTTTAATCCAGTGTATATTTAATAATTGTGTTGATTTATTGCATGATTTACAGATGTGGCTGCCGAGAAGACCCAACAGTCGATATTCGAGGGTATCACCGCATTCGATCAGAACAATTTGAAGCATACGGAGACCAATGAGAAGAATCCATTGCCCGATAAGGAAGGTGCGTAGATCAGGTCCAACAGATGTTGTCTGAAACCAGCTTTGTTTGTTTTTTTTTTTTTTTTTAGCCATTTATGGCAATTGCAACATTTTACAGCATGCGAACTATTTAAACAACCCTCTTTCCCCTCTCTATCTTATAGCAATTGAACAGGAGAAGGAGAAGAATCAATTTATAGCCGGCATTGAGAATTTTGATGCAAAGAAATTGAAACACACTGAAACCAACGAGAAGAATGTGCTGCCAACCAAGGAGGTCATTGAGGCTGAGAAGAAGGCCTAAATAGAAGACCGAAGAGCGAAGAGCGAATTGAGAATTATTTGCTAACTACGACAACGCATAGTCGCATCTCTCTCACACACACACAACAACACACACTCACTCATTCTTTTTTCCCCACTTGATTTTTTTAAATTCTTTTATTACTTTTTTTTTTTGTTTTTTTTTTATTGTATTCATGATCGTACAGACAACAAACAAGTAATAGGAGAAGTTGCCAGCTAATTCAACAAAAGCGTTCCACAGCAACAACAATAATAAAGAAAAAACAACAACAACAACAACAACTTGCAATGAAATTCAAATTTCAATGTTGTTGTTTAGCAATAAAAGTAAATTAAAAAAACGCATTCCTACTGTAAACAAACTCACATTGCAAATCAAATCTTTTTAATTACAAATAAATATTAAAAATAAAAAAAAAACAAATGAAACACACTCAACACACACACACACTTACATACTTACTTTTTAAATCTTCTATGTACTTTTTAAAAGACACAACGCATGAAACGTTTAAAACAACAACAAAAAGTAAAAAGACAAAAAAAAAACAACAACAAAAACCATTTAAATTAACTATGAGATAAATTCAACAAAACAAGAAACCATTTAAAGCAAACAAATGAAAAACAAATGCGAAAATAAGTAAAAAGAGTATGTGTAATTTTTTAATGAACTTTTTTTTATATACTTTATATATGATATATTTATACTGGGAAAAACTAAATAATAAAACATAAATGTAACATTTTATAACAAAATTCTGTAAAGTTCTTTTATTTAACTAAGGGAAAAACTGAAGTTGAATTGAAAAAAAATTGAATATATTATTAATAACGATATATGGAAACTATTTGATAAACCAACGATTTTAAATACAATCAAAAGTTTAAAATTGAATTTGAATGAGCGCCAAGAAAAACAACCAGATTTTTAATTTATCGGAAAAAAATTCGACAGATTTATCGATTTTTTTTTTGCAAATTTTCAAAAAAAATAAAATAAAATGTGACTTGTATTCTTGGGCTATCTATCTATGGATATTAGAAAATGAAGAAAGAGTATACATTTCATGGAAATTTTAGAGTAGACTTTACCAAGAAGTTTTTATACTAAAATTTTATTTTCGACCGATCGTTCCTATGACAGCTATATGATACAGTAAACCGATTTGGACCAAATTGGGATAGGATGTATAAGACCAACCCATATACATATTCTATCAGTTTGGTTACTATATGTCATAAAACAAAAAAGTTTTTCATACTAAAACTAGATTTTTGACCGATCGTTCCTATGGCAGCTATATGATATAGTCGAGCGATTTGAAGAAAATTTGGTCAAGAGGTATAGAACCCATACAGATACATATGCTGTTAGTTTGGTTGAGATATTTCAAGAAACAATAGTTTTTTATATTAAAAATAGATTTTCCACTAATAGTTTCTATGACAGCTATATGATATAGTAGACCGATTTGAGCCAAGTTTAAGACCAAGAATAAGACCACCTTAATTGCATATTCTGTGAAATTGGTTGACATAGCTAAAGAAACAAAAATTTTTTGGTTTTCGACCGATGGTTCCTATGTTTCTATATATTATAGTGATACGATCCAAAATTTAAAACAAATGGGATCAGCGTCTGGTATTCAGAAACCTACATACCTTATTTAAAGTTTGTAGCTCTTATAGTTTCTAAGATCAACGTGTTCAAACAGACAAATGAATAGGGACTAAGTGGACTCGACTTTTCATAATGATCAAGAATATATATATACTTTATGGGGTCTGCCACGCCTCCTACTGTCTGTTACATACATAAACCTAAGCACATTATACCCTTTTTTGCCCATTTTTAATAAACACAGGGTATAAAAAATATGTTTATTTTCTGTTCACATTTTCAATGCTTTGAAGATAATAAATACAGCCTTAGAAAGGGTATAATAACAGAGTTGATTTCAAAAAAATTCGACAATCATAGTAGGCTCTGACTTTTTACTTATTGTGTCACAAAGAAATTTTATTCTCACTGACTTCTGATACTGTAAATTGCAAATATCAAGAAAATTATAAAAAAAAAAATTTAAATCAAACTTTTATTAAATTTTAAAAAGCGAAATGAAAAACCAAGACTTACGTGAAATATACAAGGAATATCTAAGGCCAATAGTAAGTAAAATATCGGTTGCTTTTCCTGCATTTTGTGTGGAAATTTCGTGTTGCTTTTTTCCGTAGGATCCCGAACAACCTTTTGCCCGGATACTCGCCCAATTGAGGCGTCCCCCGTCGCCCCCGTCGCCGCCCAGCAAACTCCGGCAAACATGTTTCAGTTCGAAAGTGAAGTTTCCCCGTGGTGCCGAACTATTTCGGAAATTGGAACAGCGATTGGGGAAAGTGTGCAAATGGGATGTGTACAAGGTGCCAACGGTACCATTGAGGTGCTCCTGCGAAACGGTCTTCCAGCACATCGATCCGAATCGGAAGAAGGCGGGCCGGAAGACAGGTACTGATGAAAATCCATATATGTTATATATACATATATATGCATGTCGTAATGTCAAAAAGTGATGTAAAGACATCAATTAATCGGATTAAAAAAAATCGATATTGATTTTTCAGCAGACGTTGTGCTGAAAAGACTTCAAGTAATCGGTTTTAACAATCGATATTCAGTTTTCAGCATTTTTTTTATCATTATATATATATATACCTATATATGCAGATTTTTATATGACATAGTGATGCAAAGACATCAATAAATCGATTTTAAAATCGATATCGACTTTTCGCATTTTTTTTTTTTTACATAGTATAATGTTAAGACATCAAATTTTTGGTTTTAGCACAAGGTATGTGCATATATATCTATATATAGGTTCTGAAAAAAATCGAAAACTCGATTTATATTATTTATCGAGCTGCTTTACATCAC
The DNA here is from genome assembly GCF_004354385.1 of Drosophila innubila. Lineage (NCBI taxonomy): Eukaryota > Metazoa > Arthropoda > Insecta > Diptera > Drosophilidae > Drosophila > Drosophila innubila. Next base: position 3,064,434 of record NC_047626.1, on the reverse strand, counting down.
TAAAAAACAGGTAAATGTGTTCGGGGCAGTCCAAAGAATGCCAAGAAGAAACCGATGTACTTGATGTGCTCCTATAAGAATCTTCCCAAGCAATTTTCCGAGCCGAATGCCCCTAGTGTGCTGACTGTACCCAAAGCGCTGAGTGTTTCAAAAGATCCAAGTGTACCCAAGGCGTTGAATGTGCTTAAGGACCTTAATGTACCCAAAGCGCTGAATGTACCCAAAGCGCTGAGTGTTTCAAAAGATCCAAGTGTACCCAAGGCGCTGAATGTGCTTAAAGACATTAATGTACCCAAAGCGCTGAGTGTACCCAAAACACTGAATGTACCCAAAGCACTGGATGTATTTAAGGAGTCAAATGTACCCAAAGCGCTGAATATGCCAAGCATGCCCTTGGTATCCGATGTGATCAGTTTGCCCAGCATGCCGAATGTACCCAATGCGCTGAATGTACGCAAAGCACCAAGCATGTATAGAGCTCAGAATTTCCCGAGAGCACCATATGTGCGGAAAGCGCTTAATGAGCCGAAAATGCTAAATGTACCTATAGGGCTGAATGTATCCAAACCGTTGAATATATCGAAACCTCCGAGTATCTCTACTGTGAATATGCCCAGAATTTCAAATATCTCCAATGCGATGAATGTACCCAAAGTGCCGGAAATGAAGGAGCTACCATCAACACCGAAGATTCCCGTAATACCAAATGTACCCACACCGATCTATTCAAAACCACCAATAGTACCCATAGCACAGAAGGTATCTAAAGCTACGAAGGTTACTAGAGCACCGAGGTTACCTAGAGCACCGAGGGTACCTAAAGCTCCAAAAGCCCCGAAGGTACCCAAACCTCCAAAGGTACCCAAAGCACCCAGGGTACCCAAAGCACCGAGGGTATCCAAAGTACCGAAGGTACCCAAACCACCTAAGGTACCTAAGCCACCGAAGGTACCCAAACCACCGAAGGAACCCAAACCACCGAAGGAACCCAAAGCACCGAAGGTACCCAAAGCACCGAGGGTACTGAAAAATCCAAGGGCTTCCAAAGCACTGAATGTTCCCCAGACACCAAGAGAATTTATAATGCCGAATCTTCCCGTAACTCTGCATGTACCGAGAATGCCAAATGCTATTGGTGTGCCGAATGTACCGAAAATGACGACTTCTTTTAATATGCAAAATGTACCCAGAGTGGCGTTTGTACCCGAAGCTCAAAATATACCCAGGGCGCTGAATGTCCCCAGTGCGCTTAATATGCTCAAAGTACCTTTTGTTCCCGAAACTGGAAATGTACCCAATGCGCTGAATGTAGCCAATACTATGAATGTACCCAAGACTTCGAATGCTTTTAATGTACCCAAGACTCAAAATGCCCTAAATGTACCGAAGACTCCAAATGCTTTTGATAGGATGAATGTACCTCGAATGCCTTTTGTCCCCGAATCACGTAGTGTACCCAAAGCGATGGATGTTTCTAAAGCAGCTTTTTTTCCCGAAACTGGAAGTGTATCCAGGACGCCGAATGTTCCCTGTGCGCTGAATATGCCAAAAGTACCGAATGTTCTCGAGACTCAAAGTGTAGCCAATGTGCTGAATGTGGGCAATACGACGAATGTACCCAAGACTCCAACTGCTGTTAATAGGATGAATGTACCTCGAGTGGCTTTCGTCCCCGAATCACGTAGTATACCCAATACCATAGATATTCCCGAAACTTTGAGTGTACCCAGGACGCCGAATGTTCCCAGTGTGCTGAATATGCCCAGAGTACCATTTGTTCCCGAAGCTGGAAATGTACCCAATGCCCTAAATGTGGCTAATACGATGAATGTACCCAGAACTCCAAATGCTTTTAATAGGATGAATGTACCACGAGTGGCGTTTGTACCCGAATCACGTAGTGTACCCAAAGCGATGGATATTCCTAAAGTGCCATTTGTTCCCGAGAGTCTGAATGTGCCTAAAATACCAGATGCCCTCAGAGGGGTAAATTCACCGAAAACGCCAACTAGGTCGGATGTGTTTAAAACGCCGTTAGCTCCCGGTACTCCAAATGTACCAAGAACGCTGAATGCACCAAGTTCGCTGAATGCACCAAGAACGCAGAATGTACCCGGTGGCCTGAGGGTACCCAAGACTCCGAATGCTTTTAATAGGATGGATATACCTCGGATGGAGTTTGTACCCGAATCACGTAGTGTACCCAAAGCGATGGATGCTCCCATGGTGCCATTTGTCCCCGAAACTGGAAATGTACCCAATGCCCTAAATGTGGCTAATACGATGAATGTACCCAAGACTCCGAATGCTTTTAATAGGATGAGTGTACCACGAGTGGCGTTTGTACCCGAATCACGTAGTGTACCCAAGGCGATGGATATTCCCATGGTGCCATTTGTACCCGAAACTGGAAATGTACCCAATGCGCTGAATATGCCCAAAATACCATTTGTTCCCGAAACTGGAAGTGTACCCAATGCGCTGAATGTAGCCAATACTATGAATGTACCCAAGACTCCGAATGCTTTTAATGTACCCAAGACTCCGCATGTCCCGAATGTACCCAAGACTCCGAATGCTTTTAGTAGTATGAATGTACCACGAGTAGCGTTTGTACCCGAATCACGTAGTGTACCAAAAGTAATGGATATTCCTAAAGTGTCCTTTGTTCCCGAAATTCGGAATGTACCCAGAACACCAGACTACCTCCAAGCGGTAAATGCACCGAAAACGCCAACTAGATCGGATGTGTTTAAAACGCCGTTAGCTCCCGGTACTCCGAATGTACCAAGAACGCTGAATGCACCAAGATCGCTGAATTCAGCAAGAACGCTGAATGTACCTAGTGCGCTAAATGTACCGAAGCCGCCAAATGCGCTCAGTGCGCTGAATGTACCCAGAGCGCTGAATGTACCAAAAACGCCGTACACTCGCGGCGTAGTTGCCAAATTGCTGAATCTACCGAAAGGACCCGAAAAGGAGAATGTGGCTGTGAATGCTCCAAAGCCAAGCACGTCTGCCAAGAAGCTCTCCCCCAAGGCGAGTGACAAGGAGAAGCCGTCGTCGTCCATCCAAAATGCAGCCATCAAGAAGACGCCCAAGGAGAAGCCCTTGAGTCAAAAGGCTCTCGCTCAATTGGCGCTGGCGGAACAGGTGACAACCGCTAAGAGCAACTTTACACGCGCCAGGATCATGAATGCCAAGCGTCCACCGGTTGCCGCTCTTCTTCAGAAGATTCGTGCGACTCCAGACTCAAAGAATCCAAATCCAAATCCGAATCCCAATTCGAACTAAGTTGCCTTCAAGCTTCAAAATAAGCTGGGATTTTAAAGAGAGAACTTCCCCATTTTATCGGATATCGAGAAGTTGCCTTCAAGCTTCAAATTCAGCTGGGATTTTAAAGAGGGAAATTCCCCATTTTATCGGAAATCGAGAAGTTGCCTGCAAGCTTCAAATTCAGCTGGAATTGTAAAGAGGGAAATTCCCCATTCTGTCGGAAATCGTGAATTCAAAGCATGAGATTTGAACAGGAATAAGAAAAAGGAGCTTTACTACCTATAAGGATTAAGATATGCATCTGCATAGCAACAAACCTTTTCAAATTTACATAAGATTATGTATTTGCATTTTTATGTGTAAGTTTGATTTATTCCTTTAGCCTTCTAATGTGACAATAAAAAAAACAGGGTTAGAAGTTTTTTAAATAAAAATGATTACATAAAAAAAACTATTTGTTTTTATTAAAAGACAAAAATTTAATTGATATTGAAAAATTTTCGAGCAAAAATTATGAAATAATAATAGAAGACCATAAAGGTTAGAAGTTTTTTAAATGAAAATGATTAAATGAAAAAAACTATTTGTTTTTATTAAAGACAAAAATTGAATTGAAATTGAAAAATTTTCGAACAAAAATGATGAAATAATAATAAAATCTTTGTTAACTCTCAAAATGATTAAATAAAAACAACTATTTGTTTTTATTAAAAAACAAAAATTGAAAAATACTTCTTATTTTTCGACCAAAAGTTATGAAATAATAATAAAATATCAATTATTATTTTAAAATCTATGTTAACTCTCAAAATATAAATTTAAATATATGTTAAATTTTTATTAAAAAAAAAAACAAAGAGAAAAGTTAGTTTTTATTATTTTTATTTTATTTTTATCATATGAAAGGTATTGAGAACTGTGAATGTTTTTAAATATTGAAAGAAACACCACTTGGCTCAACAAATATTTACAATAAATATTTATTTCTTAAGTAATCTTTAATTTTTATTACAAAAATGTAAAAGTTTTTTTGTTTTGTAGTTTTTATAGTTTTTATAAAAAAAAACTGAAATATATCATTTACTATTAAAAATAAGAGTTGCTTAAATAAAAAAAAATTATAGTTTAATTCTTTCATGATAACATTAATTTTTAAGCAATCTAAAATTTTTATTAAAAAAATTTGAAAATTATTTTGTTTTGTAGTTTTTATTTAAAAAAAATTGAAATATATCATTTACTTTTGATTTGGATAAGCAAAAATAAAAAATAAGAGTTTTGCAATTCGAATATGTCAGTCAGTGAGTGAGTCAGGACAAAGAGTTTTATATATATAGATACAAATGATTTTTAATAAGCAAGCTAACAGTCGAGGGAACCTGACTATGACAGATTCTGTACTTATTTTACAAAAAATTAAATAAATAAAATATTAAAATAATGGGCAAATGAAGTTTGATTGATTTTAAAAGACCCTCTAAAGGCAAATTAAAAAAAATTATAATTTAATTCTAACATCATAACTTTTTTTGTTGATCGAAGAATTAGAGTTCAAATTAGTTTTGATAATAAAAATAAAAGTTTATCTTGTTTTCAGGATAATCCTTAAAAAGTACATAAATTTCTAATTTTTCCATTCATCTAGATTCTAGATAATTTTTATCAGGTTTAAATTTATTAAGCTCTTTAAAATCAAAAAAGTTTCTAAATAAAGTTGTTCTATAATTTTTCAATAGCAGCAATAAAAAGGTGTTAAGCAATAATGCATTAATTTCTCGTTTAGAGCTTTGAAGATAAGTTCATGGGTAATAAATGTATAATAGAAATAAATTTAATGTTTATTTCAACCACTTTGACACGCTTATTTTCCGTTAGGAAATTAAAATATTCCGACATTTCAAAGATGCATATCGAATGGAGTGCTGTTTGGATTTAAAAAAAAATATACGTTATCATTTCAATATAATATAAAGCTAAATTTAACAAAAATTTCAGAGAGACTATAATAAATTATTTGCTTTCTGTTTTCTTTGAATTGGTTCTCAACATATTAAATTTTGTAGTTCCCTAACTAAAACTTATGCTATTCTTAAATGTATAAACAACATCTATAAACCATGCAACCCATAATCCCAACCAAAATCAAGTTAACAAATATTTGAACGAGGTTTTGTGTAATTCATAAAGAAAACAACATTCGATACAAAAGAAAAAAAAGAGAGAAAATGTAAAATGGAAAAACAAAGACGTTTAGATTATGATTAAAATTTAAATGCTATACTGAGGCGTCGTCTGGTTTAGTGCACTAGATTTCCATGGCATCCTTGTGCTCGTCCGGTCTCGTTGCATCCTCCTTCTCTGCCGCTTCCTTCTCATCTGTCTGCTCTCCATTGGCATCCGATTTGGTTGCAGCTTCTTCGGCTGCCGCTGCGGCAGCTGCCTCCTTGGCCTTCTCATATTTGTTGACCTCAAACTTGCTGACATCACCGCCGAGCATGCGGAGAATGTGCACCGTCTCATCCTTGGCCACGTAGGCACGCAGACTGGAGGTTCCCCGCCAGCCGACAATGAAGAGGGTGAAGGACTCGTCCACATACTTAAGGATACAGCTGCCAACGCCTGCAAGCAAATGTGAAACCAGTTAAAAAGGATTTTTAACTACTTAAAATACTATAGTAAATAAAATAATAATAAAATCCATTTAAAGTGTGAAATTTGACTACGAATTTGACCCTCACGCAATTCGAATTCCGCAAAACGCCGTCTTATTGCACCATAAAATTGTCTCAGCTATGTTGTGTGCAAATTTCAGCCTCCTAGTTCTTATGGTTTGGGCTGTGCAATAATCAGTCAGTGAGTGAGTCAGGACAAATGATTTGTAATAAGCAAGCTGTCGTTCTATAATAAATATGACATCGAAATAAAAGGACATAGGGCGAAAAATATTTTTTTTAACGAATTTAAAAATATTTGAATGCAGAATGTATTAAAAGACCAAATAATGATCAAAATGATATTCCGCTTGAAAATCGGTTTAGTTTTGATCAAGTTATAACAGTTTGCAGTTGATCAGACTGCGGATTTAGCCACTTTACAAGTCAAAATTTTTGTACAATTCAACATGATTTTTTACAAGAAAATAAAAGGTCTCAGAATCAAGTTTAAGGTGTTGTTTTATACTAATTACAATATAAGGAGTTGATTAAAAGTGAAAACATGAGATTTAAAATTTTGAATTTTTGAAATTTCAAAGGGGGGACCCTTAGAATCGAAATCAATATCTAGTAGAATCTAGAGAAAAATATTTTTTTTTTTAAATTCAATAAAATTCAAATGCAGAATGAATTAAAATGTCAAATAATGACCAAAATGACATTCCGCTTGAAAATCTTTTCAGTTTTGATCAAGTTATGACAGTTTGAAGTTGGTCAGACTGCCGATTTAGCCACTTTACAAGTCCAAATTTTTGTTCAGTTTCACTTGATTTTTTACAAAAAAATTAAACGTCTCAGAATCAAGTTTAAAGTGTTGCTTTATACTAATTACGATATAAGGAGTTGATTAAAAGTGAAAACTTGAGATATAAAATTTTGAATTTTCGAAATTTCAAAGGGGGGACCCTTAGCATCGAAACCGAATCTTGGTCGAAAATAATTAAATTTTCTAAATGAACAAATTTTGAATGCAGAATGAATTTAGAGTTCAAATCATGATCAAAATGATATTCCACTTCAAAATCGGTTCAGTTCAGATCAAGTTATGACAGTTGGAAGTTGGATAACTTTTTACCCTAGCAACTTTACCACAACCGTACCGGTACAAACGTTTCGGTATTCGCTTTTTGACTGAGAATTTTCATTGGGTTACGGTTTTAGTTCCGGTACTAAAATTCGGGTAACGGTTCCGGTGTTATTCCCTGATTTTAGGTCTTTTTTTTTTTGAATAAATATCCCCAATCCTTTGTCAAACTTACACAACTCCTTGCAACGCTCCTGCGTCTCCGGCTTGAGGTCGTGTGTGGACGGCGGCTTCGTCGGATCCTGGCAATTGAGCAGCAGGATGAGATCCTCGCGCTCCACCTGAATGCGTCGACAGTTGCCAATGAAGGCATTCGATGTTTGCAGTCCCTCCTGGGCCAATCGATAGGGATTCAAGGTGTGACGATTCTCGCAACGGACAAATGTCTTGACACCCGTATTGATAATCTTAATGTTGTGCTCATTGTTGAGCACCAAGTCCCGTATTGCCTCCGAGCAGTAATAAATGTTCTTTTTGCGCTCCGTTTGACATCTGGTCAGGAGACAACGTTGATTGAAGGCCTCATCCAGTTGATAGAACTTCTTGAGGGACTCGTAGTCCGCATCCTGTTCGCCAAAGAACACATACGGATCCTCCTTGTAGCCATGCAGACGACGACGCTTGCGTTGCGGTCCCCAGGGAGCGGATTTAAGCTCTACGGGTTTGCCGGATTCATCTAGTTTAGGTTGCTCCGATTGTTCCGGCTCTGTTTGCTCCGCTTCCGGCTTCAAATCCTGCACATCATTCTGCTCAAAGGACAGGGCTCTACGTTTTTCTATAATGGCCACAAAGAAGCCACCCGTATCCTGCATATGTGGCAGGATTCTCATGCATTTCTCAATGCCTATGGTGGACATCTCCGCCGCTGGCAGCGGGAACATGGCTGGCCGGATAATTGTATGCAAACTCTCGGGTACTTCTTCGAAATTGCTGAATATAGTGTCCACCTCCTTGGTGGCCAGCTGCCAGTGGTTCATGCCGGGATTATGCTTCAATCCTGGCACCAGATGCGAGGCATCTATCAATTCTAGAGCGCCATTTGCATCCTTAATGATGCGCTGCACCACCGCCTCGTTCTCAATGGGATTCATGGAGCAGGTGGAGTACACCAAACGTCCGCCCACCTCCAACATCTCCGCACCACGTCGCACAATGCGATATTGGACACCATGCAGATTATACGCCTGCGCGAGGTTCCATTTCATCCAAATATCGGGATTCTTGCGCAGTGTGCCATCTCCAGAGCACGGCACATCGCACAGAATCTTATTAAACTTTAAGATAGACTTCTGTCCCGTAGTTGGATCCGTCTGCAGCAGATTGGGAAAGAAGCTGCTGTCGTGATTGGTAACCAGCAGGCAGGGAGAGTTTAAGCGCTTCGCCTGATGCACCAGCATATAGCAACGATTGTTATCCACATCGTTGGCCAGCACAAAGCCCGGCGGAATCTTGTGCTGCTCCGGCGACGCATGCAGCGCCTCTATCAACTGTGCCGTCTTCGAGCCCGGCGCAGCGCACATGTCTAGCACTTTATCGGTGGGCTGCACATCCAGCACCACGGGCGGAATCATGGATACCGCCTCCTGGCGACTGATATTACCCGCTGCTGTTTCTACTATCAAAAAGTTATGCAAACGATGCAGTGGCTCTGAGCGGCGTATATCCTTGCGTGTTAAATTCAACTGGTAGGCCATGCCATTGGGATACCAGGGTAAACATAAAGGATGCTCCACTTGCTCCTCTTTTAAACCATTCAATTCGGCGACTCCGCGCATATATTCTGTAAACATTTGTGACTCTATAATGCGTAAGAGCGCTTTGGCCTCATCCTTAAAGCCTGTCACACGAAATGTCACCGGCAAATTGTCCCGAATCTTCTCCAGAAATTGCGTCCATTCCTGCTCATTTTCACATATCCGCTGCATTTGATAGTATTTAATGAAAAACGCATTGTCACGTTCAATCTCCTTGTACGGCTCCGAGCGGCGATCCGGCGGATTTCCCTATAAATATTAATATTACACATATTAAAAACATAAATCAACTGCACAGACTTTTTCATGTAATTTCATTTAATTGCCATACAATTTCACGCTTTTGTCGCTTGCGTGCTGCAAACGGATTCTGTTTCTTGCCACGTGCCATTTTCCAATTATATTTTTGTCTTAATCAAACAAAATAAACGTAAATGCAAAATATAATATTTCTGTTAGCCGGCCACACGTGTTTATTAAACACAGGGCTGCAAAGTCATCAATGGTCCATGCGAAAGCAACAATGGTCCTACAATTTCGCGATACATCGATAAGCGCATGTAAGCGATAATGGCTATTTCACTGCATTGCAAACGCTAAACAAAACAAAGGCATATAAAATCTTAAAATAATTTAAATTTAAAGTTGCATTCTTTACACTTTTTATGTTATTTTATTTGGTTTCTATTTGCTCGATAAGTTATTAAATGTATATCTCTGAAGCCCTAGTGACAACTTTGACTATCGTTTGATGTCACAATTTAGCTTTTTATGGCTTTAAAAGTTATTTTAAGTAAAGAAAAACACTAAATATATAAATGTTTCTTTGTGTTTTGAGTGCTTAGCCTTTTTAGAATTTTCAATTTTGCTACATTGTTTCTTTATATCAGCATTTTCAAATATGGCTATTTTTAACGGTCAATTCCTAGTGCGCTGTGCGCACTGCTACCAACAAAGATATTTAATAGCTAGTTTTGGCTATATCGATAGCCAAACCAATTGTAATCGATAATAGCTCACATTTGATTTAAATCGAAATACAAATTAAATTGTTCAATTGCACAAGTTGTTGAATGTTTGTGAAAACAATGGAAGCGGAAAGCGAAGAAAATAGCGGAATGGATGACATACTATATCTGTTGCATCTGGAATCACTTAAACGTTACACAGATGCAACCAAAGACGTGAATCGCCAAGTGGAGGAGCAAGTGCGAATCTTTTCGGATGCCAAGCGTGAATATAAACGCGAATTCATACGCCTGGCCGACTTTAAGAAATGTGTGATGCTGTGCAATGCATTGGAGGCCAAAAACGCACACATCGATGACAGCCAAGTTGAACGCACCGCTAGCGAATTGTCCAAAGCGATTGCCCGCATCTCCAGTGACAATCGACCCACCAAACTTGATGTGCCAGCCCTGGAGGAATGCAAGCGTCAACTGCAGACAAAGCACAAAACGCGTGATCAGCTATCGAAGCGCCAGCTGAACGTGGCCGTTAATCGGGAAACTCTGCAGGCACTCTCCACCACAGTGGACAATGTGGAGAAGAACTTCGAGGCGGCAACTCTGATGGCCATGGATCAGTTCACCAGCGAGCTGCAAGTGGAGAATGAGAGTGGAGAATTGGGGTACTCCTGATATGTATATTTAAGTGGAGAATAAGGAATAAAGTTCTCCGTACATAAATATATTTAAGTGGAGAATGAGGATTAAAGTTCTTTTTACATATATATTAAAGTGGAGAATAGAGAATAAAGCTCTTGTTACATATATATATTTAAGTGGAGAATGGAGAATAAAGTTCTCCTTACATAAATTGAAGTACATATCCGGCTGATTAAATCTAAATTATTATATCTATCAATTAATCAAGTCTTTATTATGCATCATCTATAAAACTCTTTGTCCTGACTCGCTCATTCACTCAGACTCACTGACTGATCATTGTAGAGTCCAAACCATAAGACGTAGAAGGCTGAAGTTTTCACACAATCTATTATGAGGACACAGTGGGTCAAATAAGCTGGGAGCCACAGTAGCTATAGCTTTAAATGCTCTCAATTTTTTTTTTTTCGATATAAAACCATTAGGATTTGCTTAGGATATACACTCGAAAACTTAAATTATTTTGCTTTGCATATAGAATAAAGCTCACTTATACAAAAAAAAGATTGTTTTTCATGTTTAAAGAATATGTGTAATACGGAATACAACTTGATTTTTATTTTTGAACACATATTTTAAAGAAAAACAAAATTCATGAAAAAATCATTATTTAATGAGTTTGATTTTTGTACTGAAAAATAATGATTGCTTTACAAGTTGTAATGTATAACTCAAAATTAATTTTTATTAGTCCTGTTTCGCTTTTAACTTTCTCTTTTAAAGGATAAAAATTAAATTTTTTATCACCTTTTAATGCTTACATTTTTTGATTCGTTCATTTAATAAACTATTCTAAGAAACACATTATGTATGATACATAACTAAAGTAAAGAAGAAAAAAATATACAAGACATGTAAATATATTATTTTTTTATAAAATGTGTATTTTTATTTAGTCAAAACAATTACATGGCTAACTGTAAATACTTTATACGGTCTGCCACGCCTTCTTTTTCACATTTGGCATACTTAAAAGACGCTTTATACTTTTCAAGTACAGTGTCTTAAAATACAACTAATGATAATGATGATGAGAATCATGATGCTGATGCTGATGCTGATGTTGATGATAATGACGCTGCAAGCATTTTGAAGCAACGACAATCAGTTATTGTACTTTCGGTGGGGGGGATTAATTTTAATTAGAGGCAGGCAGAGTAGCGCATTCTAAGAAAGAGAGAACAAAAGAGCACAGAATTAGTTAATGGTAGCTGACTTGGCTTAAAAGCCTGGGCAGAAAAGACGAAGACGCCATTAGTTGGCGGTATTACCACTTGGATCGCTTGGACCAATCTTTGGGTGTCCAGTGTAGGCACTTGGAATCGATGCGGATCTTACGCTTCTGCATTGCCCGATGATGCTGCTCAATGGTGTCCCGATTAATGCAGACGATGTACTGACCCTTATAATAATTAATCAGATTCAGATTCTGTAAAGTGGAGATGACATCCTCCTTCTTGATCGAAGTGCACTCGCAAATGTCACTGGAAAAGATACATTAAACTGGAATTAATATATTATAATTAAGAAATTATTGATGAGAGGATTGGTAAAATCGACATTGATCGATTGCATAGAAAAAATAGACAGTAAAGAAAAAATATGTAAGTCTTTAAAATTTGATGCAGAATGAATTCAGAGTCCAAACCATTAACAAAATGACATTCCGCTTAAAAATCGGATCAGTTTTGATAAAGTTATGACACTTTGAAATTGGTCCGACTTCGGATCTAGCCACTTTACAAGTCAAAAATTTTGTACAATTCAACATGAATTTTTACAAAAAAATGAAAACTCTCAGAATCAAGTTTATAGTGTTGTTTTATGCTAATTATGATATAAAGAGTTGATTAAAAGTGAAAACTTGAGATTTAAAATTTTCAATTTTCAAAATATCAAAGGGGGGACCCTTGGCATCGAACCCCAGATTTAGAATAAAATAATTTTTTGTAAAAAATAAATTAATTTTGAATGCAGAACGAATTAAGAGTCCAAAACATGATCAAAATGACATTCCGTTTGAAAATCGGTTAAGATTTGACAAAGTTATGAAGTTTTTGAATTAGTATTCAAGGAGAAAATATGAAAAAAACGACTTTGATCGAAAGCATGAAAAAAATGGACAGTGAGGGAAAAAAAAATTAAAATTTCTACTTTTAATTCAAAAATAAAAAAGAGTTCAAGTTATGATTAAATTGATATTCCACAAACAAATCTGTTGAGGTTCCACAAAGTTATGAAATTTTGAAGTTTTCGAAAGAGCGTCAATAAGAAAAGTATGGAAAAAATGAAAAGTAATGAAAAAAAAAATTAATTTTCCAATTGAGTTGTCGATTTGCCATAAAAATCGATCAATTTAACTATATTAATCGTGAAAAACCATTAATCGGGTTAAAGAAGTGGAAAATCGCTTTAACGAAATAGGACTTGTCGGTTTATCGATGAATTTTAAAAATTACTATAGTTCTAAGGCATACTTGATGGTTATGGTGGGCTTCTCGCCATCCGTGCTGGGATTCTGGCTGATGAGGATCTCGAGTATGGTCTGCGCCCAGTAGGAGCGATACGAGAGCAGGCCCAGATCGGAGAGTGGCTTCTCCGGTGAACCGGTTTTGCCCTCAAACTTGGACAACTCGTAGCTAAACTCGATGAGCAACTTGCCATAACCTTTGCGCTGATATGGCGGCATTGTCAATATACAGGCGACATTGTAATCCTCGGTGCTCTCCTTCTCCTTGGAAAAGTAGCCGACAATGTGAAAGCCACGTGAATCGAATTCCGTCATAATATAGAATAGAAATGGATCCGTGTCATAGTAGAGCGTCTTGTGATCCAGAAACAGTTTGGCCAACAGGCAAAGATTCTGTGCATACACCTTATTCTTGCGTCCATCGATCTCAAAGAAGGAGATGGTATTCTTGCGATAGATCTCATTGCCCGGCGGATGACGTAGATTGCATTTGGACAGATGACGTTCCAGGCACTTGCGACTCTTGCAATACTTCAAACAGAATTCACAGATGTAGATGCAGCTCTCCTGGCACAGCTCTTGTGGATATGGCGAGAAGTACCAGGGTTTAATGCGATGTCGTCCCAGCTCAATCATTTCCACATTCTTCATGCGTGTAACGACATCATCCTGATGTGTTACCATGCTGCCCGATTGTCTGGGTGTGGCGATTTTACCATCCTGTGAGCCATCTTCGTTGTTAGTGGCTGTTACAGGTGTTGTGGGCATTAAGCCTGCTCCGACTCCTGTTCCGGCTCCTGCTCCTGTTCCGACTCCTCCGCCTGCTGCATCACCTGTCACATGCACTGGCGTCTGTGGCAGCTGCTGCTGTGACTGTTGCTGCTGTGACTGCTGCTGATGTTGCTGCTGTGACAGTTGCTGCTGTGTCTGTTGCTGCTGTGACAGTTGCTGCTGCTGCTGCTGCTGCTGTGGCAGCGTCTGCACATGTCCTGCATGCACCTTCCGGCGACGATTAATGCGCTTCTGCAAAGCTATGGCCAAACCATTGCCATTCACCAGATCCGCATTGCTGTTGCTGCTCATGGAATTGCCGCTGCCAATGCCAACGCTGCCGCTGGCGCTGCCCACAGCGCTGCTGCTGCCGCTGCCTGGATGATGTGTCAGCGACTGCGACAGCGATTGCGGTGATGTCGGTCGTGATACACTGCCTGCCAAGGAATGATGACGCTTGGGTGTTGTGACTCCGGTGCTGGTGCCAGTTTGTGGACCATCGCGGCGCGGAAACTGCACCTTGCGTGTGTCCAGATCATCCTCATTCACCCACTCATCCAGCCGCTTGTTAACTGCACACAAAACCAATGCCATTAACACTCATTTGTTATTATTGTTTATCTTGTTTACTCACAATCCACATAGTGCACATAGAACTGACGTCGTCCATCCAATTCCTTGATGCTTACAATCTCCGCCAGCGGCCAGTCGTCTGTTTTGTGCATGCGCACCGACAAACGGCATCCTTCAGTCAAAGCAGCCTGTAAATATACACATTAAATCTATATTATTTTCAACATAAACAAAACCGCATCAACAATGTTCAAGCGGCAGTTAGAAAGAGATAGCGCATGCACACTGCTTTCGGTTTCAATATGCATGTTGTTGTTGTACGCATACCGTCGATTCACATATGGATGCAACATCATCGTCAAATTCGTATTTGGTTTTCATAACGCACACTTGTTAATTAATTATTAAATAATATTTAATTCACTGCACGCGTTCGACCCGTTGAACTTTTTTTTATTATATATGCTAAAGGCGGCAGTGTTGCCAGTCAGTCTGACTGTTAGCAACTTAGCTATTTTATAGCTAGTTCTGGCTATTTTCAGAGTTCGTTTGCTAGATAAATTTAAAAATTGCTATTAGCTAGAAATCTAGCTTCTTTCAATATATATTCAGCCAAGTTTTGTCCTTAATTTTTTTTTTGTAAAAATGTGCACAAATGCCCACAATAACAAATTTAGATTCTTTTCAGCCAAAAACAGCTACTGTTCCCCCTGAAAACTAAGAAGCACTGGTGTCAACCGGTCCAAAAGTGGCCACCATGCAAAATTCTCCGATCTGGCAACATTTTCCATTTCATTTAAATTGCAAAAACAGTTGCAACTCAGAAAATTCCTTGTTTTTTAATTTTTTTAATAGTAAAGATAGAACTTTATAATTTTTTGCAGAATTTTTGTTAGAAATTTGTCGATTTTTTTATATTTTTATAAAACCAAATTTGTAACTTCTGTTCCCTTTGGGTGACAAACTTCAAACCTTCATTAAGATGTTTTTCTTAATTTGGTCCAATTTCGAATTTTTAATTGTCATCAAAACTTTAATTTATTGCAAAATTATTGCATTTTGCAATTTTCATCAACCAAAGTATAAATTTACTGTTGAAACGCTGTTAAACAACAGCCAGGCAACTGCTTTTCTTCTGCAAAACAGGGCTGCATTTTACAGAACGAACATTTACGCGATAGCTAAATAATCGGCAACAGTGCTGCGAAAGGTATGCAAAAGTGTTGCAAAGCAAAACAACTGCTCTCTAAAGTGTTCGTTCTTTTCAGAATTTTTTACGTTTCATGTGCAATTAAACGCATATAGTAAACTTTCGCATTTAGTTTAATGAAAAATAATGCGTTGATTACGATAATCAATCGTTTGTGTGCTAACGTTGGCCTAGCCGACAGAAAATGTGTGTTTTTCTCGCTATGTGCAAGAGAAGGTCAGAAAAATGTACATATGTGTGAGAGTGTGTGTAGTAGTAGTAGTAGTAGAAGGTGCATAAGCGAGTGCGTGTGCGTGTATATGTGTGTGTGTGCACTGCGTATGTATAAAAAACAAATCGCAAGACGATTAACAACAAATTAAAAGTGCAAAGTAAGCACTGTTGTTACATATATTAATTTATATGTACATATATTCACATATATATGTTTGTGAATGTGTCTGTGTGTATTGTATATCTGTTCGGGCGAATAGAACGTATTTGTAAATTGCTACAACAAAAACAAAAAACTGTGTGGCAAAATGACGTGTTTGCGCTAGTGTTGCCACTGACAACAGCCTGCCAGGGCTGCCAACAGTCGGCAATTTGGCAACTGTTTGCCTTTTTCTCATATTTTACCAACAATGTTTATATTTACACAGTCTAAAATAAAAGAAAACGTAAAAAAGAATTTAATCAGCCATTCGAATATCATTGCAGCTGTTATTGCTGCCAAAAATAACATTGACAAATAGTGATGAACAAATGCTAATTTCGATTTGCGTTTAGAGATGAGCGCATGTAAATATCGCACATCTCTATTGGCAACACTGCGCGGCTTGGGCAAAGCAAATGATTTTTTTTGACAAGTCGCATTTCATTTGGTTTCTTTTTTCTCATTTTTTTTTGTTTTTTTCCATTCTAAATTATAGACTCGAATGCGAGGCAATGTGAGTATGATCAACCAAGTGGTATTGACAAGGCCGGTCCGCTATAAAGCAAATTTAACTGCCTGCCATCAATTGACGGATTGCGAAAAATCAACAACTTGAATCAAAGAGTAGAAAAAATGCAAGAAATGCAAAATTCAACGAATTAAAACAACAATAACAATATTTGCACAGCATTAATAATAATAACAACTACAAAAACAACAACCATAATTCTATTGTTCATTTGTACGTACGCACATAAACAGTAGTGAGAACGATAGTAGTAAAGTGTAAGTGTAAGTGAGAAGAAAAACTGACGGGCAGACACAACACAACAAATATTTGCAATTGGGCAACGCTGCCAGCCTTAGAACGACAACAACAACAACAAGCACAACGCAAGTGAGAAGTAACAAGCCAAGGAGAGAGAGCGAGAGTGAGCTTAAGAATTGGATGCCAGCGGCCTTGACAGCTGTCTTATTTCTCTAGGATCTAGCGTCCACAAAATCCACAGCTTACGTTGGAACCCAAGCTGGTAAGTCGCTGTTAACAGTGTGGGCAAGAGAGTGCGAATAATAGAGTTTTATTAATATTTATTTATTTTACTTTAATTTTAATGACAGCAGGTTCGCTAAAATTTGAATGGCATTTTGTTGTTTGTTATATGCCACAAAAGATGAACAATGAACAAATTGGTGTTTCATCAATATCATCATCAACATCCACAACATCCACAACTGCAGCTGTTAACAGGGACAGTGACAGGGATATTATCAGCAGCGGCAGCAACAGCATTGGAAACAGCGCAGCAGCTGCGCAGCTCATCAAGGCCATATCAACAGGCAGCGGCGCAAGCAGCGGCAGCGGTAGCGGTACCGGCAATGTTATCGATACCGACATTGCCACATTAGTAACAAAGATACAAGCGATTATACCCGATACGCCCATTGTATCCATTGCCGCTGGCACGCTGAGTGAGAGCACAACAACAACAACATCGACCAAGACGACACCGACGCCCTTTTCCCAGGAGCAGCTAACCACCTTAATGTCGCACAATGTAAAGCTGCAGCAGCGTCCCAACAGCGACAGCAGCAATAACAGCAATACCAACAACAACAACAGTCAAGCTGCCACAGCAGCAGCAACAACAACAAACGCTGCTGATCTTGGACAAAATCATGTGGCTTGTGATAAGAAAATTGATAAAACTGTTGCAGCTGCCACAGGCGCTGCAGAGGGAAAAGCTGTAGGAGCAGCGGGGGGAGCAGGAGGCGGAGGAGGAGCAACGGTAGGAGGATCGGGAGTTGGTGGCAACATTTCGACGCATCACAACTTAAAGTTAACACCGCTGCTGAGCAAATCGGGTCAACCGGCACCGGAAGTGATTGCCGCTGCAACGGCGTTGCATCAGCGTCGTGGCGCCACCACCAAGGGCAAAACACAAGATGATCAAAATGTGGGCAAGCGTCTGAAAAAGAAAAAGGTTAGTAAATCCAAACCAAAAGCTCAAAGAAAACCAACCAAAAAGAAATACATTTTTGGTTGGTTTGCATTGCTGGAACATCCTTCTGTTATTTTTTAATTTAAAAAATCACCTATTTCTACATCTTCCCTTTTCCATTTTCAATGCCAATTTCCTTCCCACACTTTCACACTTCTTAAAACGTAATAGTTTTTATTATTTTTGATACTCCTAACTTACAAAATAAGCCAAAGTTTTCAAAACATAACGATATTCTTAGCAATTAACGTTATAAAACGTACGTAACGGATATTCCTATTTTTGATTCTCCTAACTTACAAAATAAACCAAAGTTTACAAAACATAACTATATTCTTAGCAATTAACGTTATAAAACATGATTATCTATCATAATACTTAATCCCAAAAAGATCAAATAAATAGAACGGCCGTAATGCCTGTTTTAAGTTATTTAAAAAATGAAAGTTCCTTAAAGAACATATGAAACGGTTATTCCTATAGTCGGGGTCTATTGTGCATCGATCTGTATGGTCCCAAAAAAAAGTTCAAAAACGCTAAACCAAATTCTTAATCTTCGTTTTATTCTAAGTTTTTTCCTACCAATAAATCATAGTTCTAAAACAATTCCTGTTCCCCGTTTGTTGGCTTGAAATATGTTATTATTAGTATATCTTCAGTGTTTTTAGTCCGATCCTGACAAAGTTGGTATCAAACCTCTTTTTAGGACCAAAACTTTTAAAATTTCATAAATTCAATGGACCAATTGTCCTTAAAACAGTATTTTCGTTCATGCAAGCACTAAAAACATAAAAATTTGTTATTTGCAACCGATCGTTCATATGACATCTATATATATAACATCTATATATATAACATCTATATATATAAGGGTATAGTAGGGGTGTCACAGTAAACGAAATCAACCGAAAGTCTCCAAAATCTACATACATACATTTCTGGGAAAATTGTCGTCCCTCTGTTTGAAAGTTATCTTGGATCGGACTACTTATGCTATAGCAGTAATAGGAGCTATGCCTTACAAATTTAAATCTCATAAGAAAAACTTTTATTTGCTTTGAAATTAATTTCACTTATTGTAATACTCCAAAAATTTGAACTACTATGTATATCATTAGATGTCTAAAATTTAATACTGTGTAGCAAATCTTTAATATGCCGAAGATAATTTTCTTTTTTGTTAGTTTTTCTTTGCGGTTGAGTCAAGTTCGTTTCTGTTTCAGTTATGATTGCTTTTAACTTGAACTTTTGACGCAAAACAAATAAAAGTAACGGTTGTGTGTGTGATTTTCTAGCGGTTTTTGCGTTGTCCGTTACCAGTTGAAATTTTGCAACAATGTACGCAACGTGCACGCACACTTACGTACATACTCACATACGTATTCATGTGCATCGATGTGTGCAAATACGTACAGAAATTTCATGACTGAGGTCGCACGTCATATCACTGTTTTAAAATTTGAATTACATATCCAATAAATTCGGACAAACGTTCTAAAAATATCGACAGCTTTTCCCCCCACTCTCTCTCTCTCTCCCTCACACACACACGCATGCATACACGTGCAGCCAAGAAAATACGTCATGTGTGTGTACGTTGTTTTTATACGTAAGTTAGCCATATCCCTGCCGGATTGAGGCATCAGCCAGTGTTAGCACCGTGGTGCGTCACTAGCAGCTAACTAAGTCGAAAGGTACAAGTAATACAAAGGTGCTGTTGAAATTCTATTCCCGTGATGCATCACTGGTCGTTAGCTAAGTCGTTAGCTTCAAGCGAAAAGCAGTGCAAGCTAAGAAAACGAACAAAAACGAAGTGAGATTTCTGTTCGCCTTTTTTTTCGCTGCTTTGTCCGCTTGATTTTGCAAGTTGTACTTGGCGCATTTTATCTCAGTTTTATCTAGTCATAATTCAATGATGGTCAGTGGCGCAGTGGTTAGAGTCGCCGCTTCAGTCTCAAAAAATTGGGAGTTCGAATACCGATACGGGCAGAATTTAAAATTTAATTAAAAACAAATAACTCAAGCATTTCAGATGCGCGCCTATCGCTTCTAACGCTAAGCTCTCCAATCCAGAAAAAAAATCATAAACATAATATATATCAAAGTAAAAAAAAAAAAATTTATAGTAAATTAAAAATCTCCTTATTTTTGATTTGCAATAGTTACTTTGTTCCCATCTACAACGTAATATAGTGGAAAAATTCGTCAGAATATTTATATGAAAGTGTTCCAAGTGTACTACCACCAATTCCGTAGCTAATTAGGGAATTCCCTATGTTTTCTCCGGTCAACCGAACCACAGGGTATTACTTCTTAGCTCTTCTTACATATTTATTGTCTCTTTCCAAACAAGAGTAATTAACTTGAGTAGTAATTTAACTATCTCATTTTGTTGTTTGGATCTAATAAGCATAATTATGGATGTTCCTAAATAAATCTATGATTAGTTATTGATTTAAGGAAATCTTAATCAGTTTTGGGAAAGACCTGATTAAATTTTGCATTAATGAATTTGGAAAATGACTTTAAAACTAATTTTCCAATTTCTTTTAATAAAAGTTTGCTTCTCGCAGAATAGTAGTAGAATATGAATTTACAGCAGCAAAATAATCGGTTTTTAGCGGGAAATAGAGAAAGAAAGCTGAAAAAGAGGCTGGTAATATTTTAACTTTATTTACATTTATGTTGAAATTTTTTTTAAAGATTAAAAGAAAGTCAGATTTGTCGTTTCCCGCTGTTTTTTTTTTTTTTTTGCCGCAGAATTGACTTAAAAAATCTGTTCTAGCAACACAGCTATTTAAATTGTTTAAGCTGCAGGAATATCCCAATTATTGTTTTGTAGTGCTTTAAAACGCCTGTTCGCCATCGCCGTCAGTGTTGCAAAATCTGCTTATGAAATACCGTTGCTTGGCTTTGACATTGCAACAACAACAACAAAGCGCGCAAAAGAAAAAAGGCAACCTGCTGATTCGTTGTGCTCTCTCACTCACACGCTTTGACTGAAAGTGGTCTGGATAACTGCCGTTATCTGTCAGTTTCCATTGCACACGCACACGCACACACACATATGCAATCTCACGTTGCGTTGCTTTGTGTGTTGCGTTTGCTGAAGTGGAAGGATCTCGGCAGGCCGAACGTGACTAAATTCAATTGCATTTAAATTTTCGGTGTTTCGCTTTATTTGTGCATCATATCAAATTTGTTGTTCTTTTGATATGCGTTATTTATTTAGATTGGGTCTTGGAAAACCATAATTCTAATAATTTATCGCAGAACGTTTTGTTTTGTGGTCAAAACTTAACCACAACACGCACTTATTATTATAATTTTTTTACATTTATTTATCATTGCATTTATAATGTGTGTGTGTATGTGTGTATATTATAAATAAGTATAAAAAGTGAGTTCAACTGTGTTCGATTTTAGTCGTTAGTTACTTTAAGTCGAGTGCCGAGTTTTCAAATAGTAACAGCAACAACAACACCATTATTAACAGCGCGCTCTCTCTCTCTTTTGGTCTTGTCCTCGCTCTCTCTATTTCTGCTTCTGCTTAATTCTTTTATTCGCAAGTTTCGTTTGTAGTTGGTGTTTGTAAAGTGTGAGGTTAAACACAAACGCGCTGCTTTTAAGTAAGGCAGAAACAGCAGAGAATGGCATAAAAGTTAATAAAAACAGTATTTATCGCAATTATTACAGACAAAATACGATGCTTGGGAGGATAGCGATTTTAATGATCTCGACGACGCATCATTGAAAAAACTGCTAGAGGAGGCATATTGGTATCGCAACCCTGGCGACAGGAAAAACAAAAGTGAGCGTTTCCTGGTAAGTAACACCTAGGTATATTTATTATTATTAACTTGTTTATTATTATTATTTTTATTTATTGTTATTTATTTGTGATACTTTTTGAGTTAAACAATCGCAAATCAAATTAATCCATTATAATGGATAATATTCAGTGTTGCCACAATTTTAGGTGTTCAAATTAGAGATGGTAAAGTTAGATTCCCTGGCGAATCGATTCAATTCGATTTTAAATTAATTTATATCGATTTTTATGATAATAGAGGTATCAGTGAAACAGATTCAGATTTGGGTTTGATTTGGTTTAAGCAAATCGAATCTGAATTTGAAAAAATTGTTTTGGTCCATGTGTTATCTTTTTATTTTTTTTACTAACAAGACATACAAGTCTTGAATAAACTTCTTTCACAAAAAGGCTAGATTTGGCGATAAAATTAGAGATGTGGCGTGCAAAAGCTAATTTGTTAAGAAAGAAAAAAATTTTATACATTTTTAGCCACTATGGCGGCTATATGATATAGTTATTCGATTTTCAACAAAGTTGGTCAGGGTGAAAATATACAGTTTGTGAGTTTGGTTGAGATAGTTAAAAAAATAAAAATGTATTTCATACTAAGCAATTCACTCAAAGTGTGAACTTTGACACAAAATTTGACCGACTTGCAGTTCAAATTTGACAAAAAGTCGCCGTATTGCACTATTAAATCATCTGAGCTACGTTGTGTGAAAATTTGAGCTTTCTAGATCTTACGGTTTGGTCTTCACAATGGTCAGTCAGTGAGTCAGCCAGGACAAAGGGTTTTATATCTATATGAATTCTAGCTAGTAGCTAAAACTAGCTACTTTAAGGCTAAAATGCTTAGCTTAAATATTGACATCGCTTAATTATTTGTAATTTGTTTTGTGAATAATTGCAGCAAATGCTCAAAAAGGCTGAGTACGACGAGGAGAATTCTTATCGTGCCATTAAAACCTGTCTACGCAACACGTCCGCATCATCATCCACGTCCAGTGGCTATCACCACAGTCACAGCAGCAGCGTTGGCAGCGGCAGCAATTTCGCAGCGCACAACAGCAACTATAGCAACAGCTATCATAATACAAATCATAGAACTGGAACGGGAGGAGGAACCTCCTCGCAGCGTCATAAGCAGGGCGGATCTCTGCAGGATTTGGTGGAGGCAGCGCATCGCAGCGAGCTGGCAACGACGTCAGCAGCGGCGGCAACGGCAGCGACGCAACGCTTTAACTGTGATTATCAGCTGAGTGGCGGCAACAACAACAACAGCAGCAACAACGTGCGCGCCAATCGCCGACAACAGCACAGCAACAGCAACAACAATAGTAGCAACAACAGCAACAGCAGCAGCAGCAACAACCAAAACGCCACATTAAGCGGCAAGAAGTTTAAAAACAACAGCAGCAACAACAGCAACTCAAACAGCAGCAACAGCTTTGACGCCAGCAACATGGATGTCAAACTCAAGCCAGGATTGGTGGGCGAAGAAGGCGTGGCAGTCGATATAAACAATGCCATTGGTAATCACAACAACAACAACAACAATGGCCGTTATAGAAGCCACTCCCATCAGCTGCGGCATGAGATGACGACGTTGGGAGGAGGAGCAGGAGCTGGAGCTGGTGGAAATGCTGTTGCCACACAATTTGATATGGATGATGTTGATCAAAATTCGCTGGCTGCAATCCAACAACAACAACAATTTGATCAACCGTTGGAGGTAAGCGATGCATCATCAAAGTTGTGGGATATCAATTTGGATGACACCATCAGTCAAGCGCATGCTGAGTCTGAGTCTCAGTCTGATACACCATACAATTCACAGGCGGTAAGATGCCTATCTTACCTCCTTCCACTCCTCTCTCCTCTCCCCTCTCCTCGCCTCTCCACTTCAGACCCTTTTACGCCTTTATCCAGGCATCCATCAAGCAATACTCTGACTTACTGTCTTCACTGTCGTTTCTTAATTATCAATCCATTTAATTTTTTGGGCTATGACTTCTTCCCATAAATCTACAGAGCATTCCCATATATATTCATTATTCAGCATTCGAATATACTATTAATACCATTAACTTTCTTATAAAATCCATAGAAATCAATGTAATATTTAAAATTAACATTTTAAATACTTATCTTCTAAATCAAATGCTCTCTATATATGTAAAAATATATAGGGGCGAAACAAAACCGAAATCTGCCAAAAATTTATGGAATTTTTGAAGATTATCGTTTGTTTTCGCTTTTTGTAGCACCCCTATATTTTTGATTATATAAAATGAAGTTTCCAATTTTCTACCATCGTAAAATAAGTCACGAAATTTATAGAATACATGAAAGTCTATACATATATATTCTTGATTAGCACGATAAACTGTCCGTCTGTTTTTATCTACGTATAGTAAGGAAAACTTTGTTTTTTCTTGAGTTACATCAACATATTATATTGTCTTATAGATCTCTAACAAATTTGGCTAAGATCGCATGACCATGTCATATAGGAGCGATAAGTCAAAAGGGTATTTAGCGCTCTCAAAGAGTTTCAAAGCTTAAATAATTGTTTCTTTAGTTTTTATGCCAGATTGCACTAGTATTTGTTAATATAAGGCAAGAGTATATCAAATGTAGTCATATAATTTCAAGCCCTTCTCGCATTTCATCCCGAAATATATAAAATATTTAAAACACTAGTTACCATTATCTTTCCCTTTTATTTTAATGGTTCTATTTACTCGTTAAGGGTTTCCTTAAGTTTTATAAATTTATTGATAGGTAAACATTTTTGCGCTACAAGTTGAACTTAAATTAAAGCAATAGTACCTCGTAAGGCTGTACTCGTTACTTTTTATTTCTCCTGGTCTTAATCTACTCGTTATTTTATACCTTGAAAGGTTTCCTTTGACTCGTTGCTCGTTACCCTTATTGGTTTTTTCTTTATTCATTACTTTTTACCTTTAATAGATTTCCTTTACTCGTTACTCGTTATATTTAATATTTTTCCTGTACTCGTTACTCTTTATTACTCCTGGTACCCCTTTACTCGTTACTTTATACCTTGAAAGGTTTCCTTTTACTCGTTGCTCGTTACCCTTAATGGCTTCTCTTTACTCATTACTCTTTACCTTTAATGGATTTCCTTAACTCGTTATCCTTTATATTTTCCCTGTGCTCGTTACAATTTATTTCTCCTGTTCCCCCTTTACTCGTTACTTTATACCTTGAAAGGTTTCCTTTCAATAGTTGCTTGTTACCCTTAATGGTTTCTCTTTACTCATTACTCTTTACCTTAAATGGATTTCCTTTACTCGTTACTCGTTATCCTTAATATTTTCCCTGTACTCGTTACTTGTTACCCCGAATGTTTTCCCTTTACTCGTTTTTCTTTTACTCATTACACCTTAACCGAAATATTTTCCCTTTACTCGTTGTCCTTAATGTTTCCCTTTAATCGTTGTCCTTATTGGTTTCCCTTTTACTCGTTACTCTTCGTCGCCTTCGTCGACATTCATTCTCTCGCTCAAATCATGGAGAACCATCAAAAATTCGCTTTGGGTTTGTTGAGGCAACAATGGAAAAAATAACTCGAATTTTTATGAAAGCTTTTACATCACGATTCAATTCATTCAAATAATAACGATTATCGATTTCAATAATTATAATTATTTGTCTATTTCATTATATTAAAATAAAGGAACAAATGGAGGCGTTACGGGAGGCCAGACGGACTAAAGTAATGCCCAGTTCATCGACGGCGAATCACTCCATGACATTCAAGTGTGAGCAACTGCTCGGTATTCTGAATCAGCAGATGCACAAGCAACAACAGCAACCGGAAACCGGAAATAAGGAGACGGGCGCTGTTAAAGAGTTCCTAATCGATGATCCTCTACATTTTTCTGTATTGGAGCACTCTGCAAAGCAGCAACAACAGCAACAGTTTGCCGCCAATAATACGGGAAATGTACCCGGACAATTCTCACTGACAATGGAGGATCATCAGCGCAAAGTTGAGGCCGGTTATGTTTCATTCAATGACAGTTATACGGCTTGTTCTTCTGTCTATGGCGTTGGCTCCATTTCCGGTTCCGGTTCCTCTTCGGCCTCGTCCAGCCACACCTCCAATGATGGCGCCTCCAAGTCCTCCTCCTCCTCAACTGCCGGCAATGGACCCGACCTGTACGCTGGCACAGAGATGCGTCCCGCAAAGATTGGACGCATGATGACGGCAGCGGCGGCAGCAGCGGTTGTTGCCTCAAACCAAGGCACCAAGGCGACAACGGTAAGACCTCTTCTCCAGCTGTTGATTCAACCAATTGATAGACTAGCTAAGGGCTAGTTCAAAAGTCTGACCAACTTCAAACAGTCATAACTTTATCAAAACTGATCCCATTTTTAAACGAAATGTCATTTTGATTATGTTTTGGCCTATTTATTTATTCTGCATTCAAATTTTATTAAATTCGTTAAAGAAAATACTTTCCTCTAGATTCTACTAGATATTGATTTCGATGCTAAGGGTCTCCCCTTTGAAATTTCGAAAATTTTAAATTTTAAAACTCAACTTTTCACTTTTAATCAACTCCTTATATCAAAATTAGTATAAAACAACACTTTAAACTTGATTCTGAGACCTTTCATTTTTTTGTTAAAAATCATGTGAAATTGAACAAAAATTTGGACTTGTAAGTGGTCAAATCCACTGTCTGGCCAACTTCAAACTGTCATAACTTTGTTAAAACTCAAGCGATTTTCAAGCGGAATTTTATTTTGTTCCTGATTTAGCCTCTTTTTTTATTCTGCATTCAAATTTAATTAATTTTGTAAAAAAAATTAATTTCCTCTAAATCTTGGCTTTGATGCTAAGGGTCCCCCCTTTGTAATTTTAAAAATTGAAAACTTTAAATCTCAAGTTTTCACTTTTAATCAACTCCTTATATCAAAATTAGTATAAAACAACACTTTAAACTTAATTCTGAGACTTTTCATTTTCATGTGAAAATTCATGTGAAATTGAACAAAAATTTTGACTTGTAAAGTTGCTAAATCAAAGGTATAATCAAATTCAAACACTTATAACTTTGTCAAATCTCAACCAATTTTCAAGTGGAATGTCAGCTTGATCAAAGTTTGGCCTCTAAATTCTGCATTCAAATTTTGATTAATTTCGTTCAAATAGTTTTTTCGAATTTTCTGGTGTTTTTTGAAAAGTCAAAATTTGAACTCTAGTTTCAAATTCGGTTTGATTTCCTGCTATTAAGGGCTCCCATGAAATTTTCTTTTTTGAGAGTAAGAAAAACTTTTTCTTCTCATACAATAGGTATTATACATTTAGCCTGAAATATCCAAATAATATACAGTATAAGTCGGTCAGTCAGGACAAAGAGTCTTATATATGTATATAGATGTCAATTAATTGCTAAAAAAAATCTTTTATATAATAACCGATATATATATCGATTATTTTTTTTCTCATGAAAAATTAAGAACTGAAATCTAATTTAATTAAGCATTAAAATTGGCAAATTCAATTTTTTTCCCCAATTTTTTTCATACTTCACACTTAAAAAAAAAAAAAAAGTGTTTTAGGGAAACTCGATGTATTATTTGCTTATTGATCCACAACTCTTTTCATATATATATATTTTTTTTAATGCCTAAGTTCAAATTTCATTCTTGTTAATCACATTTCATGAAATCAATAGATTTGTCATATAAACAGAATGTGGTTTATATGTAAACTCCATTTACTATTTGAGAAATGTTAGACAATGTGGTTGAGACAAAGGAATGTGGTTGTAATTAGTATGTTTCGAATGTGTAAACAGTCTAATGTTTATTCTCAATTACAATTCATACTTTCTAACTGTGCGAACTAGTTTATCGTTGAAGTATTACGTTGAAGTTTGGTATACAAGTCACATTTACAGCTAGTATTTACAAACTAAAAGAATTAGTTCGATCAGTGCACTATAGTCGATAATAATCCGTTTTGATTTTTTTTGTAAGGAAAAACGAGTCATAATAAAAGTTTGTGTAGAGGGGATTGAATTGTTGTAAATAAAAGTGTTAATATCTAAGGTAAATAAGGGAATCAAATTATGTTTTTCAGCTGAAAGTCGACTGAGAAAACAAATTGTCAAATTGCAGTTAAAAAAGAACATTACAAACAAAAACATTGATAACTAACGCTAATTATGGGAGTTATTAAAAATGATATTGTGTATGAAATATACATAATTAAATAATAATTAATAAATAAAAATAGTAAACAAAATAAATAAGTAAATTTATTTTAATTTAACGTCGACTAAAATCAGTGAACAATCTTAAAAAATAATTATTTAAAGCTGAAATAAAATAGTAATAACAAATTAGCTGTGTATCTATATATATAAATCTCTTTGTCCAACTGACTCACTGACTGTCTTAGCATTGTACAGCCCAAATGGTTTGACTTACGACCTTGAAACTTGGCCACAATAATCTTAATATTATATACAATTCTCAATTTATAGAAATATATTGGTGTATATTGTCAAGAAGTAAAAAAAACCTGGTTAACTAAATTTTACTAAACATTTTACAAACTTTAAACAATTATAAATCTTTCACTTAACCAAAAAATCAATTGTAAAATTAACATTATTAATTAAAATAATAACATTTTCAATCTTGAGAAAACGAAAAGTTATAAGTTAACGTTATAAATTAAAATGATAATATTTTTAATCTTGAGAAAACGAAAAGTTATAAAAAGACTTGCATTTTGAATAAAATATATTTTTTATAAGACTTAAAAACCAGATTCACTAAATTATACCTAATACTTTTTTTTTTTATCATTTTAAATAATTATAAATGGTTTACTTAAGCTATTAGTTAAAATGATTAGGAATTATAATAATTTTTGGATTATTTTATCGCTGAATAATACGGCGATTTGCGAAATTCGAACTGCGAGGTTTTGATTAGATTTAAGATATTTATTATTGACTTACAAGTTTCTTTTTACTGTCGAAATATTTGCACTTAAAAAGATTGTTGCATTTTGTTTTATTTCTATTATTTTGACCAAAATTCGATAATTATTTTAAAAAGAGTAAGAAAAAAAATAATAAACAGATTTGGCAAATAATTTTGATTTTGACAAACGAGAATAAAACGTTTGAAGCGTTGTAATAATGCGTAAAATATTTCAATGTTTAAGGTCTTGGTTGGTTGTTGCCACAAAGTGTGGCATGATTAAATGATTAACTGCTGATTTGTTTTGAATTTGGTTTATTTGCAGCGCCAGTTTGATGAGAACGGTAATGCGTTGAGCGATGGTTATGCCGGTGGCAGCAACAATGGTTGCAACAACAACAGCAGCAACAACAATAGCAGCAGCAGCAGCGCAAGTGGCAGCAACATTGGCAGTGGCAGCTCCTCGAATCAGTTTTCCACATTGATAACAACATCCAGTGCATTGACTGCCACAGCAGCAGCTGCCACACAGCAGCAACAACAACAACAACAACAGTTGCAACAGCAGCAGCAACAGCAGCAGTTGCAACAACAGCAACAACAACAACGTTCGAATAGCGTTTCCACATTGCTCACAAGCGGTGCAAATACAACAACCACAGCAATGGCAGCTGCTGCCGTTTCTGCCTCCTTCAACAATCAGTTGCAACAGCCAGCAGCAATGATTGCCGGTGTGGCTGGTGCCAATATTGGTGGTATTGCTGGTATTGCTGGTGTTGCTGGTGGTGCAACTGTCTCCCAGCCGCCCACAAAGCTCAAATCGAAAAAGAAATCACAACAGGAGCGTAATACAACCACTGTGGATGTGGAATCTGTCGCCGGTTATCGTGGCAATGATCCGGTCGAGCAGCTGGTCAAGTACATAGAGAATATCGAGAATGCTGGTGCAGCAGCAACATCAACCAATGCTGGGCTGCAACAGCAGAAGAAGAAGGAGCGCAAGAAGCAGAATAAGCTGAAGAAATGCAATTCCTTGGAAGAATTGCGTAGCTGTGCCAAAATGGAGGTCGACGAGCTGAAACGTCAGGCGGCAACCACCGAAATGATGCGCAACAAAAAAGGTGGCAAGCACAATTCCGCCTCCGTGGCGGATATCAACAAGAATTGCAACAAGGAGCAACAGCAGCAACAATCACAGCAGCCATCACAGGCACAACAAACGCAGCCAGCAGCAACAGCAACAGCTCGCAAAGGTGAAAGACGCTCTTGGGGCACCGAGGAGTTGCAGTATTTGGGTGAACCGGCGGCAGCTCTAACTGATGCCAGCAGCAACTGGACAGCAGCAACACTGGCCAGCACAGCAGCAATGCCTGCTGTAACAGCAGCAGCAGCAACTACACCAGATGCTGTGCTAAACACAGCAGCAACAACCACAGCTGCAGCTGCAAGCGCAGCAACAAACGCAACAGCAACAACAACAGCTATAGCTGCTGCTGCAACAGCAACATCATTGTCATCGCTAACATTGCCCATGTCCGAGCTGGAGGCGCTCAATACCGTGTTGAGTGAAACGGCTGAATTTCATGTGGTCACCAAAAAGAAGAAACCAAAGAAACAACGTGCCGTTACCATGGATGATGCAACAGTGGCGGCAGCTGCCACAACTGGTGGCAACTTGCAGCGTATGCAGCAGATCACTAAATCTGCATCATCCAATATGATGTCACAACGTTTGCACAACAATAATAATCATTATAACAGCAAGCAGCAGCAGCAGCAACAACAACAGTCGCAGCAGCAGCACTCGCAGCAGCAGCAGCAACAACAGTCGCAACAGCAACAACAACAACATGCAGCAACAACAAGCAGCACACAGGATAATTCACGTCGCAAATCCACATCATCAATGCCGCCATCGGAGAAATCGGATTCCTCCGATCTCGATTCGGTGCATTCATTGCCCATACAAACGGGCAAAAAGAAGAGCAACAACAAGCGCGCTGTGGTGCAGGCCAAGCACAACAACAACAACAACAATAATAACAACAGCAATAAGAATAACAACAACAATTCACCAGCACCCATTTCATATGCTGATATAGCCAGAAACAAACGTGAAGCCTTGGCCAATGCCAGCAAAGAGGAGCACGACGACAATCTAGTTGCTGTTGGCGCCAGCAGCTCCAACAACAGCTCCGCCTCCTCCTCCACCTCCGCCTCCGCCTCCACCTCTTCCTCTTCATACGCGCTGCCAGCCAAATCGAAATCCAAGCAGCGTCCTGATTTTCCAGAACTGCCAGGCGCCATAGCAGCAACAATTGTTACGGGCGCAACAACAGCAGCAGCTGCTTTGATCAGCTACTCGCAGAGTCTAAACAACAACAATCACAATAACAACAGCAGCAACAGCGATGTGGAAGTTGCCAATGAGCTGCCAGCAACTGTTGCTGCAGCGCTAACACCAACAACAACAGCAGCCGCAGCAGCAGCAGCAACAACTATTGCCACAACAGTTGCTGCCACGCCACCAGCATTGCAAAAGTCCAAGAGTGTGGAACATGATAGTTATAGTTTCAACAGCAGCAACTTGGATCTGCAATATCCGGCGCTGGAGAAGACTGTAAAGCGGCACAGCGTCAACAATGTATCGCTCTCAACAGCAATGTGCAGCAACAGCTACAATTTTGCAGCAGCTGCCAAGCAACAGCAACAATTGCTGGACAAAAGCAGCATAGAAACCACAACAGCAGCAATAGCAAACACAACAGCAACAGCAGCAGCTGCAACCACAGCAACAACAGCTGCAAGCAGCACAGCAGCAACTACCTCAGCTAAAAGCCTGGCCAAGACAAAGCCAAAGGAGCTGTCCAGCAGCAATGTGAGCAAACAAAAGGATAAACCAGTGAAGCAACAGCAACAGTCGCAACAAGAAGACAGCAACACAGCAGCAGCAACAACAATTGGCAACATAACAACCACAACCACAACAACAACATTTAAAACCACCGCTGCGACACAAACGGATGGCGCCAAGAAGTTTAATAACAGTGTTGCCACCTCAACTGGTGCACAGACAACACAAACAACACAAACAACATTGACAGCAACTGGCAATCGACCGGCTGTCATAATACTCAACGATGATCGTGACTCGAAATTGGGCAGGCTCAACAACGAGTTCATTTTTGGTGATTTCAATGAGGATGAATTGAAATTATTCGATGATGGCAGCGATAAGGAGACAGAGAAGACAGAGAAAACAATAAAACCAAAGGCCACAACAGCAACGGCAACCATAGCAACAGTTGCTGCTAGCAGCGATGAGCAGTTGCTGAATGATTCGGGCAATGCCTCGGATGTGGTGAATAATTCGGCCTGCATGGATATGCTGCTGATCTCAGGGCAGGCGGCGCAGTCGTCGCCCAATGCAGCGAATCCCATAAACAATTCATCCAGCTCCAACTCCAACTCCTCGACCACACTGAGCAGCAGCAGCAGCAATGTGACAAATGTTGCCAATCAGTCCAATGATAGCGGCATCTGCAACACATCAGCAACTGCAACTGCAACTGCCAACATTAAAGATCAAGTCAATCATTTTCTTAGCAAGGCCAACAGCAACAGTCGCAGTTGCAGCAGCAGCAACAACAGCAGCCACGATGAGCAACCATTGCTGCTGGAGACTTGCAATGATATTGAAACTGTCATTATTGCTGCCGCACGTGCTGCTGCTGCTGCCAACGCCAGCAACAATAACAACACACGCAGTGCCAGTTGCAGTCGTCGCAACTCACAGGAACCACCGTCAACCACAACAGCAACAACAGCAACTGTTGCTGCTGCTAAATCAAAATCAAGACCAGTTATTTACATGACCTACGGCGATGTGGACGATATAACAGATGCTCAAAACGATGACGATGATCAGCAATTGCATGAATTGAGTTTTATGCCCGATTTAAAGTCCGATTTTGCTGTTGTTGCACACACAAATTCACCATTGCTGCCGTTGCCACTGTTGCGTCAGTCCAACACCGACCTCATTGTCGACTACATCAGCAACTGTAAGTCGCATTCGAAAAACTATACAACTAAGACATCATAATGCCCAAGAAACTATAAGATAAAGTCAAGTAAAGAAGTTGTTAGAGAGATAGAGTTTAATACAGATGAGTTCCTGAAAACTAGTATTGTAAACATACATGCTGAACCTCAACTTTCCTCAAACTATCATACCTTTATCAAATCTTAACCGATTTCCATACGAAATGTCAATTTTATCATTATTTCGCCTCTATTTTGATCCTGTATCAAAATTAGAAATAATAATTTTTTCCCATCACTGTCCAATTTTTAATACTTTCGATCAATGTCGTTTTCCGTTGACAATTTTTCCAAAAACTTTAAACTTTCATAACTTTGT
Organism: Drosophila innubila; assembly: GCF_004354385.1. Taxonomy (NCBI): domain Eukaryota; kingdom Metazoa; phylum Arthropoda; class Insecta; order Diptera; family Drosophilidae; genus Drosophila; species Drosophila innubila. The sequence continues at coordinate 3,031,288 of NC_047626.1, read as the reverse complement.
TAAATTTCAACCGATTTTTAAATAAAATGACATTTTGTTCATGGTTTGTCCTCTAAATTCATTCTGCATTCAAACTTAATTAATTTTGTTGCAAAAAAATTTCATCCTTTAAAACTAGATTTTGATTTTCAATGCTAAGGGTCCCCCCTTTGAAATTTTGAAAAATGAAAATTTTAAATCTCAAGTTTTCACTTTTAATCAACTCCTTATAGCGTAATTAGTATAAAACAACACTTTTAACTTAATTCTGAGACCTTTTATTTTCTTGTAAAAATCATGTCAAATTGAACAAAAATTTGGACTTGTAAAGTTACTAGATCTAAAGTCGGACCAACTTCAAACCTCTATAACTTTGTTAATACTAAACCGATTTTCAAACGGAATGTCATTTTGATCATGATTCGGCCTCCAAATTCATTCTGCATTCAAATTTATTTAATTTCGTAAAAAAATTATTTGCCACTAAATCTTGGATTTGATGCTAAGGGTCCCCCCTATGAAATTTTGAAAAATGAAAATTTTACATCACAAGTTTTCACTTTTAATCAAATCCTTACATCGTAATTAGTATAAAACAACACTTTAAACTTGCTTCTGAGACCTTTTATTTTCTTGTAAAAAATAATGGGAAATTGGACAAAAATTTGGACTTGTAAAGTTGCTAGATCCAAAGTTTGACCAACTTCAAACTGTCATAACTTTATCAAAACTCAACCTATTTTCAAACGGAATATCATTTTGATCATGGTTAGGACTCTTAATTCATTCTGCATTTAAATTTTTATGAATTTTGTAGGTCTAGGGTGACTTGACATATTAGCTTTATTACCTAAAAATAAAGAAAACTTTCCAAATTTTCAAACTAATTATTTTTTTTCACTTTTTGCAGCCTGGAATGCCATAATCAACAGTAAACATGTGGCCTTCTACAACGAGGAGGAGGAACAACCGCATACTTAAGAGGCAAAAGCACCGCCAACAACAGCAACAACATTATCAACAACAACAACAACACCACAACAACTGCAACAACAGCAACAACGCTTAGCTCGCAAAGCGATGCGAAACAAACAAATAGAAATTTTCTTTTTTGTTAATGCTTATGTTTAATTTTTTTTTTAAATACTTTGCCTGGTTAATTGTTGTAAACTTTTTTGTGGTGTTCAACACACAACAAGAAATGCAAGAACTACATACATCTATATATATAATATAATATAATATATATATCTATATATATGTATATTTACAAATGATATAAGAATACGCTTTTTAAGCTAATGTAATGTTTAATGTAACAACTATTGTTGAATCTATTGATCACCATTGGAAGCCTCATAGATATCAATAAACAATAGCAACAATAACAAGAGCAACAACACACAAGTCAAGTTAAAAACAGTTTAGGCCAAAACAAGTTGGCTAAAAAGGCATCAAAGAAAGAGAAGATGATAGCTAAAAAGGGAAAAACAATTGCATGAAATGTCCTTTTACTTTATTTATGTATATCTTTACTTTTAAGAAACAACAACTATAACAAAAACAACAAGAAAAGCAGCTAAAAATGCTGCACTTTTATTTTGTTAATTTTCGAAAGAAGAAGTAAAATCTATTTATTTAGATATTTAGAATATTAGCATTAAACTTGAAAATTTATAACGCGCATTTGAAAATGTTTTTTGTTTTTTTCTTTTTTTTTTTTTTGTTTGTTAGCATTTTTTCTTAATTATTAAATTTTTTTTTTGTTTTCTTGCTTTAAAAAACAATTACGAAATAAACATAAACATATATAAATAGATATAAAAATAAATAAATATTAATTTTGGTTTAGAACTCGCATAAAGAAACGAGCTCTATAAAAATGCCTGGATAAATTTAGTTGTTAGCTTAAAGACAAAATATAAAAGTCCGAAAATGTCAACAACAAAAAGAAAAAAAAAGAAAAAGATAAACAAATGTGTGTAAATACGATAAAGAAAGAAATTGAAAGAATGAAAGAAAGAAATTTGCGTTTATATGTATTTAAACAATTTGATAAATGTATGTATAAAAAAACAAAAACAAAGAAAAACGAAAATTTAAGAAACTTATTAAATTAGTCATGTAAGTTTGCAACATGTGGCATGCCACCACAACAAAGCCATAAGCCTAATGAGGTGAAGCGCACTTGAACGAAATATGCCGCCGTTTAGCAGAGCCAAACACACCACACACACACCACACACAACCAACACACACACCACACACACCCAGAAAAAGGCTTTTTGAAGTAGTAAAAGAGAATATGAATAAAGTTAAACAAATCAAAAATTATATAAAAAAAAAAGAAAGAATTAAGTACTTTAAAAAATACATAAATAAATCAAAGCGTAGCCTTTATAAGCATTCACTATTATAATACAATTACAATTATAATAATGCATATGAAACATTTTTTTTATATACATACAATACATAAAAATTTAATAATAATAATAATATTAATTCGTAATAATAATACAAACGTTATTCGTTTAAAATCATGTAAAATGTAAGCAAAGAAACTAAAACTTAAAAATCGAAAATCTTAAGCAAAAATCATTATTATAAATACAGAAAGCGAAATTATTTAAATCCAATTCTTAATAATACTACAAAATAAACAACAATTGCAAAAGAAATGTTTCGATTTTAACGTAGCAACTATATCAAAACAAATTTAAAGAAAATTTGAAAAACAAAACAAATAAAATACGGAAAATGAAATTAATTGGTGTTCAGTGTGCTGTAAATTGAGTAAAAATTGCTTTGAATGACAAGAAATGTAAGCAAAAAAAAAAATGTAGAAGAAAACATAACCTCACACTACCATATACATGTATAGCGCTGTCTCTTTCATTCGCATGGTCAGCTCGCACATAACCTCAGACAATTTAAAGGGAAAGCGAAAAAAATAAAAAAAAACAGTTGCAAAAATTCAAAATACAATTATATATAGATAATATATGTGCTAGGCTATAATATAAATGTTTCTTATGTGTGTATTTAATGTAATATATATATAATATATATACTTAATGTAGTAGATTGTGCGTACATATATCTATACATATATTTATATGTAAAGATTAGCCTACACTCTATACATATATGAAGATTTTCAAGTTGTGTTTTTTTCTTTTTCCCCCATATCTTATATATATCATTCATTTGATCAGGAAGAAAATTAGGAAGAGGCACAAAAGCTAAGCGCTGTGTCACTCAGCATGCAGGGTATTCCTGATATTACCAAATTACAAGTTTTTATGATATGTGGCTCGAGCTTGAAGTTTGGCAGCAGTTTGGCTAACAGACCAAAGTAGCATTATTTACATAAATACATTATCTATATACATACATACTATATATATCAGCTATATTTCTATTCAAAATTTTGTCTTTTTCGTGTGGTTTTTTTTTTTTTAGTTCGAATACATTTTATGATTTCCGTCTTGTGTGCACTTGTTGGTTTGAAATAACGATAAAGCTATAAAAAAAAGATAAAGAACGCTTGAGAAGAGAGAAAATACTATGGATCATAGGCATACTAAAACTAAGTTTATTAATATATAGCTAAACAAAAGTATAATAAAGGAATGAAAGGATGTGTGAAAGTAACTTTGATATAAACACACTTAAAAAAAAATATTAATAAAAAAGGAAGAAAAAAAATACCATTGTATTAGAATAAAATACTTATCCGAGATCGAGTGAGTGCTAATGTTTATAACTATATAAGTGTGCGTGTGTGTTGGCATTGAAAAATCTAATCTCTAAATTTATATAAATGTATACTTCTACAATATATATATATTTATATATATATACTCTACGACCTACTAAATTAAATGCTACTACTAAATACAACTACTATTATATAATTACAATTACAATTACCAACTACAATTACAATTAATACTAAAAAAATCTAAAAAAAAAAAATCTTAAAAAAAATACAACTAATCTTAGTCCCCTCTTTCCCCAACCTCCACTAACCCTCTTTAAACCCAAACTCCCCTCGTATATTTAACTTATACAATACATACCAATATTTGTACATGCAACCAACAAAGTGTAACTAAACTAAACAGAAAATCACAAAAAAAAAAAAGAAATGAATGCGTCAGGCATTTGAGAATTTAAAATTCTTTCGGGTTCCGATAATATTTCAGTCTTAACTCGGTACAGTTCTCAACTGACTGAATAATCCCTGAACAAAAATAAAAATAAAAATATAATGAATTGGTAGTAAGTAACTACATACATACGAAAAACGATAAAAGGATAAACTTAATTGAAAATGTGTTTAAAATAATATTAACTGAATGAAAGTGTATTTCAATGAAGAATCGAATAAAACAAATGAAGAAAATGTGCAGTATTTTTTAAGATTATTCACTTCACTGCGTTCAATTTAAATTTTGGCATTTTCGAAAGTTTTTTGGTATTTTCTTTTTTTTTTGTTTGTTTTGTTTTGTTTTTTAATCGTCATTCGTCAGATTTGTATTAGTTATATTGAAGATTCCTTAGCTTGGGCAGTTTCGGTTTCGTAATGCGATTACGGGCGTAATGAGGTCCGTAGCCACGGCCAAAGCCGGGCAGCAATTTAACGGGATTTGGATCACGATGGAAATTAATCATGACTTTGGCAACAATTGCAATAACCAGATCTTGTTTGCCATTTGAATACAGATTGTCCAGATGATTGAAATATGAATCATAACATGCAACTTCACGTTCTTTTGGGGACATTAGCAAAATTTTGGTATCTCGTTGAAAATCGGTGATAATTTGTAAATCATTCTCCATGAAACGACAGAATGCCACTGCTTCAGATTGCATACAGCGAAAGAATCGATTTAATAGATCATATCGAAATTGTTTTTGCGGCTTTCGCGGTGACTTGAATTTGGGACGTTGCAGTTTTGATGAAAATCGCTTGGATATCGATGGTAATTGCTCCAGTTCGTACAGCTGCGACATCTCGTGCAGATGCCGATAGTCATCGATCAACGAATCACGCTCTACACCCACCGCTGCCAGTTCCAAATCGGTGAGTAAATCCAAATTGTAGAGCTTGCTAAGTTCGCTGTCGCTCAGACTGCAGCAGCCCGTAAACTTTAACTTCTCTTTCTGTTTTTCAGAGCCTATATTATTTTAAATATTACTTTTATAACAGTTGGTAGCTTATTTGTTAAGAGTTTACCATTTATGTTGCACATTCTTGACTATTTTAGTGTATTTCTATTGTCTATAGTTTCAAAATGTAAAAAATATATGTATTGTTTTAGAATAATGAATGTGTTCTGTCGCTATGAATTTTTTGTAGTTTTTTTTGTAAATGCCAATCAAAAGTTGTTTATTCTATTTGTGTGTTTGAAATGATTTTCAGCGGCATATCTTAAAGCTTTCGAAATTTGGTTGAATACCGGTTGAAATGCGCTCGCAAGAACGTCATTTAAATTTCGACTAAGTGCCAATTAACTGTTGTCTATCGATAAGGATGTAATAACTTCACTTGCCAATAGAAAACATCGCGCTAGTCCACTCAACTCAATCGATAGCTTAAATAAAACTAAGACACATTAAATTTCAACTGACAACTGCCAAAATGAGCGAAATAGCTCAAAAAAGACTGAACAAGTTCACTGACTCATTTCAATTACTTACCCGTTCATTTGAGCTTGTGCAGAGCCAAAACCACACAGCTCTATGTGCGTCAAGTTAGCAACGGTTCGCCAGCAACGAAAAACGGAACTTGGTTCACGGAGTCGGAACCAGTTATGAATTTCCTCATTTTTTAATGTTTTTCGACGTTAAAACAATAAAGTAATGATGCAGAATTGTAGATAATTGTTTTATTTATAGTCTTAAGCAATATTTTGGCAGTTTCAGCCCTTGATTTGGGTGAAACAAGTAAACATAAAAAAGTGAAAAGTTTACATTTCCACCATTTCTTAAATATCTAAGCTCAGGGCGAACGGCCCGAAAACCGCTAATGCACGATTAAAGCCCAAAGTTTCACCTTTCTAATGGGACCATATTTAGAAAAGTTATCAGAACGTTTTTGAGATATTTTGGAAAGAACGAAGCTACCTCAGAAAAGCCCCATACAAAATGACCGCCAAAATCAATGCCTGGTTCTCAAACCTTAATATCCTTTCTCAGGAGGAACGGCCCAAAAGCGGCATATATCAAATTAAAGCTACAAGTTTGGAGAAGCTATTTTAATTTAATTTAAAGAAAGTTATCAGACAGTTTTTGAGAAAATTAATTAATTGTAAATTAACCCCAAAAAGTTCATGAGCAAGTCCTATCGAACTAGTAGCTCCAACGTGAACCGAACTACTACGCAACAGAAAGCTGATTGATATGGGTCGGATATATATGCGCTTCAAAAAATCGTTGCTAACTATTTAAAGGTCGCGGCCCCAGATGCACGGTATGTGGAGTATAGGCATTAATTTTACTAACATTTTGCTGCAACTTTCATCAATTTCTATCAGACAGTTTTGAGAAATTTGCATTTTAGTGAATTTGGCATTTTAGCTGAGATCAAAAACAAAAGATTAGCTCTTGCCGCTTCAAAAAATCGTTGCTAACTATTTAAAGGTCGCGGCCCAGATGCACGGTATGTGGGAGTTATAGGCCTTAATTTTACTAACATTTTGCTGCAACTTTCATCAATTTCTATCAGACAGTTTTGAGAAATTTGCATTTTAGTAAATTTGCATTTTAGCTGAAATCAAATACATAAAAAACGTGGCAGCTCTTGTACATAATATAGAGTGGCACCGCTTCAAAAAAATCGTTGCTAACTATTTAAAGGTCGCGGCCCCAGATGCACGGTATGTGGGAATTATAGGCCTTAATTTTACTAACATTTTGCTGCAACTTTCATCAATTTCTATCAGACAGTTTTTGAGAAATTTGCATTTTAGTAAATTTGCGATTTTAGCTGAAATCAAATACATAAAAAACGTGGCAGCTCTTGTACATAAATATTAAAGAGTGGCACCGCTTCAAAAAATCGTTGCTAACTATTTAAAGGTCGCGGCCCCAGATGCACGGTATGTGGGAGTATAGGCCTTAATTTTACTAACATTTTGCTGCAACTTTCATCAATTTCTATCAGACAGTTTTTGAGAAATTTGCATTTTAGTAAATTTGCGATTTTAGCTGAAATCAAATACATAAAAAACGTGGCAGCTCTTGTACATAAATATTAAAGAGTGGCACCGCTTCAAAAAAATCGTTGCTAACTATTTAAAGGTCGCGTCAGATGCACGGTATGTGGAGTTATAGGCCTAATTTTACTAACATTTTGCTGCAACTTTCATCAATTTCTATCAGACAGTTTTTGAGAATTTGCATTTTAGTAATTTGCCATTTTGCTGAAATCAAATACATAAAAAACGTGGCAGCATTGTGTATGTAGATATAATAAATAAAGGCTGCCTGATTGATGACATTGTCGTGACTTTTTACTTTTATGAATGAAAATTACCACATATTTTACAAAATTTTTACATTCATGTCAATTTTAATATATGTTTATGTTAAACAGGCATTTTTAAGTAATTGGCATAATGTTTTTGGCGCATTGCCGCCATATGTTAATGGGCTGCCAACCTGATTCGCAATAGCGTCGATATTTTAGGTGGCTTGCTTGTACATAAAACTTTAAATTTCTATATTAAAAGAGAATAAACTTTATAACGCTCTAACCATTGAAAGTTAACAGCGCGTTTTAGTGTGTATTAAAATTCGTTATGCAAGGCTGCCACCTGTTAAAATCGATATTTGACGAATCAGGTATGCATGGTAATGCGCTACATTATTCTATATAAAAATATAAACACGTATTAAATTGACATGAATGTAAAAATTTATAAATATGTTAATTTCATTCATAAAAAACAAAAGGTGCTGCCAGGCGTTTTTATGTACGTGTTGATTTCAGCAAAATGGCAAATTTACTAAAATGCAAATTTCTCAAAACTGTCTGATAGAAATTGATGAAAGTTGCAGCAAAATGTTAGTAAAATTACCTATACCCATACCGTGCATCTGCCGCGACCTTAAATAGTTAGCAACGATTTTGAAGCGTGCCACTCTTTAATATATGTACAAGAGCTGCCATTTTTTATGTATTTGATTTCAGCTAAAATCGCAAATTTACTAAAATGCAAATTTCTCAAAACTGTCTGATAGAAATTGATGAAAGTTGCAGCAAAATGTTAGTAAAATTAAGGCCCACATACCGTGCATCTGGGGCCGACCTTTAAATAGTTAGCAACGATTTTGAAGCGGTGCCACTTTAATATTTATGTACAAGAGCTGCCACGTTTTTTATGTATTTGATTTCAGCTAAAATCGCAAATTACTAAAATGCTTGTCTGATAGAAATTGATGAAAGTTGCAGCAAATGTTAGTAAAATTAAGGCCTATGCTCACATACCGTGCATCTGGGGCGACCTTTAAATAGTTGCAACGATTTTTTGAAGCGGTGCTCTTTAATATTTATGTACAAGAGCTGCCACGTTTTTATGTATTTAGCTAAAATCGCAAATTTACTAAAATGCAAATTTCAAAACTGTCTGATAGAAATTGATGAAAGTTGCAGCAAAATGTTAGTAAAATTAAGGCCTATGCTCCACATACGTGCATCTGGGGCGACCTTTAAATAGTTAGCAACGATTTTTTGAAGCGGCGAAGAGCTGCCAATCTTTTTTTGTTTTGATCTAAGCTAAAATGCCAAATTCACTAAAATGCAAATTTCTCAAAAACTGTCTGATAGAAATTGATGAAAGTTGCAGCAAAATGTTAGTAAAATTAATGCCTATACTCCCACATACCGTGCATCTGGGGCGACCTTAAATAGTTAGCAACGATTTTTGAAGCGCATATATATCCGACCCATATCAATCAGCTTTCTTGCGTAGTAGTTCGGTTCACGTTGAGCTACTAGTTCGATAGGACTTGCTCATGAACTTTTGGGGTTAATTAATTAATTTTCTCAAAACTGTCTGATAACTTTCTTTAAATTAAATTAAAATAGCTTCTCCAAACTTGTAGCTTTAATTTGATATATGCCGCTTTTGGGCCGTTCCTCCTGAGAAAGGATATTAAGGTTTGAGAACCAGGCATTGATTTTGGCGGTCATTTTGTATGGGGCTTTTTCTGAGGTAGCTTGTTCTTTCCAAAATATCTCAAAACGTTCTGATAACTTTTTCTAAATATGGTCCCATTAGAAAGGTGAAACTTTGGGCTTTAATCGTGCATTAGCGGTTTTCGGGGCCGTTCGCCCTGAGCTTAGATATTTAAGAAATGGTGGAAATGTAAACTTTTCACTTTTTATGTTTACTTGTTTCACCCAAATCAAGGGAAACTGCCAAAATATTGCTTAAGACTATAAATAAAACAATTATCTACAATTCTGCATTTACTTTATTGTTTTAACGTCGAAAAATTAAAAATGAGGAAATTCATAACTGGTTCCGACTCCGTGAACCAAGTTCCGTTTTTCGTTGCTGGCGAACCGTTGCTAACTTGACGCACATCACAGCTCTACTGCATAAGTTCACTCGTTCATTTGAATGACCCTTTCATTTGAACTTGTTCAGAACGAAACGAACCAAAGCTACAATTTTGTACAATGTTTTAAACTTTGTTTAATTTGTTTAGTTTTACAATTGAAATATACTCATAATTTAATTAATTTGTTTATGTTAACGGCGCAGTGCAGTGAAAGGTACACCAAACAAACAATGCACGCTAAAAAGAAGAAGCTGCCATTTCTACATCTATTTCTATTTAAATTTCCATTTCTATTTGTTTTGTTTTGTTTGTTTTGACGCAATGGAAATTTAGTTTGTGGTTAACTTAGATGCAATAAACATGTCCGAGGTACGCATACGACCACGTCAAGTGCTCGTGCTAATCATTGTGTTCATTGTGCTGCTGCTGATGGTGCATCGCAATGGGAAACGCACCTGTGATGGACCCGATTACCTGAGGGACATGTACTCCAAGCAATTGGCTGACACGTTGCCCAAAATCTATGCCATAACGCCCACGTATGCGCGACCCGCACAAAAGGCCGAGCTAACCAGGTGAGCAGCATGATTAAACAGCTAACAAGATATTTAATATAATTCCTAATCCTTTGCAGGCTCTCACATTTGTTTATGCTGGTGCCCAATCTGCACTGGATCATTATCGAGGATAGCAACAGCACAACGACGCTGGTGCGTAATCTGCTGCTGCGCGCCGGACTGGAGCAGCGTTTTACCCAGCTGCATATTAAGACGCCGCCAGAGTTTAAGCTGCAGGGCAAGGATCCCAATTGGATCAAGCCACGCGGCGTGGAGCAGCGTAATCTGGCCTTGACTTGGCTGCGTGCCAATGCCGACGTGGAACGTCATGCCATTGTCTTTTTTATGGACGATGATAACTCGTATTCCGTGGAATTGTTTGCTGAGATGAGCAAAATTAAGCCAGGTCATGTGGGCATCTGGCCTGTGGGTCTGGTGGGCGGTTTGATGGTGGAGCGTCCATTGTTGGATGAGCAGAACAAGGTGATTGGCTTCAATGCCGCCTGGCGACCGGAGCGCCCCTTTCCCATTGACATGGCCGCCTTTGGCATTAGCCTGGATCTGTTTATCAAGTATCCGCAGGCTGTTTTCTCCTATGAGGTGCAACGTGGCTATCAGGAGAGCGAAATACTACGTTATCTGACCACACGGGAGCAGCTGCAGCCGCTGGCCAACAATTGCCGGGATGTGCTCGTCTGGCACACGCGCACGGAGAAGACGAAACTAACTGCCGAGGATGCACTTAAGCGACAGCACAAAAGATCCGATGAGGGCATGGAAGTTTAGGAGCAGCTACTACTTATACAGCCGGTTTCCGGACTCACTGACTAAACGGGTCAGCCTAGAGAATTTATATAGTTTATATTCCATTGCCTTGACTATTTTATGTAATATAACTGCATCCTATTTGTTTAATGTCCATATTCAAAATGTTACATATGTAAAGTGATTTATGTTAAGCATCTAAATGTGTTCAGATCTGTTAACTAACCCAGTTGATCCATGTTGATTTAGTCTTCCCAGCACCCCTAAATGTATTATCCTTAATATTCAATAAGTCTATTTAATAAACCTAACCATTTTATCCTTACATTTGCTCTATTTATTTTGAATTTGACAAATCACACATATTTCTCTACTATCTTACAGCAGTTCTATCGATTGGCATTCAAGGATTTGCAAAATTTATCCAAAATATATATCAAAAAATTTTCCTAGGTGGTTGCTCACAAAAATTGGCCCAAAAACACAAAATCGTCTGTAACTCGGCTATTTCAAGGACTATTTTGATGTCCTTTTGACCACAGATGGATTTTGTAATGCCACACCTGAATATATAAACCAAAGGACGAAAGTCCTTTTAACAGCCAAGTTATAAGGACTTTTTTGTACAGAAAAAATTAGCTGTAAAACGACTATATCCTGGCGTATCCTGGCGAGTCCTGTGCCAATCAATTGGTCTTATTCAGAGCTATCAACTGACCAAAGGACATTCGAATCGTCCTTGTAGTTTTCGAGTTATTAAGGATTTTGTGCTTTTCACCCGATTTCAAGCGATTTTCAACTGAAATTTTGCAAGTTAATGATTCTTAGATGAGCCCATATTTTTTTGATGCCAGTGGGTAGAAGTCCTTTTTGCACATATAATGCAACTAGTCCTGCCAAAATCTGCAAGGATATGGCCAAGTTATGAGTTATTTTGTTCTGCATGTTCTCTTTGAGCCACAGCGCAAAAGTATGCAACAAAATTTTTTTTTGATTCAATTTTTTATTTAATTTAATTTTTATTTGTCCTTTTCCACATCGACAGCTGCATTTCCAAGTTCAAGTATTCGAGTTTATAGCTAAAATTCGAGAAATTTCAGTAACTCCCCCCAAAATAAAAAGAATTCGATTTTATTTTTTTCAGTTTTGATAAATACGACTTTATTTTTCAACGGATCATTTTCGCTGTTATTTTGTTATCCCTTTTATGAATTATAAAAAGCTACACCTTGATGATCTTTTATGAATTTCTCATTTCATGGCCATATTTAATATGCTGCGCTCCGAAAGCAGTCCTTAAATTTCATCATATACATAATTACATATCAGTTATTGTGTAGCTCCATAGTTATTGATAGTTTTCATTTGTATTTCTTATATTAACACACAAAAAAATGTTTTTGCTCATGAGCTTACTTTTTTTCAATGGGTTTTTTTTTTTTGTAATTTTCTTGTTTTGAATGGTTTTTTTTGTATAATATTGTTGTATAATATTATTTATTTATATAGTAGGTAAAAAAGCTCTGACAAGGCGCTTGGCTTAACTGGCAACAGAAGCTACAAAAGCTTTTGGCAAAGATCTACAAAACAGGACGAATCAAGGACGATAAAAAATGGAAACAATAAGGAACAGCTATCTTCGAAGTGCCGAAGATCTAATATCCTTGCAGATCCTTTCAATATATATGTATATAGTTGATAAAATTTAACTAAATTCTTGAAATTGTTTTTTCAAAAACAAAGCCAACTTAATATTTGAGGGTTGGGGTAAATCGATTTTATTGATATCGATATATGTTTTATCTGTTGCAGAGAGAGGCAACTGTTCCAAATTTTATCAATATAGCTCTACTAGAAGTTCAGTTCATATAGACAGGCAGACAGACTTGGTTGTACTGTTGCTACAATACTTTCTGCAGGGATATCATAATATATTTATGTAGGTTTTCGTGTATATATAAATTGTTTATAGTTTTTCATTTGTTTTTATTCGTGTAGACAAAAAAAAAGAACTTACTTACACAATAATTACATATACATATTTATTATTTAAATAATTTTTGATTTCTTACTTACAACTTGGTTTTTTGTTTTCTTACATACACATATAAAATCTAAAAATAATAAAAAAAAAAAACACGGGAAACAAATATTTTAAAAATATATCATTGAGTACATAATTTCAATTTATGAATTTGAATTTTGTTCTTTTGTTTTGTCATGAAATAGAACTTAAAATACATAAAGTAAAATTCAAAGTAAAATGAAAAACACAATTGTTTGGCAGTTTCAAAGATGTAGATTTTTTTTGTGGATATTCTGTATCAGCAATAGTTATCGATACAATCGATAAATTTTTTTACACACACAAGTATTTTCTTAATACACATTCATATAACTTTACTGCGTTTTGTAATTAACCAACACTTTTGTGGGCGTGTTGACAAGCAGTTGAACTTTTGTTCGCAACTGTACTTGATTTCATTTCAATTTCAATCTAACCATGTACATTGAGCATTTTGTTTACAACTATTATCGAATAGATTAATATAACTATTAATTCGTACTGTGTATTAAGTATATCAATTTACCAATAGGAAACCAAATCTTAACTAGAGTTTTTCATCGTAAATTTTGTTAATTTTATGATTTTTATGTGATGGTTTTATGTGTTTTCGCAAAAGTCTTTTCTTCGGTGTGTTTAAGTACATACTACGAAATGTGAGGGACAAGAGAGAAAAGAAAAATAAAATTTTGTTTAAAAATGATGTTTGAACTTAATGTTACAACTTATTTATGGCATGTTTAAGTTAGTTAAACTAATATTTGTTGGTTCTCGCTTTGTTATACCCTGCGCTTCTGGTAAAGTGTTAACAAAAAATAATATATATATTTTTGATCATTATGTACTGTCAATAAGACAAGAGACTATAAGAGCTAGAGTGCCTAAATTTAGTATGGAGGTGCCTCTATACCAAATATAGAACAGGTTGTTTTTTAATTTTATATTTCACTGCCCTCAAAGCGAAGAAACGCGTTATAAGTGCAAATTAAAAGGCATAGTCTTGAGTTTTGACACACATGATATATACACTAGTTCCGATATGCCCTATTTTCATCAGTATCGAAATGTAAGCTCGGAAATTATTGAAGAATTTTACATAGGAATGATTAAAAAAAAGTTAAGTATGCAGTGTTTGTTCGTGTTTTATGTAAAACAGAACGCAGGGTATCTTATAGTCGTGCACTCTCGACTAGAGCGTTATTATTTGATTTTTTGTTTGTTTTCTTCTTCTTTTTGTTTCTCTCATTTTAAATGCTAAATAAATGTAATATTTTGTTGTTCTTTCATTCATGTTGTAAGGCATTAATAATTTAAGTTTAATTTTCAACTTAACCTATATGTTTGCTTGAGAGAGTGAAGAGAAGATTCCGAAGAATATGTAAAAAATAAGCTATGCAATGAATAGAAAAGTCAAGCAACATGGACATATGAGTGTTTCTAATTATAAGTTATGTCGAGTAGTGTTATGTTGTGTAGTGTAGTGTATTTAGAATGTTTGCTATGCTTGTATTGAGCTTAAGAAATACTCTATTTATGTATGCTTTAAGTTATACATATATCGTATAATATAGTTAGACAAAATTAAATATACTTGTAATCATAATTATAATAATAATGATAAAAGAAAACTGAACACTAAACTCATATGCCAATCAAATAAGTATTTTTTTTCTTTTTTTTTTTCGAATGTTGCTGTTTCCACAGCATTTGGCTTTGGTTTTCCGTCTACTACTTGCTGTAATTCGCAACTGGTTCTTGTCGGTTTTCGTTTACTTTTCAGCCAGTTTTGTAGATACTTTTGGGTTAAATTTTGCTCGATTTTATCTTCTATGGTTTCTCGTTCTTTTTTTTTTTTTTCAATACTATTTTCTGTTGCAAGTTTTGTGCTGCTTTTCAATATTTTTTTCAATACATTTACACCGCTGAATTTTTGCCAATGATTTCACCGCTGCGGGAATGCACAAAACGTCCGTCGAATTCGATGGTTGAGTTCTGTTTAATACTGCCGGTTGGAGTGCGAAGTGGCTCCTTTTCGTCCCTGTGAAGAAATCGATAGTTTAATAGTGTTGCATAACACACAAAAAGCATCAAACGGATCAGTTCAAAAAAAGAGTCAAGTGCAATCAGCTAAAAGTGTAAGACATACAAAAGCTAATTGCTATACAATGTGAGTGCGTGTACTTACCGCTAGAGATGGGCATCACTTTTTATCGATATTTATACGATCTTGCCTTGCCCATCACTAATAAGCACACCTAAGGCTAAGCATAATCAAATAAAAGCTCGTTGCTACACAAAAAATAAGCTTAAAAGCTACATTTATTTACATGCTGTGCGTGATGATCAAGGACTATGAATAGTGTTGGAAAACGAAAGAAAAAAGACAAATGACTACAGTTTATTGATGTAAAACAACTTGACTTTTGTAAAGTCTATATATATATATCAGGGATTAAACTGTAATCGAAACTGTAAACTTAAGCCGGTTTTAACCGTTTTAAATTGGTAACCGCAACTGAAACCTTAACGAAACAATATTTTTTTTATATCGAAACCGAAAAACCGAAATTATTTAAGCCGAAATAGCCGATAAGTAATCGATTAAAATATAAAGCTTAGTTTCGGATCGATAATACGCTGTTTGGGTAAAATCATGATTTTTTAAACTAATTTTGAATTTAAATTTGAAAATCGATTTCATAAAATCGAAATTTTTAAAAATTAAATTATTTTTGGATATATATATAATTTAATTTTTTTTTTTCAATTTGAATATCAATCTTATTAGATAGAACTTTTTTCAAATCAAATAATTTTGTTTATAAGGTTTTTTTTTTTGAATTTTCACAACTATTTTTTATTTTTTTTTTTCTAAGACGATATTTTACCGGTATGTCAAAAAACCGTTAACCGTTAATAAACTGATATAGAAAGATGTTGAGTAACCGATAACCCAAAACCGACAATACAAACATAATCGAAACCGTAAGTAAAAACGATAGTCGTTAAGGTTTAATACCCTGATATTAATACATATATACTTTTAATATATACTTTTCAACACTATATATATTTTCGATTTCTATTATGTCACTACTACAAACAGAAGAGTGAGAGAGAGAGAGAGAGAGAGAAGCAGAGGCGCAGAAGAGAGTAAGCTGCGTGAAGCTAGAGCTTTACTAAAACATGTACGTACAATGGTGAATTCACTGGTGAACCGCCGAGCTTAACTGGCGGTGGCAGTGGTAACGGTGATGGTGGTGGCTCCTTAACCAGCTGTCCACTGCAATAAGGTAGCGGGAAACGCCAACCGTAAAGACTGCTTGGTTAGATGGTAATTTGGTTGTTTTTGTGTTTTTTTTTTTTTTGGTTTTTTTTTCGGGTTTATTTTTTTAAATTTTTTTTTGGATTTGTTGGATTTTGGTGTTGGATGAGGTTGATGTGGTTACGAGTTGAGAGAATCGAGAGAGAGTATAGATAGTATGGAGTTTTGTAAATGTGAGACAATGATAAGGCAATGATTTTGAATTTAAATGAATGTACGAGTAACTCTGTATGTGTGTGCGTGTATTTGTGAAAATGTATTTAAAGTTCAGATTAAATGTATGATAAATAACACAATTCAAATGATATATACTTATATGGCACATAAATACAATTATATATAAAAATAACACTCAGTAGCAGCCAGTAACAGATGACTTTACCATGAGTACGAATATGAGTACTACGAGTATCTAATATTATTGAGCAAATTGGACAAGGCACTTCACAGATATATATATATACGATCAGTTATCGAAGAAAGCAAGTGTTGAAGAGTGAGCAATATCTAAAACTAGCTAACTGGCTGCATACTTTCTTTTCTTTTCTTCTCATTTCTTTTTTTTTTTTTAAACTACAACTGACTTTTAGCCGAATTCCATTGAAAGCAATCGTGTCCTTTTAATTATAAGTCTTAATTTGAGTTTAAAATGATTTTATTCAACAATACCATATATTATATTTATCGATATTTTGATAATTTTGGTAATTTAATATAAAATTTATAATTTATTTAAAAAATTACTTTTTTTCACTTAAAACTGAATTTTCTAATATGATAATGCAATTAAAACTAAAGAAAGTCAACTATTAAGTTGATTTTATTTATATCGATTGAATTTTGATAATTATGGAAATCGATATTATAAAAAAAACTTTTTTTTACTTTACACTGCATTTTTCTGTGTGATAATTATATTATAACTGAAGTTAATCAAATATTGAAGCTGTATTTTTGGTATCGACTTTATTTAGATAATTTTGGTAATCGTTTCTGTATAAAATGATATTACAACTGCAGAAGCTATAATATTTAATCTGTGCTCTTTTATCGATTGTATGGATGGTATTGAATTTCCTATCCGATTAAAATATCGATAAGCAAATATGGAATTCGGCTATGCCAGGGACACACAACAACATAGGAAGAGCAGTGTTGACTAACAAAGTAAGAAAAATATCGAAAAATTTGATTCAAATATAACAACTCTTGAGGTTTAACAAAAAAAATAAGCTTTTGTGTTCTTTGTGGAGGTTTTTGTGAGGGAAGTAAAATCAAAAAAAAAGTAGTACTTGGATTTGTATTTTAATGTGGTGTGGAAACAATTAATATTGCACTAAAAATGAAATAAACAACGACAAAACAAAAAACATAAAATTGGATGAGAGAAAAATTGTGGCAAGTTTTTTAAATTTTAATTTCGATTTAAATTTGAGTTTGTTCAAACGAATATCAATGAGTTTCGATTGAACAATAAGGATTTTGGACGCGCATAGACCCAATTGTATTCGAAGTCCGGATGTTGAGAATTTTGGCTTTGTCAATTTTGAATTATAATTTCGGTGCAAATCGAAAAGAGTTGGAAATAAATGAAACAAAAAACAAAGAAGACGGTTGTATAAACATTCAAGTGGAATTTGGATTTTTTTTTCTTCGAATTTCGTAACATTTTTAGTGCAATATTATTTGAAATTTGGGGTTTATCGATTGTTACGAATGATGCTTACCTGCCCAGTTTAGCCTCGTCATCGATATCCGAGGGTGATCGCTTCGCCTTGCGGCACATGGCCGCCATGACACCCATGTGTACCGTTATGCAGCACAGCAGATCCACAATGAAGAGTAGAAGAAGCACACCGCCAACGGCAATGCCCACAATGGCTGCCGATGAGAGAACCTGACGATCCGCCACTTGGATGACATCAATACCTATATAATTGATCGATATATCGATAGGTTTGTGTTCGTGTGTGTGAAAGAAAGAGAGAGAGAGAGAGAGAAAGAGGGGTAGGTGCGGAGTGAGGAAGTGGCAATTGATTAGTAAATTGTCATTCAAATCTTGCATAATTATTAATAGATATAAATATTAATATAAATATATATATGTATATTTAACTATAAGTATTTAGTTCAACTATTGCATACTTTCACCCTTGACTGCATTCCAGGGTATTTCGCATGGAGTACACCCAAGTTAGTGTTACTAACTGTTTAAATCTAGATCGCTACGATCCATACTTTGCATATATATTATAACTCGAGTTACAAATTGTTTCCTTAATGGGTTTAACACTTTTTTTTTTTTTTTTTTTAAATATTTTTTGTTGGGCGGGTTCATAACGATATTGTAACTGTTTGTTTTTCATTAAGTTTTTGAGTTTTGTACAAACATATTTTACATTTTTGTGTGTGTATTTTGAGGGAAAATAAAGAAAGTAACAAATGAAGATATAAATAAGAAAGTAGAGCTAGCTAACGTCGGTATGCCGACGTTATAAGACCTTTGCTGAGAGTACCATAAAAGAAAACTTCCAAATTATTACATTTTTGTATAAAACTAAACTTTTTAATCGATAAATATTTACGTTACAGTTAACCAATCCGACTAGTTTCGATATATGCACTAACTAGCGTACTGAGAAGCAACTGTACCAAATTTCAACACAATTTTTCAAGTAGAACTCAAGTTCACATAGATAGTTGTGTGGTAGAATAGCAGAATATAGCTTAAACGGACTCAGAAAAAGACTTACACGAAAAAAATTATAATTTATGAAATCGAGAACAACTTTCTTGATTTTTAAGGTAATTAGACAAATTAGGCGTATTACCCTCAGCAAGTTTATAGAAATAAAGTTTAGAAAACAAGCAAAATTATAATGAAATATTTATATAAAAGCTTAAAGTAATATAAGTAAAAAGGAATGTACACCAATTTGCCATAACAGAATTAAAAAAGCACTTTCGATAAAATTGTTAATAGCTATAAATAAAATAGAACTAAAGAATAAAATAAAACATGCAGCCTTCTTGGGGGAATAGCGTTTATAAAGCGCTATATAGATGAATTCAGAGTAGGAGAGAGTTATTTATATATTTATATTTAGGTTGAGAGAGAGAGCGAGAGAGTGAGAGAGTGAGAAAGCGCACAATTAGGCAGATAACTTAGGAATCGGTTTTGCTAAAATTACAAGTAATGCCAATAAGCAAAATATACAAGCAAAAGCATTTCAACTTAGGATTTAATTTAGTACATGGAAATGTGTGTAGAATACTAATAAGCAGTTTGTGTGTGTAGATTTTTTTTAACCAGAACGATAACCATAACGATAACGATAACACTTAATAAATGTAATTTTTTGTAAATAGATATATAGAATTTATAAAATACAAATACAAATTGAGCGGTGCACTTCGATAACCAATTGCAAAAGAACTTGAACAAAATTGATTTAGTTACAAAACGATTTATCGATCATTGAAAATATTATTAGATTAATTGTTTTTAAATAAATGTGTCTTATTTTAATGATTTTTATCGAAAGTAAAATTTTTAAGTCATTTAAAATTTGTTAGTGACTTTTGTTGTCTTTTTTTTTTTTTAGTGTTTTTTGTTGTTGTTGTTAGTCGATTTAAGTCGAATGCAGTTTGTGTTATAATCGATTAATTGTGTGATTTGTATATAACATGAATATAGTTATAATTATAGCATATTAATTATATTATTTAACAAGCTAATTTGTTGCATAACCATATTACCTGTCGGCATTTCACACCTGGCGGCTTTGCGGCGTCTTTTTTTTAGTTTTTTTTAAATTATTTAATTCTAACATTTTGCTGTTATCGATAAATAATCGATATACACACAGCGGCACACACTCGCACACATTGAAGTTAAGAGATTTTTTTTTTTTTTTGTTAAAGTTGTTTCTTTATTACCCAAAATGAACTGCTTACTTTTTAGGATATTTTATATTTTACTTTTTTTTAAGATTGCTTACAACATTTATGACACTTATGTGTTTTTTTTTTTTATAGTTTTGCATGTAGTTGTGTGTGTTTTGGGGGTGTATGTGTGTGTGTGTGTGCGAGAATCGTTAGAAATATCTCACAATCTATTATAATTACGCTAAGTTACGTTTTCTCATGCACATGTTAATTTTTAAACTTAAATTCTCTAACGTTTATAGCATACACATGACGAGGTTTAACTGGAAATTTAACTACATGTTTAATATTTGCAGTGTTTCCACCTGGCATTCATTTTTAGACTTGACGTTGCCTGTCTTAATAAAAACCTATCGATCCACCGATAACTTTCATCAAAAATTTTGTTTTAAAAAATGCAAAATATTTTCTACTATTTATATGATACCTACTTTTCAAAAAAGTAATGTTATTTTTTGAGAGCTGAGCTTAAAAATTTAACATGCAGATGAGAAAACGCTCCTGACGACATTAATAGTAATACATAGATGTAGCTAATCGTATAATTATTGTTTTTCGTATGATCGTTGTGGCATAAAACTTATGTACAGTTGCTGATACGATAAACTGCTTAGTCAACTGCTTTGTCAACTGCTTGATAGACTTTCTCTGTGATTCCCAAGCTTTATGGCCAGTCAATTCTTTAATTATTATTATTTAAAGATTATTAGTAATTTATTTTTTTTTTTTAATTTATTTATTCCTCACAAAGCTAGTTAAAAAAAAAAAAAAAAAACGAACAACATTTAAACGATCTGCTCAGCAACGTTAGGCGGGCTGAATTATCTCACTAACTAGATTATTTATATAACTTTTGTATTTTGTATATGGTAAAGTTATAAATGGAATTATGTTATTATCGATCGATATTTGTATATGTATTTATATAATATAAATATTTAGCTAGAAAAAGTTACGTTTCATTTCGTTTACTAAAAATTGTATACAGGAATATTTTGTCTAAGTTGAACTTGTTTCGTATTTTTTTTTTTTTTTTATATGGCATATATATATATGTATATGTATAGGGTATATATGTATGTAGAGTTTAATGTTCAATGAGCACATTCTTTAAGCTTAATACACCATGTGAAACAAATTCGTTGGTTGGAAACATGTTTTTTTTTTTTTTTTTTTTTTTTTTTTTTTTGAAGATTGGGATAAAGGGTAAAGGAGCAAGGGGAGGTGCTGTGCTGTTTTACCAGCATGCCTTACATAAAGATTTACTAAGTTTTCAACATACTTTCAGTTACTTATTGTCCCCTTAACGTATACGTTCAATATTCTAAACGAAAGAAATAAAACCACACCTAACTCATCCTCAATATCTGATCGTATCTGAAACTGACTATTTGGATTGCATTCAAGTGTTAACGGTGGTGTTTTTCAATTTACTATCAATTAAACAACAAAAAAGTATAACAAGAACGAACAATTATAATCGGACTACCGATCGTTTCTATATAATCCGATACAATTTGACTAAAGTTGATTGTGAGAATCGTAAAAAAGAAACAACTATTTTTAATATAACGATTTCAGTATTTCCGTTTGTTTTTGTTTAAGCTATATATGTATATTGTAGACATTTGATCTGGTCAATTCCCTTATGTATATAATCAAGATCAAAAAAAATTTGGCTGTACCAAAAGATTCAGCTTTAGCCAGAGGTTAGTTCTCATAGTTAGACCAACGGATTTACTTCCTATAAACGGAATATAAGGAAAAACTACCAAATGGTACAGTTTCCTAAAGAATATCTGTTTGTATGTCTGCTTTAGGTATAGTTATAAAAACACGAGCTATCAGATTTTTTATTTTTTCTATGGGTTTTCCATCTTTAAAATTTTGGAATATTTGTTTTTATATTTTTGGTTGGCAGTGTGTATTATTCAAATGGTTTTTGAGTTCTATTATGCATTGAAAATAAATTTAGTGTATTATTGGAAGAGGTGATAGGATTCTTGGAAGATTTTCACTTTTTGGGATATGTTCGAAATAAAACTAGAACTAAATAACTTTTTGAATGAACTAACAATTTGATGTTGTTCTTAGCTTAAAAATCGATAGCGTTCTCGACATACCGAGTATGTATATTTGGTATTTTTTCTGTAGTTTTTTGTGACTTGTTTTTTTTTTTTTTTTTTTGGCATTTAGCATTTGTATTTTGTACATTGAATGGAATCATATATATAGCGCACATATTTATAACACCCTAAAGATATTTATCATATGTAGTATTTTTTCGTTTTGGTATTTTTTTTTTCGCCTGCATTTAAGTATGTAGTATGCATGTCTGTGGTATTTTTATATATATATAATTGATTTTTGGTATATTTTCTTAATATTATTTACAATGCTCGACAATAAAAGAAGAAAAAAAAAAATATAGCGATTGAACTGAACGAAAAATTTGCAGCTTCGTTATCCTCCGTGTTCCGTGCACTGCTTGTGTCGATCGTTTAAGCAGTGCGCGTCGTCAGCAGCAGCAGCGGCAGCAGCAGCAGCGGAAGCAGTGTGGTTGTGGCAAGCAGTGGAAGTTGTGGATACGTGGACAGTGCTCGTGTGGCGCTGCTTGATGAGTACGGAAAGGGGTTGTCTGTTTTGTCGGGGATCACGGATCATGGAACGGATACACATTCGGGTGCAGGTTTTTTGGATTCAGGTTTTTATGTTTATCAGCATTATACAGTGTATTTTTTTTTTTTTTTGTAATTTTTGTAAGGATTTTTTCAAATTTGATTTGGTATTTTAGCATTCGATTTGGGGGAATTTTGTATTTGATTTTTTTTTTTTGGTTATTGGTATTTTTTGTTTGTTTGTTTGGGCATTGCACACACAGCGTAAAAGAGAGAAAAACAAAGAAAAGTGGTAGAAGAAAAAAAGGAAGAAAAGGAAACACACAAAAGAATATTTTTTTGTTGGTTTCTTTTTTGCTTGATTGCACAAATATTTAGTATTCGATTAAAAGTAATCGATAAACGACGAAAACGACGACGACGACGACGACGATGTTGACATTTGTGTGTGTGTGTGCGTGCGTGTGGGTGTGTGTCTTTAGATTGAGGTTAGTTTGTTAGTATCTGAGTACAGTTTGTTGGTTTTTGCACTGCTTGCACTGCTTGTTAACGACTATCAAGGAGTTACAGTTTGTTGTGGTTATGTTTAGATATTTGACTATGACTATTAGTAGATTATATATATTAAAAATATGTATAAAAAATATCTATGTAGTTATTATATAGATGCAGTTACTAAAGATTGGACAGTTTCGACAGTTAATAATTAGTATAAATTAAAAAGTAATTAAGTTTAGTACTTAAAGCGTGATAATAATGCATATATGCTAATGAGAGAGAGAGAGAGAGAGAGAGAGAGAGAGATAGAGGGAGTGAGTGAGACAACTAGATGAATGTTTTTGATATGCACACATACATACACACACACACATAGACAAACTGCTTGAGCTACACACATAAATGAGAGCACAAAAATGTAACAGAGAGAGCGAGAGAGAGCGAGAGAGAAAGAGAGAGAGAGAGAGAAAGAGAGACAGCAAGCGACAAAAAAAAAAATAGACAGCGAGTCACAGCTTCGTAGATGAGAGAGACACAACTAAAGAGAACTGAGATCTTCGGCTAGCCGATGATTTAATACCCTTGCCGATCGTTTCTATACGTGATATAAATAATAATGTTATATATATGTTAGAGTCAACCGATATTGCTGCTTTCGATATATATACGCTATATATCTTCAAACAACTGCTGTACCAAATTTCAGCAATATTCGTTTGCTAGAAGTCGAGTTCCGATAGACAGACAAATATTGGCATAGTTTTTTTTTAGAACTCTCTGCAAGGGTATAAAAATGAGTTGCCATTGCAATTGTTTTTTTTTTTTTATAGTTTCTTTAATTTTTATTCATTAATTTTTGTCAATTTAAAATGTAATATTCATTTTGCTTAATTCAAAATTTTTACTAAAGAAATAGTCGTAGTAAATACAAAGGGAAAATGTAGAATACGAAAAAAAAAAAATTATTGATGAAGTAAAGTGGTGAATTGCTAATTTGTTGCGTTTTTTAAGAACTAGAAATATTACAATTAACAAAATGATTTCTTCATATTATTATGATTATTATTACAATTAATAATATTTATTAAAATTACATATTACAATAAGATTTAAATTTAAAATTCAAATGTGATGAATGCACACACAAAAATATAAAATCATATTTAAGAAAAATATTGGGTTTATTATTTTTGATCGAGTTGTTGTTGTTGTTGTGTGCTGTTTTCGTGTAGATTTATAATAATTTTATAATTAAGTAAATGCTTATGAATTGTATATAAAAAAAAAAGTAGCAGAAAATGTTTAAATAAGCTACGCCTGAAGCTAAGCGCTGAGAACGACGATCTTTGTTGCTGTTGAGTTTTTACATATTATTTTTTTGACTTACGATTTTTAAATCAGTTCTAAAATTGAACTTAATTTTTTTTTTAAAATAGTTTGACATTAGACTTTTTGCTAGCAATAATCGTCGCTCTCTGGATTGAGCCAAGTTTCAGCCACGCTCGGAGATTAACACATACATACTAAACAGAATACAGGATACGATATTATGCGATATACAGTACACGATATAGTTTGAACGTGACACACAAAACAAAAAGAGGGGCAAAGAAAGTGTGTGGGGAAGAGAGAAAGATTGAGCGGAAGTACAACAACAAATGAACGTAGATATTTTTTGATGTTTTCATTGAAGTTTCTTCAGACAAGCATTTTTTCACCGTTCTATTTTCTTCGGTTTTTTGTAACGGTCAAATTTCTACTAGTTTGAAGCATTTAATTATGAAATTCTCAGAGTGTGACCAGATTCTGTGAGAACAAATGTCGCTGGAATATCTGTTTTACAACCGATATGTACATATAATGTGATTAGAAAATTCACCGACGGTGAAAAAGCGCTCGTCTGACGAAAACTTTAGACAAATAACGGTACTCTGATGTTTCATGAGTGTGTGTGTATGTGTTTGTGTGTGTGCTAGCGAGAGCGGATAAGTATATATATGTATATGTGTGTGTGTGTGTGTTGAATGTAAAATTGTGAGCACTCCTCAATGTCTTTTAAAATTTGTTCAACTTTCCGTAATGTCTATTCAATGCATTTGCATACTCTTTGGCTTAGCTCAGTGTAGGGTATATACGAAATAATTGTATGCGGTACAAATTCTGTTGATCTGGCAACACTGCCAGCAAATAGACGATTTTGTTTTGTGTTTTTTTTCTTTTTGGAATGTAAATCGTTTCATTGCTCGACCTATTTAACTTGATGTTGTGTGTGTTTTAGGGTAATACAGGGGTTAAAGGGGAACTGAGAAGGGCGGAAGGGGTTGGGAACAGATAAATTAGCATTAGAGGTTAGCTTGAACTCAACGCACAAAAGCATGCAACAAAAAATTTGTATTCACGACAAATAGAACGAAAAATTCAAATGGATTCGTAACATCAAAAAAGTTGAAACAAAATATATATATTTAAATATATATATGAATTACTGGGCATTAAATAAGATTGTAAAAATTATTTATATGTATATATTTATAGTTATATTTAGCACACACACAAAACAAATAAGTATAAGTAGGAATAGTAGAAGAAGAAGACACAAAATTATATAAAGTTACACTGAGTAAAAAAAGTAAATTGAAACGCAAAAAAATAAACACTACAAAAATGTATGCAAAGTTATTGTACTCGCTATAATAATAATTAATTCTTTTTTCGTATAAATATATATGATATGATGTATATTATATATATATATTTATATATTTATATATGTTCTATACGTTCATGGAGCGATCAAAAATAGTATATATCGAATATATATTTATAGATATATTTATAGATGTATATATATTCATAGATAGTATGCATGTATTTCAAGAATTTGAGTAAGTTGTTTTGTTTTTACTGATCTTATTGATTGCTTTTTAAGGTTCTGTCGATCGATTACCATAACCAGATCGATAACGATTTCGATTGTTGACTGTATGCAGGACATTAAAACACAAAGCTGATTGTTACAGTATGATAATTCAAACGCATCGAATAATGTATCGTAATCGTAATCGTTATCGTTATCGGCATTGGTATCGCATATCGATATCGTTTACACTAACATTGAGGCTAGGACACTAAGTAAAGTTATGCTTATTGTTGTGGCCAGCGCAATGATTGTTGTTGTTGCTGTTGTTGTTGTTGATGTTGTTGTGGTTGTGAGATGTTTGTGTATCGAACTGACGCCGGAACTGAAGCCGGCCGAATACTGGTATGTGCCAAGATTATTATTAGCGGAATCGGACTCACCTCGTGTCGTCTTCATAATAATCGCTGCCGGCGATGAATAACCGATCGCATTATGCGCCTTCAACTCAATCCGATAATACGTGTTACCGCTCAGATCCGTCATCTGATACGATGTGGTCTCAACCACCTCAATGGTATTACACTGCTTCTCCAGCTCGGTCCAGATGCCAGCCATCTTTACGCCCTGAAAAATTATTTAATATAAATTAGTTTTTGAGTTATCGATAGGCCGATCGATCAATTCTAAATAGTCATAACTTGATAAGCACTGAACCAATTTTAAAACGGAAACACATTTTGATCATGGTTTGGTCGCTTAAATCATTCTGGATTTAAAATTTATTTAATTTGTTAAAAAAAAAATATTGTTCCTTTCTAGGTCTTGATTTTGATTTTAATGCTAAGGGTCCCCCCTTTGGAATTTTGAAAATTTTAAATTTTAAATCTCAAGTTTTGACTTTCAATCAACTCCTTATATCTTAATTAGTATAAAATACTGCTTTAAACTTGATTTTGAGACTTTTCATTTTTCTGTAAAAAGTCATGGCAAATTGGACCAAAATTTTTACTTGTAAAGTTGCAAAGGCGAAAGTTTGATCAACTTCAAACACTCACAACATTGACAAAAATGAACCGATTTTGAAACGGAATGTCATTTTGATCTTGCTTTCTCTTTTTTTTTCATTCTGCATTCAAATTTATTTAATTTTGTAAAAAAAATTATTTTTCTCCAGATCATGGGTTCAATGCTAAGGGTCCCCCCTTTGAAATTTTGAAAATTCAAAATTTTAAATCTCAAGTTATCACTTTTAATCAACTCCTTATATCGTAATTAGTATAAAATAACACTTTAAACTTGATTCTGAGACCTTTCATTTTTCTGTAAAAAATCATGTCCAAGTTAACAAAAAATTTGGCTTGTAAAGTTGTTAGATTAGAGGTCAGACCAACTTTAAACACTCATAACTTAGTCAAAACTTAATCGATTTTTATGCGAAATGTCATTTTAATAATGTTTTAGCCTCTAAATTCACGCTTCATTCAAATTTATTTAATTTTGTAAAAAATAATATTTTCCTCAAGATCATGGGTTCGATGCTAAGGGGGGACCCTTTGAAATTTTGAAAATTTTAAATTTTAAATCTCAAGTTATCACTTTTAATCAACTACTTATATCGTAATTAGTATAAAACAGCACTTTAAACTTGATTCTGAGACCTTTCATTTTGATGTAAAAAATCATGTCAAATTGTACAAAAATTTGGACTTGTAAAGTTGCTGGGTCAAAAGTTTGACCAATTTCAAGCGTGCATAACTTTGGCAAAAATGAACCGATTTTCAAACGGAATGTCATTTTGATCTTGCTTTGACTTTTTTATTCATTCTGCATTCAAGTTTTATTAATTTTGTAAAAAAAATTATTTTCCTCAAAATCATGGGTTTGATGCTAAGGGGGGACCCTTTGAAATTTTGAAAAATTTAAATTTTAAATCTCAAGTTATCACTTTTAATCAACTACTTATATCGTAATTAGTATAAAACAGCACTTTAAACTTAATTCTGAGACCTTTCATTTTGATGTAAAAAATCATGTCAAATTGTACAAAAATTTGGACTTGTAAAGTTGCTGGGTCAAAAGTTTGACCAATTTCAAGCGTGCATAACTTTGGCAAAATTGAACCGATTTTGAAACGGAATGTCATTTTGATCAGGGTGTGGACTACTTATTTATTCTGCATTTAAATTTAATTAAATATGTTTAAAAAAAATGGTTTCGATTTTAATGCAGAGACTTTAAAATTGACTCTGTGAGCCTTTCAAATTTCGGATCACACACACATAGCTCTTGTTGTTCTATTATAATGTTTTGAGTACTCACCGGACAGTATCTGATCTGGTAGCGATCGATGGGCTCACCATTGTCGGCAGGCACACCCCAGCGCAACTCAAAGTGATCCGAATAGGGAGACACAACAACGGGCTCCTCCTTGTCGTTCTGGACGGGGCTGTGCAGTGGCTTGGGTTCCTCGGGAGCCGATCGACGCGGCGTCGACTGCTGTTGATTGACACCCCAATTGCCCAGACCAACTTGATTGCGGGCCGCAAAACGGAAGCTGTACATGGTCTGGGGCCGCAGACCCTCGACAATGTAAGGGGAATCGGGTGACCAGCTGCGATTGAGCGCCGTTGACCAATCGGGATTCAATTCCTCCTTGTACTGCACACTAAATGCCAATATCGGTAGTCCCAGCTCTGTGGGTGGTCCACGTATATCAAACGTAATTGTGGTGGCTGTCAATTGACGCGGCGTTGCGGCGGATACAAAGTCCGGTACGCGTGCCTCCTTCAGCTGCATATCCTGCTCGGCGATACCGTGAATATTGGTGGCAATACACTTGTAGGCCGAATAGTATTGACGTGTCACGGGATGTACGATGAGATCGCTGCGTGGTCCGGTACCTTCGATCTTTAGGTTTGTATCGTACAGATCCTTAATATTGCGACCGTTCCAGCGCCATTCGATGGTTGCATTCGGTATACCCATGGCCAGGCAACTGAGATTCGCTTTACGCTGTTCCCAGCTGAATACAGGTGGCAGCTCCTTCATGTGACTGAAGTCTGGGGGGAATTCGACGGCAATGTGTCCGGTCTTGTAGGCGGTATCACCCTTATTGCTGGCTATACACTGATACAAACCGTCGTCCATGCGAGTTGATTTGGTAATACGCAATGTGCCAGAGCTCTCGCCACGTTCCTCATCCATATGCTGTTCCAAAGTAATGCGATTGTCATTGATCTGCTCTCCGGCGGTGTACTGCTGCTCGGTACCCCAGCGACGGAAGGTGATGGCCGGAGCGGGACGGCCCTTGGCACGGCAGGTGATGGCAATTTCCTTGCCGCTCACACCCGTCACATTGTAGAGCTCATAGACCGAGGGTCGTACGAGGACATTCAGTTTGGTCTTTTGATCCACAACGCCAGCACCGTTCTTGGCAATACATGTGTACGTATCGTAATCCTCCTGGGTAACCGAACTAACCGTCAACAGACCTGTCAACGCATTCACTGTAAAACGGTCTGCAGTTGCCACATTCAATTGTACCGAGTCCTTGATCCAGCTAATCTCCGGCACGGGTTTACCAATAGCCGTACAGTTGGCCGCAAACGGTTTACCCTCGATGGCCTCAAGGGTGCTGGGCAAATGGGTAATCACGGGACGTATATAGACCTCCACGCGAATGGTACGCTCCAAAAGTTCACCGGTATCAATGACGGCAGCACGGCACGTGTAAATGCCATCATCCGATTCAGCAACCTGACGTATTAACAAACCATGAGTCTGTACCACGTGCTTGTCATCTGTGCGTATCTGTTGAGGGGAAAGGAGAGATTGGGAGTTAGTTGCATATTGAATTTCATAGGGGGAGCACTACTTACCGGATCACCATTGCGTAGCCAGTCGATGGTTGGATTTGGATCCGCTTTCACTTCGCACTTGACCACGTAATCATCGCCCAGTATGGGAAATTGATTCTCCGGCGCATTCGTCCAGGTAATGGCCACTGCAAAACAGAGAACAGGCCACAAAACCAAGTTAGTTTGTTATACAATACACACACAGGGCGTATACGTTATATAATTATTGTATTGAACAAACTGTCAAAGACAGACGAAAGCAATTCAAGCATCAAGCGCAAAATCCAAAGACATTTGTGCGTATTTGTTAGCTAGAATTTACAACTAAACCGAACATGACTCCAACTCGAACCTTAAATCCAACTTGCCACAATTCTCGCTATGCGCTCCAAGGGTCACTAACGAGCCGGACGACGACGTCGACTCAGAGGCATGCCAATAAATCTCTGTTGCAGCAACAGAAATTGAAAAAATTGCAAAACTGAAATTCCTAAATCAAATACTTGCGCACAATCCAAACACAAACAGGCAACAGAGTAAAACATGAACAGAACCAGCGAATAGGGTGGGGTGTTTTTTAGGACCTGGACATCCAGTCAGCCAGCAAATCGAAGCTGAGCTGGGCCAAAGTTAAGGCGCAAAGTGAAATATTTTACACACCAAACTGTTTAATATCAACAGAAAGCAGTAAAATGCATTCGCAAAAAAGAAAATAAAAAGTGTGCAAAACTTGTGCAACCCTACGTTGGGCGCCAAAAACGATTACATCATGCTCCTTGGGGGTCGCAGTTCAGTGACTTTTGCGAATTGTTTAAATGCTGTCGGTAATAAAATATAATAAATACAAGGTGTGACCTAAGCTGGCTTAAAGTTGATCACTTTATTAAAATTGGGCGTCAAAACGGTTGCATTATTGTCCTAGTTGCACTACCTCAGTGACTTTTATAAATTGTTTATAGTAACATACATTTTTTTCTTACAATTATAATAAATATATAGTCATATTTTAAGGCTGATTACTGTATTTTAATGCAGAAAAGCTGCATCCTACGTTGGGCGCCAAAAAGCGTCTTTTTTGACTTGTAGGAATAGTTTAAATACAAAAACAAATTTGTAAAATTAACTGGATAACTTTAAGTTAGAAATACCTCATGAGAGTGAACTAAGTTTTAAGATATTTTTTCATTTTGAGCTACTTTATAAATTGAGGATTAGGCTTGATGGCAACATTTAGATTGTGGCTTTTTGGCTCTTCAGGTGTTTAAGGCGAAATAGTAATGGACATTGCATTTTCAGGGGATAAATGCAACAGAAGTTTGACTCATTTCCGTAGCGGAAATTGTGCAGATCGTTTTGCGGGCAACGAACAGGAAAAGGAAGAAGAACAGAGAGACAGACGGACAGACAGACAGACAGACAGACAGACAGACAGACAGAGGATGGTTAAAATATTGTTGCAGTTGCATTTGCTGAGATGGCTTTCAACTTGTCTGTGTGTACAGCTCAAATATTTACAGTTTATTTATAAATCAGTGTAATAACAAGCCATCTGTCTATCTATCTGCGCTGTCTGTTGACTGTCAAACAACAAACACAACACACTGTTTGCCAACAAAAAAAAAAATGGAGAGTGGAAGAAAAAAAGGTAGTGCTGGGTTAGGTTAAAAGTCTTTTGGGTGTACGGCCTTACGGTTTTGTGCTATAGCCAAACGGAAAGTTGTGTAAAAACATTTTCTATTTTCTATTTTCCAATTTTATTGGCAGTGCAAGTTGTCTTCTTTCTTCCCCCTCTTTTCTCCTCTTGCTCCACTTGCTTTCTATATATAAAATAAATAAAAGTTGCTGTCGAATTTCCTTTAGCTGGACTTACAGTTTTGGCCAAAGGCCATCTTTATTGTTGTTGTTGTTGTTGCATTGTCGTTGCGTGTGAGATGTTGTTGTTCAAACACTTTTCGCTGACGTCTGGCAACGACAACAACAAAATGAACACACACGACAAAAAAAAAAAAAAAAGATGAACTAGTTTACAATTTCATTATTAGTTTGAGCAACGACAACGACAACGACACGGCGCAAGGACAGCTAAGGACACGAAGGACACGAAGGACACATTACGGCAAAGACCCCCAAAAAGCAAAGATGCCACTACGTGTGGCAACGTCGCGTCGCAACAGAGCTTGCAACTTATTGAAAAACTTACTGCAACTGCAGCAAGTTATTAAAAATCAGGCAACACAGTCGTGTTGCAATTGCATTTTGTGTGCCCATAACCTCACTTTCTCGTTTTAGCTCAGGTTGACAGTCCCTCTTTGCCCCCTTAGGGCTTTAATTCCAGACTAGAACTCAATTTGAAACCAGAACTATTAGCTCATTTTCTTGCGCATTTAATATGAGTAACATATTGATATAACTTTGACTTAAAAACGGATTTGTAGCAGCAGAATTATTAAAAATTTGTAAAAATATCTACAGCTTGAGTCCGAATCGAACTGATTTATTGAAAAACTGAATAAATTTGTAAATATTGCTATCTATAATTTTGATTTTCAAAAACATTGTAATTATAATAAAATCAATTTTATCAAAATAAATAAAAAAAAAATAAATGGAAAACAGTTTAAGAATAGTTTTCTTGAAATAATAAAATACATTCTAGTGAAACAAGTATAAAATCGAAATGTTAAAATAGAAAATAAAGAATCGAGCTTTCGATCATTCGGAAAATTATTATTTGTATTATAATCAAAGAATCAAACCGCAACCAATAAAAGTCACGGTTTCGGTAAAAGGTTATATTTCAGTTTTCAGTACCGGTACACCAAATAAATTTTGAAATATTTTAAAATGATAAGGTGTCGTTTTTTAATAATTATGACATCGAAGTAGATGTCTAGATTCAGAGGAAAATTGACATTCCACAAAAAAGTTAGTGAAGATTTAACAAAGTTACGAAAGTTTGAAGTTTATGAAAAAGCTTTAAGGCAAAAAAAGTATGAAATAAAAAAACAGTGATCGAATAAATTAAATTTTCAATTTTAATGAATTGTAAAATCGAATTATGATTTATAAAAAGGAATTCTAGATCGACTTTACGTAGATAAAAAAGAATAAAAAAGTACCACAATCAATACGCACTGCCAGTTTTTTGCAGTGTAAAGCACTGTCATGTAATTACATCAATTCTATGCACTTTGATGACTTTTCAATTAGCTCAACTTAATGTAAATTAGAATAAATGACAGAGTTGAGTTCTGAGTGGTGGGAATCGTTGTCTAAAGCTTAGACATACACTGCACAAAATTGGGGTATTTAAAAAGATAGAGCAACACTTTAACTCTTAAAAGTACTGCAAAATTTGGTAGGTGTAAAATAGAGAGAGTTATGGAATCACAATATGAATTAGTTTTAATTAGTCATTTGACAAGTTTAGGAGAAAGGTTTAAGGAATTAAGACTGCTTAAACACTTAACAGAAAGAGAGGTAGAGATGGGAAGAGAGAGAGAGATAGCAATCGGCTTAGGCACTTAATAAATGACAGACAGAATGCAACGAAATGTTGCATTTAAATATTTATCAAGAGGTGCATGCCTCACATCAAATAACCCAACAATTTAATGCCTAGTTGTAAATGCGCTTTAAGGAATTTAATAAATGGCTGCATAATGTTGCACATGAAAACAGAGAGAGAGAGGTGGAGAGAGAGAGGCAGAGAGTGTGGGAGGAAGCTGCCACTGCAAGTGGCATGCAGCGTGGTCCAGTGTTAAACTTGAAGCACTTTGGCAGCATCGGAAGTTGAATGTTGCCCCGTTGCCAGTTGCCAGTTGGCAGTTGCAAGTTGCAAGTTGCAAGTTGCAACGGAAGTTTGTTTGCAGCATATGCATTTATTAAAAGCATAAATATTGAAATATTAAGCTGTGAGTGGCACAAACAACAGCATGCCACATTTCCCCCTCCCTTTCTACGCTTCTCTCTGCCTCTCTCTCTCTCTCTCTCTCTCTCTCTCTCTTTCTCTTTGCAAATAGTGTGGCATGCAACTACAAGTTGCAAGTTTAGCCCTCGCCTTCAAGTAACTGCTGCTTGTATTGTTGCACGTTGCACGCTGCACGTTGCACGTTGTTGGTAGCACGTTGCAAGTAAGTCCTGCAATTTGCACTCTGCTTCTCTCCACTTGCCACTTATTTGCTTAGCTAAATGCAACTTGTGAGTTGTCAACACACAATGCCAGCAACACACACACACTCACACACACACATTCTTACATACACACTCACATATACACAGAGGTGTGCAAAATAATAAGAACAGAAGAATTTCTCCAAAAAAACATTGTTAAAATAATTATTAGCTAATACTAATAATAGTCACTGACTCACTCACTGACTGATCATTGCACAGCCCAAACCATATGAACTAGAGCCATGAAATTTTCACACAACATAGCTGAGACAATAATTTATAATCCTAATAACTTTCATGGTTCAACTGAAATAATTTAATGTTTAAAAAATAAGAGCAAAGCGAAAAAACAAAATATTATTGACTTGTACAACAGTTTTATCACATTTACCAAGATTCTAATATTTAATATGATAATATTTAGGCTTTTTTTTCTGCTTAAGCATATTCTGCTCCTAGCATAATTCACTTTTTTCTTAAAACCTTTCCAAACTAAGCTTAATTAAATTCATATCTGACGATTGAGCCGTTCAACTAATAATATTTAATACTATGCTAAGGTGTTCATATTATTTTGCACACGTCTGTACATGTTGGGAGCTACGAAGGGGGCGTATTTTGGTCAGCTTTGTTTATGATAACTAACTGCTGTTTGGGCTTTGCGACAAAGCTCGGTTAGCTCGGTTTGTTCTGGCATTGTTCACAAGTTTGCATATTTACCCACACTGCAAATTATTTTTGCTGGTATTCCGTAAGCTTCAGCAGCTTAGAAGGATTGCGAAAATAACTTGAAATCAATGGAAGCACGCATAATAATAGACATTATTATTTCACTACCATTTCAACTATTTTCAATACTAAATTCAATAAAATTACAATAAATCAAGTTGGTTAAGGCAATTCCTTACATTTTACAGCACTGTTTATTATTTATTTGTGTTTATTAGACGTTTATCAACACTCTTTGACTGCCCCGCAACATTTATTGAGGGCATTCACCAACACTTATTACCTACTATGCAACACTGGACGTCAATTAGTGACAATTCAATCACTTTAAAATAAAATTAACTGATTGAAACAATGCTAAATATACATAAATTGACATTTACCAACACTACTTGCCTGCCTTGCAGCACTGCCCGATTTATCGATAACTTTATACGGTAATTGAAAACAATTTTGAATATTTCTTACACAAATACGCGAACTTGACATTTAAGTTGACACTGCTGACACCTTTTGGCGCTGTTCAGCACTGTGCATATGCCGTAATTGTATTAGCATTGTCCTGTTTGAGCTCCTTACTCTCGCTCCATCTCTCTCTCTCTCTCTCTCTCTGTCTCTCTTTTACACAGTTGCGTACACACGCATCGCTTTGACCCATGCACAAAGTACAAACAACAAACAACAATAGAGAGACGGAAGGTTCTGTTTTCTGGTTTCAGTCCCTGCATCTGGAATCCGTAGTTGTGCACAAAACATCTGACAAATCAGTGTTGTCGTCAGTTGTGGCATTTTTTGAGTGCAATTGCGAGTTTAAGTCGCAAATAGCGGGAATTCAACATTTTTAAAAAAATTTGTGGTGTACACTGATAAAAAAATGTTCTAAAGTCAAAATTTTGGGCTCAGAACTACGATTTTTGGTCTAAAAAATGCGTCGAGAACATAAAATTCTTAAATTAAGAGAACACATCTTGATTTTAAGAACATTTAAAATAAGACCAAGCTCTTATTTTAAGAATAAATGTTCTTAAAATTAAAAAATAAAATAAATAAAAATTATTTTTTATATTTCTAATTTTTTTTATTTTTAAATTTTAATTTATTTATATTTTATTCTGTTTTAGTAATCTTATAAATGTTATTTTAATTTGTTACGAGTGGGATTCGAACCGCCGCCATGGTGCCACCATTTGTTTGATACGAAATATTACCTATTAATGCTTTCCTAACAATTTAAAATTTTTATTCTTATATTAAGATTTTAAGATGTTTTAGATTAATAATTTTAGTTTTAGTAGTTTGGTTTTAAAATAATTTTATTTTAAGAACAAAATATTTAAGATGAATGTTCTTGATTTTAGAAGTTGATCTTTTTTTCAGTGTAGCTATATTTATTTTTTTGTGGTGTGGAAAATCTAATTTGTTTTATTATAAATGTTGAAACTTGAGTGAAAATTGAATACGAGTATTATTCAAAATTTAGCATATTAAGAGCTGCTTTTTTTTTTTCAGATTTTTCTTGAAAAATCTAGCTATTTTTCGTCCATCTATGCGCTCAAATGGCTATTTTTGCTTTCTAAAAATTTGACAACACTGCTAGCAATGATCTTCTTCCTCTCTCTCTCTCTCTCTCTCTTTGAGTGAATATTGAATACGAGTATTATTCTAAATTTAGCATATTAAAAGCTGCTTTTTTCGGATTTTTCTTGAAAAATCTAGCTATTTTTCGTCCATCTATGCGCTAAAATGGCTATTTTTGCTTTCTAAAAATTTAACAACACTGCTGACAATGATCTTCTTCCTCTCTCTCTCTCTCTCTTGATGTACCTCTCTACCTCTGGCAAACACGACAACCGCTGTGTGGCGTTCCATATCAGAGGCACAAATTGTTGCGTTGCAAAATATTTGATTTCATTTCAAACGCAACGTCGCTTCAATGGAGTTTCGAGTGAACATTTCGAATCTGGCTATAGAATAGCACTCCCTCTTTCTCTCAATCTCCTTCTCGCTCGCTTTCTTTCTCGCTCTACCTCTGTCTTTGTCAGTCTCTTTTGAGGTGTAATTCTTTAGCTGTCCCTCTCTGTAGGAGTTCCTGAGTCTGTAAATTCCCACATGTCGCAACGTTTTCTGTTCTGTTTGGACACTCCAGACGTGGTATGTATTTGGTGTGTGTGTGTTGGGTGTGTGTGTGTGGTGTGAGTGTGCATTGCACACGTTGCCACGTTGGCCAAGTAAAGGTCCTGCTTCTGCCAAGCAGTGTTAAGAGTCCTTCTGCTCTACACTGAGAAAAATATGACACACAAAAATTAGCTATGTCAGTAAAATTATTTTATTGTGTTTTAAGTCCTTTCATGTAATTATGTTTTAAGGACAATTGGTCCTTTGATTCTATGAAATTTTAAAAGTCCTGGTTCTAAAAAAAAAAATTTTAACACGTCTTGTCAGGATGGAACAAATACACTTAAGATTTGCTAATAACAGCATTCTCAAAATTTCAAAAAAAAAATAAACGTTTCTCAACTCAAAAAGCGGCAAATAGGAATTGATTTTAGAACTATGGTTTCTTTGAAAAACAAATCTTAGAATTGAGCGTAGAATTCGTATATGGGTTAACATTTTTTAATATTATTTGGGCCCATAATGTCCGTTCTTGAATTTATTTCATGCTGTTCTTAAAATTTAAAAATAGTTGTCTAGTTTTTTTTCTTCCTATAAAAAATTTGTTAAGATTTAAAGAAACTTTAAAATTCGAATTTTGTCTGCTAGAAATAAGTACATTTTGGAATTAGTACAAGTTTTGAGTGTACTTTAACTAACGTACTTTGATATTTTGCAAACTTGAATTCATCCCAATACATACTTAAAGTATATCAAAAAAATTTTCATTTTAAGATTTCCTCAGTCTGTTTTTGACTTGAATATCTGCTATTTAAGTACGTATAACTTAATTATTTTTTTGAGTGTACTGACCTAAGTGGGTGGTGTTTCAGTGCATGCCGTGTGCACTTTAAATTGCTTAGAAAAATCAATCTCGTAAAAGTTTCTGAGCTGCAGCGCCACCTACACTTATGTGGACTTTTCTAAAGCTTCGCCCAGCAAAGCTAACGAGCCAGCAAACAGGTTTTCTCTCTGTGTGTTAGTGTAATTGTGTGTGTGCGTGTGTGTGTGTGTGTGCGTGCGTGTTTGTATAGTTCCTGTTGTGCCTGCTGCTTATTGGTAACGTCTTTGTTTGGACTCTCTACCATTTTGTACTTCTTTTATGCTTTTACAATACTTGATACTCGATACTCGGTACTCGATACATGCAATCTAATGAAAACCTAACAAGACACGACTGTACTTGACCAAGTGTACACGACAAAAAGCTGTTTGCTCTAATAACATGCACTTGCTCTCGATTTCACTGCCTTTCTCTTGTATTTCTATATATTTTGTGAATTTTATACTCCCATAAAGATTATGAAATAAAGACAGAAATGTTTTCAATAAAGACACTTTATCAACTTAAGTAATGTACATTGCATTTGACAATGTAATCCAATTTTACACTTGTTTTGCTGTTAACAAAGGTGAAAGATGAACACACACACACTCACACACACACACACACACACACACACACACACACACACACACACACACACACACACACACACACACACACATTGTTAAGTTCTTTCATGCAATTTAGTTGGATTTTCGTTGAGAAATTGAATAAACTGTATTGTCTTCTTTTTATCATTTTATCTTCTTTTTTGGAAATGACATTTTAATGATTCATAATTTAATAAAAATAAACTGCATCATTTCACAAAGAAATTTATTTTTACTCTAATTTAATAACTCAAAAAATTTAATTTTATTTGAAAATCTCAATATTAGACTTTAATTAAAAAATTTGGTAATGTTAATTTATTTTAATTAAAAAAATAAAAGTAAAGTTTTGTGTTATAAATGTAATATTTAAACATAAGTTGTATGATTTCAATATAAAATATCATTTTAACTCTTTGTTTATACCTACAAAAATGTTGTAATAATAATATCATTCAAAAATCATAATTTTTGTACCACAAACACTTTTATTAAAAAATTTTTAATGTTGAAAAATAATTACTATTTTATATTTTTAATCTTTATTTTATGTAAGCGTTGTAATTTAGAATCCTAACGATATATAACCTAAATGTAACTTTTTTTGAAATGACACATTCATTCAATAACATTTGGATTGACATTCATTGACATTCATTGACATTCACATTAGTTTTGACACATTAATAAATATGTTTTCAGTGTTGGAAATTCACATGATTTAGTTATTTCACATGTGCAACTTGAGTATTATTTGGCAACCCTATGAATTTGGAATGACAGGTGCATTAAACAATATTTGAATGTAGGTCAACATTCTAAAACTGAAATAAACCAACTTGTGAGCACATAAATCAATTGTCTAACTTTGCAGAGAGAAAGAGAGAGAGAGAGGGAGTTAGGGAGGTAGAGAGAGAGAATATAAGACTGAAAACTTTGTCTATTTGCTGTAGAGTTGTTCATGAAGTTAAAGTATAGTTACTTACCATAAGTTTTAATTGAGACACTGGTCTGAAGTAATTCGGTATTTGCATATGAAGCAGTGCAATAATATTTGCCAGTCATTTCGCTAGACAGGGATGTTATCATCAGAGCCAAACTATCGCCGGGCAGCGTTTCCGTGTACATCGGTGGCTGATTGCGTCCCGTTCTGTGCGGAAAAGAGACAGCAGACAGAGCGAGAGAGAGAGAGGAAGGAATGGAAGAGTTTTATGTTGTATATTAGTACAATATGTTGTTGTTGTTGTTTCGTATATATATAATGTTTATGCTTATGATTATAATAATTGTTATGCGAGCGCATTTTGTTAGTAGATTCTTGTTTTTTCTTTTACAATTTCCTTCGCTTCTTCTGCTTCTGCTTCTTCTTTTTCTACTTCGTTTCACTCATTTGCATGCCACGCATTTCATTTCACATTTTTTTCAGTTTCTTCGAAATGCTTGCGAAATTTACCATAACAATTAGAGAAAATTAAAAGAAAATTGCTTCTATTTTTTTTTTTTTTTTTTGACAACATTTTCATTTGCATTTACCTAACTTTGTTTTTATCTTTTACCAAAAAAACAAAACAAATAGCATTTCATTTAGTCCTAATATCTTTCAAGTCGATGCTGTTTGAGTTTCCAGCAGATAATTCGAGCTTATTTTCAAAATTAACAGTGTTTAGCCTTTGAAATTGCCCCTTTTTTTCTAGTTTTCTTAGCTGATTTTTAAGCCAAGTGTATAAAATTTGTTTTTATTATTAACAATTATTAATATAAATTAAAAGAAATGAAATTAAATTTGTAATCAACTAAAAGTAGGGTCGAAAATTGGGTATGTGGTTTATTAAAAAAACAAATTTGATGTTCTTTTCACTAATATAAAAATGCATTTAAGTGAAATATTTGTGAATAAGAAGCTCTAATTTTTGGAAAACATATTTATTATTTAGTTATCTTATTTAGCATGTGAATGACAAATTCACCGACGGTGAATAAGTGAGAGGAACAGAGTACAGGAGTTTACTCTTATGAGAGAGAGAGTTTGAAAAGCAACTTGGTCAATTAAGCCACGAAAAACCTTAGCTATCTTCACTTGCCATGCACTTGACAACCCTATTTATTAACCGTTTCCTACTCTCTCAGCCATCTTTCAAATAAAACAATTTTCCTACAACTGTTCCCATAATTAGGCTGCAATTCACGAGCATTTCATGCATTACTCTTCAAGTAATTGCACAAATTTCGCAATTAGCGATGACTGCCAGATGCCTGGCAACTCTGCCCAAACACACACACACACACACACACACTCGCACACACTCATGTGTGTGTTTGTGTGACAAACAATTTGGCATTGCATACGCGCAGGCGTTGAGCATTAAAAACTTTTACCAACTGCTGCGCCATTTGCTTTGTTTGCCAATTGGCATTGCTAGGAAATCTCTTAATCTCCCCTCTTCATCACGCTACAAAATTAAAAAAAAAAAAACTAGTGGGAAAGGCTATAGTCGAGATCCCGACCATAGGATACCCATTACTTACTTCGATATATATAAAAGTACTTTCAAAAAAATACTTGTTTTAATATATAATATAATATATAACGTTAATTATCACAAAATATGTATTATATTAAAAACTGTGGTTGTGGTAGCTTTTCGCTATTTGCGGGGGCGGAGGGGGGCGTGGCTTAAATTTGAAACAAACTTGATCTGCTTGAGGTATATAGAAGTCTGTGAGTGAAAGTTTGGTATCTCTATCTCTTATAGTCTCTGAGATCCTTTTGTTCATACAGACAGACAGACAGACAGACGGACAGACGGACAGACGGACAGACGGACAGACGGACATCGCTATATCGACTCGGCTGTTGATGCTGATCATGAATATATGTACTTTATAGTGTCGGAGATGCCTCTTTCTCCCTGTTACATACATTCCAACCAACACAATATACCCTTTTACTTATTTTTTAAGTAACGGGTATAAAAAGTGTTATACTCGTACATAACTATTGAAAGTGGGAGGGGGAGCATGTGGAAAAAAGGCGCACGTATTAATTAATTAAAAAACTTTTTGTTGCGCAAAAACTAAATATGCATAGCGGTTATTATTATGGCTTCACTTTGTAAGCCGAGTTCGCCTCCTTCCCCGCCCACATTCCACACTCCTTAGCCTTTTCCACCTCGGCCACCCTGGCAAAAAAAAATTAAAAAGAGCAAAACTTTCGAGTCAAACGATAATTGAACAGTTTTTTGGGGGCATGGAAAAAGTTTTGAACCCAAAATGATTTTTGGCCAAAGGCAACGACGAGTGGCGAGACATAATTATTATTATTATTATAATTATTATTTTTATATGCTTTTTGTGTTTAAACTTATTTAATGTCAATTTTGATTAATTTAAAATCATTTTTGTCGTTTAATAAATAAATAAATAAGCCTTGAGTAACGTTCCCATTTGTTTGAGATAAACGAGTAACGAGTAACGAGTACGACTCGTAACGAGTTATATGAAAACTAACACGCAAGCTTTGGCATAATTCTTTTTTTTTTATTTTTTTTTGACTCTTTTTGTCATTGTCTTGTTTTTGATTTCAATTTCAGTTCTGGGCAGTCATCAACAAGCCTATATTATACCCTATAAAAGGATTATAAAAAAGTCGCTTACATTTTAAGCGAGGTTTTTTGATAAAAAAAGCGTCGCTGCTTGCTGATAAAAATATATAGAACACGTTCTATTTTCAATGGTTTTTTATGACGGTTAAAGCATTTTGGTTTGACAAATGGCAAATTCACCGACGGTGAAAAAGTGCCTTACGGATACTTTACCCACTTAGAGTCTACAACAAATCGAGTAGAGCGCTAACCCAACATTACAGGGTGTCTTTTTAGCAGTTTAGCACTGTTACTTGCACTTTTTGATTATTTTCCGCTCGCTATGCACTTTTTGAGGTTATCATAACTTTGTTTACACATTTTAGTTACTCTAAGGCACCTATTTGAGCAAAGAGTTCAATTGATACAGCAATGGAGCCATGAGTTTAAGTGTAAACACTTAAAAGGTGTCGCTAATAGAAAAGCTGTTAGTTCGATAAATTTATCGATAGATTAAAAAAAAAAAAATTCATTGTATTTTTTAAAATTTCATTCATTTTTGACAGAATTCTAAACATAAAACTGCAGTTGACAATTAAAAATTGCATAGTCAGCTCAAAGTGGATAATTTAAGCAACTGTTGCACTTAAAACACTATCGATAACTTTATCGATACTTAAGTTTAGCTGCTGTGGGCAAGTCTATAGCATTTTCAAATAACTTGGGACATTGTTAGTGTATTTAATCCGCGGCTTTTGAGTTGCAACCAGTTGTGACTACTGTTTTTACGACTGTAATTGGTTTTATATATTGTGAGAGTTTCGTGAGCTTATGTGTGTGTGTGTGTGTGTTTGTTTAGTGTGTGTGTGTTTGTGTGTGTGTGAAGGCAACCTGCGTTCGATTTGAGAATTGCAATTGTTGCCAAATGCAAGAAAAAACCGGTTTGCTATTTGTTTGTCTTGCACACACACACAAATGCACACACACACACACACACACATACATATATATATATAAAACTCGTTTCTGCGCCCAAAATTATGCTAACAAAAGCCGTCGACGACAATGCAAAAATAATAAAAAAAAAAACCAAGTAGGAATACGAAAAGAATAACGTTCGACAAAAAATACGAAAATAAGAAGAAGAACGCTAGGGAAAAAAAATATGAAAAACTGTTGAAAAACTGTTGAAAAACAAAATCGCAACCGCATCGCAGAGCAAAAGACATTTGGGAAAAATGTTTGCTGCATATTTGCGTTGGATTTTTTAATATTGCGCCAAAACGGTGTGGAGAAAAGAGTGGAGCGCAGTGGAAAAAGCAGCAGAAATGGCAGGGGTTAAGTCAGGGGTGGGTGGGAAAATGGCTGTTCTAGGGGAAAGCCAAACAAACAAGAGCGAAAAACAGTTACGCATACGTAAAAATCAAATTTTTGAATGTCTTCAGAAAATGTGAAGGCCCAAAATTGTTGAAAAGAGCGCAAAGAGGAAAAGAAAGCATTGGAGAATGCGAGCTGAACAGGAAGACGCCATTTTGGCGCCTCAGGGGAATGCTATGACGATTTTTGATTGCATTTCTTTGGCTTAGAGAGGCGAATAAAGATGTCGTTGTTGGCATTGTTATTGAATGGGCCAAAATGGCAGAGAATTGTGCGAAGGCAGAGAGAAAGAACCAGAATATAGGGTGGGGTATTCATCTTACAAAACTGTCAAATTAAAAGTCTTTAAGTCAAGTGCAAGCTCAAATCGAAGTTATAGCAATATGGCCAAAAGCAACGCACAAATTACAGCAAAAGAAGTTGAGATAATGGCAAAGAAAAGCTGAATGATAGAAGAAAACAGAGGAAGGGAGAGTGAGAGAATAAAGCTTGAATAAAGAATATTTTTTTAGACTGCTTACAGTATAATTAACACAATTTAAGTGAGCAACTAAAGGAATAGATAGGACTAAGAAAGTTTTCAAAATTAATTTATCTCCAAGAAAATTAGGAGAAAAAAGTTATGTAGAAATACAGTAAAATATTTAAACGAAATTATGTCTAAAAATAACAAATTATCGAATGTTCTTAAGGGTCATAATAAAGTCTTCGGCATACAATTAAATTGTAGGTACTCATTTTAAAACCAAGCCAAAAAAATTCCAAAGTACTCCAATGTTCCAGAATTTACTTTCTGCCAATTCAACAAATTTGCTTTGAGTACTCTTTTAATTTTAAGTGTAGCATACCTCATTTAAATGCTTATAATTACACAGTATCTGCAGCGCAGTTCAATAGTTCAGTTCTGAACACGCAGCTGGCAAACTGGCAGCTGGCCAAGTTAAGAGGAGTCGATGTCAGCCGCAGAGAACTATTGCCAACTTAATCGCTTTAATTAACTCAAACTCGAGTCGTCGGCTGAAAAACGGACATTTTTGGGAGGACTACACTGAAAAAAACGGACCAACTACTAAAATCAAGAACATTCATCTTAAGTATTTTGTTTTTAAAATAAGATTATTTTAAGACCAAATTACTTAAACTAAAATTATTTATCTAAAACATCTTAAGATCTTAATATAAGAATAAAAATTTTAAATTGGTAGGCAAGTATAAATAGGTACTATTTCGTATTAAACAAATGGTGGCGGTT
The DNA here is from genome assembly GCF_004354385.1 of Drosophila innubila. Classification (NCBI taxonomy): domain Eukaryota; kingdom Metazoa; phylum Arthropoda; class Insecta; order Diptera; family Drosophilidae; genus Drosophila; species Drosophila innubila. Next base: position 2,986,531 of record NC_047626.1, on the reverse strand, counting down.
CGAATCCCACTCGTAACAAAATAAAATAACATTTATAAGATTACTAAAACAGAATAAAATATAAATAAATTAAAATTTAAAAATAAAAAAAATTAGAAATATAAAAAATAATTTTTATTGATTTTATTTTTTAATTTTAATTTTAAGAACATTTATTCTTAAAATAAGAAGTTGGTCTTATTTAAAATGTTCTTAAAATCAAGATGTGTTCTCTTAATTTAAGAATTTTATGTTTTAGACCAAAAATCTTAGTTCTGAGACCAAAATCTTGATTATAGAGCACTTTTTTTATCAGTGCAGTACCCTAGTACCCTAGGCTGTGGGGTATGAGTTTGGATTTTTGGGGTTTCGGCTGTGTTTTTGTGGGTTTCTGTGGATTTTGTGCCCGGTTTGGCAGCTTAATTACATTTCGCGCCTGCAAGTATGCAACTCGATGCTGCAACGCGGCCTGTCGACCAAACTTCATTTCAGCATTTCTCCCACTGCGTATTGTGTGGGCGTGACCTCAAACACACAACAGAAAAAAAAAACAAGTAACAGCTTTATAGTCTGGTTCTCGACTGGAAAATACCCTTTACTCCTATTAAATGCATATTTTTGCGTTCCTTAGAAACTTAATACAGGCATAACTTGCGTTATATATAACCGATCTTGAAAAAACTGAATAGGAAAGTATAACTAAAATGATTCTATGTTGAAAATTGTGGTTGTAGTGCAATTTATAACTGATACAATATACCCTGTCACTCTACGACTAGCGGGTATACAAATATAGACCAAAGCGAACACAAAACAATCTGCGTAGGGGTGCAAAGCAAGCAGAGTTGCCAGGCTTCAGTTTATTTCAGATTTCGGGCCTGCCAAATTAAATATTGCAGTCCAGTTTTTGGGCACCGAGTTTTGTGCGTGCATCGAGCAAATTGAAAAGTTGCCAAGCCGCATAACAATTTGTATGTGCGTGTGTGTGTGTGTGTGTGTGTGTGTGTGGGAGTTTCGACCTGCTCTAGGGTCAGAGTAACGTTCATTAAGTTGAGCACGGAGTAAAAATACTCAACGAAATACCGTAGAACGTTTGAAATTGGCACAAAAAAAAAAAGCATCCGACAAATTCTGGAATTTGTGTATGTTACTTTTAAGAGCCGCTAACTATTCGTATAACCCTCGCTGACTATAATTGATTTAAAGAAATTTATAGGCCATTTGCATGGCACAACAGTGTTGGATAATTCCCAACGCATTGCATTTAATGAAATGTGACAGAAGTTGCGAAACAATATTCCGAAATTCAGGTTAATTGTCACGCAATACTTGAACAAAGAGTGAGTAAGGAAAGACAGCGAATAAGGGCAATAAAAGTGAGCTACAATAAATAAACTGTCAGACAAATGTCTTCGTCTTCGCTCTTCCCTAGACAAATTAATTAACACGATTTCAAACTCGTGACACGCCGCAAAACTGCACAAATTTTGATGAAATCAATTGGGAAATCTTTTTTCCTTTTGGCTTATTTAGGTTTTTTTTTCAGGTTGTGCATCTTCATTTTAAATTTTCTACTGATTGCAATTTTTCCTTGGCAATCCAATTAAAAATAGCAGAAGAAAATTCTTTACTTCATTAGCTTCTTTTAGTTATTTGCGATTAATTGCAGTTTTTTTAAGGTTACTTTATTTTTCATATTGAATTTGCTTTCCCTTGTTAAGTGTGCTGCGCTTAAGTCTAGCAGTGTTGCCAAGTTCTTAAAGGATAAAAGTAGCTAAAAAACTGAAACATTTTTTTATATCCATTTTTTCAATCACTTATAATAAATCAGTTTAGTCTTATTCGACAAGATCCTCATACATCTCAATTTAAACGTTAATTTTAATCGATTTGCAAAACTAAGTTTTTATTTTTAATTCTCTAGTTTTAAAGTTAAAATTTGTGTTCAAATTTTAACGAATTTTTAAATGAAATTAAATTTAACTAAATCATACAGCTTCTTTTTAAGGAAAAAATGCATATGAGCCAAAAATGTATATTTAAAATAGCCAGATTTTCGGCTAACTGCAAATTTAAACTATTTTTAGCAATCAAACTTGGAAAATAGAATAGAGCTAGCTATAAAATAGCTAAGTTGGCAACAGTAGACTCTAGCTGAATTATGTTAAGCTGGCTGCGCTTTGCTATTTCACAAGGATGTTAAGTTGGCTGCTCTTGATTATGCCTTAAGTGAGTTAAGTTGGCTGCACTTGACTATACTTCACTATAAATACCAGTTAAATTGGCATCGACTTGAGTATATTTAGTTGGCTGCACCTGGCTGCCTTTTTCTTGCTGTTTAAGCCAGTTAAGTTGGCTGCGCTGGACTAAAAAGCGAGTAAAAAATTGGACCCTAATTGGAAAATCTTTGGCTTTAAATAAATCGAATAATTGCTAAATCTGATTTCTGCTCGATTAGTTTCACTTAAGCATTATCAAATGTATTATTCACAAAACATTTTTCATGCTTACAACTACAACATTCAATTAACGATTAACGATTAATGACTGCGTATCAATTTAATTTCAAAATAATCAAACCCGATAGAATGTGTGTGGAATATGAGGAACTAACTGTCAATGCAGTTGGTTAGTACACTAAAGGAACTAGTTACGTTACGATAATTACGTTACGTTGCGTTACGCTACGTTACGTTACGTTACAAGATTATATGGCATGAGAGCAGCTTTTTGAATTATATTTATTTTGCATGATAACTGATGCGTTTGTGAGGGGATGTTTTAAAATTGGTGAACGGGTGTATGTTTTTAGGGGGAAAAGGATGGATGCTACGTTACGTATAAGACAGGGTGTGCAAATAAGACCCTTTTTTATGTGAAAACAAAATTTTAGCTCATATTTTTCAATCAAAAAATAATAATTAAAATTATGATTTCAATTTTTCAATTCTAATTTTCAATAAAAAGTAAAAGTTATTTTTCAAATTTTAAGATAATTTTAATTCTTATAAAATAAAAACATGATATAACTTATTTATAAATTTTTTTTGATAAAATTAACAAGTTATTTTTCAATATTTAGGGTTAAAATAAAAAAGTGGTTTTTCTATTTTTAAAATAAAAAAAAACCCTTAAATTTTTATTATTAATAACTATTATTATGGATTTTAAAAATCAAAAATTGAAAATGATGAGTTAAATTATAATTTTTTTAAAATAAAAAATGATATTTGATATATTTTTTTATTGAAAAATTGTAGCTAAAATTCATTTATATAATAAAAATAAGTCTTATTCGAGAGCCCTGAAATAAGACCTAAAAAATGAGGCAATTGCTGATCACAAATACAACAATAATAAAAGAAAACAAACACAAACAAAATAGAAACATGCCGGCAAACAAAAACAACGCAGCTTGAAGGAGGCGTAGGGTAAAAAAGGGGGCGGGGCTGTTATTGTTGTTGTTGTTGCTGTTGTTGCAGTTGCAGTTATTTCTACGCAAACGTAACGAACTTTAGTTGTTGTTGTTGTTGTTGTTGTTGTCGGCACTTACACATTCTTTTTATTCCCCTTGGAATCATAAAGTGGATCATAATTTTTCCTACAGAAAGTACATACAAATAACAAAGTTGTGTGTGTGTGGGTGTGTGTGTGTGTGTGTGTGTGTAGAAAATTATAGAATACAAAAAAAGGAAATACACACACACACACACACACACCAATTGTTGTGCGCCTTTTGGCTATGCTACACAAAAAATTCATTTTACAGTCAGCGCCAGCAGTTGGCGCACACTTACGGCTTGGGTAATATGGTGTTGTTCATATTATCCTTCCACTGCAGATCGGTGACAAGCGCTTGATCCGGCACATTGGGTCGACAGGTCAATATTAGGGGCTTTCCCACCGGTTTCCTTTGCTCCGACTGCTTTGGGAATATCTCCAATGTGGGCGTGGCCTGTGCACTGCTCAACTCTGTAAAAGAGAGAGAAAAAAAGAAGGAATCGTTATAATTTGTGTTTTTTTGTGATTAATCGTTTTTTTATACACCCTAGAATAAAAGGAATACTTTTCAGGGACGGTAAATAATGATTTTTTTGTACTTCCAAAAATTATAAAATAGTAGTAACTTTCAAAAAGCATTAAATATACCATTAGTTAATTATTAGGGTACAAGGAATATCAAGGAATAATTATTATTTTATAAGTTTTATATTGTTTGCTTAATGTTTTTTTATATACACCCTAGAATTATGTAAGCTCTAAATGGAATACTTTTTAGGGACGGTAATAAATGATTTTTTTATATTTTTTTTTGTAATTAATAAAATTATTAACTAATAGTAACTTGAAAAAAGCGTTAGGTATAATACTAGTTTATTATTAGGGTATAATATATATCAAGGAATAATTATTATTTTATGAGTTCTATTTTTTTTGCTACAAAATTATGATTTTTTACTATATTTGAATTAAGCAAGAAAAACAAATAAATATCTTATGATGTATATTTTTTAGATAAACAGTAAAAATTAAAAAAAAAAAACCATATGTGGGAAAATAAATAGATACTGTACACGTAAGTACAGAAAAGTAGCGCTCGTTACATTATTTATTAAATTTATTAAAAAAAACACATATTTAAGGGTATCAATTAGTCACCACGCTGCTTTTTAATAATTTTTTTTGTGTTTTTTATTCTTTTTATAGTATTTTTATTTTGTGTTTTTTTCTTCTTTTTATAGTATTTATATTTCTTGTACGTGTGTGAGTAATTTAAATTTAAATTAATTTTAAATGCCACTTGGCCATACAGCTAAAAGGGCGTACTTGCTGAGGGGCGTGGCATGGCACATCTGCAAACAGACAATGGCACAACATTATCCCTGCCAATGTGTGTGTGTGTGTGTGTGTGTAAATTATTAATTAAAATAACCATTTGTTCAGAGAAAAGGAGAGAAATGTGCAATTTTACATGAAATTATCATAATAAGCAATAATAAAATGCATTTGGGTTGCAGACTGCTCGGCATAGTTGGCAACTCTTAGCTCAATATAACCTCACATTAAATAGTTTAGGGTTTATACCGCAGTTTTTTTTTATTCAGCAAGCTTTTTTTAGTGTTGCTTATTTGTTGCTAATAAAGAGCTCGTTGTGCAGTTTGCATTGTTTTATTTAAAGTTGAGCTTTTTATATTATATCTCAAATATTGTTGCTCATTGTGGCAACTCTGGAAATTTATTTGCAAGAGAATCTGCTTTATTTTTCTTCTAATATTCACACTTAAAAAAAAAATGTAATTAAGTTTGTATGCGAAAAAACTTTTACGAATGCGATATAATAAGGAATTGAAGAAGAAGAGAGGTTTAAAAGTGAGATGGAGTTATTAGAGAAGTAGAATTTGCATTCTATGCTATAAAGTATTGCTTAGATTCTTTTAAGCCACACTGCAGAAAAAATGTTAGAGTAGTTTACTAAAAATGTAGTAAAAATTGGTAATAAATAATATAAATAAATAATAAAATAAATTTTACTGATTGCAAGTGTTATTTTCGTAATTTTTAAATACAAAATTATAATAAAATAATAACAATTTTTGCAATTTGTTTTTTAGAACCCATAACAGTTACGGTCGCAGGTTATAATTCCCAAACAGTTCTCGCTTTGCTTAGCTATGTAAATGCTTTTGTAACCAGCTTTTTTGTGCTGCTTGCCACAAACTGTGGCAAGTTGCATGGAAGCACAGTAAGTGAGAGAGTGAAAGAAAAAAAAAACAAGTTGGAGCATTGTGTTCTTAAGCTTTCACTAATTGCGGTCAATTAGGGGAAGGAACCCTTTGCATGAGGTCAGGGATAATAAAATGCCATTCAAGTTCAGCAACTTGAGAAAAACTTGCTGTCAAGTGTTGTTGTTGTTCTCGTTGTTGTTGTTGCTGGTGTCATTTTCATTTTGTATTTTGTATTTTCATGGACATTACAATTAAATGTCTTTGGCTATTTGTTTGACACTTTATTGAAGTTGTTCCTTCAGTTGTGCCTTCAAAAGCTAAAGTCATCTCATTAAGGCTCAGCCAAGAAGTTGTCTTTGTTCTGCATTGGCTGACTAGGGAAGGGGGTAAATGGGGCAGGGGGTGGCAGGGGGTTAAGGTTGGAGAAGCCTGCGGTTAATGTGCGGCACTTAAGACTGAAATTTATGTTTTGTACAACGGTCAGCTGTTTCTCCTCCTCCTCCTCCTCATCTTCTTCTTTATCTTCTTGTTCTTCTGGCTAAACAGCAGATAATGTGGCACGGTCATGTGGCACATGATGCTGCCCCTGCAACGCATTTATCTCTCAACTTTATGGCTAATGCCAATCCCCTCCCACTCCACTACCCACCAGCCACTTCATCTTAAAGAGTTGCCACCGTTTTGCAATGCGGTTTTTGCCCATCATCAAATTGTGAATGCTACCCAAAAAAAAAAATAAAAAAAAACACGGAACAGATTCTCACAGTGCACACTCGAGTGCATTATTCATTTAATGTAAACGAGTGCACACAACACTCACACACACTCACACTCACACGCATTTGTGAGTGCCACTTTGATACGCATTTTCCCTACGCTTATTTTAATACACTTTCTTTACGAAAAGGATAACAAATTAATAACAAATAAAATTTTTATTCATTTTATTAATTACAAAACAAATTTTTTTGTTTATTTTTTATAATACAAATTTTAAATTTGATTTTTAATTATTTTTTATATCGTATATTTATAATTATTAATTATTATTTCATTATATAATTTTTGATCCAATAATAAGAGCTATTTTTCTATTTTTAAATAAACATAAAAATTGGCCTTGTAAATATTTCATATAAAATGTTTCGTTTTATTGGTCCCTATTTGATATTTCTTAAAATAAAACAAAATATAGACTATATGAGTTTGAACAAGTTTTTGCGCTGTCTCCATATTAAGTTGTGCATATCTATTATAATACTATTTTCAATATCTGGTATCTGGTATCTTTTATTCACAATTAGCTACGTTGTGTGAAAATTTCAGCCTCCTAGGACTTATGGTTTGGTCTGTGCAATGATCAGTCAGTGAGTGAGTGAGTCAGGACAAAGTGTTTTATATATTAAGATTGATCTATTTTAAAAATTTCAAAAATTCTATATCGTTTATTCACAATTAGGTACGTGGTGTGAAAATTTCAGCCTCCTAGGACTTATGGTTTGGGCTGTGCAATGATCAGTCAGTGAGTGAGTGAGTCAGGACAAAGTGTTTTATTTATTTAGATTAATCTATTTTAAAAATTTCAAAGTTTCATTCTAAAAATAACACTTTAATTTTGACTTTTGAAATAAAATTGCTTTTATTTCGTCTATAAGTATTTATGATTATTTTATTATTTTACATTTTCCACTATTTTTGCTCTTTATTAGTGTATTTGCTGTTCGTCAGTGATGAAAAACTTAATTGTGCCTTCTCGTTTACATTTTGTTTTATGAGTATTTTTTGTTGTTGCTCTTTTTGTTGCTGTTGTTGTTTGTTTGTTTGTTTGTTTCTTTTGCTGGGCAAAATGAATAAATTGTGGTCTATGGCATTAAAACTGAGCGCAATGCCAAAAAGCAGCGTCAAGTGGCTCGCAAAATTAAATATGAGAAATTTATATGCAACGCTGCTTTTCTTTTTGCATGCAATTAATGTGTGCTGCAAAATGGCGCCACCAGCAACAACAGCAACAACAACAACAACAACAATCACAACAAGAAGTATAATGAAAAGAAGAAGCAAGGAATTCTAATAAAGTCATAACTAAATTAAAATGCTCTTTATAAATGCTAAAGTGAAGCATAGAATATGAAAGTTAATATAAATTGCGTATTTTTCATAAGCTTAAATTAGTAGTAGTAGTAGTAAAAGTAGTAGTAGTAGTAGTAATAGTAAAAGTAGTAGTAGTAGTAGAAGTAAAAGTACTAGTAGTGGTAGTAGTAGTAAAAGTAGTAGTAGTAGTAGTAGTAGTAGAAAAAGTAGTAGTAGTAGTAGTAGTAGTAAAAGTAGTAGTAGTAGTAGAAAAAGTAGTAGTAGTAGTAGTAGTAGTAGTAGTAGTAAAAGTAGTAGTAGTAGTAGTAGTAGTAGAAAAAGTAGTAGTAGTAGTAGTAGTAAAAGTAGTAGTAGTAGTAAAAGTAGTAGTAGTAGTAGAAGTAAAAGTAGTAGTAGTAGTAGAAGTAAAAGTAGTAGTAGTAGTAGTAATAGTAAAAGTAGTAGTAGTAGTAGAAGTAAAAGAATACTATAGTAGTAAAGTAGTAGTAAAAGTAAGAAAAGTAGTAATGTGAATGTAGAAAAAAGTAGTAATAGTGAGTAAGTGAAATAGTAAAAGTAGTAGTAAAGTAGTAGTAGAGAAAAAGAAGTAGTAAGTAGTAGTAGTAGTAGTAGTAGTAGTAAGTGAGAAAGTAGTAAAAGAAAGTAAATGTAGTAAATAATAATAGTAGAAAAAAAGTGAAGTAGTAGTAGTAGAAGTAAAGTAGTAGTAAGTAGTAAAGTAGTAGTAGTAAGAAGTAAAGTAAAAGAAGTAGTAGTAGAGTAAATAAAAGTAGTATTGTGTAAAGTAGTAAAAGTGTAGTAGTAGTAAAAGTAGTAGTAGTAGTAGTAGTAAAAAGTAGTAGTAGTAGTAGTAGTAAAGTAGTAGTAGTAGTAGTAGAAAAGTAGTAGTAGTAGTAAAAGTAGTAGTAGTAGTAGTAGTAAAAGTAGTAGTAGTAGTAGTAGTTTTATTTTGGGAGATACTAGTATTAGATACTAGAACTTATTTTTCCTTTCTATAAAATATTTAAGTTAATGTTATAATTGAAACTTTTTTTTTAAAAATTCTCTTCAATAATTTTTGTTCTAACTTCGTTTATAATCTTAGTTTTTAATGCAGATTTAAGAACTTTTTAATTTGACAGTCTCTTATAAATTTTTTTTGCAACATTATGATACTAAAAATAATAATAATAAAATACTTGCTAATCTTTTGGATTCTGAAATTTAATCACAGCTAATTTGCAGCGCAGAGAACTCGACTGAAGTGTATTGTTGTGCTAATATGCCGCACTTTGTAGGGTGCAAGTTGAGCGCTTCAAGCTCGGCGACGGCTGTTGCACCGGGCGTATGCTTAATTTATATTTATTTTATTTTAAATGCATGCTGCATAAATAAAGGCGCACTCACCACACACACACACACAAACACACACACACAGGCTTTATCTTTTGTGCACTCTGTGGGTGTGTGTGTGTGTGTGTGTGTGTGTGTGTGTGTATGTATGTGTAGGTGTGAGTGGTTTTTCCTGTGCCGCATAAATAAACAAGCGGTTAAGAATTATCGTGGACAGACGCTGGCGATATGGCAACGCTGTCACAGCACTGTCGAAATGCAAGAGAGCAGCAGAGAGAAAGAGAGAGAGAGAGAGAGAGAGAAAGTGGGATAGAGTAAGGAAAAGCCGGCTCACATTTGGCCATATGGCATTTCCTTTTTCGACGTCCTTCGTTTCATTTAATTCATGGCGAGCAACGAGAAAATATTGTTAAAAAACAATTAACAATTGCACATTAAAATTACACATAAAAAAGGGCAAATTAACTCACACACACAAGCAAACACACAGACACACACATACAGACACTCGAACATTGATCATTGCATTCAAACTTTAAGTCCAGCAAATTATGCGCATTAAATAGGTTACATTAAAGGGTATCAAGCAGTTGAGTAAACAGATAGATTTCACTGATGAAAACAAAAACAATTAAAAAATTAATTAATATTCATATTAAATATTTCACTAACAAAGTAATAAGAGAATTATTAAAAAATACTCAAATATGTGAATATTTCTTTAATTTTTAAGAATTTCAATTTCTTGACGCCTTTTCTATGAGATAATTGTTGTCACAAAACTTGGACAAAGAATTATTAAAAATTTATTGTTTTAGACAAAGAAATTAATTTAAAGATGTAGATAGTTTCGCGGCCATAACTATTTAGGCATACATTTTATAATATATCATAAATTACCAATAAAATACAATTTTTTTTCCCCATCAACTTTTCTTTCTTTGTGCATTATAATCGCATTTGAAAAATAAAGGCTTCAACTCTTGGCACACACATAGAATAATATTTAAGCTTTATATTCTACATATTTCATAATGATTGAGTGTAGGTACATTGAATAAAAGAGTAATGAACAGAGAAGTTTAGTTAGTCAACTAAGAGTAAGAGCAGACACAAAATAGACGAAAAAATAGCAAAAATTATAATTAATTAAGAATTTTTAGATATTTTTCTAAATCTTCAACAACTTGATAGTGATTTTATATAGTTAAAAGTGTATTTTATTTTATTTTATTTTATTTTATTTTATTAATTTTTACTCATTTTTAGTTCTTCAATTATTTTTTTTTTTTTTTTAATTTCGTTTGTTCTATTATTATTTTATTACAAACTGCTAGTTTAGCACACTCTCAACTAAAATATTATTAGTAGCTAGTATTTTTTTTATAGATTTTTTTTAAAAGTATTTTTTATGGCTTGTGCAAGTTAAAATTAATATTTGTTTGCGCCAAAAAGTTTTTGCGCCAAAACGAACCACCAAAAATGTTGATTTATGTAATTCCCCCTCGGTGCATATACCCTAAAAGTGCCCTCCACCTGCACTTTGCTTAGTTGGCTAGCAAAAGTTAGTTTTGAATTATGGCACAAAAATGGTTACCAAAAATACAAATAAAAAAGCAGAAAATGCGTAAAAAGCGTCAGGCAAATATTGTGCAGCAATATTGAGCTGCCATTTAAACAGTCCACTTCCTCAGTCACCCAATTCTTCCCTCTTTAAGACACACATTTCAAATCTAAGACGTGCTCAAGTGCCTGCCACGCCCATTAATGGGCGTTTGAGGTGTATTTGGCATTGACCAGAGGGGTGTTAAATTTGGGCCCCCAGCTTATGCCACTTATGCAGCTAGATCAAACGGCCGTCGGCGTTGCCAGATTGTCGCACAAGTGTCGATCGAGTGTGTGAAAAAGGCGCTCAACAATTTGCGCAAAATTCGTACACAGCAAAAAAAAAAGAAGAAATTATTCTAAAATTCATGTTTAAAATTCATTTAATAATATTATTTTAAATAAGCACAATATACGTATAAAACAAGGCTGTAAACCTCCGAAATTTTGTTAAAGCTTCGGTTCGGCGGTTCGAGCCTTAGAGCAAGACATCGGTTAGGCTCGCGAATTGGTTTATATACCACGTGAACCCAAGGTTTGGGTTCGAACCTTGGTTCAATTTCATAAAAAAAAATATTTGTATTGTTTTACATTTTCTCCAAATTTTGTACTAACAAAATATTTTTTTTTAAGAAATCAAATTTTGATTATAATTTAAATTTATTTGAAGATTTAAATATGATTTATTTTAATCCGAAGTCTCAAATAATTGCGTTATATTGGAAAACCATAAAATTTGTGTAATAATTTATTTTTCGAATCGCAACTTTTATTTTAGAAAGCGGTTCGGTTTAGGTTCGAGTTTGCAAAGTAAATAACTTCAAGGGTTCGGTTTATGATCCGGTTCAGGCTGCTTAAAAGCTCGAACCGAACCGGTTCTACTGAATCCGGTTCAGAACCGGTTTGCAGCCTTGGCATAAAGTGAAATATTTAGAGAGTTTAAGAAAATTTGAGCTAACTAAAACTAGTTATAGAAGCCCAAAAATCAAAATATTACTTATAAAAATTTAGTTTAAATGAAGTAATTTGTACAAACTTTAGAATTGAAGCGTTAAATACTTGAACCAACTGGAAAAATTAGTAAAGATTGCTTAAAATCCAAATATTACTTACAAAAATTTAGTTTAAATGAAGTATTTTGTACAAACTTTGGAATTGCTTTTATGCCGAAAATGCGTTGAAAAAGTCAAAGAAAATATTTAAATATTTGAACTAACTAAAAAAAGTTATTATAGAATGCTGAAAATCAAAATATTACTTGTAAAAATTTAGTGTAAATTAAGTATTTTGTACTTGGTTTAAGATATTCCGAGACTTTTAGAGTTTTGACAAGCTTTGCAATTGATTTTATGCCGAAAAGTCAAAGAAGGCTTAAATATATGAACTAACTAAAAAAAGTTATTATAGAATGCTGAAAATCAAAATATTACTTACAAAAATTTAGTTTAAATGAAGTATTTTGTACAACCTTTGGAATTGATTTTATGCCGAAAACGCGTTGAAAAAGTCAAAGAAAATATTCAAATATTTGAACTAACTAAAAAAATTATTATAGAATGCTGAAAATCAAAATATTACTTGTAAAAATTTAGTGTAAATTAAGTATTTTGTACTTGGTTTAAGATATTCCGAGACTTTTAGAGTTTTGACAAGCTTTGCAATTGATTGTATGCCGGAAAACCATTTAAATTTTTTCCGGTGTATTTCCCCAAGGGCGGCAGGGGGGCGTGTCATGATTTGCTTGTTGAGAATATTCGTAATAAACATTAGAGGCGCCGCCAAGTATGTTGCAAAGACATGTTTGGCATATTTGATGGCATACTTTTGTGGCATGTGCCGCACATTTGATGAGGAGTGTAGAAGGCTGGCAGGGGGAGGGAGAGGGAGGAAGGGGACTCTGTCTGCTTTACTTGCCAGTCACATGTGCAAGCGTCGCAATCTGCTCAAATTTCAAGTTTTTATTTGCACTCGTTAGGCATTTTTTTTTTTTTTACCAGCATTTGGCATTCAAACATGTTGCATACTTTTGTGCGCGACAGGAAACTGGAGCAGTCGCCTCAAGTGGTCGCCCACGTCGCGTCTCTGTCTGTCTCGCACTCAGTCTATGTCTGTCTCCCTCTGTCTGTCTGTCGCATGCCCTTTGAATTCTCAAATGTGCCACACAACGTGCAACACAACACGGCAGCCGAGACAGACGCCTCGAGCATTGAGTCGCGACAAGTACACGGCGACATTTGTCATTGACAGCTCTGTATACCCTGTAATTACCATAATGGGTATGATGAACTACATACAGTGTATGTAACAGGCGATTGTATTTATCAGTATTTTTCATTAATAGTTTTTATACCCTGTAATTATCATAATGGGTATGATGAACTACATACTGTACATGTAACAGACGATTGTATTTATCAGTATCTCTATGACTCTCTTAGTATTTGCTCCATTTTTAATTTATTGTTTCTATACCCTGTAATTATCATAATGGGTATGATGAACTACAAACAGTGTATGTCACAGGCGATTGTATTTATCAGTATCTCCATGACTCTCTTAGTATTTGCTCCATTTATAATTAATTGTTTTTATACCCTGTAATTATCATAATGGGTATGATGAACTACCTACAATTTATCTAACCGTCGATTAAAATTATGTCTATCTCCATCTCGCACTATCTTCCTTCTCCGTTTGTCTTAAAAAGTAACGCATACCCTGTAATTATGCCTAATCGGTATAAAAAAATAGGGTATATTTCTAGTCGTGCAACTCTCAGTATGTGCTTTAGTATATTGACTTAAAAATTGCATGTGCACAGTCCTAATTTTAGTCACAGCCTCTGTAAATGATTGAAGAGTTGACAGAGAAAAAGAGAGTGTGTGGAAAGGTAAAAGCGGAAAAGAAAGGGGTAACTGTCAGTGAATGGATTTTGCACACTTGTGTGCCTCGTAATTGCTGTCATTTAGGCGCCAGACATTGGGTTGCATGCCTCAATGCCTTCGAAAGGGGAAAGCTATCATGGAAACAGAGATTCGGAAGTGTGAGAACTTTAAGGGAAATACTTCAAGGTATAACCTATGAAAGTAAAAATATGGAATTGTTCACAGTGTGACCAGATTATGTAAGAACAAAAACCGATGGAATTTTTGTTTGAAAACCGATGTGAATATTGTGAAGTGTCAAAGAAAAAACGCTCGTTTGGCGGAAATTTTGGAAACATTTCAAATTTAAGCCACAAACTCTGAAATATACTTAATAAATGTAAGATTCCAGCTTAATAGGAAAAACAATTAATAAAAACGTAGTAATTTATGTAGAAATACTGACCAAAGGAATTTTCCAAATTTCAGAACCTTTTGATAAAGAAACTTCTTTCTACAACTGAAATTTTATGTCAAATAGATACCAAATTAAAATTACAAAAAATTTGTAACTCATATATTTTAATGAAGAAAAAATAATCAATATTAAAAAATTTTAAATTTTTTATTAAGAATCATAATATAGCTCTTATTTATTTTTATTACTTTAAAATTCCAGAATAAAAATTATATTTCAAAATTTTTTATAAAAATATAATTATATAATTTTTAATAAAGGAAAAATAATGAATATTGATAAATTTTAAATTTTTTATTAAAAATCATAATATAACTCTGATTTATAATTATTACTTTAAATTTCCAGAATAAAAATTATATATCAAAATTTTGTATAAAAATATAATTATATAATTTTGTATTAAAAATTAAGAAAGTTAGGAAACCTCTTGAATTGCTTAGAATAAAATGCGCCTAAAAGATGCCAAGGAAATTTTTGTTGAAAAATTGACCTTGCCGAAAGTATAGTGAAGGTCAATTTACTATATACTGTGTCTAAAGTCTAATTGACACAAAATGTCTGCACTTGAAAATGCAATACACTCTTGATGTGTGTGTGTGTGTGTGTGTGTGTGTGTGTGTGTAGAGGGTATGTGTTTCGACGACCCAGAAACACAGAAAGTCACAAAACGACAACGTCAAGTGCTTCAATTGGGCGCCAATGCTAATACAAATGAGGTCATTATGAGCGAAAAAAGCAATGAAATGGCAAAGAGTAGGAGACAGCGAATGCTACAGAGTGAGTGAGAGAGAGAGAGAGAGAGAGCGAAAGAGAGAGAGAGAGAGAAAGAAGCGTGGAAACGCGTAATGGCAACCAAGTGGCGACAAAGTAGTTCAAGTTTTTATCTCTTTGTTGTTTCCACTCCTGATTTCAGTTTTTCGGTTGGCCAACGCCATAAAATGGCTAATGAAAACTTGATGAGCATTTGAACAAGTGCAGAAACAGGAAAAAAAGAAGAAGAAGCGACAGCAACTAGTTGCTAAGAAAGGAAGAGAGAGAGAGAAAGATGGAGAGTGGAGTTTGAAAAAGATCTAATGTAATGGCCAAATGCATTCGAAAACTACGCGATTAACTGTAAAGTGCTGCGATAAGAGCAGTGTACAAAAGAGCAACCCTACAGCAACCCTATGGTAACCCTAAGGCAAATCGTACTCCTCGAAACAAACAAATATCTGTTAACGTTCACGTTTACGTGACTCAACTATTTGCACAATTACTCTCTTGATAGCATTTAATTTTGTCATTCCTCTTTGTGCGACATTCGTAAACGTTTTATGGCGCTGCTTTAGCAAATGAACTTGTGCTCTGTCAATGCTGTGGAGATTGAAGGTCCTTATGTTGAAACTCTTCTTCAAAATAAATAAAATTATTAAATAAATGAAAGTTTATCACAATTGGAATTTAGTTTAGGAGCTTAGTTGTTTTCTTTTTTATCCATTCAGTTTCAAATTAAAGTTTTTGCTTAACTTAGACGTTAATTTCTTTATTATATTTTAATTTTTCTAATTAATATTGCACAACTAATCTAAGTTAAAGTTAAAAAAATTAATAACAAAAACATAAAATATGTGAGAAAATTTTATTCTCACTCAAAATTCATAAAATTCAATTTATCTAAGATTATTTTCAATTTTACGAAACTCTAAGATAACTCTCAATTTCCCCAAATTTTTTCTAAAATTATGATCTATTAACCTAAGATTATTCTTAATTTTCCTACACTTTAACTTCTTTAAGATTAGTCTCAATTTTCCTTATAATAAATATGACTTTACCCAAAAATTTTATAATAATATTAACTACTCAAATGTACTTACTCTCGTCTGCTTCTTTCAATTTTCCCCCTATTTTCCCGCCATTTGTATCCATTAAAATAATCGTTGGCCGTTCAAATTTCCAACTTGAATTGCATTTTCCATGGGCAAGTGTAAACAATCTTCAGACAGTTTGCCAACAATTCAATACATTGAGCAAATTTTTAGGATAGTATGCTGTACAAATATTGGATAAGCACTTCGGCAAAATACAACAACAACAATAACAATAATAACAAAGGCAACTGAGCGTTGCCAGACAAAGGGCAAACAAACAAATTGCATAAAAAATATGAATAAAAAATTCAGGAAAAATGGGAACCAAAAAGAAAAAGGACAAGCAAAAGCAAAATAAAAGTTGAAAACGTAACAAAAGTTCAAAGATCAAAAGATGGCCAAACAAAATGGCGCGAAAATGTTACAGCCACAAAAGTTTTTCAATCACATTTTTCTATGCGCACGGGGGAAAAGAGTGAGTGAGAGGGGGAAAGAGTAAGCAGATTGATAGATGTGCGAGTGAGACAGTTGGTTAGGTAAGTTTCTTTTAGTTAGGACAGACTTTAGCCAGGACATTGCTGCATATTAAAAAGTAGTTTGACGACAACAAAAAAAAAAAAGTAAAAAAAATTAAGCAAAGAAAATCGAAAATGAAAGTTCCCCTCGCCAAATACCCTAAAAAAAAGTGGAAATTCTGAGTAAAAAAATACCAAAAGTTTCAGCTTATTATGCGCGCATAACTTTTTGCCTACTGCCCCCCTGCTCACATTGCCCGCCGTTTCCCCCTTGCGACTGTTCGCATCTAAGTTACTTTGCGTATTAAGTAAACTTGACTGATAAAGTTGCTCTCTTGCTCTCTTGCCCTCTTGCTGTCTCGCTCTTACGTTTTCTACAAAATGGCGTGTAAAGGCGCCGCGAGCTGAGCCAAAATGTATGCAAAAGTGAGGTTAGTTTTGGTTTAAAGGCCCTGCACTTAAAAAGCTTAAGTTTGTTTTTGAATTTGGCCTTTTCGTTAGTACAAATCAGAAAAATTTGGTACAATTTGTAAGATATAGCCTTAAATTTTGAGCCAGACACAAAATTTTGTTCAATATTTTGGAGATGTGGGTTGAAAATTTTGGTGCGATCGGATTATACTATGTGTAGCGAGCAGGGACCAAAGCCTCCTAGTATATTATAAATATAACATGACATTTTTTAAGGAGAAACGTTTTATCAGCGACATCACCGATGAAAATAAAACCTATTTCCATCGGTTTTTTCTGAGTTGAGAACTCTGGAGTTGAAAACTCTGTAATATTATTTGGATCATTTATTTGTTCACAGCATAAGTACAGGGTCTCTCACAGTCGATTTGTAACATTTTCCACTGCCCATTTTTTTTTTTTTTTTTTTTTTTGGGTTTTGACGAACGGATTTCGCCGCGTGGCTTAAAAAAAAAGGCTGAAAAAAATAAAAATTGTTGAAACTTGTAACAGCAGCAATGTTGCATGCCCCTTGATCCTACTCCCCCCCACCCACTACACCCTCCCACAACCCGCTTTAACCCTTACTGCTGCTGGAAACTGTTTTATTTTGCTTTTAAGTGCTTGAATATGTCTTGTTAAGTAAGCAGTTAGTTTTTGCTGCATGTTGTGTCTACTACGGCTACTCTTTACACACACACACACACACACACACACACACACAGACACACACTAGCCTTTTATCCCCTAGCTTCCCCTTTCTCAAGCTGCATCCCTTAAGTTGCGCTGCAAGGCAAAAGTTACAACAAGCGCAGTTTTCTTCTTCTTCTGCTCCTTTTTTTTTTTTTTTTTTTTGGTATATGCCAAAAGTTTTGTGTTGGCTTTTATTTATTTTTGCTTTCTGGTCTGTCTTTTCCATTTTTTTTCTTAAACTTTAAGCAAACCCGTAAAGTCAGTTCCCCTTCTCTTCCTTTTTCTCTATCCTTGTATCCTTGCCAAGTCCAAGTTGTTTTTAAAGCTCCTCTCCTGCGGCATGTGTGACATAAGTAAGCCTAAGAAGCTGCCATTTTCGGTATATTTTTTGGTATATACGAGTTTATACTTGGGAAAAGGGCTTACAGCTCTATTTCATAAACTTGGATAACTTTTTTAAGCTGCCAGCGACAAGATTTGCTTTTAAAAATACTAATATATGACGTAACTAGCTGAAAAGCCCTACGGCATGTGCTTCTCATGCACATGTTAAAGTTAACAGGCACTTTAAAATAGCCTTGTGAAGTGGTTAAAGAAAGAGATCTATAGTTGGTCAAATAATTGTTAAGGCAACATTTTATTTTATATTTGTTTATTATTTTTGGAAACACTTGACACTTTTTGACAAACTTCAAACTGTCATAACTTTGTCAAATCTTAGCCGACTTCCTTGCGGAATGTAAATTTTATTTATATTTGGCCTATATTTTGATTCTGCATCAAAATTGGAATATTACATTTTTTTCACAAACTTCAAACTGTCATAACTTTGTCAAATCTTAACCGATTTACTTGCGGAATGTAAATTTTATTATTATTTGGCCTATATTTTGATTCTGCATCAAAATTGGAATATTAAATTTTTTTCACAAACTTCAAACTGTCATAACTTTGTCAAATCTTAACCGATTTCCTTGCGGAATGTAAATTTTATTTATATTTGACCTATATTTTGATTCTGCATCAAAATTGTTTCGATCACTGTCCATTCTTTCAATAGAAATATATATGCATTAAATTTTTATACTTGTTTGCAGGGTATTTGCCAAGTCAACCTACTTGAATAGTTGAATAGAGAATGATTTCCTCACAAGAAAACTTAGTCAGTTGACAAAGTCTCAAATTTGCCTCAATATTTATGGTTTGAACTTGAGCAACTTATTTATAACAAATGAACAATGAATCATAAAGTTCCCACTGCCCCTCCCCCCTCTTCTCTATAGAGAAGATCTACCCTTCTGCAGTTTTGGATGCAAAGTTCCGCTCGACACAAAAGTTCAATTGCATAAATTAACCAAATCATTGTGCATACAAAATGCCACATTCTGGACATTCTGGTAACGCCATTCGTCAGCGTTGCCGTCTCGCCACTATTGATGCATGCAATGAGAGAGGGAGAAGCAATGATATGACTGTCGCCAGTGCTCGCCAATGAACTCATTAAAATGCCATTTAATTAATCATCGCAAACGACGAAGCCGACCAAATGCTATAATTCAACGCCCCTAATTGTCAACTGGGAGCGGGTGAAGAGCAGGGGAGAAGGGAGGAATTGTGGGGGTAGGGGGGGAACTTATGAATGCTATATGTCTGCAGTGGTCGATTGGTTCAGTTGGGAGCAACTCATTAAACTGCAACTGCAACCTCATCAACATTTTCCCATTATGCCAGCTGCTTCGTTCAATCATTCGCTTAAAAATCCTTCACTTTCTCCTCCTTCTCTTTCTACTCCTCTTTCTACTCCTCTTTCTACCCTAGCTGATGCAGAGTTTCAATTAGCCGCTTCTTACACTCAACTTGCTGACTTTTCGCTGCTCAATTGAGTCATAAAACTGGACTTTAGTCAACAGCAAGGGGGCATCAATCCGGCCATCAATCAAAAGTCGATCGATTTACGCTAGACATATTTTCTAGTTACCTGCATCTTGCATTCTTCTTTACCCTCTATTCTGCTCTATTCACACATCCTTTGGCAAATTATGCTGCAAAGCCATCGATCAAAAACTTGCAGACAAAGTCAGACTCCTGTCTGAGCCTCTCATCAATTTGCCAGCTGATTTTTCCTTTTTCCTCTTTTTCCTCTTTGATTTTTTTTTTTTTTTTTTTTTTTTTTTGAATTCTTGGCCTTTTGCATTTGGGATTTGCAATTTTTGGCGACTTTCGACGCGGCTCGTGACTCAATTGAGCTGTCAGTTGACTCGCCAACGGGCCATGATGGATGGACCTCATGGACTTGATGGACCAGTTTGCCAGCTGTCCATATTCCCAGCCAGAATTTTGAATACATAAAACTATCGCACAAAATACGAGTACGCACTCTAGGTTTGTATAATTTTCACTACCTCTCTCTTTCTCTATCTTTTTCTCTGTCTCTCTGCCTGTCTCTCTAAATTCTCCAACTGCTGGCTAATATGACAGATGAAGTGTGTCTGGGATTTTGCAGAGAATCAGAGACAAACGACAATTTGCCCGAGGCATTTTCAATTGTCTATTGCATCGGAGCTATGCATTGCAATTGGGATTTAAAGGAACTTCTGCAACATTTATCAATTTAAATTTGATCTAAAAACGTAGATCGATGCTATTAAAATTAAGACTAGCATTTATTCTCTTTCAATCAAACTTATATTATAGAATTTTGAGTTTGTGAATAGTTTCTATTCAATTTTAATTTCAATTCACCAAATCTAGCTAAGTTATTGTATTTAGCTTTGAAAGCATTAAGAATTTTTAAAGGAATTAGATAAACATATTTTCATTTCAATTTGATTGAAAAACGTAGTTCAATTCAATTACTTCAATTCAATTCCATTCTATTTCAATCAAAATATATTTTGTATAATAAATACTTTAAATTTAATTTATATTTCAAGTCAACAATTTTAGCTAGCTTAAATATGAATTAAAACTTCTAAATGAATTGGAAAAATACATTTCAATTACAAATTAATTAACAAAGGTAGTTTAATCCAATTCAATTTAAATTTAGTGCTTCAATCTATTCCATAAAACTAATGTTACAAAAGTTTGAGCTTGTGAATTATTATCATGAAATTTTTATTTCAAGTCAATAAGAATTTCCAAAGGAACTAGGAAAATAAGTTTTAATTTCATAGTAGTTAAAAATAGTTGTTAAATCCAATTTAAACTAAGATTAACAGTTCTATTTAATCAGTTTGCTGAACTTCTCTTTCAATAAAACTAACGTTAGAAAAACTTTATCCTTTAGTATTAAATTCTATTCAAATTCAATCAATTTAAAATATTCGTCAAAGTAATATATTTCTACAATTTCAATCAACATTAAATGAAAATTTCGATTGAGTCAATTTACGCAATTCAATCAACGTTGAAAAACATCATTTCTAATCTATTTGCTTTTAATTTCAATTGTCATTAATGTCTTTTTATTTTCTATTATTCGTTATTATATTGTTTATATTTTTTTATGCATTCACAGCTGTTTTGAAAAATAGAAATAGAATTTTATTTCAATCCAATTAAAATATTGTGATTTTCTTTCAATTGAATCAAAGTTAACAGTGAACTGTGCAATCGACACTGTTTTCTATTAATTATTGAATGCAGTTTAGCTCTCAGCTATGCATAAGTGGAATTGAATATGTATTCATGAATATGTGAATGTGAATATGAGTACGAGTATGAGTATGTGTATCCATTTCAGCTGCCGTTGTCTTTAAGCAACTTTCAATTAAATAGTTGCCATCAATAATATTCAATGCGCCTATAAAAGCGTTGGTCAACAACTGCTGCATACAATTAATGAACGAGGTTTTATCTGTGAGATACAAGATACTTTGCACACACAGATAGATTGATAGATATGTAGACGGATGGATGGATACACTGAAAAAAAAGACCAACTTCTAAAATCAAGAGCATTCATCTTAAATATTTTGTTCTTAAAATATGATTATTTTAAGACCAAATTTCTAAAGCTAAGTTTATTAATCTAAAAAATCTAAAACTTTTAATATAAGAATAAAAATCTTAAATTGTTAGGAAAGTATAAATAGGTTATATTTCGTATCAAACAAATAGTGGCGGTTCGAATCCCACTCGTAACAAATTAAAATAACATTTATAAGATTACTAAAACAGAATAAAATATAAATAAAATAAAATTTAAAAACTTAAAAAAAAATTAGAAATATAACAAATAATTTTTATTTATTTTATTGTTTGATTTTAATTTTAAGAACATTTATTCTTAAAATAAGAAGTTGGTCTTATTTAAAATGTTCATAAAACTAAGATGTGTTCTCTTAATTGAAGAATTTTATAGTCTCGACGCATTTTTTAGACCAAAAATCTTAGTTCTGAGACCAAAATCTTGATTTTAGAACATTTTTTTTTTATCAGTGTACATTATGCATACAATTGTCATACAGTCATTGAGTCGAACCAATTTGTACTTAACGCTCTTGGGGAAGGTTAAGTGAGTCAGTCAGGCTATATGCCACATGCCGCATGCCGCATGCCACATGCTTCAGTTGACAAACAAGAGAGTGTAATAAAAACAATTTGTTATTGCTCTTGGCTACCGTCATTTGGAATTGCTGACTATATATACATATGTATTTATATCGAGTGTACTTGTAGTATTTATCAAGTGCACTCAGCACTTTTCTTTCTCACTCCTTCAATAAGAGAGAGAGAGAGAGTGAGGGAGAGCGAGTCACGGCTAGAGCGAGATGGCAGTCTAAATTAACACCATCACACAAAGTAATTGACTTCAATTAAAAAATAATTCCATACAAATAGCTGAATGGTTGCAATGCGGTTGTTCAATGCTCATCACATGCTCTAGTTATACCCTGTAGCCATGAAATGCACACCATAGGGTATCTACGACTTGTCATTAGTAAGTTATTAACAAATAAAAACATTACTTTGACTGCTTTAGTTGATCAAGTAAAGTTAATTACAGTATGAATAAATGTATACCCTTTAATCCTAAAACAAAGGGTATACTGTACTCATAGTGATATGAAATCTATAGAAAATAAGCATGTCTAAGATAAAAATACTTTTATTTATGAGTACAGGGTATATGCTAGTCGATCATTTATGCTTAAAGCCTTCTTAATTGGTTTTATTTGAAACCGTCTAGACTAGTTATTTATACCCTGCAGGGTATGATGAGAAAGTGTGTCTAGCTTATAAAAATATGTGAAAAAGCAGGGTATGTTCTAGTCGGTCACACTGCCAGCTCTCACCCTAATTTCATCTGAAACTAATAAAAATGTGAAAACACATGTAAATAAAATGTCTAAGCAAACGCATACAGGGTGATCCTTAGCTGTGTCCACACACAGTTCAATGGAAATTGAAATTGAACAATTAAAAGAAATAGAAATAAAAACAATTGACAAACTGCATTGTCTATTAAATACAATACTTTATTCATTTCAAATTCAATTTAATTGATGAGGGCGAAAAATTCAAATTCAAATTCGACACTCGAATTAAATTGAAAATGTTGTAAAATTGGAAAACGTGTCGAGACATGTTTATGCATGCAAATGAGCACATTTTCATCTCTCGTTCTCTCTCTCTCTCTCTGTCTCTCTTTGGCTTTCAATATGTGCAACTTTGTTTCAATTGCCATTATAATTAACAATTTCATGTGGTTTTTTGTTCCGACCCGCAAAACAACTGTTCACATTGGTTTTGTCGATGTTTTAGAGAGGGGGGAAATTGAAGGACAGGTTGACAAGTAAAAGGGGAGGGGGTAGGAAAATACAGTTTGTTGGAAATTGGCAGCAAAATGTAATATTACAATTGAATTTCCAATTGGCAAGTCTAAATTGTTGCAAACTTTTGCTAATCAGAACTCAAGTGGAAATTTGATTGTGGTTGAAAGGATAAAGGACATTGAAATTAATTAAAATTTGTATTAAAATTGAACAGGATTCGATGGAAGCTGCTTTAAATAAAGCGAATAAAATACATACATTTGAGCATATCAACTTTAATTACATTTTAAGCTATTTAAAAGGTAATGAACGGAATTCAATTAGTTGATGGATTAACACAATTTTAGTTGAAGTTGATTGAAAGACGAGCAGTTTGAAAGACAGAAAAACGACAAGAACGAGCAAGAATTATATGGTTTCTAGTTACTTAGTGTATAAAATGAAATTGAAACAGAGTTGTAAGAATTTTCTGTTCAATTTATGAAATTGAACGATAGAAAAACTTAAAGAAAGTGAGCAATAATGAATGATGCACGTAAAATGACTTCAACTTGATTGAAAGTTGAGAGGTTTTCAAATAAATTGATAGCTTGAGTTCAATCTATCAAATAATTGAAACTGATTGAAAAACGCTTTCAATTACAATGGAAACATGAGATTTAACCACTTGCAGCTGCATTTTACAACACAACAAGTTAGATAGAGTGAGTGTCAAATGATTGAAACTAATGCAAATGCATTCAATTTCAATTTCAACTTCAACTTCAACAACAATTAAATTAGAGCTTGCTTAGAGTTGTGGAGTTACTTCGCTCTTTTGGGGTATCAAATTTAAAGTTGCGCTCGGACAATAACTGAATAGTTGCCCACACTGGAAGGGGGCGTTTGTGGGCGTGGTCCGAGCAAAAGTGGCAGAGGTTGCGGTTGCAAAGGCCGTTAAATATTTAATTAAATTCACACAAAAACCGCATTTGAAGTAGCTGCTAAAAACAACAAAGTTGTAAGAGAGACTGAGCGAGACAGAGAGAGAGAGAGAATGGGTTTGAAAGAGAGTGAGTGAGAGAGAAAGAGAGAGAGAGAAGCAGCTGGGCAAGCCAAGAAAGTAAATGAAATGCTTTTTGCGGTTGGCATTGAAATGAGCAAAGTGCAGGAGACTCTTGAAGAGACCCCGGGAGCATTACAAACATATGGAGCAGGCCTGGGGGGTAATGAAGGCAGGGGGGGCGGTGCAGAATGGGGTCTACGCCCTCGGCTTGTTGGGCAACACTTGAAAATGCCACTGACAACCAAAGAAAATTTATAGCAAACATTTTATGTACTCATTGTTGTTGCGTTTTTTGGCCAGACAAAAAAGTGACAAGAGACGTTTGCATGGCAGAGCGGGGCAGCGGGGGGGGAGGGGGACAGAGGGTAGGTCGAGCAGTTGGACAGTCTACGCAAAATATTTGCATGCTGTTTATACTTTTATTGCAAAATATCCCGTACATCTCCAAAGATGCAACGAGTCAGCCCAACAGACATGTGTCAGCCTCGTTGAAATACCCGCTACTCCAACGCAGCCAAGGGTATTAAAACATTGCGAATGCTTAAAAACAATCGAGTTAATGCAACAAATTATATGTTCCAATTTTGATGCAGAATCCAACAAGAGGCAAAATATTGATAGAATTGACATTCCGCAAGGAAATCGGTTAAGATTTGACAAAGTTATGACGGTTTGAAGTTGCTCAAACCTCTCAGCTAGAAACTTTACAAGTCAAAATTTTTCTTAATTTTGACATGATTTTTTACAAGAAAATGAAAGGTCTCGAAATCAAATTTAAAGTGTTGTTTTATACTAATTACGATATAAGGAGTTGATTAAAAGTGAAAACTTGATATTGAAAATTTTCAATTTTCAAAATTTCAAAGGGGGGACCCCTAGCATCAAAATCGAGTCATGGTCGAAAATAATTAAATTTTCTAAATTAATTAAATTTGAATACAGAATGAGTTTAGAGACCAAACCATGATCAAAATGACATTCCGCTTAAAAATCGGTTGGGTTTTGGCAAAGTTATGACAGTTTGAAGTTGCTCAAGCCTCTGATCTAGCAACTTTACAAGTCAAAATTTTTCACAATTTTGACATGATTTTTTACAAAAAAATGAAAAATCTAAGAATCAAATTTAAAGTGTTGTTTTATACTAATTACGATATAAGGAGTTGATAAAAAGTGAAAACTTGATATTTAAAATTTTGAATTTTCGAAATTTCAAAGGGGGGACCCTTACCATTAACGTGGAACCATGGCTATGATGGTTGAAAAATAATTAAATTTTCTAAATGCAAAAAATTTAAATGCAGCATGAATTAATCACGAATCATGATTAAAATTGCATTCCGCTTGAAAATCGGGTCAGTTTTCTTCAAGTTATGACAGTTGAAAGTTGGTCAACTCTTTGAAATAGCAACTTAACCACAAGCGTTTTGGTTTTCGGTTCTTGAAAGAGAATTTATTTCAGTTACTGTTTCAGTTCCGGTACTAAAACTGAAACGGTTAGTTTCGGTTAACGGTTCCGATACCGGTTACGGTGTTATGACCTGATTATAATCATTTGCTACGCTTCAAAATAAATTTGTGCATAATTTTATATGAATTACTATTTGTTTTCAAGACTCCTACCGAGCATCTTGCTGTCGAGTACGCTTAGCTGCATCGTTCATGTGTGCTTGGAGTTAAAAGGGACTACAAAGTGGGTAGCGGGGCTTAGACAGCTGAGGAGTAGGAGCAGACGATGAAGAAGGAGGAGGGAGTGGCATTTCCCATTCATATACACAAAATATTTTCATGTTTAAATGCTTCCGCGCGTCTCATAAATCACTTGGCAAAATGTGTGTGCGACGACGAAGATGACGATGAAGGGGACAGCAGAAAGGGGGGGATAAAGTGGCGAAAAGGGGTCTTGCAAACTGGGAAACCGAAAGCGAGTCGAGTCGAGTCGAGTCTGAATCCTGGCTAGCATCAGCTTCAGCTTCAGCTTTTGTCGGCTGCAGTGCGTCAAGCGTGAAAAAAGGAGGCAGCAATTCGTTTGCTAATTTTTAGCAGCCACTGTTGGCGTTGAAGCGTGTCGACAACACACACACACACACACACACACACACACACTCGAGACACGCCTACAGTTTGCTTTGACTGGCCATGCCTCATTTAAATGCCACTTGCCACATCTCTCTCTCTCTCTCTCATGGCTGCCTGGGAATTTGGCTGGTTGGAAAAACTTTAATTGTAATAAATTTGCCACATACTTGAGTCTGCCTGACGACTGTGGCACCTTTAACCTGCCACATAAGAAGGGGCAACAACATGTTGCATGTCTGTCAGCTGACTGACAGCAGACACTGTGTTTGCAACTTAAAAGCTTAATGAATGAGAATTGTTGGTTGATTGATTGATTGAAAGAGAAATGATTGAAGCTGCGTTAACTTGTTAAATTGAAAACTTCACTTTCAAAAATATTGCTTAGTAAATTACCAACTAACTAATTGAAAGAGCACTGTAGATTAATTAAAATTAAAATTGAAAATGCCAAGAAGTAGATGGATAAATTTGTAAATTTGATTGATTTAATTAAATAATTGATTGATTTAATTTGAATTGCCTGATTAAAATAAAATATATAATAAATATAATAAAAAAGTATATAAAAATAAATAAAAATATAAGAAATAATTTGTGAGATGCGCTTAATGAAAATTTCAAAAGTATTCACCGCACTTTGACTTATTGAAAGCTAAAAGTTGACTGATTGAAACTAAAATTGAAAGTGAAAAAATTTTATGTATGGTTGAAAGTTAAGCTGAATATTTGTTTAAGATTTACGAAAAGAGAATTTAAAAAGAATATAAAAAATTTTTTTGCTGACAAATTGAAAAAAAAAATTTCACTGATTGAAACGAAAGTTGAAAGTACAAAAAGTGATTTTATCGGTTGAAAGTATAGCTGTGAGTTATATAAAATGAATCAGCCATTTTAAATAAGCAAAATAGTTAGCTAATTTAACGAGAAATGTGGTCTGATTGAAGCAGAAATAAAAAGTAAAATAGATTTTATATTATAGTTGAAAGTAAATTTTTTTTGCTACTCAAAAAAGTGGAATAATTGATAAAAAAAATAAATTGAGAAATTGAGCTTGAAATGTAAATTTATGGATACAATTTTACATTAAAACTTAAATACATTATAAATTTTGGAAAATTAAGTTTTTAACAGATTGAATTGAAATTGAAACTAAAGTTTGGAATACTAAAGCGAATCCTTCAAAGTAATTTAAGAGTTTTGCGATTGCCAACCTAGATATAGACATTGTGTGCGTATGTGTGAGACAGTTAATGGCAATTGAATGGAAAATTGAAGGTGGAATTGCATGAAAAGCCATTGAAAGCATATGTGTGTGCTATCTATTAGATCTATGGCAATATGAAACTGCGACTGCTGTCGCATTATCAACTGCAAATCTTCAGCTGAAGAGAGGCACATTAATTGGACCACACACACACATGGAAAAGAGTACAGAAAGGTGAGAGGCAACAAAGATGTGGAGAATGAAGAAGAAGAGGCAGACGCTTATACAAAAGCTTACATGTGAATGCAGTCAATGGATGCCTTTAATGGCATAAGCAGGCAACGGGAGTGCTACTTAAGATGCAATGCGAAAGGTAAGCGACGAGGTGGCAAGGTGGTGAGGTAGGTGGTGAGGGGGGGAGTTACGAAGGTAGTAAAGGGTAACAATTCACTTCGTTGACGTTACACTCGGAGAAATATGTCAACTTTAAATTTGATTCGTTTTAACTTGACTTTTATTCATTTTTTACTTAAAATTTGAGGATTTCTATGTAATAAAAATTCCGCCTGAACATTTCCATGATATAATACTCCGATTTTAAGCAAAATTAGTCAAAATATATAAGATAAGATAATAAAAAGGATTGAAATGAACTTAAATCTATATGTTGTCTATATAAAACTCTTTGACCTGACTGACTGACTGGCTGACTGATCATTCCGCAGTCCAAGCCATATGTCGTACAAGTCTGAAATTTTGACACAACATAGCTCAGACAAATTCGTATTTATAGGAATGTTTTGTATAAGAAAAAAAGGTTGCCTTTTTGGAATTTGTACAAGATTTTTTTGCACGTTTCAAACTCTTATAGACTTGAATCATTTTATGCGAAAAAAAAATGTATTTTTAAGATTTGCGGACTTGCGAAAAGCGAACTTGAAATGAGCGTTTTCCACGCAGTTTTGGAAATTCCGAGCTCAGTCAGCTTTGAGATCAATTTTACTTGAATATACGCTGTTCAAGTATGCAAATCTTGATTTGTTTTTCTGAGTGTACTAGTTGCAAGTTGAGGCAATAGAGAGATACAGAGATAACACGCTGCCACATTGAATGAAAAGGGATTTTTGGTGTGGCAGGCGATGATGAAGGAGCTGCCAAAGAAGCTGTAGCAGAAATGGAAGTCGAAGAATAGGGATTCTAGAAATTGACAAGACGTGCAACTCTCTCGCTGTTGCACAGCACATGGTGCATGAAAAGTAAAGTGTGGCAACAAAGTGCAACTTGCCACACACAGACAGACACACAGACAGCAAAGGAAGTAGGAGTTGCGAGTTCAGTTCATTCTCTCATCATCGTCACGCTCACACGGCGAGTGCATCCTTTCATCCTGTACTCCTCTCCTCCTCTCCTCTCCACTTATGTTTTCCTTTCAGCTTGTCCCGTATATATATTTTCTGGTCTTTTTTTTTTGTAATTTCTCAGTTGTTGTTGCATTTCATCAACAGTGCCTGCATAATTTTACAGCACATTCAGTGCCACATGCAGCGTGTGGCGCTATTAACACTTTTATCATTATCGGGGGCAGATTGAGCACAGCAAAGTCTGGGCATGGGGAAGGCAAGGAGTAAGCAGCAGGGAAAGGAAGCTTAAATGCTACCCCTCCATTGGTTCAGGTGAGTGCCCAGCGGACTAAAGAGGGCGGAGGCATCGCAAAACGGAAGTTAAGACTTCCGTTTGACGTTGAACCCGCTACCGCCTTCATTTTCCCTGCCTCGCATGCCCTCCCTTATGTTCCCTACTTCCCCTGCTGCCTTCCTCACACCCTCAATGACTGCGTTGCTGATGAAGCTATTCGATTTCAATGCAGACACTCCCAGGAGATAGGCAAATAGGGGCACAGCCAGCACTTAGGGTAGCGAGAGAGGAGTTAATAGGGGCAGGCAATGCACAGTGGTCAAATTAAGCCATTTTGCAATGACTCATTTAAATTTATAGCCGTAAAATTTAGCTTTTAAATGCATTGAACTACTTTTCAATCAAATTATATTAAATTTCCACAATTATTTTTATTTTTAGCATAAAATTGAGCTTTTAAATGCATTGAACTACTTTTAAATCAAATTCTATTAAATTTCCACAATTATTTTTATTCTTATCATAAAATTGAGATTTTAAATGCATTGAACTACTTTAAAATCAAATTATATTAAAATTTCACAATTATTTTTATTTTTAGCATAAAATTGAGCTTTTAAATGCATTGAACTACTTTTGAATCAAATTCTATTAAATTTCCACAATTATTTTAATTTGTATCATAATTATATTAAATAAAAAAAATGTATTTTTAAAACTCATATTTATTTGAAATGTTTTTCTTACTTTTAGACAAAAAAAAACTCAAAGAAGTTTTTATTTTTTTAAAAAAATATTATTTCTGAAGTAAACGGTACAATTTCTGATAAATAATCGGTTCATTTCTTTATCTTAGTGCAAACTTTTCAGTTTTTAAAAAATTTATAAATCAATCGTCGCATAAATTGACAATTTTGCCCACTGTGCGACAGTGCATTGCGCCCATTTCGCATTCATGTGCACTGTGAGTGCCGCTCCTGGACGTGGCATGCGTATTCAAGTGTAAGCGAGTTGAAGTGTCATTGCGAATTTGGAGCACACGATGAAGATGAAGGGGGAAAAGGGAGAGGGATACGAGAGGGGGGATATGGGGAATATGGGGAATATGGGGAATATGGGGAATATGGGGATGTCTGTTCTGGCCATGTCCGCTGATTAGGGTTGACTGCTTGGAGCGTATACAATGGCCAGAATGACATGACGTGTACAAGTGCTTCTTTACAGTAGGGGTATTCCCCCTGCTCTCCAACTGAGAATTCAATAGAAAATTTAGGTTACTTTGAGAATCGAAGATAATCATCAGAGTACTGTTGTTGATAATGATGAAGAGGTAGCAACTGCAGGTTGCATTCTTTGTGCTTGTGTGCATATAATGAACAATGCATTTGCTCTGTTATCGATAGCTCTTGTCGATAACTGGCATAGATAAGAAAGCAAAGCGAGTAAATTGTTCGAGTTAATTAACAAAGAGTAAGAACTAAGACATTAATTATTTAAAAATTATTAATCGAAATGCGGCCAATGTCGTTATCGATAATTTTACTTGAAAGTTGGTAAAAATATTTGTTAAGTAAGTAAACAATTCAAAACTGAGTTTAACCACACACAGTTTGAATGTAGCAAAAGTATCGATAAGTTATTGATAAGTTATCGAAAAATTATCGATTATTATAAGAATGTTGAAATAGCTTAGCCAAAAAAGTGAAATGTGCTCAGCTTGATTAACTTTAACAATTCAATTTATCGATATGTTAGCGATAACAATAACGAAAATAATATTTTATTTTTAGAAATGCTGAGTTCAAAACTGTTGCAACTTGAAAGCTTTACATTTGGAAAGGGTTTGGAATAATCGACATATTATCGATGTTGCAGTATTGAATAAGTAAAAATTTGTATACACAACATTTTGTGTTTATCGATAATGCATACAAAACAAATGCTAAACAGCAGCCAATACGCACACAAAGGACCAAATATTTAAATTCGACATTACGTGCAAAAATACAGTCACAGATACATATCGATATCGATACGCATGAGCTTCAGAAACAAATGACCACTTCCGCATGCAAAACATTTTGAATTTGCATCACACAAGAAAAGTGAGAAGTAAAGATGAAAAAGGTAAACTGAGTGAAAGAAAATGAATTATTCAGGATGCCACTTAATTTCGTATGTAATCCCCATTCTGAAGACGCCCGTTGACTTGCCCATGTGTATTTTCCCTGCCTTACGATGAGCCCACGCACAATCGATTATTCATATGCATGACATTTGCCTGGACCCGAGACCTGAGATTGCCAGATTCTCCGTTTGGGAGGAGAGAAAGACATATTGTGTGTGTAATTTCGTTATCTTTTTTTACCCGTAGCTTAAAAAATAAGTAAAAGGGTATGTTGTGTTTGTTGGAATGCATGTAACAGGGAGAAGAAGGCATCTCCGAATATATATTCTTGATCAGCATTAACAGTCGAGTCGATATAGCCATGTCCGTCTGTCCATCTGTCTGTCCGTCCGTCTGTCCGTCCGTGTGTGCGCCTACATCTCAGAGACTATAAGAGATAGAGATACTAAATTTGGCACACAGATTTCTATAGACCCCAAGCAGATCAAGTATGTTTTAAATTTTTGACACGCCCCCTTACGTCTCTGCAAATCGCAAAAAGCCACCACGCCCACAGTTTTGAAGATAATACAGTTTTGATGGTAATTAACGTTATCTATTAATTGTTATCTATAATCCCACTTAACCGCAGCAAAATCGGACAAGTCGAACGGGAGTAATAGCTAACCAAAGTTATAAATAAAGTTATTATTTCAATACAAGCACCTAAAAGTATGCAGTAGTTTTTGTTAGGTAGTAATTTCTTTAAAGTACTTTTATAAATATTGAAATAAGTAACGGGTATCCTATGGTCAGCATCTCGACTTGTTTTTATTTTCAACGTGAGGAATTATGCCAGCCTCCTCCCTACAGGGCGGGTCGTACCTCTCCCTACATAAGATTTATGTGGCGTATGTGCGGTGTGTCAATTTTCTCAGGGTCTCAGTCCGCATTCCCTTCACTCACTTATGCAAAGTGGCTGCAGTGGCGTAAAGTTCAGAGATTGTCGTCATCGTCATCGTCATCGTCATCGTTATCGTGCTTGTTGCTGTAGCACCATGTTGCCCAATGAAGTGGAAAATGTGAATTTATATGAACGAGTACGCGGCATAAGTAATAAAAAAAAAAAGTATCAAACGCAGTCCTGTTCCATCCTGTTCTATCCTGTTCAATCTTGTGCTGTGCTCGTGATGCCCGTTAAGATAATTTTAACGATGTCGATAAACTTCAATTTCATTGCCTGCTGACTGACTGCGGCAACCGCACTGAACACATAGGCTCTGAGGGGGGCTGAAGAGTCAAGGGTTTGTTTGGTAGGCGCCCCTAAGACCTACGTCCAGTTGGCGTAGTGCCCATTTATGAGCAAGGAGCAGCATCAATACCATTTAACTGTGTAATATCGTATAATGCCAGCAATGCATGATGGTGATGACAGCAACACGAGCTTCAATCTGATTGAGTCTACTTATCGATAATGCTTGATTACATTTGCAACGATTTTACAACACTGCAGTTGCGAGTGTTTTACTCTTTAATGCTGCGACTTGAGTTGACCTTAAGTATGTTATCGATAATGCATCGCATTTTATTGACAGACATATATTTCTACTTTATTTGTAATGATAATAAAGAGAGAGTCTAACATGCTTTAAGCAAACTGTTTTTTTTCAACTCTTCTTTGTGCTAGCATTCTTAAATGTTGCACATTTGAAATTTAACATTTATTTTTTGCCTAAATAAGTCCTGAATTTCCTAATTAAGTTTTGATGTTCCTGCTGAGCCAATTTTTTATTAAGCGTTTACTTCTATTTTTTCGTGTTTTCTTTGTGCGACATTCGCAAACGTTTTGACTAAAATGGTGTCAGTATCTATGCTGTTATTATTATATACTTAAGCATTTTTCTCATAGTAAATGACTTATTCTTTATCTTTTGCTTTGTGCGGCATTCATAAACGTTTTGTTGATTGTTTTCTTTGTTTCTGCTTTGTGCGATATTCGCAAGCGTTTTGATTGCTGGCAGAATCTCTTGTACTATACAAAATACAAATTTCGGCTAAAGTTTTAGGCGAATCAACGTTTTCTTCGCGTCTGCTTTGTGAGAATTTCGCAAACGTTTTCACACTAGCTTTCTCATATCTAATACTCAATATCTATTTCAACTTAAAGCACTTCAATTGCATTTAAAATGTAATATATATATATATATATATAGAAATAACATTTTTTGGACGTCATGTTGTCGTGCTCGCAAATTGAGTAGACATTGGCAATTAAGTGCTGCCCGCGGAGCTATCAAAAATCGTAGCACCAGCAAATGCATTCAGTTTGCAATCCAATCAAATCAAATTCCACTTTGGCTCCGGACCCGGACCCGGACCAGGACCAGGACCCGGACCCGAAGGCCATATTCCTCCCGGTAAGTGCTACAACAGCAACAACTGCACTCAACTCTGGCAGTTGTTTAATGTGCGCGTATTCAATTCATAACCACGCTCACATCTGTATGCCACATGCCCCCTATATATGATACTATACTATATATATATATGCTCCTGTCTCCTGTCAACTTCAAACCCCTTTATAGCCCTGCCATAACCGAGCAAAAAGCGGTCAATGTAAAACAGTTGGCATCAAAGCTGTTCGCTCTTTTGACGGACACTTTTTTGTTAGTTTTTTTTTTATATATTTTTAAATATTTTTTTTTTATGCTTTATGCCCATCTCGTTGTGGTTAAATGATTTTTTTTTGTCGTCATGCTTTTATTTCCTGGCAATCCCGTATAGCGAATCCACTTCGTCTGCTGATGCTGACAATATTTTTTCAATAGCTTTTTGCACGTTTTTCTCAACGATTCATTTCATTTTGATTTTATTATTTAGACTTTTGGCTCAGTTTTGTTCGATTTTTTCTTGCCATTTCAGCGGCATTTATTTTCACTGTATTTTCATCTCTTATTTTTTTATTGCTGTTGTTGTTGTTGTTGTTGTCCCTCTGTTGCACATTTTTCATGTCACTAAAAAGGTTTCCACATGCCACCACCGGCTGCCGATATAAACGAAAACATCCCACGGGCGCTTGTGTGTTGCAAGGAACCGTTTTTCCCATATGCATATTGCATGCCACACAAGCTCCGACTCGGCTTTAACAATAGTTGAATGCGCTTACAGCCAAAGTTTTGTCAAAGTATTAATGCGCTTTTATTGTGAAGTGTCTGTGTAAAAGCTTTTAGGGAAGAAATTAGAAATTATTGAGCTTTTGCTACCGAATAATTGTAGAAGCTTAAAGCAGAAAAGCTACTGCAGTACCTCAAAGTAAGGATCATTAATAGGATCGAGTAAAATAGTCTGAAGTAAACCTCGACTGATGATCTTAAGCTTTTGAATTCACTAATGAGCATTTAAGTTCCTATATTGCATACATTCTGAACTTTTCAGAAGCTTTTAATACGCTATTTATGCAGGTACAAGTGAGTTTTCAGTGTAAAGCTCTTGGTGTAGTGCAACGACCGTTTTTAGCTGGCCGAACAATTGAGTCTGTGACTCTTGTCGCAGTTACAGCATATAAATATTGGATATACGTGGACATAAAAATTGTAAAAATAAAAAATATATATATTTTCGTATATATAGATAGCAAATGTATCTCTGTCTGCCCGCCCACAACTCCCTCCCCTCACGTCTTTTACCTCCCATTTTAGTGCTATCACTGTAGCTCGATGGCTGCCATTTAATAGCATGTGTCAAGTGCATTGAAAAAGTCTATTTACGTTGCAATTGCAACAGTGCTCCACACCCCACCCTACTGGTGGTTTACTGCGATTTTCAGTTGATGATTGCAGCGGAAAATAGGAAAAGGCAGGGAATACGGGAAATGTGGCAGCAAAATATGACGAAAACAATCGCAAACGTTTGAAAAATATTGTTTTGAGGTTTTGCAATTTCAGTTCATTTGATTTGAGGGAAACAGCGGAGAGTAAATCTATTTGGCTGGAAAATGTGGTCAATATGCAATGTACATAAATAAATATGTTACAGAAAAAAAATTATTAAAAAAAGTGCGAAATTCCTGATTTTAGCATGAACTCAAAATATAATTGTTAAATTCAATTTCAAGTTAATAAATTTCACTTTTAACATAATATAACTCATTTCAAAATTCTGATTATAAATATTGATGAATTATTTTTAATTTTTGCAATTAATTTTTAAAGTCAATAAATATATAAATTGTTAAATAAAAAGAACAAAGTATTTGCTCCTTTGTTTTAGAAAATCTGGGATTAATAATCTATTGACACTGTTTGGGATTGATTTTATTAGGGAACATCGAACTGTTTTTTCTGTGTATATATATTTTAAATATTTTTCATGTTTTTAATATTTCATAATTTCAGATTTAATTGAATGGATCTGTGTGGCAAGTTGCAAAGCACAACATTTGCTATTGAACTTGCAACCACATTGTGCCCCCAGAGACACACACACACACACACACACACACACACACACACACACACACACACACACACACACACACACACACACAAACACATACACACATGTGGCACAACTTGAATCTGTCGACGGCAGCGAAATATTTCGCAGTCCATTTAATGATGCGTAAAGTGCTGCATGCAACTGGAAGTTGCAAGCAGATATATATATATTCATAGTATCATTGCCAGTGCTCACAGCTGGAAACAATTTTGCACTCAAGTCAATTGCCACATTATGTGTGTATTTTTTTTTTGATATATGTATCTATAAAATTGAAAATCAATTAATTATTGGAGCATCGAAAGCCAAATGTAATGCTACTTAGCCTGCTTTCAAGGCAGCCGAGGGGAGAAAGACATGTTGCAACACGAGTCACGTACCTGTAAGTAGAAAGAGAGAGGGAGAGAGTGAGAAAAGTGTTCAAGAGTCTTGGTAATTAATTAGCACATAATGGATACACTTAATTCTAAATACTTTCGAGAGCTACTTAAAGATACAAAGTACAGTTGACTCAGTTAATTAGCGAATGAACTATGGTTATCGATAGTTCAATAGTTTGTGATTAATTGACTGCAAATGGGTGCACTTATTTCTAAATAGTTTCAAGAGAAATCGTTGAAGATTTGACAAAGTAATGACTCTTTAAAGTTTGTGTAGCAGCGCTTAGTTGCTTTTTTAACACTTATCGATAAGCCGATTACATAAATTGCTTGAGAAATGCAGAGGATTATAAATTGAGTATGACAGTTAATATATAATTAATTCATTTAGTTGAGGAGTACAAAAATTGCTTTAGGATTTATCGATAAGTCGCAGTACAAGCAGCTGAAAAGGTCAAATGATTTGCAAAAGCAGCTTATACAATTAACACTCAGTCTCTTTTAATTTTGATACATACGTATGTCTTTGTATATACATTTGTGTTATTAAGTTAAGAGTAAGACGCTGTCAGAGTTGCCTCCATGCACTTATCGATAGATGGAGGATGCGATAACACACACACAGAGAGAGAAAGAGAGAGACTGAAGGAATCTGTTGGCTTTCATTTATTTATTTATGTATCATTCATTCATTGCTTGGCTTAAAAGCATGCCACGATGATGTCATCCACTGAGTCAACAATAAGGACAAACTTTCGCTTTTACGTCAAAGCTAGGGACAGAGAACAAGGAGGGAAAAGAGAGAGGGACAACGAGACGCCTTAATGTATGCACAGCTTTTTGTTGTGCTCTCTCTTGTGAGGGGGGAAAAGTAATTGACATTCGTGATTCAGATGCAGCGACAAGATAAAAAATCTTGCGCATCCACTAAAAAACAATCAAGACATAAAGCAGCGACCCCTCAACCCCACCCCCTCCTCAGCCCTCGCCTGCCGCCTTCTCCACTTGAGGCGTGGCATCACCGCATTATCCACTCAGGCAACATTGTCGTTTATGAAAATTGAAAAATCTATGTGTATAAAGCTCTTGTTTTTGGCATACAACCACCCCCTACCCCCTCCCCCACTGGCATTTTCCTCCCTCTGTTCGAACTTTTCATTCTTGTTGGCTTTTCGCTTTTCAGATGTAGGAAAATTAAATTCTATTAAGTGAAACTTTTGCAGTTTTATTTACGTTTATTGCCAGCTTTATGCTCTGCTCATGGCTTAATGATAAGCACCAAGGGGGGCGGGGGATGAAAATAAAGGGGAGGCAACTTGCTGACGCCATCTTCAATGCACACACACACACACACACACACACACACACACACACAACAGCAGTGCTTGCAACGTGCAGATAACTTGCAACTTGTTGTTGCCACTTGAAACTTGAAACGTGAACTTTCCCCGGAGCACAATATATTTCACTTTTCCGTATCGCCAGCACCGACAAGATGCCACAAATCGAAGCTGAATAAATTTCTAAACAAAAAACAATTGGAAAATGCTATAGAACCCGATTTTAGCAATACTCGTTGCATACTTTTAGGCGCTTACATTTGTTAAGCAACTTAAAACAGGCATTACCGTCGTTCTATTTAACCAATCTGGTTGCAGATTAAGTAGGATAATAGATAATAATAATATATAATTTTTAATAAAAAAAAAACAATATGTATTCCGGAAGGGAGTGTGTCAAAAATTGAATCGAAACTTAATATGCGTAAAATTTAATAAAGTCTGTGTGGCTTTGTCTTAGTTAGTCGTTGATCTAGTTTTATTATCTTATCCCTTAGCTTAACTTCTCGTTTTTCCTCTCTCGTAACACCTTTAATGCATTTTTCTTTCTTATAATATTTTCTACTAATTATATTTTCTTATAAATACTTCCTTTACTTGTATTTAATGTTTAATTTCAAGCTTTTCGCAAGTTTCTCTATTTCACATTTTTACTTTACTTCTGGCTTAGCTTCTCTCCTAGATTTTTTACATTTAAGTAGTTTTAATGCTTTAAAGTTCACTACCCCACTATTTATTTACTTTACAACTCTTATTGGCTCTACTTCCGCTTTT
This sequence comes from Drosophila innubila, assembly GCF_004354385.1. Lineage (NCBI taxonomy): Eukaryota > Metazoa > Arthropoda > Insecta > Diptera > Drosophilidae > Drosophila > Drosophila innubila. Next base: position 2,948,107 of record NC_047626.1, on the reverse strand, counting down.
CATTTCATACTCAGCTTCTCTTTTCTTTACTTGAACTTTTTTAAGGCCGCATTTCTCTGTTTTAAATTCATGAAATTTTCTGGAACATTTGCCAAATTATTATTTTCATGTACACGCTTGAGTACGTATGAAAAGATGTTTATATGAAAAATCTGTGAAAATTGAAGACAAATAGAGGGCGAGAGAAAAAAACGGAACCAGGTCTGATGGACAGATGGAAATCGTTAGCTCGTTGGCACTTCATACAACAGTCTGCAACTTGGGCAAATAAAAGAAGAAAAAAGTATTCGCATTACTGCATTCTTTTTGCATTTTATTTTTATAAGAGTATTTATTTTATTTTATTGCTGGGTAGAGCGAAAATCAGGCAGTAGCATTTCCCTGCAGTACCTTGCTGCCGGCTGCACTCATTGACATCGATGTCATCGGCATTTCCCCAGTGCCCATTACCATGCCACACTTGGCTACTTATTGCTGTCTCTCCTTTTGCTCTCCCTCTGTTTGTCCTTTGGTGGCAACTTCCACTCAATGTGGCACTGTGCAAGTCTTGCATCGATTGCGCGCCATCGTTACAGAAATCATGTTGAATTGCCATAAAACCACTCAGCTCGGCTCCAGCCATCTATTTTTTTTTTTTTTTTTTTTTTTTTTTTTTTTTATCTTTCTGCCGTCTCGTCTTAGCCTCGATTGGCGCCAAGTTGTCGTACTAAATGGGTCAACTTGTCTACTTTGGCAACACAAACGGGCAATTGTCACTGCACTGATAAAAAAAAAAAACATGTTCTAAAATCAAGACTATACATTTTGGTATAAAAAATGGTTAAAGAACATAAAATTCTTAAAGTTATTGTAGAACAACATTTCGTGATATTTTCGAAACCACAAATTTAAGTATAAAAATAAATGTTCTTAAATACTCAAGATGACAAATGTCAAAAAATAAGGCAGGTTTTTAAATTATAATATTTATATTGTTATTTTAATTTGATTTATACAGTATTTTCTGGCTTCTAATCTTCAAAAATATTCCTTGGCAAAGTGGGATTCGAACCCGTCAAAATATGTTAGATGAATCTTCTTGTTTTTAGAAGTTGTTCTTTTTTTTCAGTGTGCCCGTTCTGTTCTGGCTTAAGCAGCCTTCAGTTTCGCTTCAGCTTCTTTTTTTTTTCTTTTTTTTTTTTTACCATCTTCTTAGCCCTCCTTTCACTTCGGGCTAACAACTATTTTCTAGTGTTTTTCGTGTGCTTTCTTTTACTAACTTTGCATATTGCCGGTTGCAGTTAGTTTGGCATTTTACAGTCAATCAACTGACAGACAGGTGCATCATGCATGAGTCATTTGAAGTTGTCATTAGAACTGCATCAGTTCTCCAACAATAAGCTCAATACTTATAGAGACTTGTAGAGAGATGCAGATACAGATACAGATATAAATACACACGAAGTTGTAGGAAGTTCTGCTTCATAACCTATTTAGCATGAGGAAAGCTTAACTAAACGAATATTTAATTATGCATTTAGTTGATGGTGAAGTTTAGACTTAAGGTTAAGCAAAAAATTAAAATCAGAGAATACAAAAATGGTTTTTAAAAAATGTTTTTGAACTTGAACATAAGTGTTATTCTAAGTTGTTACTGTTCAGACACTTTAGTGTGTTTGCTCAACACATAATAAATGACAAATATCTAATAATGCCAGCCAATTATTCTTGAAAATCAATTTAATAAACTCAATTGGTCAACTGATTATAAATGAAAACACTACAATTAAAAACAAGGACAGGAAGCTATCACAGAGAACTGAGCAGTGTTGATTAACGTTTAGTTGAAAAATCTGCAAAATATTAACCCTCTAAAAGTATTGACCATATGTTTTTCAATGTAGACCTTACAATATCCAACTTAAAAAGTAATTAAGTGTTGGTAAATATTTCAATATGTAGTGTTGGCTAATGCCAAAAACTCATATGCTGAGAAAATGTGTTTTCTTAAGTTATTTAAGCAAATCGGCATAAAATTAGAATTACAGTAATGTTGAGAAAAATATGTCTTATATGAGGAATATTTTTTTTAAGTGTTGATAAATGTATAACATTTAAACATTATATTTGCAGTTTATTTTGCAATTGGCAAACTTTTGCTCATCAGCAAATAACGACAGCGAGCTGAATTCATAATCAGCGCTTTGCCGCACAGTGTTGGTAAACGTCAAGTGTCATAACCATTTATGTGGCATTACTTTTGCGAAAGTTTTTTTTGCTACTTCTATAGGATTGCCAGGCCACATTGAAAATGTGCGCCATTTTGCCTTAAGCAAAAAGTCATTCCATTTTATGGTGTTCTAAAATTGCGCAATTAGTGTTGCACAATGCCAGTGTGTGTGTGTGGCTGTTTCAAGGACACGCGGTGAGTGTGACAAAAACAGCGCATAACAGTACACGACAACAATGATAGAGGGGGTGGGGGCAGGGCTGCATTGTGGCAGGGTTGCATGACTGTGACCTCAACAACAAAAAAAAGGGAGGTACAACAATGTTGTTTGCAATTGTCGGCTCAGCATCATCACCGCCATCATCATCAACATCAACATCAAGAACATCAACAACAGTGTTGCCAAGCGCATTCGGGAATTGCCGCTGCCACGCCCCCGTCACGCTAACGCCTCCCTGCTTGTGGCATCTATGAAACCTGCATTTCTTTTTTTTTTTGGTTTGTTGTTCATTTTGTTAATTTCGCTTGCAGCGTAAATGTTTATTACTATTGCAATTGTTGCTGTTGTTGTTGTTGCTGTCAACCGCATTTGGCAACACTGGCGCAGGTCTTGGCATTTTATGGCCAACACTGCAAAAGTCCAAAAGTGGAGCAACTCTGCATTTTAAAGCTGTCATAAATAATTTAATCACTGACTTTGTAAGCGTTTGCCATAAACAACATTAAAAAGTTTTATTTTCTTGCTCTTCTTCTTGCTCTTCTTCCTACTACTTTTTTGGCTGACATTATCAATGGGTAACCCTAACTCTGCAACCCGCCCACCCTCGCCATCCATTTTGATTCGACCCGGTTTTTCTCTGTTACGGGTTCTTTCAACCGGTTTAGTTGCCACACACACACACACATCGTACGGGAAACGGTAAGCGGCTGGCAACTCTGGCAGTTTCCGGTTTCCGTTTTTGCTCAACTGACTGCTGACTGCTTGACAGTAGCTCCCTCTCTCCCTCTCTCTTACTATTACTATTACTATTGCTCTTTTAGTTCAGTGTTGCTTTAATTTTTAAATAAAAATACAGAAGTGTAATAACTTTCTGACAATGTCTGTCATAAAGTATATACTATACTTTGATCAGTATAAGCAATCGTGTCGAAATTTGCATTTATGTCTGTATTTTGGCATAATACTTAGATCTCAGAGACTGTAAGAGCTAGAGACACCAAATTTGGTATGTACACAGAGCCAAAAAATCATACTAAATCTTAAGTTAAAAATTTTTGGATTTTAGCAGGTATTTCTTAAGCAGGTATTTATTTCTTAACATTACTTGATGTTAACAGAATAAGTACAGGGTGTCTCACTAATAGTTTTACACAGCTGTAGTATTTTTTAAAACTAATTTTAAATTGTTATCTATATATATAAAACTCTCTGTTCTGACTCACTCACGGATCATTACACAGCCCAAACCATTAGATGTAGGAGCTTGAAATTTTCACACAACATAGCTAAGACAATTTTTTATTCTGCAATTATATTATAACATTTTTTTTGTCTATAACACTAGTTGGCTTATATAAAAAAACAGTATCAGGTAGCTCAGAGTCTAGCTCTTTTTTACTTATTTGCTTTCCCAACCTGGACATGGCTACGCCTCAGAGTTGTCGCTTATATTAAATAATATGTGCTAGTTTTAAGTGGGCAGGGAGCAGAGGAAGTTCTCTATGCATTCATTCAAAAAGTCAACCAGTGAAATGTGAGTGATGTGAAGTGAACTGAACTGGACGGCATGTCTGTCTGATATTTCCGTGTTCCTGTTGCCAACTTGAACAATTTTAAATGTCACGATTATTAAACGTTGCACCCTCTACACTTTTGCTACCCCTTACTACCAAAATTTCGCCCTTTTTGCTGGACATATTAGAAAATCTGTTGCATAGTTTTGTGCTGATGCGTTGAGGGGATTCACTTTGACAACTCACAAAATGAAATTACATAGTTAGCGAGTTACTCGTTTGAGTTGCAGTTACAGTTACAGTTACAGTTTTAGTGACAGTTTTCAGTGTTGCAAGATGCAACCACAGGCCGCACTTTGTTCATGACTATTTTTAATTAGCACTTTTCACAATTTTGTTGTTGACCGGGTCTTAGGGCCAACTATAAATGGTCTATTCAAAAGTAGCTAACCGTCTATTAACAAACATTTAGCAGAGTTTAAGCAGCGCACTGTTAATGTGACGCTGTTACTGTTAACGTGACGCTGTTACTGTTAATGTGACACTGTTACTGTTAATGTGACGCTGTTACTGTTAATGTAACGCTGTTACTGTTAATGTGACGCTGTTACTGTTAATGTGACGCTGTTACTGTTAATGAAGTAGTCAATGTAATCGTTAATTAACAGTGATCCATTCATTAAATGCTGCAAGTTTTTAGCTTCTACTTTGCCTTTTAACTTGTTGATTTAGTTGCAGAAACCTGAGTAAAAGTTTTTCAATTACTTATAGCTAGATTGTTAGTTAGTTAGCTAGATAATTGCTAGTAACATGACATTTTTTCATTGATTAACGATTATAGCTTTAAATATAATTTTAAATGTTCAAAGTAGAATAATATTGAAATGATGAAAGTAAAATAAATAAATGGAATAACATAATTGCTTAAAACCAATTTATTTTTATTTACCAGAGCGTCAAAACTGTATGCAATTTATTTCTTTACTCGAATTCGATTTTATAGTGTTGGTTAATTATTTACACGCCTTTTTTCATACATCATCTGCAGTTTGAAGCTAGCGGAAGCAAAAATACTAACTTAACAAGTTTTTGAAGCATTCACAGAATATTTAATGTTCGTTTTTTATATACCTTTATAGAGGGTAGTATAATTTAATTGAGAAGTTTGCAATGCCATCTTGGGTAAAAATTTGTATTTTTCTGAATTTTTTGCAAAATAATAAAATTAAAATACTATTTGATTTCATTTTAATAATGGAGTTTTTTATTGTTTTTAGTTTTGTCAAGAAGTTTTTATTGCAATCTTTTGTATACACATATTTTTTTATTTATTATATATCTATTTATTATTATTTTTATATTATTATTATTATAATTTATTATATATTTATATATTTGCAAAATAACCATAGTAAAATACAATTGAATGAAGGATTTTTTTTTTTTTAGACATGGATTTATCAATTTTTTGGTACTGAAAATACTTGGTTTTAATCGGTTTCTAGGGTATAAAAACTGCGTTGTGCTGAAGCTAAACAATCTTTCATGTTTTTAATTCACACATTGCTGAATCGCAGAATTCGCTTAGCAGCAAAGGGGGGAAAGAGGAGATGGAAAAGGGAGATGGAGGATTCTGAAACTGGCGGGGCATGAGAATCACTTAGCTGGATTACCAAGCACAAAATGCAAACGACGAGCGGGCAATATTAATAATTAGGAGGAATACTCTTACTGTATTTGTTGATTTCAGCTTTTTGCTCAACTTATTTTTCTTGTTTTTGTTGTCGTTGATTTTTATTTTCTAGTTGTTGTTGTTGTTGGTTTATTTAATGTGCGTGACTTGTGAAACGTTTGTGGGTTGTGCCTCCAGGACAGCAGACACGCCCAGCAAATTGAGCGCTTTGTTGGGATTTTCACTGTACTTCTGCAAGTCGCATCAATAGCCAAGAAAATGCCAAACAACACAACTATAAGATACTGCATGAATTTAATGTGAAAACAGTTGTAGTTATAAATTGTTTTCAAATTGTTTTGCTGTATAGCAAGGGAAATAGTTTCATACCAGACTTTGAACCCGCATAACTTTGTCAAAACGCAATCGATTTTCAAATGTAATGTCATTTTGATCATGATTTGCCTTCTTAATTCATTCTGCATTCAAGTTTTGTGCATTTAAAAAATTTTCATATTTTTCAACCAGAATTCGATTTGGATGCTAAGGGTTCCCCTTTGAAATTTCGAAAACTGAAAATTTTAAATCTCAAGTTTTCACATTTAATCAACTTCTTATATCGTAATTAGTATAAAATAAAACCTTAAACTTGATTTTGAGACTTTTTATTTTTCTGTAAAATATCATGGGAAATCGGACAAAAATTTTGACTTGTAAAGTTGCTAAATCTATAGTATGACCAATTTCAAGCATTCATAACTTTTTCAAAACTAAACCGATTTTCAAACGGATTGTCATTTTGATCATGTTTCGGCCTCTTAATTCATTCTGCATTTAAATTTATTTAATTTTGAAAAAAAAAATATTTTCTTCTAAATCTTGGATTGGATGCTAAGGGTCCCCCCTTTGAAATTTTGAAAACTGAAAATTTTAAATCTCAAGTTTTCACTTTTAATCAACTCCTTGTATCGTAATTAGTATAAAACAACACTTTAAACTTGATTCTGAGATCTTTCATTTTCTTGTCAAAAATCATGTTAAATTGTACAAAAATTTGAACTTAATAGGTTGCTAGGTCTGAAGTTTTACCAACTTCAAACTGTCATAACTTGAAGAAAACTGAACCGATTTTTAATCGGCATATCATTTTGTTCATTATTTTATTTTTAAATTAATTCTCTATATAAAAATAAAATTTGAATAAAATTTAATTTTTTCTTTATCTTCAATTGAAAATGTATGTGAATGTGTGAATATAATATTTTGGCTCTAAAGCTGAGATTTTGAATGCAAAATATAGAGCAAATATTCCAATATATATTCGAGTTGATAATTAATTAAAAGCTTAAACAAAAAGCCACCAAAAATGTGTCAAGTATAATGTGAAATGACACAAGGTTAGCTAAAAAAAAAAACTGGTTCAACTTTTTGTATAGTAAGCAATTAATTAGCTAGTTTAAATATATATACTTTTATACATATTTGTTGCATAACAATTTCAACTAAAGTTAGTAACTCAAATGTTGAATGGTTTTGCTTCGATATGAGTTGCCAAATTGGGTTTTGTTGTTGCTTGAATAATTGATAAAGCTTAATATACCCATTAAGCATTTATGCACAGTGCAAAACAATGAACGTCAATTGTTGTTGTTGCTCTCTTGCCATTTTGTTGTTGTTATTTTCATGCACTTTATTGTTATTATTATTTTCTTGCTTTTTTTCATTTTAGCGCAATTATTAAGCGCCACCACAAATTGACCTCGTGCTAGTTCTGTGGCAAGTCAGCACAAAATGCAACTGCAACACAAGTCGAGGTTGTGGCATGGGGCATGAGGCATGTGGCATGAGGGGCTTTGGGGAAGTGGCAACTGCGTTGACACTGCATTGTCATCATGAAGCAACTTCAATTTTGTGGAACGCTGTGACATTTGCACAAGTTAAACAAACAGAAGACTCCACTCTGCACCGAAGACTGTAGACGGAAGACAGAAGACAGCAGACATTGTTGACTCCTTTTGCGGCAAATGTTAAATGCCAAATGCTGCCGATAGAAATCTACAGTCTTGCAGAAGGAAGATGTCACACTCTGCGGCTGTCTCTGACATTCTCAGACTCTCGAACTCACTCTTTTTTTGCAGGGTATTTCGATTTTGTCATAACAAACGTAACTCAAACTCAGACCATTAAATTTAAGTTTGTTAAATATTTAGAAAACCCTCTTGGTATATTTAAAATATATATTTTAAATATGAATAACTCTTGAATTTTTATTTCAGTATTAATAAATTTTGAGTAATACAGGGAGTGTTATCAATTTAAGTTTTTTTCATAAAAATTACAATATAATGTTTAATTTTAGTTTTTTTGTGAGTTATATTTTCCAACTCAAAAATTATTCTTTTTTTAGTAACAAAATAAACAAAATAATGATAAGTTCGTGGGATTTATTTTTCTTTAGTAAAAAATGATTATTTTTGCAGAAAAACAACTTAAAAATATTTTCAACAATTAAAAATATATATAAATTGTATTATATTTTCCAACTCAAAAATTATTCTTTTTTAGTAATAAAATAAATAAAATAATGACTAGTTAGTGGCATTTATTTTTCTTTGGTAAAAATTGATTATTTTTGCACAAAAACAACTAAAAAATATTTTTAACAATTGAAAAAAAAAATTATTTTTGCTTAAATATAAGTGAAAGATAATCATTATTTACAGTCCCAATTTATTGAATTGGGAATTATTGAATTGAATTTTGAATTATTTTTGCACAAAAATAACTAAAGAATATTTTTAACAATTAAAAAAAAATTATTTTTGCTTAAATAAAAGTGAAAGATAATCATTATTTACAGTCCCAATTTTTTTTTAAGGGTATTAAATGAACGGATTACCGAAAATATTTTTTTATATATATATATAATTTTTTTTTTGCTGCACGCTTGACATTTTGCACGCGTTGCGGACAAGTCTTTGAGAAGCAGAAGAAGATGGAAGAAAACAACGGTTAAAGGGCAAAAATGGCATGAAAAAGGCGCTGCCTGCGTCGACTTCGACGTCGACGTCGCTGTCAACTTCAACTTGAACGTTAACTACAACTTTAGTTCCATCTTCCCATTCACATACAGATACAGATACAGATGCAATATGCAAATGCAGCACGTACTTCAGTTGTCAGGAAGAGGAATGTTTAAACAGGGGGGACAGCAGGAACTCCAAAAGCAGCCGTGTCCAGTTGTCTCTCCACAACTCAACTCCACTCAACTGGAACTGCCGTCTAATAAGCCAAAAAGTTAACCATTGTAAGAGGTTATAATAGAACTATGAGTTTGCAAAATAAAAGATCTAAAAGAAGAAACTTCAACTCAATATAAAATAATACCTTTTTGGCAGTTATTTAAGCAACTTGTTGGAGAACTGTAAATAATATTTGAACAATTGTTTTGATACTGCTTTTAAAAAATAAAAAGTGTCAAGTGTATAAAAATAAAATGAGATTTAAGACAGCTTGTGATTCAATTGGGAGGAAAAAATAATAGCTGAAACCATATTTCTTTTATATTTCAAATTTTCTTCCGAGAAAAGTGATTTTCATAATTTTTACTTAAGTTTATTTGATAATGTTATAAAATACACACAACAGGAAAACTTTTAAAGCTCCCTATATTAAAATAATTTAATTTCATGTTTTCATTTCATGCAAAAAATAATATTTGGATTCTTTTTTTTCTTATGAAAAGAAAAACATGTCTTCAAGTCTTAATGATAGTAACAATATTCATAAAATATTAATATATTTTCATTATAATTTCAGCTTGCCAATTACATCTTCTCAATACAATAGAAACTTGCCAACAATCTTCTCAACTCGAATTGAGTTTCAAACTGATTTAATGGTTCAATCGAGTGCAATTAGGATATAAAAATTGATGAAACCGTAACATGTGAGTTGATAGATGGATTAGAAAGAAAGATAGATAGGAAATTGTAATTGCATGGACGAAAAAGATGCATCACAAACAGATACAGATACAAGATACAGGCAGCAAAAGATACAAGATACATAATCGAACTAATGCCGTTCATTTGATGTTGCAACATTGCAATTAAAATGCAATTAGAGTGAAAGTCGAATAGGCAAAAGACCCAAAAAGAAAACACACAGCGAGAGAGAGAGAGAGAAAGAAGGAAGCTAGCAAAAGTGGGCGTGGCTGGCGGCGTACAAAAATTAGGGCGTTTCACGTGCAACGTGTCAGATGCACAAAACGAGTTTTAGCTGCATTTTAATGACCATAACAAAAATGTTGCAAGCACTGTGTGTGGCAAGAAGACGAAAAGAGGCAGCGGAGGGGAAAGAGAGAGGGAGGGGGAGAGGGAAGGCACGGTTGAGGTTAATAACTCAATTGCAGCACCTGTTTATGGCATTTTAATGCCTTTAGTCAAGATTGCATTTGGATTTTCTCTGTTGCGCTGATTAAGCCGCCCAAAAAAAATGAAATGGAGTCATTAAAAAAGAGCTGCCTTTGATTTGAGTTGCTCGAAGAATTGTCAGATGTTGATACACTGAGGAAAATAAATCATTCTTAAATGCAAGTTTAAAATTTTTAAATGTTAGCAGGTATTTTTTTATTTCAAATTGGTAAACTACCAAAATGTTGTTAAAGGTTCGGTTCGGCAAGACTATGTTATGGTTCGCGAACTGGTTCATATGCCCCCTGTACCCAAGGTGTGGGTTCGAACTGTGGTTCAATTGAATACAACAAAATATAAATTTTTTTCTATAATTTTGGTTTGACTTGGTATGCTTATTAAATTAGTTATTTAGAAAAAGTCTTTTAAGCACCAAAATCTAACTTTAATATTTTTTACATTTCATAATTTATCTTTATATTTTTTTTTGTATTTGTAATCTTTAACTTAATTTTTATACTTGGTAATTTTTTTTTGCCGATTGCTTTTAGTCGTGCATAAATAAATAAATAAATAAATAAATAAATAAATAAATAAATAAATAAATAAATAAATAAATAAATAAAAATAAATAAATAAAAAAAAAAATCTAAATATGGTTGAGAAAAATCGTGCTTTTTACTTATTAGTATTACTTTGTAGGTTTAACAAAATTAGTGATAATTGAATTACTGAAAACTTTTCGAATTGATTTATTTTTTTGTAACATAGAATATTTTTTCTGTGTATCTTTGTTGCTACTGCTGCTAACTCTTCCTCTTCAACTGCTGCTGCCTCTTGTTTCTGCCCCACATAGGTTTTCCCATGAAATTCAAGCATGCCTCATCTCTTCTCTTCTCATCTCAACTCATCTCGTCTCAACTCTACACATCTCATCTCTCGGGGCAATGAGTTATGTGAGCCATGTGACCATTTCCTTCTTCATATAGTTGTAGTTGTTGTTGTTGTTGTTGTTGTTGCTGTTGTTGCTGCTGGTTTGCTGACTGTCCATATCTGTCAGTGGTTCTCTCTGCTTCTCTGGCTAACTGTCGCCTTATGAAATATTAAACGATGCTGACATGTTGGCACATATCTGCCTCTGTTTTTACCAGTGTTGACAACTCTTCAATGCTATAAAAAAGCTAGAAAAAAAGCTAGCAAACTTCACAAGAAAGCCAACTAAAAAGTTTTTCTAATTTTTAGTTTGATTTTATTTCAGCTTTTTTAAAGTTGAACCATATTTATCATAGATGTATATTCTAATTCAGCATTAAAAATCAAGTCAATTCAATCCTGTCTGTCTATCAGTCTATATGTATGTATACCAAGTGGTAAAAACACATTCAGAGTCAAAATAATTAATTTTTTCATTATAATTAAAATAAATAAATTTATAATATTAAAAGAAAAGAAGTGGACTATATACAATATAAACTGCATTGATAAAAAAAACTGAGTTGTAAAAAACTTAATTGTTTATTAACTTTCGAAATTCCCTAATTCATATTATATATACTATAACTATATATACTATAACTATATACAATACAAAATTGAGTTGTAAAATTAAATAATTGTTTATTAACTTTTGAAATTCCTATTATATATACTATAACTATATATACTATGACTATATACAATAAAAAATTGAGTTGTAAAATTAAATAATTGTTTATTAACTTTTGAAATTTCCTAATTCATATTAGAATTAAATTTAAAAACTTAGATTTAACTAAAAAAAAAATATAACGAAGTGAACATGAAAGATACAAAGAACGGCATCACTATGATCTTTAAATTCAATGTAAAAATCAATTAATTAAAATCTTTTCATATTTATTTTAATGCTGGTTACACTAACTGCATTAAAAAAATAAAAATTAAATTAAATATGATTTGTAATAAATTTTAAGACCTTATGTTACTTAAAATAAATAATTAATCAATGTATTTTTTTATAATATATGTTGTGAATTTTCAAAGTCAATATATTTTATTTTCAAAAAAACTTTTTTTTTAATTTGAAATATTTTCAATAACTTTTTTTGAACTTAAAAAATAGCTAGAATTTTCTTCAGCCGCAATTTCAAAATTTGTCCTACGATTAGCATTTGAAAAGCGCCAGATCTGGCGGGATTAAAGCTGAATTGGCTACACTGCAACTTCTCTCCTCTCTCACTCACACTTCCCCCTCTCTCTCTCGCTCACACACACTGCGCTCAATTTGGACAAATTGATTTCACACACATTTTTACTGGCAAGTTTCATTGCAGCTTGAAGCTTTAGAACAATGTTATTGTTATTGTTGTAGTTGCTGATGTGAATATTGTTGTTGTTGTTGTTGCTGATGTTAATATTGTCATTGTTGTTGTTGTTGTTGCTGCTGCTGGCGTTGCGCTTTTATACCATTTAATATGCATAAACAAAACCAGAGCATCATTATGAAATATACCAAGTCATGGGTTTGTCATAATTTCTGTCGTCTGTCTTTCTAACTGTCGTCTCCCCCTTCCCCTCCCAACAACTCTGTCTGTCTGTCACTTTTACAGTCACTCTATCACATAAATGCCTCTCAGTCTGTTGAAATATTATTGCATATAAATATTGTTTATGCCAAAGCGACTGGGGGAGAAATTCAAGTTGGGTCTTTTTCAGCTCTCAGTTCTGAGTTCTCAGTTCTCAGCTTCGTTGATCGATGCAACAAATGTTTCATTAGAGACGCTTAAACTGAGAAATGTCCAAGTGCTAATGTCAAGGCTTGACATTGGCTTATGCCTTTGACAATTTGGATATTTGAAATACTTGAAAATAATATTCAAAGCTAGCAAAGCAAATCTTTAATAATGTGCTGACATTTAAATGGAAATTCCAAAGCTCTGACTTTATAATATTAACAATGTTTTATATCATATAGCTTTGCCTGATAATTAAAAAAAAATTATTTTTTTAGATTAATTTAAAAAAAATATAATATTTTTATTTTTAGATTATTTTCAGAAATATTTATCTGATTTCTCTCACATTGTTAAATGTTGAATCTGCAGCTATAAGCAACAGCTGTACCAAATTTTAGCAACATAGCTTCATTAAGAGTCGAGTTCAGTGAGATCAGTTAATGTAAACATTCATTGCGTGCATTAAACAAATGTAAAATAAGCAAAAAATGTCAGAAGAATGGAATTCATATCTTAATTTTGAAAAATATGCTTAGTTAGCTTTAGTGAAACTTTATTTTTTGTTTTTTTTATTTTTTTTATTAGCTACTATATAGTTTGTAAACTGATTCACATTGAGTTGTACGTTTGCATATCATTTTTAGCGGAATTATTTCATTAAGAGTCGAGTTCAGTGAGGTTAATTGAGGAACCCACACATTTCATGCCAGTTTTGAGCAATATTTTCTATATTTTTAATAAAAAAAGTATATTTATTATTAAAAAAATTAAGTTATAAAAAAAACCTCTTCAAAAATTGGTCAGACTGTATAAAAGCACTTGAATTGGCTTTGTCTCACTTAAGTGCTCTTCTCTTCCCACACACACACACACGCACACACTTAACGCAGCGTATAATTGTAATCAAAAGTTGTCAAAGTTGGGTAACTCTGTAGCTGGCGTTGCCACTTCGTTTGGCCAACTTTGTGCCAACAAATTTGTTTATAAGAATCTTTTTTGGGTTTCTGTTCATACTCCAAATCCCAGAGAGAGTAATACTTGAAGAAGAAACAACATATGAGGAGTATACAAATGGAAGTAAATGGAATGAGTGACAGTGGGGCAAAGCAAACAAAATTGTTGCCAAACAATTGTTGTAGCATAAACAATGCAATTTATGTGTCAATTTTAGACAAGTTGCCGTTATGGCCCACTACAGTACACAGAGAGTGCATATGAAACGGAACGAAAGCAAACAATAATAGCCCCGAATACCCCTCCTCTACTTCACCCCCCCTGTCATTCGCCTGTGCAATCAACGTCATGACCATTTCCATCGACAGTTTTAATAACTTTTTCGCATGCTGAGACGTTTTGTTTGGACAGCTAGCATGGCAGAGGCGTGGCACAAAAGGGGAGCCTACAGTAGGGTGGGTCGCAGGAGCGGGGTTTACAATATTGTACACAGTGAACAAATTCGGCATAAAAACTAATTGCAAACTGTGTTTAAAAATTAAGTAATCCCGGATTTTCTTAAACCAAGTACAAGTTACTTGATTTAAGCTGGATTTTGCATTAAAATAATAATTGGAATTTAACTTCTATTTTAAATTTTTAAAATCAAAACATTTATACCTTATTTATCAATTATTCTTTGGTATTTTTGCTATAAAATTTTATAATACAAAATGCATTATAAAATTTAATGTTATTTAACAATTTATAAAATAATTATTGATTTCAAAAATTAAATTAAAATAAAATTATACCAATTATACTAAAAAAAACATTCATCAATAAGAATTTTAATTTTATTATGTTAATTTTATTATGTTAAAAGTAAAATTTAATATGTAAATATTTTATTTTACTTGCTAATATCCAAAATTTTCAAACTAAATTTTAGACTGATTTTTTTTCAGTGTAGCTGCTGCAAAAGTCTCTTTAGCCTCAATTTTGTTGGTTTGTTTGTATGATTTTTTTTTTTACGAGCTCTCGATGCGTTCTCTATATGTTTTTTCGGAGTTTTATTTGAATCCTTTTGCTATCTGCGTTTATTGTTCAACTGCTTTGTTGTCTTTAGTTTGAGCTTTTGCTGTGCTTTGTTTTCTTTTGCACTCCTTTGTTTTTGATTTGATTTGATTTCGATTTGGATTGCGAATTGAATTTGATTTACATTTGTTTTCCGATTGTTTTGAGATCTTTTTTTTTTTTTTTTTTTTTTTTGTGCACAAAATGCAATTTTCGTATGTTTACAAATCAATTTGACTTATGCAGCCGATTGGTTTTGACTTTGTTGTCTGTTGCCTGTTGCACTTGCCACTGCAATATGTTGTGGCATGTTGCACGTCGCACAATGGCTGATTTTAAACAATTGCTGCATCCGTTTCAAACAACAACCGTTGACAGTTTTTACATTTATCTTGACCGGAATCTCTTTTCTCTCCCTCTCTCTTTCTGTTATTTATCGCTCCTTCATTCCTCACATTTTGCATACTCTTTTAGCAAGTATTCTAATTTTGTCACAAATTGTGTAATACTTAATAATATGGACACTTCCGGCACCATTTACTATATTTCCATTGCCATATGTGCTGGCCTGTCTATATGAACTCGACTCGCATAGTAGCTAGTTGGCTGTAATAAGTTGTAGTTCCTACTTTTATATATCTGATAGCTGGCAACTGGAAATTCGCCTATCATATAATTTATTGTTCCTATACAATTTTAAGCAAACTCTTTAAATTCTTTTTATTTAATAAATTTAACTATGTCATATTAAATAGCATTGTTCTTAAAATAAGACCAAATTACTAATGCTAAGCATGCTATTTTAAAAAGTCGCTCTCTTTCCAAGGTAAAACATAGTAAAGAAAAATTTATAAAATATACAAAAAATATCTATTATAAAGTTGATATAATTACACTGTTTTTAACTCTATTTCAACTAGTTATTTTTTTATTATGTTGGTTAACTTTCATCTCTTCTGTACTCTACTTTTTTTCTAAAAAGCATGATTTGTTTTTAATTTCTTTTCAGCTGTGATATATTCTTCTTCTTAATCAGTTTGCTTGTAAAACACATTTCCCATTTTCTTATATAATTTTTTCTTTTTCTTTATTTTTTTTTTTCTTTTTCTTTTTCTTTTTTTTTTTTCTTTTTCTTTATTTTTTTTTTCTTTTTCTGGTTTCATAACCATTTTGTATAATTTTTGGAGTTTTTGGCGAATAAATCTTTCAAAACTAAATCAAATTTAGCTGTAGTATAAATCTAGCTGTCCGATTAAGACATTTTTCAATTAAAAATCTATAAAAAGACTTTTTAAAAAAAGGTAACTAAGCTTCGCTATGCTTTGGACTGAACACATTTATTTATAAAAAAAAAAAAAAAAAAAAAAATAAATATTCTTTAAGCTATGCTGCATTTTTTTGATATATGTTGTTTTAGTGCCACCTTAAAAATAATACTTTTTTCTAGCAATTTTTTATTATTTTCTACAATCTCACACACACACATACCACACACAGTGGAACATGTAGATACACTTGTGTGTGGACAGCAATGTAAACTTTTGAAGCGTGTAGTTTGCAACGCACTAAAACCACTGAGTGCCTCCCTCCAGTCACCACCCACCACCCTCAACCCTTAGACTCTCCATCCCCCCTTCCCCCTTCTACCCCTTTTTATTCATGTCGTCTGTATGAAGATATCACTGTACCGCATCGTCACATAGTTTGCTGTGCAAATTTTTACTCCTCAAAAAAAAAAAAGAAGTCCGTTAAATGCCACGCGGTGGAGTTGCCACCCCGCTCTAAAAAAAACACGCCCCTTACTCCCTTGAGCACAGCGCTCTAATCTGTTCTACTCGTTTCCACAGCTTTGCCCCGCTTAAGTATTTAGATATTTTGTCCAGCAAAAATCGCATCGTAGTTCGCATCATTTTTTTTACTCTTTGCAGTTTTTTTTTTTTTTCTGTTGTTGCTGGTCGCCTCTTGCATTTTCACATGAATTGGCAATTTTTGTCTGGTGGCAATGTTCAGTTCTCTGCCATTTTGGGCAAAAATGAATTATAGTCTCATATACATAGTGAGTGTGTGTGTTGGTGTGTGTGTGTGTGTGTGTTGTGCTGGTGTGTGTCTATGGCCGTTGCATCTAGGCATTTGCAACTTGTGGCAAGTACAGTTGCGTTACTCTCCAAGCCGGAGCATTTGACGATTTGTCAAAGGAATAGAGTCGTTTTTTTTTTTTTTTTGAATAAAGTTCAACTTGCTGACCTCGTTTTATAATATTTATAACCATAATATCATATATAAAAGCTTGTTTAATAGAGGATAACTAAGTTAAGATACGCTTAGGAGCTTTTGATGTACAATGTTGGGGATTGAGAAACGGTTTTTTAAATTTAACTTAGTTCAGCAAGACAGTAAATAAAGACTGCTGATCTTACACACACTCTGTAAATGTTTGCCTATGCGAATGTCGAAAATAATGCAAGTCGTATTTTTCTTATTGTACGAGCAAATCGTCTCAGCTGCGTTGTGTGAAAATTTCAGGTTTCTAGGTCTGACGGTTTAGTCTCCACAATGATCTGTCAGTCAGTGAGTCAGGACAAAGTGTTTTATATATATTGTTATTAATTGTAATGTTGTAAAGACTTTCACATAACTTTAATTACAATTTTGTAATTCTTAACTTAAATAAAAATAAAAGAGTTTGTTAATTAATTCAAGATAGTTTTGGTAAATAAATAAAATATATAAAAAAAAAAACATAATTTTAATTTTTTTAATCTGATTATTTTTTTTAGTGGATTTTCCTAATTTATAAATCCGTTCTTTTAATCCTTATTTTGTTGACTTAAAATTTTATTATTTGTTTATTTTTCCTTTGTTTTTGTGTATCCTCAACAAATATTTGGAGTTTTGCTTGGGATAACACTGTAAACAGTTTGAAATGGTCATATAACAAGCTTAGATCCGTGAAATGAGACTGCTGGACTCGCAGATACCCTGTATATAGTATGAGTGATAAACAAAAAAAAACTGGAGCAGTAAAAAAGACTGATAAACTTGAATATATCCCTTATCACAAATAAATTTGTACTATAATTAATTATATGTGCCATCTTTTCCATCAATATGCCTCTTTCTAACAGTTTTAAAATGTATACAGGGTATCCAAAACTCATTTGCCGGACTAACCACAACAACAAGAGTAAAAGAGAGCGATTAGTTGACCCAGAAATCAAAGCAGCTGCTCTTTCCAATCTCTTCTCCCGATTCCGTAAGGTTATAAATACACACATGTGTATTTCAGATGCGCAGATACACATGTTAAGATACTTAGATACTTAAAGTCTGGTATGTTATATATGCACTCTAATTTTGCTCTTGTTAATTTTGGCGACACATTTCGACACAGAATGAGAGAGAGAGAGAGAGAGAGAGAGAGTGATGTAGAGAAAGAGAGAGAGCAATGCTTTTGGGCCTGTGATATTTATAGTTTCGTTTTTTGCTGATAAAACTTTGGATATTCAACAAAATCAATTGCCGAATGAGATGGAAAACACTTTGAAGTGGCGTGTGGCAAACTTTTCTATTCTTTCTTAACTCTTCTCGTCTCTTGCTCTCTACACTTTTGCTATTTTGATACCATTCATGTTTAGCTCGGAAAAATCTCTGCTTTTTGTTGTATGCGCATAAACAAAACTATAAAAATTGTTGTTGTTAAAACAGGCGCCACAAATGTTATAGGAGCTGACTTCACCCTCATTTTCCCCCTTTTGTTGAGAGTTCCTACCGCCAAAATGCCTGTGTTTGGACCCATTGTATTTATAGCCAACCTGACAGTGGAGGGAGGTCAAAAGATAGCCCGGATTTTTTTTTTTTTGCTTCCCTTAGTTTTAGGCTAATTGAATTTCTGTCATGTCAATAAACAAAAAACTCATTCAAGTCATAATTAAAATGGCCACCCACACCAAACAGTTCTATAAATACAAATGCCACAAGTAATGCCAAGATAATGAGATTTCTCTAAAAATATATCAACCGTTTTACAGGTGGTCTATAAAAAGCTATAGCTGATTAAAAATGTTTTAAATACATTGAACTTAATTATATTTAAGCTTTTATTTGTTTTCTACAAATTATGACATAGGAAGTTGATTTAAATTGCAACTTAAGACTTAGCACAAAAATCGACTTCTAGCCATACAATTTTTTTTAAACGAAATTAATAAAACTTGTTTGCAGAATGAATTAAAAGGTCAAATTATGATCAAAATTACATTCTGTTTGAAAATCGGTTGAGTTTTGATAAAGTTATGACAGTTGGAAGTTGGTCAGACCTTCGACTACTAACTTTACAAGTCAAAATTTTTGTTCGATTTGACATGATTTTTTACAGAAAAATGAAAGGTCTCAGAATCAAATTTAAAGTGTTGTTTTATACTAATTACGATATAAGGAGTTGATTAAAAGTGAAAACTTGAGATTTAAAGTTTTGAATTTTCAAAATTTCAAAGGGGGGACCCTTAGCATCCAAACCGAATTCTGGTCGAAAATTATAAAGTTTTCTAAATTCTCAAAATTTGAATGCAGAATGAATTTAGAGGCCAAATAATAATCAAAATGACATTCCACTTAAAAATCGGTTGAGTTTTGACAAAGTTATGCAAGTTTGAAGTTGGTCAGATTTTGGATCTAGCTACTTTGCAAGTCAAAATTTTTGTTCGATTTGAGGTGATTTTTTACAGAAAAATGGAAGGTCTCAGAATCAAATTTCAAGTGTTGTTTTATACTAATTACGATATAAGGAGTTGATTAAAAGTGAAAACTTGAGATTTAAAATTTTGAATTTTCAAAATTTCAAAGGGGGGACCCTTAGCATCCAAACCAAATTCTGGTCGAAAATTATGAAGTTTCCTAAGTTCTCAAAATTTAAATGCAGAATGAATTAAGAGGCCAAACAATGATCAAAACGACATTCCGTTTGAAAATCGGCTCAGTTTTGACAAAGTTATGGAAGTCTGAAGTTGATCAAAGTTAAACTAGCCAATTTAAATAAACAAATTGCGTATTTTAATAAAATGTAATCCAAGCGAAACTCATACAAATTATATATTACAACTGTTGCAATTAATCAGTCAATTTGTTTATCAATCAAAATTCCAACGACAACATTCTCTTCAATCATTTAATAAAAAGCAAATTAGAATTTGAATCAATAGTAAACCATAGAAATGTAAGTTTAAACTGTCAGTTGCATAAAGTTTAAATAGCTTTAAAGTTGTTACAACAAATAACATTGACTAATAAAATAGCACAAAGTGCAATTGAGTGTATTCATTGATTCAAATGCCTGTATTCATTGCGACAAACATGAATGAAATTGTTGGTTTATTTAAAGTTGGTACAAATCGTTTATATATTTGGATATGCTTGAGCTAGTTGACCTTTGAACTGACAGATGCAGATGAATGTTTAGCTATTTGAGTGTGTGAGTGTATGAGTGTTTGAGTGTTGATGTGAGTACACTCCAAATAAATATTCAATGTCAATGCAGCTGTTTCGCTTGACAAAAACAAACCATCAACAGCAGCAACAACAATAGCAACTGTTGCTACTAAAAATAACTAAACACACACACACACACAAAATTTACACACACTTCACACGTGTCAAAATTAGTTGTTGCTTTGTTCACACATAACAAAATTTTTGACAAATAATTTGACAACTTTATGCCCAAAAAAAGGAGCATTTTCATTTGATTTCCTGATTTCCTTGCTTACCCATTCCGTGGAGTTTTCCCTCATATGCATATGGAAATTTATGCGTGTTGCTTTAGTTTTTCCAGTGTTGTTAAAGTGTTTTCAAGTGCCTGTCGCTGTCTGACTTACAATTTATGACATGCAATTAGTGTGTGTTGTGTGTGTTGTGCGTGTGTTGTGCGTGTTGTGAGTGTTGTGTGTGGGTGTGTCACATTGCATTGTCACCTCTAATGACTTGTCGTCATATGACGGAGCATAAACAGGCCATTAAAATACGCGACTACCGAAAACATTTCACGTGTCGATTACAATTTATGATTTTGCCATTGAAATTGAAGAGATTTTCCTCCCCTGCCATTTATTTTCTTCCTTGCCTTCATTCGGCACTCCTTAGTCTGTCTGGTTTTTTCCAGTGTTGTTGTGAATGTTTTTATTAATATGCGACACTTACCTAAAATGAAAAAAACAATAAAAATACAAGAGTTAGTTTAAGTATTAATACTTTCTCTTAAAACTACATGCATAGTTGGATATTAGAAGCTAATTTCTTATTGTATTTTACATTAATATAGTATTTTAAAATTAATTTTACAAAACAAGTTACATAAGAATAAGAACCAAGGGATTCAGCTATGAAATTATAAAGAGAACTGCACATTATTTTATTAGATACATATGTATCTTTTTCAGGGACTGTAAGTAATGATATATATTTATAATTATTATTATTTTTGAGCATTAAAAGAAAACTCATAAAGTCATAATTATTATTAATAATATTATGAAATTATGATTAATAATCATTATTTTTGAGATTCAATAAACTGATAAAATAATGATTATAATTATTAATATTACTGGATTATTATTAATAAATAATCATTATAATGATTATAATTAAAAATATTACTGGATTATTATTAATAAATAATCATTATTTTTAAAGATAATAATCATTAATCAATATTTTTAAGCATTACAATAAAGCTAATAAAATAATGATTTGTAATTGTAAATTGTAATTTTGCTCAAAAATAATGATTTTATTAAATTTTATGATTATCATAAAATTGTCAATTTTGTAATGAAAATTATAGTGATTGCAGTTTCTAATAGTTTTTTTTAATGCGTGCATTACGCTATATAACTCATTAAGAATTTCAAACAAAAATGAATGCAATCATAATCTGTACTTTTTCATGCTATACCTCATTGAGAATTATAATAAAATTTACTTTTAATGCACTTTAAAGTCTAGTTGAAATATTATTATAATTAATAAATAATCATTATTTTTTAAAATAATAATCATTAATTAATATTTTTAAGCATTACAATAAAACTAATAAAATTATGATTTTTCATTGTAAATTGTAATTTTGCTCAAAAATAATGATTTCATTGAATTTTATGATTATCATTAAATTGTCAATTTTATAATGAAAATTATAGTGATTGCAGTTCTTAATAGTTTTTTTTAATGTGTGCATTAATGAGTTTTAAACAAGTCTAAAAAAATTCTATCTCATAATCTGTACTTTTTCATGCTATACCTCATTAAGAATTATAATAAAAATTACTTTTAATGTCTAGTTTTTTACAGTCAACCACAAATTGAGCTCTATTTATAGACGTATCGCATGATCCTGTGTATCTTATGATCTTGAGCATATGCCAGAGTGGCAAACCACCAACTTCTTAAGTCCGTAAGCCAACTTAAGACCCAAAACAAATACAAAAAAAAAAAAAAAAAAATTGAATTGTAAACAACAATTAAGAAACTTAAAACCCACTGATGACAAAATGTACAACAAATGCGTTTAAGTGCGGCACAAGCGCATTAATTTTCGGATTTCCGCGGCAACCACCAACCACCAAAAATATATGCACACCCCAACACACACACACGCACACACAGACACACACAGAGCCACCCTCATAATGTTATGGGTAGCTAAAGATTAATGCTAATTGAAATGCATGGGCTCGGGAAATGTTCCTATTTTTTTTTTTCTATTTTCTATTTTCTTGTCTTTCGTTTTGAATAGAAATTGTGTTTGAGTTGAGTTCAGTTGAGTTGTCTTTTTCCGGGACTCAAATGAAGTGTTAAGAGTCGGCCCGAAATGCTTGGGCTTCACATAAATCACATTTTGCAATTTGGCAAAGTGCATGCCAAAAAAAAAAGCATATAGAAAGATACAATGACAAACGCTTAAGATACATTGCAGATACCCACAAAAACAGTTAAGACAAAAGTCCAAACAGTTCTAGATTTTGTAGAACCCTCTGGGCAACATTTTCTTGAATTGTCAAATGGGCTCTGATTTATGTGGCTGCAAAAATCAAATTATTATTTTCTTTTTCATACCCTGTAGCCAAGGAAATGGGCACAACGGGTATGCTTATATTGGGAATGCACATAAATGCAACTTTTCTTTTTTTTTTTCCTTAAAACAGTTTTCTTTCCTTTTTAAATAATTTTTTTGTGTTTTCTAAGCGTTAAAAATCTTACATTTTTTTTATAAGCTAGTTCGCTTTAAAAATCTTTGTATGAGTTTTGCTCTAAAATTATTCAAGTCTACCGCATATTTGAGTTTATTATCTACACTGTCTACAAATTTCAGAAGAATCGCTGTATAAAAACAGCTTTAATTTAAAAACTTAAAAAAGAGACATAAATTAGTTTTCTTTATGATAAATACAAAAAATGTTCTACTTTTCATTTATGTAACTGTAAAAACAATATACAACTTAAAATTTACTTTATTCCTAATAAATTGACCAATTTTCTTACTCTTTAAAAAGCATTCTAAGTATTGTTTATTGCAAAAAAGTTATGTAATAAAATGTAACTATTTAAAAGAGTGATTTTTATATTTAGGCTAGTTTAAAGGGTATATCCAACGTCGACATTTGGCATTTGTTTATGTTTTTGGCTCACCCTCAAGTATGACAATAATTTTTAGTTGTATTTCGCGTCACTCTGCCCTCTTTCGTCCCCCTCTCTCTCTGTTCTCCAGATGAGCGATAATATTGTTCGCTTTGCTTTTGCGTAGCGCCATTAAAACTATGCCAACTGAGAGTCCCCCTCTATAAGAAATCTTAGCCAGACGCAGCGGGTGCTTCTTCTTTCAATGATTTTTGGCTATAAATTTTGCTTTGTGTATTTTTTTTTTTCTGGCTGTGCCCAAAATTGAGTTGACATTGTTGTTCAGAATATTAAGGGAATGGTTTGGAGTTGCTTTAATTGACATATTATGTAAACAGGATAGTTAACATTTCGTTTCCAATTCGTTTCGTCTCATTTGAGGACCTTCTTGGTCCTGGATAAATGGAAAAGTGGGGGGAATAAAACTCACAGCTGTATTTATACAGCCGTTAAGCTAAAGTGCTTTTTAGGTTAGGATACGCTTCTGGACAGCCCTCTGACAGTTCTAATTGGAAAAATATGTTGTAACCCATAGTGAATTCGAATACTTTCCATTTGTGCCTTGGTTACATTTCGTTTGCTAGTTTTTTTCATTTTTTTTTTTTTTGGTATTGATAAAAATTCGAACAAACAAATTTCCATTCCCTTCCCCATTGTCATTCCCAATCCTGCGTCTAATTAAGTTTTTCGACAATATTTCTATGGAATTTCTTGCTGGCAGATCAAAAGCTACTGATAAACTGCAGCTGGCTTCTGTTTTGGTTACGACTTCTAGGCAAAATATTCATATATGTAGCATTGATATATTGCATTTAGATAGGGTCAGGCCATGCATAATTAAACACCAGACAGACAGACAGACAGACAGACAGACGAACAGACGAACAGACACAATTTGTCTTGACTGGAAACAAGCGTTTCGTTTACAAGAATTGTTCCCATTTCCCTATCAATCTTGACAATCAATTTGAAGTGAAAACCCACAATTTGTAGAACGAATTTTGGCAATTCATTTTAACTGTCTAGCATTTATTTAATTTAGAATTCGCAACTTGTTTTAGTTAAAAGACACTCAACTTATTCGCTTATGAAATATTATTAAGTTTTATTACAACATCAAAATTAAAAACTAACAGTTCGCAGAACTATTTTTTTCAATTTATTGTCCAGCATTTATTTAATTTAGAATTCGCAACTTGTTTTAGTTAAGAAACATTCGAGTTTTTATCTTAAGAACTATTTTAAAATTTTTTTAAAACATCAAAACCAAAAGCTAAAAATTTGCAGAACTATTTTTTTCAATTTATTGTCTAGCATTTATTTAAATTAGTTAAAAGACACTCAACTTATTCGCTTAAAAATTATTTTTAAATTTTATTATTACATCAAAATTAAAATCTAACAATTTGCAAAACTATTTTTTTCAATTTATTGTTCTTTATTTTTATAATGTCAAAAAGGTCTAATTAAAAAATTAAAATTTAAACTAAATGATTATATTTTGCCGAACTATTTTTGTCAGTTAATTTCAACTATTCTGCATTTGTTAAATTTAAAATTTACAACTTGTTCTAGCTTAAACATAATCAAACTAAATTTTATTCACAACAATAGGATCTTAAAACAATATTCCCATCAAAACTGCAGACTTAACGACGACATAAGCAATTTTCTTTTATAATTCGCAACTAGTTTAAGCGCTGAAGTGTTAAAGCAGCCAAGTTGACCTTGAGAGTTACAACTGCAAAAGAAACTTGTAAAGAAACCTCAATTTTAGCACAATTTAAGGCAAGTTTTGTTTGCTTTCTCTTGGAAAATGTGTAGAGACCCGGGAGATTTGTAAGTCGGCCCTTAAATGTTTGCAATGCCAGGCTGTAAACTCAAAGAGTCAGCCGACTGGAACGCCCTCGACAATCAAAACAAACACCTAGAGGGGCACTTAAAATAGACACCAGATATGATAGTACTCTCAATGGGGAATGGATGAATGGATGAATGGATATTCCGGAGCGGGGAGAGTGAGAACAAAAAGTTGACACCTCGACTATTTAGTGGCCATGGCAATGGCGTCAGCTTCTTGGTCTTTTCCCTCGATATATATATATATATTTATAGAATTTCGATATATTTTCGTAGAGTGGCAGTCAGTAATTGTCGCATGCCTTTCACAATGTGCGCGTATCCATAAGATACATAAGTATCTGCGTGTCGAGTCGCAGGCTGGCTCATTATTTGTTGATGCGCTTTGTCTCAAACTAAATGCCGTCTGGGGAGCTAGCTATTTGTATTTTTATAACTATATGGGAAACATATTCGTATATAGTATATACATAAATATGTACACAGAAAAAAAGAGCGAAACTATTCAGTATTTTCGGACCAAGCACAATATACTCGATTTAAGCAAGATTTTTTTAGTTTTTATTATTAAATTTTATAAGAAATTTAAGCTTGAATATTAAAAAGATTTTTTATATGTGTACACTAATAAAAATAAATGTTCTAAAATCCAGATTTTTGTATCAAAACTAAAAGTTTTGGTCTGAAAAATGCGTCGAGAACATAAAATTCTTAGAGTAAGAAAATCTCGTAAAAATATCTCGTAGTTCTCATTAAAATAATTCATGTTTTTAAACAAATAAAGAAATTCGAAAGATTTGTAAATTTATAATTTTTTTATTGTTGTTTTATTTTGTTATATCTCAATATATACATTTTATTCTGGCTTAGTAAGGCCTTCCTTGTAAAGGATTGTTATTCGAACTATTATTTTAAACTTTCCCAACCATTTAAGATTTTAATTTTTATAATGAACTGCAACTTTTAAATTGAATATTCTTAGTATTGATAATATTTTAAGATCATATTATCAATACTAAGAATATATAATACAGTTTTTTATTAGAATTTAAATCTTTATGGTCCTATTTTAGGGACAAAATATTTACAATGAATGTTCTTGATTTTAGAAGTTGGTCTTTTTTTTCTGTGTACATATATGTAAATACTTATAGACATATGAGCATATATATATTGCCACTGTGACAGTGGCATTCCCGAAACCGTACAGGGGAACATGCAACCCCAACATGCCACCCGAAAAAGAGGGGGGCATAAATATAATACGAGGCACAACCACATCAGCATCACCGCCAGCTTGACTTAAGTGGTTGGCTCTATAGCCAATCTATCTCTCCCTTTCACTCTCTGTCTATCTCTGGCTCTTCGCTCTGTGAATTGTCTCCTAAAGATGCGAACAAAGCACTTGCGACAATATATCAAAAGCGGCGACTGTGCAACCAAAAGGAACGACACAGGCTCCAAGTTGCAAGTTGCAAGTAGCAAGTAGCAAGTAGCAACTGAAACTGCGAGTGTGGGAAATTGTTTTAATTAGCTGAGCATATGTGAGAGTGAATGTGAATAACGAATAACTAGTTTGAATACAAATAAGCTGACAAAGCCAACTAGCTGTGAACTCAAAGAGAATACGAAAGGAGTTCATTAGATGGAATATAACATACATATATATTTATACAAAAATTATTATTTATATTATCATCATTATTATTATAATTGTCAGCATCATTATCATCTTTAATAGTGTCAGGAATAATTTCAACATTATAAATAATTTAGAAACACATTGAGTTTCTCAGTATTATTATTATGGTCAGCATTATTATTATCTTTAATACTGTCAGCAATATTTGCAACATTATTATAATTTCATTATAGTTATTGTCACTCATTTTATTAATTTTTAGAAATTCATTGAGTATTTTATTATTATAATTATTATTTTTCTCAGCATTAAGATCATCTTTAACACAGTGAGCAGTAATTTCATCATCAAAAATGCATTATAATTAGTATTGCTCATTTCATTGTTATTTAGCAACATATTGAGTATTTCATTAATATTTTTACTATCAAAATCATTATCATCTTTAATAACTTTAACAGAAATTCATTAAAATTGTCATCACTTAGATCATTGTTACTTAAAAACAGTTTAAGTATTTCATCATCACTATCATTAGCAACTAATTTTAGCTGTTTGCATTGTTATCACTACTTTCATTAGTTTCATATCTATGTAATTCATAAGAATTTTGACCATAGTTTTTATTATTATTACTTTTTTGCATTATAATTATAATTAGTACTTTGATTATTAATATCATCATTACTTGCGATCTATTTATCTACATCTTTGACAAATTCCATTACAGCAATCATTAATTTAATATTTTTCATTAAATTTTATATCCAACACTGTGCTGTGACCTTTGTGACCTTTGTCTAAGCCTTGACCTATGTTTTAAGCCCGGAACTTCGATGTTCACTTGTTTTAATGACCGCATAAAAAACATGTATATAAAAAAATATATTATATTTAAACTGCTGAAAATAATAATCAACTTCAACTTCCTGTGTGTAACTTTATACTTGATCAAACAGCAGGTACCCTAATTTATAAAAACCAGCAATACCCTGTGCTTAACAGTTGCATGGGGTATATAACTAAAATACTTTTTTTTTGTTTATTAATTTTTTCTGAAACAATTTTGGGTTTTTTTTTGTTATTTTTGTGGATTTTCACTTGATTCTCTGATATTTATTTTAGTTGCTGCAATCTTCAGCAATTTCTAGGGTATCTGATAGTCATTTAAGCTGCGAATATTCAGTAATTCGTCAATGCGTCAGTTGTGCCTTATTGGCAACCAAAAAAAATACAAAAAAAATACACATTTTCACGCATCGCTGGACAACAGAAACAGAACAGATGAATAGAGCACAAAATGAGAGAGACAAGGAGAGAGAGAGAGAGAAAAGTGGTGAAAACACCTGTTGTCATCGGTGAAGGGTTGCAGGGAAGAATTCTGTTATAGGCAGTTGAATTATGTGACGCTTCGTTAGCTGCATTAAGCGGCAAAATTGAATTAAAAAAGGCTCCAGAGAGAAAAAAAAAGTCAATGCTAAAAAAAGCATCAATAGTAACAAACAGAACAACAACAACAACGACAACAACAAACACAACATTTATGATTCATTGAGTGCAAAATGTCGCGAGCAGTCGTACAACTTCCGCAGGGTCCAAAAACAAAATTATCGAAGTGCCCGTCAGTCGATTGTCTTTTTTTATTGTTGTTGTTGTATGTGCCGTTGTTGCTGTTGTTCAATTTTTCCCCCGGTGCAAGATTGCGAGCATGTTTGGAGCATGTTTGTGTTGACAAATTGCCAGCTGGCTCAAATGATGGAAGAAAAAAGAGAGGAAAAAAACAACAGAGTCAAAGCCAAAAGGAAGTCATTTCAACATCATTAGGCAGCAACATCGATGAGCGATTAGGTAGAATAGCGAAGGGCAGAACACGGCAAGAGAAAGAGATAGGGAAAGAGAGAGGGACAGTGAAGGATAGAGAGAGAAAGCTACAGCAGAAAGTTGCTTAAGTAACTCGCAGTATTTAAAAAATAACTTAAGAAACAAAAAACTGTTGAATAAGCAGTGAAGATTAGAAAAATCTATATATATAAAGCTGTTCGTCCTGTACATTCACTTACTCATGTATTATTGTACAGGTCAAGCTGCACGAGATACAAATTTGAAATTTTGGGACAACAAAGCTATGACATTTTAATCTGGAGATAAGGCGGCGTTTTGGAAAATTCGACCTGCAAGTGTGTCAAAATCGAGCTCAAAGCTCGCGTTTATTTTGATTTACATATATCAGCGTTTGTTTAGTTTAGTTTTAGTTTTTTCTGAACTTTTTAAGCCAATATATAATATAAATAAATTTGAATTTTGTTAATTATCTAGATATATTTGGAGATTTGAATTTGAATTTAATAACTCGATTATTTTCGATTTTTACACCTCGATATTAAGCTCGATTCACAGTTTGCATTTACATCACTAGAAATAACTAATAGAAAAAAAATGCTTACTCCATTCTCTTTCTTGATAGATTTACAAACCGCAACTTTGTCAAGACTGTCTTGGAATCAATTAGCAAAGAAAGACAGAAGGGCAGAGAGGAGAAGAAAGTGTTTGTAGAAACTGGAACTGAGAAACGGAAGTTCTTTTAGTTTTCCGTTCCCTCTGTTAATTGTTTTTTATAGGAAAAAATGTTTTCTTCCGTTGCTGCGCAACTTTTTGCCAGAAGCTGGAGAAGAAACCGTTTAGGAAAATGCCAATGAGAGACAATTCTTCTAGCAATAACGAAGAGTCTACAGTCAACAGCAACTGTCTTCTGCTCAAGAAATTGAGTTTAAAGAAAGTTGTTAAACAAATTGTCAGCAAAAGTTAAATAAAATCTCAAGGGAGTTTTCCTAACAAGGTCATGTCTAGACTATAGTTAAAGTGAGGTCAATTATAGGCTGGCAATGTTATTATATTATGGAACTGGGTCTTGGGAAGAGAGTCTATGCCAAAGACCTATAAAGCAAACCAATTAACTGGCGTAATTCATGAGAATTGGGCGCAGACTTAACCCTAGAATTAGCTAGCAAAAGTCAAGACTTAATATTATCCTAATTGCAAGGGGGAATAGGGAAGAAAGTAGAAGGCACACGTATTGCACGCTTCTGCATAGTTTTCGAAATGAATAATTAATAAATCAAGAAATTAATGAGGCCGCAACACGCGCAACACAGGGAGGGAAACTATAGCTGGAAATTTTGTTGCAACACGCATTTTCCGAGACGACGTCATCAAATTTTCCGCCTATTTGTTTGCAACAAACAAAATTAAAACAATCATAAAAATAAAAATAACCAGAAAAGTAGAAGGAGGAGGATTGCTAGATGGAATGAAAGACAGCATGTGGCACTCCTTGTTGTGGCAATACAGAATTCCTCCTGCCACTTGGAGAGACAAAAACCGAAGGCCGTTAAAGCGACACGCGTCAGAAATCAAATGTCAACTCGGACATTGTTCTATTGTAGTTCCACTGAGGGTTAATCGAAGGGTGAGAGGGGGGTGGCAGCAACCCCCTAGGCGCCTTTTAAGGACACACACACACAAATTTTTGCAATTTTTTCCCATCTGCAGTCTCTTTCCACACCCTCTAATTGCCGTTGCACAATTGTTGTTGCCTCTCGCTTGTTGCAACAACAATTTTATTGCCAAATTGCCACAGCCAACTGTGTGAATTGATGTGCCTTTTGACAGCCCATACCCTGGAGGGATTTTGGGGAGGTAGCTCTAGTTGAAATCAGTTCAATTTTAATCTATTAACACTGCAATTTACGTAGCAGCCAAACGAACATTATTTTTTTCGACTGCAATTTTGCAAATTCTTTTAGGGTTTGTTAACACTAGACAACACTATTTATTGTACTTAATCATTCAAGATTAAAATGTAACAATTGTGAGCAATAAAACGCTCTTGTCAGCTTAAGTTCGCGTAGCAAAAAAAAAGATATTTTATCTTAATTCGAAATATCTAATTTACTTTTTGAAAAATGTTTCAAGCAATGCATTCGGAATTTTTTCATCAGAAATTTTTTTTTTTGTAATTTCAGACTATCACGAAACTTGAGTCAACATAAACAAATTCAACTAGTAAAATTTGTCTGAATAAATGGAAAACTTTATACAAATTACAAAAATAAAAAGTCATGGAATATCTTTTAATTTTAATAATAAAATTTGTTGCTTATAACGTTAAAAAAAATGTTTATTCACGTATATTTGTAACTTTTCAATTATTTCATAATAATAAACAAATAATGTTTATCTATAATTTATTATAGTTTTTTATTTATTTATCTATTATTTATAATTTAATATTAATAATTATAATCGTTACGGTTTCTGCCATCTCTCTTTTTTTTTCCTTGCCTAAAATTGATTGCTTTTAAATAAATATATTCTATTCATTTATTAATATTTAAACAGAATAATTATTACAAATTTAATTTTTTTAAATTATATTTGTTACGGGTGTTGCATTTTTTGGCTTAGATATCTGCTCAAAATTTGCTTGCTTCAAATAAATAATTCCTAATCATTAACCAATATCTAAAAATAATATTTATTTCAAAAATATTTTTTTTATAAAATCTTTACAGTTTGCGCTCTTTCTCTCTTTATTAATTTTATTTTTCTAATAAAATATTTCCCATACATTTATTGCTTTTAGCTTATACTATCTTGTAGTCCAGTGTAAACAAAATTGTTAGCTGCTTGATTTGCTTTGTCTTCGACGTTGGTCATTCGTTGGGTTGGTTAATTTTTCACCAACAATTTGCCTAGATAGACTAAAAAAATGAAGCCATAAAAAGAATGGAATTCAAAACAAATATAAAAATAAATGCAGTACAAAAGGCAAAGATGCTTGTAAAATTAAGAAGAAATAAGTAACTAAATACGCAAAATGCCAAAACTGAATCAGCAAAATTTGAGCATCAGTCGCTTGTAAATGTATCTGCAATTTTTGGTGTATCTGTTTCTGTAGCTGTATCTTAAGCTGTATCTGTGTGCGTTTTATGCGCTTTACTTGGAAGTGCTGCAAAAGCTTAAAAAGCATAAAGAACTCCAACAACAGCAGCAACAAAGAGAAAGAGCAAGAGGAAAAGGAAAAGGAGAAGACACGAAAGATACGAGACACGAGATGAGCTCAAGACAATGTCGAATCATTTCGCTGGAAGCCCGCAAAGAGGTAAAATACTAAACTTTACAACACTCATCAGATGTGGGCTTGAGCACTGGAGATGCGTGTAAGCTGAAGCATTAGATATGTACGTAAGTTTACAGGCTAGACAGATAAGCTGATAAGCAGAAAAACTCGAGATGAAATTCAGTTGAAGCAGTACACAGAAAATAAAATTCCGGATATCGGAATAAAATTAATACAATGTAGGATCAGAAGCACAGCAATCCAATTAACCAAGCACAATATTAAATTTCAAATAATTTTTTATTAAAGCCTTAAGGCCGGAATGAACTACTCAAGTCATCATTTACTACACTGATAAAAAAAAGAATTTAGTTCTCGACATATTTTTAAGATGAAAATTATAAATATTTGAAAGCCAAATTTTCTTAAAAATGCAGTTTGTAAGAACAAAAATTTTTGAATTTTATGTTTTTCTCTAAAGAAATAAAATATTTATAAATATTAAAAACTGTTAAGACACATATTTATGTTTTTTTTTGGTTTTCTTTTAAAAAATGAAATATTTTTGAATATTTAAAATAATGAAAATTTAGGAATAACACCGTAACCGTAAGGTCAAAGAGTTGACCAACTTCCAACTGTCATAACTTGATCAAAACTGAGCCGATTTTCAAGCGGAAAGTCATTTTGATCTTGGCTTGGCCTCTAAATTCATCCTGTATTCAAATTTAATTCATTTAGAAAATTTTTAATTTTTTTTTTCGATTTTTATGGTAAGGGTCCCCCCTTTGAAATTTCGAAAATTCAAAATTTTAAATGTCAAGTTTTCACTTTTAATCAACTCCTTATATCGTTTTTAGTATAAAACAACACTTTAAATTTGATTCTGAGACCTTTCATTTTCTTGTAAAAAATCATGTCAAAATTAAGAAAAATTTTGACTTGTAAAGTTGCTAGGTCAGAGGTGTGAGCAACTTTGAACTGTCATAGCTTTGCCAAAACCTAACCGATTTTCAAGTGGAATGTCACTTTGATCGCATTAAAACACAAATTTTTGTTCTTTAATGTATGTTTCTAAAAAATAAAATATTTCAGAGTATTTAAAATTGTTATATTACATATATTTGTATTTTGGTGTTTATTTCTTAAAAAGTTATTTATTTAGAATGCAGATTTCTGAATTTGGCTGCTGAAGAGTGTGAAAAAGAAGATTGGGAATGAAAGTAAGCTAATTTCTTTTATTTTTTTTTTAACGGCCTCCTGATGATTCGTCCCAACTTTCCAGTAAATTATACTTTATTGTTGCTTTCAGCTTAAATTGAGGACACGACACGCGCTCAACTCTGTGTCTCAGTCCTTGCAGCTTCTCTTCCTTCTCTCTCTCTCTCTCTCTCTCTCTCTCTGCTCATTTAATCTCTCTCGCTCAGTTGAAACACCCAAATAAAATTATGAAACCGAAACAGTAAGTTGAGAGTAAAGATAAACCCATAAGTTACGTATGCCATAAACTTGTCCGTTTATCTGTCCGTCCATTTGTCTGTCTGTCTGTCCGTCTGTCTTACTCCGTTACTTTATCCATTGGAATCTCAGCACGCAATGTGAATGAACTTTTACTTTTAGCAGACGCCAAAAGGCATTTGGGAAGAGAAGAAGTTGTAGTTGCAGGTACCGCATGAAAAGCATCATTAATCTTGGCAGACTAACCCTAACAATGACCGTATCCAAAAACTCCTATACCCCCACCCAGTATGCAATACCTATACCGTATCCCTATCAGTTACCATTTGCTGACTCAGCTGTGGGGCACATTGTTATTAATGGGTTAAGCTAATTATTGACAGTGATGTCTGTCCTCTGCACTGACTAATGTTCTGCCTGCAACTGCGACTCCAACTTCCTCTTTAGTCCAACCTATACTTCATCCCATACTCCGCCAACACAACTGACAACAATAACAATCAATTTAAAATTCTTTCCAATACATTTGGCACTCAAATTATGCATGACAAATGTTTAAAAGTTCATGACTAAAATGCAAACAAAGGGAACTGGCAACTGTTAACTGGGTATCCAGGAAAACCCGTTGGGAATTGGAAGGGAAACGTGGGAGAGGGTGCTCCAACGTTTTTACAGGATTGTAAGACAAGCTGCTGATGCCAGAGTTGCCGCGTTGCCATGTGAAAAATTGCCATAAAATTATGAAAATATACGCTAAACTATGCCCCAACCCAGAGTGCAACAGACAGCGAAAGGGAGGAGAGGGGAAGAGGGGAATAAGGCGAAGAGGAACAGAGAAGACAGTGTGAAGCAACCTTGCATCAGTCAGTTTTGATTGCAGGCAAGTTCTCAAAGTTTTGCGTACGTTTCGGGGTCCAAGCCCGAATGATGACAGACGGCCAAAAAGACGCACAGTGGTGTCCTATACAAAGGGGGGCAATGGAATCTATTCAAGAAAACTTTTCAAAGAAAAATGTTTAAATAAACTGAAGAATAGAAAGAGTAAGTAGCGTTTAATATCCAAGCAGCTACATATTACGTTTTCCAACACTGGCTAAGCAAACAATATTATTCAATAATATTTTAGTTAAACTTTAGCTGAAAATTTAGTTTCAAAAACAAGTTATTTACATTTTCAAGCTGAAGACGCCTTTAAAAATTA
The DNA here is from genome assembly GCF_004354385.1 of Drosophila innubila. NCBI lineage: Eukaryota > Metazoa > Arthropoda > Insecta > Diptera > Drosophilidae > Drosophila > Drosophila innubila. The sequence goes on along the minus strand of NC_047626.1, from coordinate 2,913,403 downwards.
TTGTAAACTTTTGTATCTTTTACGTTTTCCAACACTTGCGTTGTTTAGCAAATTATGCAACACTATTTTATAAATAACTTGATCTGTAATCCATTTTTTAAATTAAGTAACTCATTTAGAAAATTTAAGTGAAATTGAAAAATGTAGCAATAGTAAACTTTTATATTTAAGCAACTACACATTATATTTTCCAACACTTGTTATGCACACAAAATTATCCAATACTATTCTTGAGTACTTGCATTGAAATCCTTTTCAAATAACAAGCTTAAATACCTTTAAAAACAATTTCAATAAAACAAATAAAATATTTTATTTATTTGTATTATGCAGAAAATATTATTCAACACTACTGCTTAAAAACATGAGTCTTTTTTTATACATATTTGGATTAATTTTTAAGTGGATCTGATGTGTCATCCAGAATTATTAACTGAAGAATAAACCATTCTATATTTTAATATTTAAGCAACTGCATATTTTGCTTTACAACACTGGTAATGCATATAAAATTATACAGTACTACTATTTGAATATTTTAATTGCAATCTGTTTCATAAGCAATGTTAAAAATGTGTCTTGAAATCACTAAATTTGGACTCAAATTTGATCACATAGCTCCCTTTTTTACCTCCCCTAACCCCTTTTTAGGGGTACCAAGGTCTGCGACGCCTATGACTTTTCGAAATGGGTAACGTAGCAAATTTAGTCAAGGTAACTCTCATCACTCAGGCAACAGCAAACAGAACAGCGCAGAAAAAAAGACGAGAAGAAGCGACAATGGAGCAAAATTGAGCTAAAGTGAAGTCAAAGACGTGGCCAAGGAGGGGAAGATTTTAGCAGGGGCAGGGGGAAAGAGGGGTGCAGAAGCAGAGGCAGGCAAAATGTTGATAATGACGCCAACGCACGGTTCTGAGAGCCAAGGAACATCATGTGAATGTGATGGAAGTGAATGCAGATGAAATTGGTGTAGGAAAGATGTGCGGAAAGAAGCGGGGAAAATGGGGAATGGAGTAGACAATCCGTTTATTTGGTTAAATGCTGAAAATTGGCAAAACGCAGCGGAATGAGAAGAGAAGCAAAAGAAATAAACGAAGCAAGAGCAAGCAAATCTGTGACTGCACTTTTTTTTTTTTTTTTTGGCCTCTTGTCAGAGTTGATGAGCTGCAGCTGATAGTTTGGGGCTTAATGGTGGGAAAAATGCATGAAAACAGCAAATAAAAAACAAGGTACGACTGACTAAAAAGGGGGCGTGGTGTGGGCGGCTAAGCAATTGGAGTGTGGGAAAATTTAATAAGTGGGAACAGTACCAGATATGCTCAAGTGAAAGCCACACAGAAAGAGAGAGAAGAAGAATTAAGCTTATGCAAAGCGAAAGACAAAGAGATTGAAATACTGAGCTCAGCATATAACCAAATAAAATCCAATGCAATACAATTGACAAATAGAATCAGATGTATGCTCACAAAAAAAAAAAATTGATTAAACACATTCTCAAACCAAATTTCAATTCCAATACCAATTCCAATGTCCTGTTGCTGCCTTGCACTTTGCATTACCAATTACACAAAAAAAAATAGAAAATAGAAATGACCAGCGACTAAAAGGTAAGTGAAGAGCATTTGTGGAACGTCAACGAACCACGAACCACGACAATTGGGGTCGGCAATCAGGAAATGTGAAAAAAGAATAAGAATCACCGGTGAAAATGGGGGAAAACGAAATCGAACTTGGGTCTCATTGTTATGCAATTGCAGCGGGACGTTAGTCAATTAAAAAAAAAAAAAGAAAAAAATAGGGGTGTAAAAGGTATTTGGATAGACTGTAGTCCATTCTCTAGTCCAAGGGATTAGAGACGAAGTCGTTTCTAGCCACGTATCATTGACCTTTTGGCACACGTCATTGCCTGCGTCTAAATGTTTCCCCTCTCTCTCTTTCTCTCTCCCACTCTTTCTCTATCTGTGTGAGACATAATCCAATTAGCAATTAGTTGTGTATGCCAGGCGTCATCAGGTTACCTGAGCACCAAAGTGAGACCCTCTTTAGATGGTTCAATAGATAGGCGCAGGTAGTGAAAGAACCCTGTCCTCCTACCAATACCAATACCAATCCCAAATCCAATCACATTCCCTGCTCCCTGCTCTCTGTTCCCTGTTACCAGTTCTATATGCATTTTAGGCTCTGTCTAATGCATTACGCATGCCAATGCCGACTAAATGACTCAATTTAGTATGCCAGGGGCGCACTTGTAAGGCATACAGCACGTCTGCCTCAACTTCCTGTCAAGACTGAGACTCCGACTTCTCATCTTCCACTCCTCCTGCTCCTAACACAAATGAAATATATATAGGTACTACTAAGAACATTCTAGATGTAGACTAAACGACAAACTGTTTTAAATTATAAAGATCAGTACTTAAGAAAAACTATGAATAAGTTCAATCAGACAGAAGAAAGTATGGGAAAATTAAATTTTCCAATTTTAATGCAGAATCAAAGTAGAGGCTTATTAATGATAAAATTGACATTCCGCAAGGAAATCGGTTAAGATTTGACAAAGTTATGACAGCTTAAGTTTGTGAAAAATATTAAATTTTCAAATTTTGATGCAGAATCAAAATAGAGACATAACAATGATAAAATTGCTTACCGCTAGGAAATCGGTTAAGATATGACAAAGTTATGAAAGGTTAAGTTTGTGAAAAATATTTAATTTTAAAATTTTGATGCAGAATCAAAATAGAGGATTATTAATGATAAAATTGACATTCCGCAAGCAAATCGGTTAAGATTTGACAAAGTTATGACAGCTTAAGTTTGTGAAAAATTTATAACTTTTAAATTTTGATGCAAAATCAAAATAGAGGCTAAAAAATGATATAATTGCTATTCCGCAAGGAAATCGGTTAAGATTTGATAAAGTTATGACAGCTTAGGTTAATGAAAAAAATTTAATTTTTAAATTTTGATGCAGAATCAAAATAGAGGCTAAATAATGATAAAATTGATATTCCGCAAGGAAATCGGTTAGGATTTGACAAAGTTATGTCACTTTGAAGTTTTCGTCAAATATAAAAAAATGGACAGCGATCGAAAGTATCGACAAAAGGACAGTAATCGAATAAAAATTAATTTACCAATTTTGATTCTAAATTAAATTAGATTTTAAAACTGTTTTAATTAACTCGACTGATCTTGAAAAGATATTATAAATTTTTTTAAGACTATTCAAACAATGAAATTTAGCTAAAGTTAAAAAATAAAAGAAAGCAAAAAGATTGCCATCTAAATGAAGTACAAGCTTTCTTAACAGTCGCATCTTTAGAGCCGCTTAACGAGCCTCAACAAACTTGGCTTTGGCTAATGTTTCAAACAGATTAGACAGAGTTGAAAATTGGTGATAAAAACAACAAAAATCTAGCAATTTTTGTTATTTGTACAACAGATTTAAATGGGATTATTCAATGGAACAACTGCACTAAAACCAAACAGAGAAAAATCGTAAGAAAAAAAAAAATCCAAAAATTAAAAAAACAGAGTTAAAAATTTCAATCGACTTGTGGAAAGAAACATATATTTGGTAACAACATTTATTTTATCATAGCTTTACGGATATATATTTTTGGGTAAGTTGGGGAATAAATGTATGTATGTGTTTATGATATGGTATGTTAAATTACTTGAAGAGCTGTTTTAACATGTGGTTTATCATTTATTATAATTTTCCAAGACATTCTTTGCTGTTTGGGTATTTTTTATGAGCAACAACTGAATTTGTATTTAAAATTCATTCATCATACTTAAAAAAAAAAAGAGAGAGAGAAAAAAAAACAGACAGTTGCCCCTCGGGGCTGTGGGAAGTAAGGGGAGGGGAGTGGGGTGCCACAATGCAACAGCAAAACAATCCTTCATTTGTATTTTCCATGCATCTTTGTTGTTGCCTCTTTTCTCGCACTTCTTTGTGTTGTTGTTGTTGTTGTTGTTTGAGCTGAGCTGGTTTTATTTTTTATTTTATTTTCTTTTTTGGGATTTGGCTACTTATTGTTTTGTCTTTGTTGTTGTAATTCCGTTGGCATTATGCGGGTATTCATTTACCACGCCGTACTCAAGCCCCTATTTTTTACCCCTGCTTCCTCTGCTGCAGCTGCATTGCAATAGAGCAAAACTTGTTTAATGGCATCCAAAGAAGCTCCACAAGAGTTGGGAAAACGGGGAGGGGAAAATACTTGAAACTGACACAATCATTGGCATATTTTTTATTTTTATTTTTATTTTCATTTTCATTTTGAATTTGATTTTCTTTGTCTTGCTTGTTGCCACTAATTCACTTCTATTGTTGCCTTTCTCAGCTCATTATCAACTCAACTCGTGTCTGCAATTTTTTTGGTTGCCACAAACATTATTATTATAACACATGCGACGCTGCCACATTTTGTTGCACTTGAGCTTGAAATAATGTATAGAAAAGAAAAGCTAACGAGCTCTTGAAGGGCACAATCATTTGTTACACTTTTGAATATTATGCACAGAAAAAAAAAAAAAAGCAAATTATTCTAAAATAAAGCATAAATTTTGGATTTTAGATATGTATTTAGAATAAAAAAAATTATTCTAAAATAAAGCATAAATTTTGGATTTTAGATATGTATTTAGAATAATTATAATTATATTATTAGATTATTTGCGGATAAAATGGCAACAACTCAATATTAAAAAAGTAATTTAAATTTTAAAAATCTTTCCACAAATATTCCCAAGCAAAATCTTGCTTGAATCAAGTATATTCTATTTGATTTAAGAAAATCCGGTATAAGCATACTTTAGACACCACAGTGGACTTATTTCAAGCCGGATCTTGGATTATTTTTTTCTCTGTATAAGATTAAATAGTTGGAAATTAAAGTGTGCGATTAAGTTTCGCTTTCCTGCGGAAATATGAAAATTTTCTCTCTAAAAAGTTAACAAACTCGTTGATTAAATAGAGATGCCTAACAAATAATGTGAATAATCTAATAATATCATTGTCTGGCTCTTGGGAAAGCTTTGGAGTCAAGTTGAAGTGCCCCACGTTGGGCGCCATAACCTCTAAAAGTTGACTGCAGTGGGCGTAGTTCATTATATATGGCTGCTATCGGAGCTACTTACTCTCGTAATTAGCCTCCACATTTTTTTTTTTTTTTGGGGGGGTGAAGTGTAGGAGTGCAGGAGCGCATCGGGCATAATGCGGTTGCCCGCTGAGGCCGCGGCTCATTTGCAGTTAATTTATGGGGCTCTGGATAAAAAGGCAGATGGAGGACTGTGGCATGCAACAATGCTTGCTAATTATGCGCAAGTTTTTGGATCAACTTCCAACTAATTGTCTGTCAGTGTGGTCCCGCCTTTTCTTTACGTTTACTCCCCAAAAAAAAAGAGAGAGCAGTAAAATGAGCATAAGAATAAAGCCGAAGCCAAGTCAAGTGCAGACGAAAGTTATGCAAATATTATGTACGACTATATAGCGTACTTTTTATATAGAAAGCATCAAAGACGACAGATTGTGCAGCGTTATTCAGCTAATTATCAGGCTGAGTTAGTCGAGAGTTTAATCATGAGCTTCTTGAGTTATTCTACAACCCAAATCCAGCTCGAACATGTTGCATTTTATTCATGTTATTTTCTGCATCCCTATTTTTATTTTAATTAAAGCAAATGCGCTGCTTAAATCCAGCAACTGCACAATAAAAACAAAAGCAAAATCAAGACCCAAAACCAACAACAACAACAGTAATAATGTACAACAATAGACAATTGTCTGGCCCGGCTGTAGAGGGCGCCAGGGTGCGGGACTGGGAACTGGACTCTATATAAATGCCCTTTACTGTATTAAAATTAAAACGAGAAAGCTAAAGAGTTAGCTGCAAATTAACGACGTTTGAAATACACTGCTATTTAGGAAATATAATTAGTGTTTGATAGAAGAAAATGTTGGGAAAAGTAAAGTTTTTAATTTTGTATATATTCTGGAAAAACTGATATGATGTATGTGATCTCTTAGAAATCGGAATATACGGAATTAAGTAGCATCTGTACCAAGTTTCAGACAGAAATCTTTCTGTACAGCTGAGTTCATATAGATAGTTAGATGGTAGGAAATGCTAGAAAAACAAAGTTAAAGTATTTATTCATTCGAACTTATTGAATTGGGAATGTAATTAAATAAGTAACTACTGTATGAAGTTTAAGCACAAAAATCTTAACATAAAGTCGACTTCATATGGATAGTTTGAGGGGTTAAATGGTTAAAGTATTTGTTAGTTTCTGCTTGGAATAAAATACTTTTGACAGCAGCAACTATATAAATTTTCAGTAAGAAATCTTTGTCAAGAGTCGAGTTAGAAAGTGCAATAGCTATTAGCTTCAACAGGGCATAGCAACTTTAGCAGGGCATAGCGACAGACTAGACAGAGAGTGAGAGAGAGGGAGACAGGAAGAGATAAAGAGGAAGATGCTACTGAATTAAAATGAGGCATAGAAAGAACTGCAGGCGACACTGGTTAAAGTGGAAAGGGAAGAAAGGGAAGAGAGGAAAGAGAGGGGACTGGAGAGTGGCCATAAAAGACAAGTAACAATTCTTTTTCTACGCACGGCCAGACTTGCAACATAATTGGAATTTCCTTTTTCCTGTCCTTGCGCTCGGTTGCCGCTTTCAAGTGCTACAAAAGACAGGCTCAAGAGTTGTTGCCTCCAATGTTGCAAGCAGACAAGCAGGCAGCAGCTGCAACACTCACTCACAGTTGACCATAAGCTCTATGCAACAACAGCAACAACAAGTTCAACTGACTTCATCAAACTCTGTAACTTTGTCAAGAGATGCCTCAACCATTTTTCCCAGAAAATTCAAATATGTCGCATTGAGAGTTGACAGAGAAAGCGACTTATGTGCCGCTTCTGCAGCTTGTAGATTCTTCCACTCATTCTTTTGTCATGTTTCTTGTACTTTTTTGGGTGCCTCGTTTAGTTCAAGGGTTAAAGTGAATGGCCCCCCATTTGGTTAGCTAATAAGTAGTCGAGAATTCACTGGCATTCTTTTTTTTTAAATTTATTTTTTCGCTAATTAAAGCAAATTTAGCGCATGTTGCATGCCACGCCTATTGTGCCTCATTTAATCATTTGCTTTGTATTGGATTATTCTTGTCTCTCTCTCTCTCTGTGCAGCTTTCTCAGGCTTCCAGTGAAAGCTACACATAGAGTCGACCCGCAACTAATTAGAATTGTCTCTCACTCTAAGCTTGCCACACGGTGTGGCAGTGTCATCATTTAGCCGAGCAGAATGACACAGTCATACAAATAAAATATGAAACATTCTTGTGACTCAGCGAAGGTTAAAAGTGCTGCTTGCAACATCAATTGCGGCTATATGCGGCATGATGACAACCCTGCCGCCTACTTCTTTCTCTTCTCCGCTTCGAAACTCACAGAGAACACAGCTTAAGAGTCTAGAAAATAAGTCAAACATGTTCACAAAAAAAAAAAATGAAAGAATTGTTGCGTTAATTAATTTCATTTAGCTTTCTTCAGTTGCATATTCCCTGCAAATGCAGCAAGTGGGGTCTGCTGGCAGCATTTTTAATTAGCATAAAATTGTTATGAATACATATTTGTGAATAGCTTTGTCTAAAAAGATAAAACAGGGCTTGAAACCATTTGTAAGTCAATTTTTTGTTTTTATCCACCTTTTTATAATTTTTATTATCTAGTTTTTACTAATTTTTGCACAATTAATGCCCGGATTTGAATGTTTATCTGCAGCTTAACTTCTTAGCTCTATACTCCGAAAATTTTCCTAGAATCGCACCATAAACAAAAAAGTTATACAGTTAAATGTCAAATTCTTGTGTCTAATTTCTTGTTAAGAAACAGAAAAGGTATCCGCAAGTTTAGCATTCTCACATAGAACACTCTTACTTGTTGTTGAACTTGGGGTACAGTCAGATTCGGTAGCGGTATAATTCTTTGCTGCCCCGTTGTTTGACCGCGTAGAAAGGTTAGACGCGACAGAAGACAACGATGACGATTAAAAAAAAAAAAGAACATGAAAACACACAATAAAAAGTGGTTCGACAAATTAAGCGGATGTGGTAATTGCTCAACGTTTTCTTGCTTTCTTGGCTTCTTTTCAAGTTTCTTTTTTTTTTTTTTTGGTAAACTGTGGGAATAGAATTGGGTGTGGGATTTTTTTCGGATTTATTCAGTAGTTCAGTGGGGTAATTGGCGAATCAAGTTTACTCACAGAACTTTTTAAAACAGTTTTAAATATAATACATTTTTTGGTATATTCAACATTTATTCTGTGATTTTTAATGAAGAATTAAAATTAAATTATTATTTGAGAATTTTTTAATTGAGATGAAAAAATAGGAGTTATAATTAATTGAATTTTATTTTGACTTAACATATATGCGACTTTCTTTTTTTGATTTTACTATACAATTTTATTGTGCAGATACCAAAAGTAATTTTTTAATTTTTATAATAAAAATTGATAGCCAAAAACTAAAAATATAAAAGAAAAATAGAGCTGATTTCTTTTTATCAGTGTAATTCTATGATTTTTAAAGGGAAGTTAAAACTTAATTATTATTATTAATGATTTTTTAACTCATTATTTTTATTTTAAAAATTTTTATCTTTTTTTAAATCAGATGAAAAATAAGAGTAATGAATAATTGAATTTTATTTTGATTTAACATATGTGCGACTTTCTTTTTATGATTTTAGAATACTTTATTATTGTACAGATACCAAAAGTAATTTTTTAATTTTTTTAATAAAAATTGATAGCTAAAAACTAAAAATATAAAAAAAATTGAGCTGATTAAATTTTATTAGAGTAATTCAATGATTTTTAAAGAAAAGTTGAAACTTAGTTTTTATTTTCAATGATTTTTTAACTCATTATTTTTATATTAAAAATTTGTATCTTGCCTGCTTTCAACAGCAAACAGATAGCAGAAACAGAGACAGAAGAGAAAGAGAGAGAGACAGATAGTAGTAATGGGCAATGTACAGACAGAAATGCAGTCGAAAAAGAGACAGAAGTTGGATAAGAATAGAATCTACCGATTCCTAGGCATAAGTATGGCCAATGAGGGAGATGGTTATGAAATGAAAGGCGAACGCTTCAAAATTCAACGGAATCCGGAACGAGAGTTACAAATGGAATCGTCAGCCACGAATTCAGCGATGAAGACCCGTTCCGTTGCGGTTGCACTACCAGCGTTGAGTTTACGGCCGGAGAGCTTGGGAAATCCGGGAACAGTGGCAGAGTTGCATCGTCGCTGTCACGACATGTTGCCGCAAACATTTGACGGATTCCGGCTGAATGTTAGCCGGCATCTAAGCCATAATGTGGCAGTTGGACATGCGCTGCAATTGGGCCAGAAATCGCAGTTGGCCAACTGTCAGTTCAATGTCAGCTATATGGGCGAAACGTTGCACGAACTGAGCGGCGAGGCATATCCCATGATAATTGCTGAAGTGGATGCCAAGGGCAATTTAAGCGGCACTTTAATGCATTTCATAACGCCACGTTTGCGGGCCAAGTTGACGGCAACAGTGCTCGACTCGCAGCTGCAGAGTTCACGGCTATTTCTTGATTATTTTGGCAATAGCTGCACCTGCACGTGTGTGCTGAGCAACATGAATGTGCAACAGGAGATGGGTGTGCTTGTGGCATCCTATTTGCAGCAGGTGACGCCACAATTGGCCCTCGGCGTTGACTTCATCTATCAGCGCGAGGATATTGTGCCCGGCGGACAGGCGGCTTTACTTACCGCCGTGGCGCGCTATCATCAGGACAATCGCCTCTGGTCGGCCATGTTGAGTTTACAGGCATTGGAATTGTGCTACACGCAAATCTATGGCAAGTGCCTCGGTGCGAGTGTACAGCTGCGAGCGAATATATTGAAACGTCAGGCGATATCACGCCTCTGCTATCACTGCTATATACCCAAAATGGAATTCAGCTTTCGCGGTGGCATCGATACTCGCGGCGTTATTAGCGCCGTCTGCGAAAGACGGCTCGAACCGTTGCCGGTACTCTTGCAGCTCAGCGGCAAGTTGAATCATCTAACCAATCGCTTTCGTTTCGGCCTCGGTCTTGTCATCGGCTAACACAACGACTGTAAGTCACCTTTTTTTTTCACTTGACTCTTTCATTTCAAATTCCTTTTTCTTCTTTGCTCTAGGACCTTTGGGAATGCGCAAGGATTTATGAAAGACCTGACTGGCGATGCCCTCAAAGTATAATCAATTGTTAAACTCTCTTTGTTGTTCTAATATATATTCCTGTTCAAGTATTTAGTTGCTCAATTTATTTAATTTTCAAGTTTATTTCATACAAAAATTGCATGATCTTTCAAGTTATGTTAAAGTTCAATGCGAATTACTTGCAATAAATAAGTAAAAATAAAAATCTTTGACCTGACTGACTGACTGATATCATTGTGCAGCCCAAGCCATAAGTCGTACTAGTCTGACATGTTGACACAACATAGCCAAGACAAATTCTTAGTGAGTTAAGACGGCGTTTTGGAAAATTCGACCTGCAAGTGCGTTTAATTCGAGGTTAAAGTTCGCATTTACATTTGCATTTATATAAAGATGATGCCGAAGTGGCGGAGAGAATGTGTGTTAGACTCAGGCGCAAGAGTTCGACGGTTCAGGCAAGATACTATTTTTTAAATTGATTTTACAAAACTTGCAGTTGAAGAACGAAATAAATAGAACATACTCTTAATATTTGTTTATTAAAAAACCGCAATCAAATACAAAGTACAATTAAATATATTTGCTAGTGAATAAATAAAGTAAATGAATAGAAATATGTTCCTAATCTTCCAAGTAATATGCATGCCAACCAACTACTCATTATGAGTAGTTTCAAATGCATTCATTTCATTTATACTGCAATAAAAGTATATTCTAGAAAATATACTTGTTACAAAGTCCCGTTTAAATATTATATCAAAACTGAAGGTCACATTAGCATTCTAGAAACCTAGAAGTAAATCCCATTAGATAATCTCTGCAGTTGAGAGCCCAACAAATTTCGTAACATTTGTATCTTTATCTGTCGCATTTGCTACGACAAATATTTGTGCTTGAATTCATTTTTATTTAACGAGTGCAGAAAGTCAAGTGTAGACGTGAAATCTACAGATTCAATGGTAAGATAAAGCATTAAGTTTGTCCAAATGACTTGGAACAAAATGGTACAATCGTAATTCCGCATTGCGTAATCGCTAAATACTATTTACAATATTTGCTCTCATCTTCATCTCGGTTTCTATTTCAGTTTATGGCTTCGCATGGCTATAAACATTTTCTCAAACTAGACTCAAGTGTAAATATTGACACAATGAGCATGAAAAAAATTGCGATAAGGATGTGTTGTTAGGCTCGAGATTGGGAATGGAATCGTTTTTATTTCTTACTATTTACTTTGCGTTATGTCGGTTTTTAAGGTTAATAGTAACTTGTATCATATAACATTTATTTGCATAAATATTCTTTAGTTATCGCGAGCTAGTTTGTTGTTATCAGGAACCTTAACGGTTATAATTTTAAAGTTGAAAATTTGATAGCAAGAATTTTTTGATGATTTTTATCATAAAAATAAATTTTAAGTTAAACTTTTTGATGAACAAAAATGTTTTAAGTTAATAACAACATTTTAATTTTTATTTAAAAGCCACAGAATAACCCTTTTTGAAAACTTTTATTAAATAAATCAAAAATGGAAATTCTTTTCAATTTTCAAAATTAAAATTCTTAAATTTATATTTTTGATTTTTATGATAAAAATTTGTAATAAGAGTTGTATTATGATTTAGACATATAAATTGAAATGTAGATATTATTTGCAATCCCTGCATCTAATGTTTATTTGCATATATTCTTTAAACATGCCAAACTATGATAGTTCTTTGTTATTCTATGGTTTTTTATGATTCGAAAACTCATGGACTCATTTATGCAGAATTTTGAAATTTTTAGAGCAATTTACGTTTAATGATGGCAAAGACTGAGGCATTACAACTTCATTTTCATATTTAGCATTGCCCGCTCGTGTCTAATTATAAAATGCGAAAATGTTCGCATTCGGAAAAATGTGAAGAAAATTGCAGTGGGGCAATTGAATACACTCACCTATAGTCAAACAGCTGCAGAGTGCCACATAGAGTGTGGCGAGTAGAAATACTCGCTGCCTTTGCAGTTGGCCCATTTTTCCACTTCTTGTTTTCTTTGTTTTCTGTGTTGTGTTTGTGTTTGTTTTGGCTTTTCTTGCTATTTTCTTGTCGTTCACTTTTCGCACAATAAACACAGCAACAATTCAATTGTATTTGCCTCTCTTCACTTCACTTTACTTAACTTTTCTTTTTGTTTGTTTCACCGTCACACAATAAAAAAAAATGTATAAAAAATTTTTGCTGTTTGCTTTAATGTGATTTTAATTCTTCTGTAATTTGCACACTATTTTGACACATACACTTGACGCAATTAGCGAGAGCAATTCAACGAGTGCGATAAAAAAGAGTTGTAGCCAAATTGCGGCTAGTTTTCAGTTTATTTTGTGGTGCTTGGCATCTGAAATGAGACAGAAATGTATGGCATTTGGTTAGTATTTAGCTTAAATAAATAGTTTTAGCTTAATTAATAAGTAACGAGTAGCGAGTCACGCGCAGCGAATAAACAGCTTTCTTTTAACCCGAACATATAGTCTCAAGCATTAATGTTGATTCGTTAAGCTGAGCTTTACTTTTGTCAAGTAAATACGGCGAGTAACTTGTAACGAGTAACGAGTAAACAATCAACTAATAAGCATAATTTAATAACGACAAACTGCAGCTAGATAATACAACTCTACGTCAAGCTGAGTGAAAATTAGACATGCGAAACCAACGAGTGACTTGTAACGAGTGCCTAAAACCAACGAGTCAGCTAAAAAGTATTAAAGCCAAACGATTTTTGACAGTTTTATCACAGTCACAATGTTTTTAAAACCACAAAAATTAGCTTACAACAATAAATGAGTGTGTTCAAAACTAACAAGTAACTTCACTTAGTAACGAGTGGCTGCAAATTATGACTATACTTGTCAAAACTGTAAAGATGACAAAATACTTGGGCTACTTACTAACAAAGTACACAAAAATATCCAACGAGTAACGAGTGTAGAAAAAAATAACGAGTAAGCTAAACAACCCAATAAAAAGACTAACGAGTTGACTAGAAAAAGCTGTAAAAACCCAACAAAATACTGACAAACTATTTTCAAACACATTAAACAACAAATTTTAACGAGTGAATGAATGAAAAACTAACGAGTAAGCTGAACAAATTACGAGAAGACTTGACAAATCTGTAAAAGTGACAAAATAAAAATTATATAAACTATTTCAACAAATTTAACAACAAATTGCTTTGAGTAACGAGTGTGTGTCGAAAACTAACGAGTAAGCCGAACAACTTTTCTGAGTGGTTTAAACTCTTAAAACTCGGAAAATTGAATTTAGCGTTTACAAGTTGCAACTGAGAAGTCGGAGCCACAGCTCGTTAAAATGTCAAATGTTGGCCTTTATGTTTTTGCCAGACACTAAACCGAGAACAAGAACCGAGAGGATAAAGAAGAAGAAGAACAACAATAAAGAACGCTAAGAACGCATCGCATTTTAGGGGCAAAGCGTCACACACGAGCGATTTTGTTAGCGAGAGTTTTAGCTTGACTGGAACTTGAACTGAAACTGGCCAACAAAAAGCGGCAACAGCGAAAAAAAAAAATTAAATAACTTGTCTCTGAATAAGTTGAATGGCGATTAAAAGTGTAGAGTGTATATGTGGATGTGTGTGTGTGTGTGTGTGTGTGAGTCACATTTGCGCTACGGCTTTGTCTTTTCTGCCTCTTTTGCCTTTTGCATTCTTAAGTTGGTAGCATAAGTACACTTGAAAAAAAATATAGATTTCCGTGCTTAGACTGAAATTTAATTCAAAATAACTGACAGAGTTCAGAATTTCCAACACTGTTAACAATTACCATAAATAAAGTTCGAAGTTTGATAGCCTGAAAATAAAATGTGATTTTATTGAAATACTTTAAGTAGGTTTTTGAGATTAATTCAACTCTTCAAAAAATCGAAAGTTTGAATACAAAAAAATCTTGTAAGTACTTATTCCACATTAAAGCACACACTGATCTATATACTAAAAATAACAAAAATAAATATCATTTACTAATGATATTTTTTCTACTTTAAATTAGGTGTCTTTAAGCACACCTTTGGGTCGCTAAAACCAGTTGAGAATTCGAATGAGCTAAAATGCTAAAAATGTATCCCAAAATGTAATTTTTTCTAGTACGAAAAATTATTATTTTTAAGTTCATTTCAATCTTAAAAGCATCTATTTAAAGTACTTAAAAATCGTTGTATAATTTAATATAAGAAAACTCCGATGTTTTTTAGTGTATCTCAACCAAACTCACCGATTATATATATGACTTGATATTTTAAATTCCGACAAAGTTGTTCTAAAATCGGACTACTATATCATATAGCTGTCATAGGAAAGTTGAGGCAGAATTTTAAATGTGTTATACTTAATTCCATAATTTTAGTAGACAACAATCTTAAAATTGTAAGAAGAAAACGCTTTAAATTGAAGTACGATAATTTAACTTTTTTTTCTGAGTGTACAGTAAAACCTGCTGTGGCTGCCACATGTGCGTTGACTGCTTGCCACTTAGTCAGTTTTGTAACGGAAATTGCTGCGCTGTCTGCAGTCGAAACACGTCGAGTTACAGATACTCAGATATTAAGATACAAAGATACTCACACACACACAGATACAGATACAGCGGGAAGCGCGCGCTCACACGCATACTTAAATAGCAACAAAAAAAAAAAAGAATGAACGAAAACTGAACAAAAACAAACATTTATATATTTTCCCCCTGTTTTGTTTTGTTATTTAATATATTTTATGCACAACGGCCTACGCTTGATATTTCCAATAATTCTTCTTTTATTTTGTTCATTGTTGATGCTTATCGTGCAGGTAGCTAATTGTGTGTGTGTGTGTGTGTGTGTGAGTAGAACAGCAAAGTCACTTTTAAGCAGTGCTGACAACTTTTTAGAGATCGAAAAATAGCTGAATTTGACAGGAAAAGCAGATTAAAGAACAGGGTAAAATAAAGAGTCAAAGATTGAAGCAAACAAGAAACCATTGTTTTTTGATGTCAAAAAAAACTTTGAGAGATTTGACAAAGTTAAATATTTATTAAATTGAATATAAATGCATAAAAAATATGTTTGAAAATATTAAATCTCCGACATTTTAGGACACCAACATTTCGAACGGTTGTTTTCAAAAACATTTCTCTAGAGAATTCTGGAACACACCTGACTAGTATCATTTTTGCACTTTTTCTAGCAAACGATCTTTGCGTAGCCATAAAATAGCTGAATAGGCAACACTGTTTAGCATAAGCGTAGCGTTGTGCGCACAGCTTTCAGAGAGAGAGCGCCAAAGGTGCATAGGTGCAAAGAGCGAGAGCGAGCGTCAGCGCCAAATTGAAGAGAGCGCACATTTTGTTTGCATTTGTAACTTTTGTTGCTGTTGTTGATATCGCTATTTGACATTTCGTAACTGCTTAACGATAAGCAGCGCAACTGACTCATTCTCTCTCTCTCTCTCTACCTGCCGCTCTCTTTGACTCGCTCCTGTTTTGTGTGTCTCAGAATTGCATTGTCTATGCAAGTGTCCTTGGAAGTTGCAAGCGGGAATTTGAGTTGGAATTGGAATTGGAATTACAACTGCAACATCAACAGGTTCCAAAGGCTGCCACAGCAACAAAGCAGTAAACAAACAACAACACTTGCCCACTGTACTTTAAATACACTTCAAATTAATCAATACTTAGAACCTTGAAAAGTAACGACCCAAAAAAAAATAAGAAACTTTTTTTCCACAAATTGAAACAACTACAAAAAACAAATCAACTCCTTTTCCAACTGGAAAACAGCGTAAAGTTTCCAATTGTTCAATATATTTTTATTATTGTTTTCAACATTTCTTTTACTGTTCAACTTTTGTGGATGGCCATAGATTTTTAGTGCTCACTGTGCGTTTTATTAACGCGTTAACGACAACTATAAAAACAACAACAACAATAAACTGGGCGTCATTTTTTCAAGCGGCTTAAAACCAGTTTTTTTTTTATATTTGTTTTTCTTTTTGCTTTTTCATTGCATTTGTTTTTGCTTGTATTTATTTTAAAATTTCATTTCTTTTTAGTTGCACTTTATTTTTTCTCTTTTGTTTATAACTTATAACTTTATATTAATAACAAATTCTTGTGAATTTTTAGCGCACGTGACTCAGAGTATTTAAAAAAAAACAACAAAAAAGCAAAAAATCCAAAATTATTTTTCATATTTTATTTATTTTAGTCACACGCGTTTTTTTAGCTCTTCTTTATTTTTAACTGCAACAACAACAAAAATTTTAGCGCCGAAAGTATTTACATATATTTACTAAATATATACAGAGATAGAAAAAATAAATAACAACAAATATATTACCAATATTTAACTGTCACACACACATATATAAATATGTATAATTTGCACAGCGAGTGCGAGCGAGAAGGCAGCAACGTGCTACGCAAACGTTAAGAACTCGCGTTGTTGTTGTGCTGTGTTACCAACAGACAGTTAACAACAATTAATTTACGTGACTCAAGAGACGCCAATAATGAAAACACACACACAGACACACACACGACGGCAGAGAGCAGACGCGTCCGTTCGCCACGACAAATGAAATGAGAATGAATTGTACGCTCTCTCGATGGCAACAACAGACAACGGAAAACAGAAACACAACGCAGACACAGACACAGAGCGCGGTCGAATGGCTTAACAACATGCGCCTGGCAACATGGTCGACAGCAGCATGTGTATACGCATGCAAGCATGTTTATAAGCAGCGGCTGCGTTTCGATGTTGCCGGCGAATAAATGTTGTCGGTGAAAGAGGAAGGCAGAATTTTAACAGTGGTGTTTGACTAATTGAAATGTCAGACACACTAAATTACTAAAAATTATTATTTATTTCTGGATCATGTTTAATTTATTTATAAAAACATACTCTTGCATTTCTATACACATGCAAGCATGTTTACAAGCAGTGTACCCAATCAAGCAGCAACAATGCCTACGTTTCGATGTTGCCAGCCAATAAATGTTGCCAGTGAGAGAGAAATGCAGAATTTCAGCAATTTAAATTGCACAGTGCAATTTGACTAAATAAAATGATATAATTAACAAATATTCATTCATTAATTTAATCATTTATTATTACATTTTATTTAACTAACTATGCATCTATACACGAAAGCATGTTTACAAGCAGTGTACCCAAGCAAGCTGCAGCAATGTTGCTTTGCCGCCGTTTCGATGTTGCCGCCATATAAATGTTGCCACCATACAAATGTTGCCAATGAGAGAGGAATGCAGAATATCAACAGTCGTTAACAATTTGAAATGCACAGTGGAGTTTGGGTAAATGAAATGTTTTTGGCTTTTAAAAACTCAGTTTATATTTATAAATTTTATTTAATTTAATTCATAAACTTGGAACTTAGGAATATATATTGAATTGTGTTTCTTCTTAAAAATTGGATAAACTCTCACTTAATTGTTGAATTCGTGTAATATCAAAATATATTCCTACTGCCAGAATTATTTAATCTTTGTTATTTTGTCTCTTTTGTATCTTTAAGAATATTTCGTTTGGTTGCAGCAACATTTCGTAGCCGACACTTGTTGCCCTTGTTCGAATGTTGGGCCACATTTCGAATATTGCACGCAGCATGTTGCAGTGCGCTCTCTACATGTTGCCAACTTGCATGGATCGCACGCACAGTGGGCTCACAGCTATAAGAAGTAAGAGCAAACAATCCACTAATATAGCTGACTGAGAATTTTTATTAAATTATAAAAATTTTATAATTTTTTCTAATTTTACTTGACAAAACAAAAAAATTAAGGAGAAAATATAAAGCATTTCTTCGAGCTTTTTCAAAGTTTTGAAGTCAAAAAAACGTTAAATCACCTAAAAGAAGCATAATTTTTTAATTCAAAAATATTAAGTTCTAAACTATTGGTTTTCATTTGAAACTGTATGTAAATGAGTTGCAGATATATTTATAAGCTTTCAGGTAAAGTAAAGCTTTTGAAAATAGGTTTTGGAATGAATATTTAATTTTAATATGAAAAATTTTGGAAAAATGGTTACATAAATATGCAACATTTTTTTAATTAAAAAAAAACTTTACCATAAGAAAAAAGTTGTTTTTGTATATGTATAAAAAAAGTGGATTTGGTTCGTGTAATTTTTTGGCTGTTGCCTACGCAAAGAAAAAAAAAATTATGCTTAAGTTCAAGTTAAAAATTCTTGATTTAAGCATTAATTTTTAAGGCATATTAAGGTATATTGTTAATTTTAGATAATACGTAGATAAAATGACAACGATATTAAAAAGTCAACAATATTAAAGTTAAAGAAGCCTAAATTATTTGATCTAACTGAAAACAATGAAAATATTGTTGAGAATAATTACTTATTTACAGGGTATTGGATTTTTTTCTGTATAGTGTTATGTTCTCTAGAAAGTTTACTGTTTTCTTTAGCTGGTATTCACTGTATTTACTGCTTAGCTAGTTGGCCATATTAGCTGGACTTGAGTCCATCGACAATTTACTAAATGCAATTGCGTATCTGACAGATGCGAATGCGATTCGTAGATACGAAATTACAACGTTTTGTTGCAGTTATCTTAAGTTGCAGTTGCAGTTGTTGTTGTTGTTATTGCTTTGGCATTGCTTGGCAATTTATCAGCAGCAAAACACACCCCTGCAATGGCTGTCAAATACTCCCCCACCCCCTCACACACACACACACACACACACACACACACACGCACTCACATATATATACCGCCAATAAGTGATTTATTGCATTGTTATTTTGTCGTTGATGTCGCACTTTCTGCAAGCGCTTTTTATTTATTGCTTAACGATTTGAAGTGTGTTAATTTTATTTTCATTTTTGCCACTTTTCCGCATTCAGCCATAAACCGATTTTCCATACACACACACACCCACACACACACACACAGACTTTAATGGGAAATCTGACTCGACCTTTGGCTTATCCAATTTCAATTTTCAATTTTCAATTTGCTTTAATTTTGCTAATAGCAAAATGCAGAATTTACGCAACAGGAACACTTCCTCCTCCTTTTTTTTTTTCTCTGGCCTGGAGCCAAACAGTTAACTCAAGTTGGCCATGTCTATGAGCATGTAGCTTTTGGGTGGTCCCAACTCATTTTCTTAGCATACCCTGTAATTAAGTAAACTCCAAAAAGCATATGCTCAACTAGTTATTAAATTTTTGGAATTTTTATTCATTTTACAAACAATTTTAGCTATTTTAGGCTGAAATAACAGCTTTAAACAATCAAAACTGTCAAACAGCCTCATTGAACTCAGCAACCCCATGAGCTGTAGTCAGCAAATTTGGTATGTAGTTAGCTGTACATTAATTTTACTTAAATTTTCTTACATAAGCAGTATATACATTAATTATTAGTATTATATCTTCAAATCACTGTAATTTACCAAACGCCCAAACAGCGTATTCTGATCTAGTCTTTGATTTTTTAGTTTATTATTCACTTTAATAGAAGTTGTAGTCATTATAAACTGAAATATCATCGCTTAACTATCGAAGTTGTCAAACAGCCTCATTGAACTCAGCAACCCTATGGGCTATAGTCGGCAAATTTGGTATGTAGTTAGCTATACATTAATTTTACTTGAATTTTCTTATTCACTATTATCAGGGTATAACACCGGAACCTTTAACCAAAACTAACAATTTCATTTTTAGTACCGGAACTGAAACCGTAACCGAATGAAAATTCTCTATAAAGAACCGAATACCGAAACGCTTGTACCGGTACAGTTGTGGTAAAGTTGCTAGGTCAAAGAGTTGTCCAACTTCCAACTGTCATAACTCGATCAAAACTGAACCGATTTTCAAGCGGAATGTCATTTTGATCATCATTTGGCCTCCAAATTCATTCTGTATTCAATTTTTGTTGATCTAGAAAATTTAATTATTTTCGACCAAGATTCGATTTCGATGCTAAGGGTCCCCCCTTTGGAATTTTAAAAATTCAAAATTTTAAATCTCAAGTTTTCACTTTTAATCAACTCCTTATATCGTAATTAGTATAAAACTACACTTTAAACTTGATTCTGAGACCTTTCATTTTTCTGTAAAAAATCATGTGAAATTGATCAAAAATTTTGACTTGTAAAGTTGCTAGGTCAAAGGTTCAACCAACTTCAAACTTGCATAACTTTGTCAAACCTCGACCGATTTTCAAGCGGAATGTCATTTTGATGTTGGTTCGGCCTCTAAATTTATTTTGCATTCAAATTTTTGTAAAAAAAATAATTTCCCTCCAAGTCTTTGATTCGATGCTAAGGGTCCCCCCTTTGGAATTTTGAAAATTAAAAATTTTAAAACTCAAGTTTTCACTTTTAATCAACTCCTTATATCCTAATTAGTATAAAACTACACTTTAAACTTGATTCTGAGACCTATCATTTTTTTGTGAAAAATCATGTGAAATTTAATAAAAATTTGGACTTGTAAAGTGGCTAAGTCCGCAGTCTGACCAACTGCAAACTGTCATAACTTGATCAAAACTGAACCGATTTTCAAGCGGAATGTCATTTTAATCTGGATTTGGCCTCTAAATACATTCTGCATTCAAATATTTTTAAATTCGATGTGTTTTTTATTTTTTTTAAATTATATATATGTTTCACAGAAACTTTAATTATTTTTGCAGTAATTAATTCTAACGTCAATATCCTTAACTATTTTTACAGCGCAACTGTTAGTCGTGCACTTAATTTTTACCTATTGTAACTCTAGCCTGTGATCCAATTTGAGACACCTGCAGCAAAGGAAACTGAGAAATCAGATCTCAGCTCAACTGCAGACAAATTTCTCTCAAATGACGAGAGACTCTAATGATTATAAAATGGTTAATAACTCTATAAGCAATTAAAGGCATAACGATTTTTGGCCTCAACTCAATTTTCAATCTCTACCTTCAGCAGCATTTTCTCAGTCTCTCTATTTGATTTCCTTCTTTTTTTTAGGGTCTTTGTGTGGCCACAAAGCCATTGACTGACAGGTTTTGTCTGCAACAGTTCTTAACTCTTGGTACAGCAATGCGAGACGAGTTCACTGTACAGTGTACACAGTACACTGACTAATGATGCCAGCAGCCAGATAAGAACGCATTTGGAACAAAGAAAATGATGAATTATTGTTTTCAAATTCAACACAAAATGTAAGAAGAGGAAGAACAAGAACTATACTGCATTTTTATAATAAATTGATATTTAAGTATGCGCTTTATAACTTCATTTCTCATTTGCAAGCAAAGGAAGTCAAAAAAGGATCCTTTTTGGTCCACAACAATTGTCGGTCAAGATGTGTCAATAATTAGCCGACAACACCTCAATGATGATCACGGGAATATCTTTATAAAAAACGCCTTTAATCATAAAGTCATTATACGAATTGAGTTATTGTCATTTCTAAATTAAATTTAATTAAAATTAAAAATAATAATAATGAGAATAAATATTGAAGTTATAACAAATTATATAAAAATATTCTTTTTTTTATAAATTATGGAAGTTGCTTAAAAAAATTGCTTTAAAAGACACAACACTTAACGATACTATAAAAAAAACCCCTAGAATGATTTTAAAAAAAATCTGTTAAAGAAATTTTTGAAATTTTGTCGAGTACAACGACAAAAATTTCCATAAGTTAAGTCAAGTTTAATTTTAGCATCAAAAAATACTGATCAACGTTGACTGATTATAATCATAATAATTATTAAGAGTTCTTAAAAAAAATATGTTTATTAAATTTTTAAGTAATTTTCGAGTACATCGCATTAAACTTCCTTAAGTTAAGTCAATAACAAACTGGTTATAATCATAACAATTATTAAATTACTCTCGATATGATTAGATATTCTTGATCTATGGCTTAATACCTTTCATATATCGAATTTTAAGAAGTCATAAACTATTGTTGAGTTTTATTTTGAGCGAAAAAAAATGAAAATCATTTTTAATCATTAATTTATGAGTTTACTGTTTTGATCAAAAATAATCATTATTGTTGAGTTTTATGTTTTTGATGAAAAATAATCATTATTTTAGAGTTATATTTTTTTGATCCAATATAATTATTATTGTTGAAGAAAATCGTAAAAATCATTATATAATCATTATAGAGAGATTTTTAAAATAAAACTTATAATGATTACGGTCCCTGTAAAATAGTCTTTACTCTTATCAAACTAAAAAGATAAGCTATTCCTGAGTTTATTTTGTATTTATTACTCAGAGCAAAAATAAATAATGAAATTGATATAAGGTCAATCTGCTTGGGTAAAGTACCCAAAGTTAAAAAATCCCTCTTGCACAGAAGGGGAATTATTTTTATAAGCACGCTCATTTCTCAAACTGATAATATTTAGTAAGTCCTAAAAATTTTGATATATTTTACTGAAGAGAAATTGAAAATTAATAAGAAAAACTTATAAATTCCAAAGTAGTTTATAATTTTAACTATGGCAAAGAACTGAAAAAAATGTATCCACATTTGTTGGAGAAAGTGTTTTGAATAATTTTAAAATTTTAAACATTTTCCTTTGCAAAAAGTGTATTTGTTTTATGGATTTTTATAATGCTTGACTTTCGTTATAAGAACTAGTAAAATCAACGGGGGCTCCGCCACCTGCTCGTTTTGCTCGCCGTGCGCTGCGGCTACAGTTGAGCACGCTCGACAGCAGGATACCCTGCGCTTAGGCATTATAAAAAAAAAAATTTAGTTTTTATGTCACTGTCTTGACTAACTGTATTTTTATGACTCAAAAAAGTTGAAATATTTGAGTCGTTTCTATTTGAGTTAAGCTCATAAATATAACTACCTGTTGGAAATTTTAGCTCTTCTGTTAGAGTCTCTCTCTCTCTCTCTCTCTCTTTCTCTGACTCTCTTTCTCTCTCTAAATTTCTCTTTCTTAGTTTAGTTTGCTCTCCTTTGAAATTGAACCTGACGGGTCTTTAAATAAGGACTCGTTAAACTCTGACATGTTTGCTAAATGTGCAAATGATATTTAAGGGCTGACCTTTAATTAGCTGAGGGGTTTTGAACCTCCCTCCCTTCCTCTCAATGGCACCCACATCAACTGACCGCAGCATTCACAGCATTCACAACACATTCGCAACACATCCGCAGCCACATCCGCATCCGCTTTGTTCCGTTCGCTGTTGCGAATTTCCGCATTTGACCGCAAAATTAAAAACTCGGCGACTTCATTTTCATTTGATTTGTTTTTCGGGGTGAATTTCCTGCAACTGTAAATGCAACTGTCACTGTCACTATAACTGTAAATGTAACTGTAACTGCACATTCGACTGGTTACACCGAAAAAAAACCCTACGATTCTATTTAAAAACATTTTGTTAGTGTACTTCTAACCAGGGACCGTAGCAGTTATAGTTTTAAAAATCAAAATTATGAATTAAAACTTGTTAATTTTAATATTTATTTAAAAAATTAAAAATAATAATTAATTTTAATTTTTATGATAAAAATCCAAAATAAAAATTATTTGTATTAAAATTGAAAGACGTAAATTCCCAAAATATAAAAATATTTATAATGTGTGACTCAATGCTTTTCATATAATACATTACACGACCTTGAAGGACGTATATTAAGGATATTAACGGAATTGATATTTACACTGGATTTTTATTCTTTAATTTTTATAATAAAAATTAAAATTAATAATTATTTTTAAATTTTTATAATAAAAATTTGTTTTTAATATTTACTATTCTTTTTTTTTTTTTTAATAAATATTTATACGTTGTCGATTTGTTTAAATTCATAACTATTATTTGCAATCCCTGCTTCTAACCACACATGGAATTGATTTTATCCGAAAATTTCGATTTTTCGTTCAGTGTACTCACGACCTTTGACCTTTTTTCGTTACTCTGGCGCGTGTCCATTTGTTTTGGGTCTCTTAAAATTCGCAATTTCTCGGTCTCGACGGGCGGTCGACACGGCGCACGCGTGACCTCTCCCCTCCCCCTCCTCCTCCCTTGCTCTCCTCATCTTCCCTTCGCAGTTTGTCACTCACCCTTTGTCCTAGTTATATTTTTGCCACATAATGCGTAAATCGCAACGATCGTTTCACATTTTTCGACTAGTTTCCAATTAAATTCGCTAAAGTTGTTGTTGTTTTTTTGGTTGTTGTTGTTGCCATTGTTGTTGTTGTTGTGGGCGTTTGTGATCTATGACTTATGGGGTTGAACTGACCTGACCGTTAGACCCTTTATAACCGGGTCATTTCCTGCCTCGCATTTAATTGATTCAATTCGAATATTCTGCCCAAAATTTTTGAATTAACGACCAGTTTGGTGGAGTGTATTTAAAGTAGATTGAGGGGAGTTAAAAGGGAAAAATAAATTGGCATTGTCAATTAATAGAACTGTAAGCAAACTCATGATAACTTCAGCCATGTTGTTACCAATCTAATCACTAAAGTGAGTGATTTTATAAGAGTTCCCATTACAACTGAAGTGAAACTCATCAGTGCAAAGGACTAGCTGAAAAGCAAGAGAAAGGATTGATTGATGTATAGAAAAATACAAGTATCTCTAAATATTTAGATTGCAATTTCGATACTATAGATACTCAGAGCAACTCTCTATTCACAAAATGTTGCAAAAGTTATATTTCCATACTAAATTAAATATATTTTTGCAATCTTGTTGTATAAATAAAAATATAAATAAAAATAACATCTTTATCAGAACACAGCTATAATTATTATACGAAAATTCAATATTTAATATATTTCTTTTCTTTGGCATTAATTCGATAAGAAATTCATTAATTACTCAAAAAATAGCAACTACTTATTTAGTTCTCTAAAACCCGAAAGAGTTATTTATGTACTTTACAGCAACTTTTAATTAATGAGACCTACCTTATTAAAAAAAAAAATCTCTTTACGATGTCAATTTCTAAAGTTCAGTTTTGTGACGATATTATACAAAATTTGTGAATTATTCTTTATAATTCTGAATGCAAATACCACATATTCAAAATTATTTTCGGGGACAGATACAGATACATATGCAGATATAGATACAGACACAGACACAGATACAGATACAGATACAGATACAGATACAGATACAGATACAGATACAGATACAGATACAGAGATAGAGATAGAGATAGAGATAGAGATAGAGATAGAGATAGAGATAGAGATAGAGATACAGATACAGATACTGATACTGATACTGATACTGATACAGATACAGATACAGATACAGATACAGATACAGATGCAGATACAAATACAGATACAGATACAGATACAGATACAGATGCAGATACAAATACAGATATAGACACAGATACAGATACAGATACAGATAGAGATACAGATACACACACAGATACAGATACAGATACATTTACAGATACAGATACAGATACAGATACAGATACAGATACACATACAGATACAGATACAGATACAGATACAGATACAGATACACATACAGATACAGATACAGATACAGATACAGATACAGATACAGATACAGATACAGATACAGATACATTTACAGATACAGATACAGATACAGATACAGATACAAATACAGATACAGATACAAATACAGATACAGATACAGATACAGATACAGATACAGATACAGATACAGATACATTCACTGGATTTAATTAAGTGAATCTGTACTTACAATTGAGACAAATCGATGCAATGTATCTTGTATCCGTATCTTGGCAACTTGATGTATCTTGTATCTTGCGGCAACTGTAAGCAACTGAGACACACACATATAGATATATAAGTACATATGCCAAATGGAATCGCAATGCCAATTTGAGTAGTTCGAGCAGATGTTTAGCTATAATGGACAATTAGAGTTGGCCACAGCTAATTATGGCCATGTCACCGCGGGCGGTGTTATAAGTCAAGGTGTTGTTGTTGTTGCAACAGCAGCGGGGGGAGGGGATTATACAGAGAGATAGAGGGAGAGAGAGAGAGTGTGAGAGAGTAAGGTCAGTAGCCCTGGCAATATGCGTTGACATTTTCCATAAACTGTGAAACCCTTAATTAACTTTTTGATAACCCGAGACGAGGCGAGACGAGACGTGTGGCAACAACGTGTGGCAACTAATACCGGGTGTCCTTTCTGTGTCCTCTCTGTGCACATTTGCTTGCTTTGCCTAGGCGCATTGTCTGCTGTCTTTGTTTGTTTGTTTGTTTGTTGTTGTGCAATTTGAGACCAGTCGGAAAACACAAACAATGCGAACCGAAAACCAAACCCAAAAACCAAGAACTAAACTAGACTCGGTGACATCCCCCATTTGGGAGTATTAATAACACAACACACACACACACACACAAGCAAGCGAATATCCTGTCACACACACACACACACACACAAACGTATTCAGTTTTTGTTGTTTCGCTTTCGATTTTCGCTTTTCCCCCGCGAGAGTTAAAAGTGAAACTGTTTCCATCAAAAGTGAAACTCAAATTAAATTCAAATCATTGCAAATTTTATATTTCCATCCATGTTGGGAAATAAGTCTGCACAAGCAGAAAATAGATTAAAAATATTTAAAAATGGAAATACATTTTTTAAATTCATTTTTAACATAAACTTAAAATTTAGTTTTAAACAAACATATTTTCCTCATTTGGGCCTTTCAAAACTATTAAGTTAAACATTTCATAGCATAATATAGCAATCAAAGCTTAAGCCTTTAACCTTTTTTTAAATGTTTATTATTTCCTCTTTTTTCAAATGATCTAAAATAAAAGCAAATTTTATACAAACATTTTTCAAACGTTTTCTTTATTTCTTCTCAATCTTAAACTCTTACAAACAACTTTTCTTAATAATATTAATTATGATATAAGATTAAAAATAATTTTTTACTAAGTTATATATGTGATTTTTAATTACTAACTCAATTAAACATTTTTATGGTGCATTTTATGCATGAAAACCAATTAAAATTTTTGTTTAATCATTATCTTAGGCTTACATTTTTTTAGTTTTTAAATATTTATTTTTAATTTTTTCTTAAGCTAAAAAAAAATATTTTTGGACAAAAAGAATTAAATTTTTATCAATTTGTCTGCTTATTTAAAGTTGCAAAGAATTCTAATGCTTCAGTTTAAGTTTAATTTATTATTAATGATCTTTCATTTTTTTAAGGTTCATCATTTATCTGAAAACTAGTGATATTTTTGTTATATTTAATTTAATAGCTTCGAATATTATTTTATTAATTTCAATGCCAAATTAAATTATTTAAATTGTATATGTATTATTCTTATATCAATTTAATATTAAAACGTTATGATTTAAATATTTTTATTACGATATTAATGATATTTTTTTTTTTTTTTAATTTTTTTTTAATTTTAATTTTTTATATTTAATTTTATTTGTATTTGTAATCTTTAACTTAATTTTTGTACTTGGTAATTTTTTCTATGCCGATTGCTTTTAGTCGTGTATAAATAAATAAATATTAATAATAAAATAATAATATTCAATTTCAATTTATAATATTTCTATATCAATTTAAAATTGAAACGATGTGATTTAAATATTTTTATTAAGATATAAGTGATATTTAATATCAATTTGAAAAAATTCTGCATAATTTTAATGCTTATTTGAAGTTACAAATAATCTCAATGTTTCAGCTTAAGTTTCATTTATTACTGTACAATGCTCAGGCAGTCAGGACAAAGAGTTCAACATATATAGATTAATGATTTTTATTTAAATTTAACGTTTCTCAAGCTTACTTGCATATCGCCAAACCATTGAAATATTTAATTTATTAATTTATTTAAAATATCATTTCATATATATTTTTCAGTTTGTATAGTTTGTATAATTATTTAAATTATTTCATGCACAATTTAAGATTTTTGCTCAAGTTTAAGTTTAATTTCAGCTGAATTTTTGGATTATTTTTGTGTGCTCTGTTGTCTGCTGCCTGTGAGTCTATCAAGTGTGGCCTGAAAGAGCATATGAAATGTGGAAGAGGTGGGAAGTTGGCCAAAAGGACTATATACCAAGTTGACCACAACAAAGCTGCAGCTGGAGAGGAGAGTGGTAAGAGGGGAAGGGGAAGGTGTGTGTAATCTAGACGAGTCGTCGCCTCGACTACCCGAAAAGCTAATAATTATAACAGAAATCCCAAAAACCGTATGCTACCCCTACTCATCCCCTCCTCATCCCTCTGCTTCCCGCTTCCTGCAGCCTTATAATGCGTTTAATGGCGGCGCATTATCCACACATTGCCCGACCGACCAAGGCCCAGTTCTCTGACCAGTTCTGAACAGTTCCGACCAGGCTTGAAGCCTTAAATTTGCCCACAAACACGAAACACTTGCCAGCTCGCAGCTCGTCCTTTTTTCGGAACATAGCAAAATTATTTTGTTACAATTTTTTTTTTTTATGTTCGCTATTCAAAGAACCCAAAGAAGAAGTATAACAAGTTTGTGCTTATGTTTGTAACTGACATAATCAGGCTAAAAAAGATCACTTTTTGAATGAAGAACATGAACATGAACATGAAGAATATCATTTTAAGACCAAATTACAAATACTAAAAATATTTATCCAAGATATCGCATTTTTTTTTAAAGTAATACAAATCTTAAATTGTTAGGTAGTTCATGTTTTAATGTACCTTGGCGCTCTGGCTAGAGTCGCCGCACTAGTTTGAAAAGAGGAATCGCGGGTTCGAATCCCGGGTTCGAACCCCGAGTATGTTTTAATAAAATAACTAGCTAGACATTTATAAAAATATAAAACAACAATTAAAATATTTTGAAATAAAAACCAGCTTTTTTAATTTTATTTCTTGAGTATTTAAGAACACTTAGTCTTATACTTAAATTTGTGCTCTTGAAAATATAAAGATTTCCTTGTTTTTATGTTCTTAATGTTTTTAAAATCAAAATGTGTTTTCTTACTTTAAAAATTTTATCTACTCCAGTATAAATTTCAGTATCTAAATTTCAAATTTGAACTAACTTTATGAACATTTCAGCATCAATGAAAAGTTCACTTAAATCATGTTTGAATGATACAACATTTTCCTTAACCCATTGAAAATTTTGAATTTATGTCGACGTAGAATTTAGCTAAATTTTGAATCTTTTAAGCAAAAAATGTTTTAATGCAAAAAGTTTCTTCAAACAATTCTAATAGTGACTGCAAAAAGAATTTGTCAAAAATCTCTTTGCTTATATTGCTTATGATTTTTTGAAAATTGCTTCAATATACATTGCTTTCATACGAAATTTTACTGAGATCATCCCATACAAAAAATCATAAAAAAATATAAGCAAAGAGAATCTTGAAAAATTCTTTTTGCAGTCACTATTAGAATTGTTTCAAGGAAAATTTTGTATCATTCAAAAAGGATTTAAGAGACGTTTTCATTGATGCTAAAATGTTCATAAAGTTAGTTCAAATATGAGTAGATTTAACTTTTAATTTTGTCAAAATAAATATGCCGACCAGTGTATATATAATATATCTTAAGATATTTTTTTGTTTATTATTTGTTTGAAAAATTTTTAATGTTTATAATTAATAAAGATTTATTAGAATCGTAGCGCGTATTTGACTGTCGAGCGCACTCGACTTCAGGGTGCTCACTCGCTTTTGCTACTTATAGATAAAGTATATGGGTGTGTGTGTGTCTGGTGTGTGTGTGTCTGGTGTGTGTGTGTCTGGTGTGTGTGTGTGTGTCTGGTGTGTGTGTGTGTGTGTGTGCTTCAAAGCAACATTGTTAAGCCGCACCGCATGCAGACATACTTTGTGTTTGACCACAAGGCATAATGAGTGTGTCCAGCACAGGAACCAGAAGGACGCAAGGACATGCGACCTGTTCAGGCTCAGGTGTTGCCTTTGCGTAGGTGTGTGTTGGTGTGTGTGTGTGTGTAGGTGTGTGTGTGCGACACAGCAGGATGTTTGCGGTTGTGCAAGCAGAAATAACCCGTTAAATTTGCCCATGCTGCCCAGCTTAATTAGAATATTATGCGAATGTCCTTGTTAGTCCTTCACACTTTGCTAATTTATTGAGCAATTTATTGATTAGTTGCCTCCAGAGTCCAGTTGAGCTGAGTCCATTGGAGCTCACTTTAGTTCAGCTGCGGATTACAGCAGTTCAATGTACTCAGGATATTAACTCGTTAAATTTATCATCCTCTTTGTTGTAAAACAAACAGCAATTGGGCGATAATCGCTGGAATTTTCTTGATCCTAACAGATATAATAGACTAGAATATTTGATGATTGAACCTTAATCATTTAATCTAATCTTGGTCTTTTACAAATGTATTTAAAAAGGTTTCCTATATATGTTATTTATCTATGTAGCTTAAAGTAATTCTATTGATTTTCACGTTTAATGAAATTAATCCCAATATAAAAATATCTTAATAAAAAAAAACAAAATCCTTTGCTACTTTTAAAGAGCATACTCGTAAAGTACCAACTCCGAACAAACAACTATATTCGAGTACCTGGCTATAAAATCTTTAGGGTTATTTCTGTGTAACTTTCATAAAAATGGATAGCTCGTAAAATCTGAGTTGCTGAGATTTGTAGCGGGAAAAGAGTGTGTAAGATGTTTATGATGAAACACTTTATTAATTAAGCAAGCTAACACAACTCCTTATTTTATATGCATTTGATTTTCATGATATTACTTGAACTTTAAATGAAAATAAATATCTCAGAAAAATCAAATAGAAACAGAAAATCTTTAATTTAATATTGTTAGATTATAGAAATAGAAAATTTATTAAAATGTTTGCTTATTTATTTAATATCAGGAACTGTAATTTAATTTTGATTTTATTAATAGAAAAAATTATTGATATTAACTTAAACAATAATAATTATGCTTGAGCAAAAAAAAAAAAAACTCAAGGAATAAACATTATTTTAAGAATTTTTTTCTCAAAAATAATGTTTATAAAATTAATTATTATATTGTAAGTTAATCAATAAAAATTAAAAATTAATTTTATTAAATTGTAATCATATGATAAAATTTATATAGATTGCAGTCTTTGTTTTGTTTCTTCTTACACTTCGCGTATGTTTTCAGAAATGTTAGAATTTTGTAGTATTTGGAAATACTAAGGAGATTTGGAAATCAATATATTTAACTGACCAGTTGACCAGCCCTCAATTAACAAATAAATTTAGTAAAGATAATAAGAGATACAGAGAATATTAGAATAAAGTAGCGTGTGAAATGCTGGCTAAGTAATCGGATAGTTTTTCTATTTTCTTTTTATCGAAAACTCCCTCCTCTTTCACCTTCTACACCCACATCGCCGGGCTCTAAGCGAATCCCATCAAATAGGTAGCATATTGTACCATTTATAGAATTGATGGGGAGTGCGAGACAATACGAGGCTTTATTGTGAAATGCTCGTGAATGTTGCCTAAAAATGGTATAAGGTTACCTCAAGAACCAAAAGCAGGGCTCGAATTTGCTCGCTCTCACTCTCACTCTATCTCTTTGCCCTTCTCTCTCTGTCTTTCTCCTACTTGCTGTATATCTTTTGCTGTTCAGCTGAAAGGAAATGTCAATATTTGTCATTACCGCGTGGCATTATTCTAGCGAACTTTTCGGCATTGCTTTGTGGTTCTATTACGATACGATTACCTTCGGGGGTTTTCGGCTTTTCCTTTGTTAGGCCATAAAAAGAAAACACTGAGATTGTGAGTGGGAAAAGGAAAAAAAAAAACAAAACAAAAACAAAAACAAAAGCCGCTTCACTGTTGATTATGTAATACCAATGACGAAATTAAGACGCAGTTGCAATCGCACTCGGTATCAGTTAACGACTATTTGTTAGCACAACAACAACAACAACAGCATAGAACAAACAACAACAAACAACGAACAACAAATATCAAAATCGGATACCAAATAACATTGTTGTTGTTGTTGTTGTTGTTGTTGTGTTTGCCTGCACTTCACAGTTGCGTGCTCTTCCGTTTCCGATTATCGGATATGTTCCTATTCGTTAGCCGTGGGAGCGACGAGTGGAAAATAAAAGTGCGAGTATGCAAACAATGCAATGTTCACATGTTAAGCAGGACTATAGGAAAATATATATTAAATTACCTGGTATCCAAACAGCATAGCTAACGAGCAGCGAGTGAGAGTAACGAGTAACGAGAATGACGAATGATTGTCAGTTGCAACGAACACACGACTATAGGAAAATATATATTAAATTACCTAATATACTGGTCTCCAAGTAGCAAAGCTAGCGAGCAGCGAGTGAGAGTAACGAGTGAAAAGAGTAACGAGAGTGACGAGCAATATGATTAACTAGTGGAAGGTATACAATGATGAATGGTGAATAATAAGCAGAGAACAATGAGTGACGAGTAGCATGTAACGAGCAACCTGTGGTAAGTGGATAGTATTAATTATTATAAACGAGTGACGAGTGACTGGTGACGAGTAACTAATTGTGATTAACAAGTGGCGAATGGGAAGAAGTTGCGAATAGCGAGAATGGAGTGACTCATAGTAAGTTGCGAGTAACGAGTAAAGAGTGGCGAGTAATAGTTCACAAATCAAAGTGACGAGTAATAGAAGTAACTAGACTAGAAGCGAGTCGAATTCACTAAAAGTCTTGGAAAACGCATATTAAATTACTAAATAGTTTGGTTACCATAATCAAAGGTAACGAGTAGCGAATGAGCGAGTAACTACTTAGTTGTGGTGTGCCGAGCAACGAGTGAAGGGAAACGAGTACAATATGTAATAATAATCAGGGGTTAATGATTGGAATTTTGCAAATTCAAAATTTGTAATCTCAAGTTTTCACTTTTATCGTAGTAAAAAACCCAGCACTTTAAATTTGATTCTGAGACCTAACAAATCATGTTAAAACGGACAAAAATTTTGACTTGTAAAGTTGGTAGTCAAAGTTCTGACCAACTTCAAACTTGCATAACTTTATTAAAACTCAAGCGATTTCTAAGAGGAATGTCATTTTGATCATTGTTTGGCCTCTTAATTCATTCTGCATTAAAATTTTAAGAATTTAGAATACTTCATAATTTTCGACCAGAATTCGGTTTGGATGCTAAGGGTCCCCCCTTTGGAATTTTGTAAATTCAAAATTTTAAATCTCAAGTTTTCACTTTAAGTCAACTCCTTATATCGTAATTAGTATAAAACTACACTTTAAACTTGATTCTGGGACCTTTCATTTTTTTGTAAAAAAATCATGCGAAATTGAACAAAGATTTGGACTTGTAAAGTGGCTAAGTCCGTAGTCTGACCAACTTTAAACATTAATAACTTTGTCAAAACTGCACCGATTTTCAAGTGGAATATCATTTTGCTCATGGATTGGCCTCTAAATTTATTCTGCATTCAAATTAAATTAATTTTGTATAAAAAATTATTTTCCTCTAGATCATGTGTTTGATGCTAAGGGTCCCCCCTTTGGAATTTTGAAAATTCAAAATTTTAAATCTCAAGTTTTCACTTTTAATCAACTCCTTATATCGTAATTAGTATAAAACAACACTTTAAATTTGATTCTGAGACCTTTCATTTTTTTGTAAAAAATCATGTAAAATTGAACAAAGATTTGGACTTGTAAAGTGGCTAAGTCCGTAGTCTGACCAACTTCAAACATTCATAACTTTGTCAAAACTGCACCGATTTTCAAGTGGAATGTCATTTTGATCATGGATTGGCATCTTAATTTATTCTGCATTTTAATTTTATTAATGTTGTTAAACAAATTGCTCGCTCTATATTCTTGGTAGTCGATTTAAATACATGAAATCAGTCTATGTACTCGTATTTCCTTGGAATAACGTTGAATAGAATTTGCTGCATGAATGTGTGTGAGTTGTATGGCTTTCAGAAACCAATCAAGAGACCATAGGATTTTTGTAAGTATTAGATTGAACCTCCTTTTTGGTGTAGTGTCAGCTGTGAGCAACCGACGATCGATCAATCAATTGATCAGCGAGCGTTCCTTCATCAAGCACTTGTGCTTGTGCTTGTGCTGTGTGGATGCCACAACGGTCGTGGCAAGTTCCTCGGTGTGTTGCAAGTGTTGAATCGAAGCCGGGACTCGCACACAGCACACAGCTAAGCGGATTAGGTTACAGGCAGCGTGTAAAGGACAATGCAGGATGAGCACAATAACAAAAAAGAATGAAAGGCAAGGGAAACAATTCGCCAAATTCAACCACTGACAAGAATGAGAGTGAAGCGAAAAAAAAAAAAAAAAAAATTGAACAGGGAAACAACAGAACAATGCGATGTTGCACGTTGCACGTTGCACGTTGCACGTTGAACGCAGCTATAAGGGAGGAGGGAGTCATGTGCCAAGTGGATTTGCAGCTTGTAATCCTTGTAAAAAAAAATAAAGGACTCAAGAGGATGTGTCATCGATTACATGAAAATTGCATCAGCGATTATTTAATGCGATTTTGATGAATTTTTAATCGAATGTATTCTTTTAAATTTTTTTGGTTTATTATTGCAAGTTTTTTGCTTAAGTCTTTTGTTGGGCAACCCCATGAGCAACTTGCCACATACAGTTGCACAGCTTTAAGTGGCACTTGGCAATGCCACAGACCAAAAACAATTGGCCAAAAGTTGCGTCTGTCTCAAGTGCAACTTGGACACAACTTCAAAGCGCCTTGAGCCATGCAAAATTGACCAAAAATTCCATTTGCCACCAACTTGAGGCAGTGTACACTGTACAGTTACGCACACTGATCAAAAGAAATGTTCTAAAATCAAGATTTAAGTCTCAAAACTAAGAGTTTTGGTCCAAAAGGTTAGAAAACACAGCTTAGTTTTGAGAACACTTCAAATAAGACCAAGTTTTTATTATAAAATAAATATTCTTCGCATTTAAGTTAATAAATAAACAATATAATTAATATATATATATTTTATTTTTATTTTATTAATATTCCTTTAAATTATTTTTCCTCGGAAACTAGAAAATATAACATATGGTGCGATAAAATTGTCAGCTATGTTGTGTGAAAATTTCAGCCTCCTAGGTCTTATGGTTTGGGCTGTGTAATGATCAGTGAGTCAGGACAAAGAGTTTTATATTAATACATTGATTTAAAATTGGTTTCCTATATTAAGAACTGAGATTTTATCGATTAATATTTTTAATATCAGTAATTATTCAAATGGTCTGATTTTAAGAACAAAATATGAAAAATGAATGTTTTTGTTTTTAGAAGTTGGTCTGTTTTTGTTCAGTGTAGCAAGTGGCAAGTGGTAAAGCGGACAGGAAGTGCCACAATGAATGCGACAGTGTGGCAGCTGTTGTTGTCGTTAAATTTAAACGCGGGAGTCATGAAAAAAACAACAAACGAGTTGCCCCAAAAAAAGCACTGAAAAAGTGTTGCAACAAAACGCATAAAAAGCAACAACAACAACAAGAAGAACAATAACAATGGCCATGTCATCGATATTGGTTGCCGATAATGATGAGGCTCATTTGGCGGCAAAATGGCGCTTTTTATGCGCCCATATCTGTAAGTACTTATGTCCTGCAATCCTTCGGACAGGAAGAGCATGAAAGCAACGCATGGCATTCACATAAAACGCAGCAGCGACACTGAAAATGATTAAATTTGCAAACGCAACAACCGACAAAAGGATGTGGAACGTGTATAAGGACATATTTAGTAAATACGGCCAGGACATTCAGTCGTAAATAAAATTTCATCTCAAATGCTCAATCTGCAGCACAGTATCCAGCCTATTATTTTCCCCTTTTCTTATTTTTATTACAGTTTACAGTTTACGCAGATTTCTACATTTTTTGCTGCAAAAAAAATCATTATATTAGTAAATGATATATAAATATGAATATGATATATTTTATGATAAATGTGATATATAAATATAAAAATATAAATATAAATGAAATAAACATAAATAAAATTGAATTAAGGACAAATTAAAAAAATTAAAGTAAAAAATAAGCTAAAAATAATAGCTGTAGTATATCAAGCAAAAGAAAAATGGACAGTGACGGAAAAATTATTGATGCAGAATCAAAGTAGAGGCCAACTAATGAA
This sequence comes from Drosophila innubila, assembly GCF_004354385.1. NCBI lineage: Eukaryota > Metazoa > Arthropoda > Insecta > Diptera > Drosophilidae > Drosophila > Drosophila innubila. Next base: position 2,876,982 of record NC_047626.1, on the reverse strand, counting down.
AAAAATGATATTTGACAAGAAAATCGTTAAAGATTTGAGAAAGTTATGACAGTTTGAAATTTGTGAAAAATTGTCGAAAATAAATAGATTGTATTCATTTTATTCTTATGACATAATCAGTGTTAAACAAGATTTCAAACATTTATTTTCAATATTAAGAAGCTTTTTTTTATACACAAAATGAAATTATTTTTAAATTTAGCTAAATTAGTTTTTAATTTTAGTAAAAATGCATAAAATCCTATTTTTTTTAAATTTTGTTATTTATATAAAATATTTGTCAACCTAAAAATGTTGCTAAAATTGGATGAAAGCTGATTTTTTTTTCAAAAACTCTAGAAATTTCAGGAACACACCTGATATACAATAATTAAATAAATTTATTTGGTCGCCGCCGCAAAGTATGTAAGAAAATGTTTTACGAGATTAGCTTAATATAATTTTATTAAATAGAATTCCTCATACTGAACTATGAGGTTTGGTCTATTTTTTAATGTTCCATCCATGTGTTGTTAAGGTACATTTTATGTTGTACAGGTTCTACACTTAATAATAAAATAAAAATAAAATTAAATAGAATCATTAATTGTATTAAATGTGACATAACAAGTAAATATTTGCAGTTATTTATTATGAACTTTGTTTAATTTGATATTGAAATAATTGAATATCAATTAAGTGATTAAAACACACACATTCTCACGCGCTGCTGCTTAAAAGTTTTAGACGCCGCCGCAAAGTATGCAACAGAAAATATTCTATTGACTCATGGAAATTGCTGAGTTGCAAATACAAGCAGCACACAAAAGTAGGCAATAGAAAATTTGAAATTTGTGTCGTTGACTTTGGGTGTGTGGCATATTTGAAACTAGCGTGGGAGACGACACATTAAAATCAACTTAATTAAATTGTAATTGGATATATTTTTTTTTTTGGTCGCAAACAAGCAGTGTGGCATCATCCCCCCACCCTTCATTTTGATGTCACTCTTGCCGACACGTGTCAAAGGAGTTGGGGTTGTTTCGGGTTGAGTTTTTGGGGGTTGTCTCTCCTTCTCACTCTTCCACCCCCCCCCCAACCCCTTGCCAGCTGTCGCCTTGTTTATGCAACGAAACTAATTTAAAGTACTTCACGCGGCGGTCGACTAATCCGACGCACTGTGTGTGATAACTTCGTTAAGTTGTTGACGCGTATGCGGGACAGTAATAACAATAAGCTGATAGTAATTAAATAGCACTGACACGTGCCCTTGAAGCCTAATAAGTTCCCTGCAACGCATAAACAAAATGTGGCAACCCTAAGCTACGCCCTCAAAAACTACTCTTATCAAAATGCAAAGTTTCTATACAATACAATTTATAGTTATTCGTTGCCAATTCATTATTCGTTGGTTCCCAGAACTTTTTCCTTGTAGCTAAGTCTATAATTTATTTTTACAAGATACAATTTTATATACCAGACACAATTTTATTTTATTTAATATATTTTAGAACTTGTCAATAAAATAAGATTCAGATAAAATTCGGAATTCCGAACTAAATAAATAATATGCGGTGTCATACAATTTTATTTTATTTAATATATTTCAAAAACTTGTCTATAAAATAAGATTCAGTTAAAATTTAAATTTCGAGATAAATAAATTATATGCGGTGTCGGTTATCCCAAATCAAATACAAAATACTTGATGCAATCTTCATTTTTCTCGGCAATATTTAGATTTTTAGTGTTCTGTAAGATTTTTTATTAATTAGATTCAATATTTCAGGCGTCTTTGACTTTTTTTTATGTTTTTCGCATATTTTTTTAATTTAACAACAACATTTTAAATACACCCTTAAAAAAATACCTTATAAAATCAAAAATTGTAAACTAAAATTTCAGAATAATTCTTTTTCTGTATACTAAGTCCATAATTTAGAGCGTTACGTTTACTTGTTACTGCTTAATATATATAAGATGTGATCAACTTTCATTTTTGATGTGTGTTAGTAAAGAAATTTTAAACCCATTGAAGCTGATATTTTCTGTCTCATTTTACTTAGCTTTCTCATATTTATTATTTTCTGAGTTTCGTCAGAGATTGCCAACTCGTTAGGTTTTGTATAGTTCTTTTTATTTTCTAAGCACATTTGACAATGCTTTCATATTTGTGGCTTTCAGAAATTATTTATGTAAACTAATATCCCGAAGAGTATGTGTGTGAGTTGCCATGTGAGTGTAGCTGTGTGTGTGTGTGTGTGTGTGTATGTGTAGGGGTGTTTTTGAGACGTTTTAATAGAATTCTCTTTGATAGCTGCCACATCAACATTGCCATCAACTACTTTCAAAATAAATTCCAAAAATCTTTAAACGAATTAAATTTCATTTGTTTATGACTCAATGAAAAGCCACAAAAGCTTTTGCCAATGGGCTTTGTCTGTCAGTTTAGTTGGTCGAAAATTAGGTGTGTGTGTGTGGGTGTGTGTGTGTGTGGGTGTGTTTGTGTGTGTTGAGTGGGTGTGTGTGGTTTGGAAACACACAAAATTATGGCTCGTATTTTTTGGCACAATTAAGACTGGCGCACATAAACGCCCAAGTTGACAGCATTAAGAACTCAGCTCGAAAACTTTTAATTGAAATAATTCGTTTTGGGATTGGCAACAAAACATCAGAGAGAAAACTTTGTGGTGTGTTTTTCCTTTCTGCGAGTATTTTTTTTGTGGCAGAGTGGCAAATTTCATAAAACTTGTGTTTTTCAACTTGGCTCAGCGCATCACATCAAATCTGTCAATCACAGTAAAAAATTCATCAACGAGTACAACTAACGAGATAAACTGAACGAAATGAGTCATGGCATATGTCAAACTAACATATTATAGCTGTTAAGTATATAAATATTGCTTATTTCATAGTTAAAAAAGCATCGAGTGAATTTTAAAAGTAACGAGTGATAAAAATACACCGATAAATAGAAAGCATATAAAACTTATAACGTGTGGGTGACATGTTAAGCAGCTTTAGGTTTGATAGAAAGGCTAAAGTAAAGTAACGAGTAGCGAGAGGATTGAAATTATGTAACGAGTAGCAAATTATTTAGTAAAATTTTAAGATGAGCTTAAAAATACAAGAGAAAACAACCGACTAGACAGTGGACAGCATGCCTCGCTGCTGGTTCTCAACTAACGAGACAGTATAAAAGTAACGAGTACTTCTTTACTTCTCGAATATGAAAGCACTTCAGATGTAAGCTCTTAAACTCATTAAAAAAAGCAACAAGAAGAGTTAAAAACTAACGAGTGACGATTTTATTCGTTATACCATTAATATATATAACCTTTATCGTTCTTGAACTTATAGCAGACACGCTTAAAGCAAATGCGTCGTCGTGCAGGCGTCACAGTGGTGCTGGTGGTGCTGCTGCTACTCGTGTCTGTTGCATTTGTAGCCACTGTGGTGCTGTTACTCGTTGCCTCAGTGCTCTCGCTACTTTGTGTAGAACTACTGGTGCTTGACTCTGTGGCATTACTGGCTGTACTTGACTCAGAGGACGAGCTATCGGTTGTGCCATTGACTGATACAGTGGTGCTTTCCACATTTTCTGTGGTTGTGCCATTATTGTTGGGGCTTTCAGTGACAGTGGCATTGTCCGATTCGGCATCCAAGAAATTCATCAGCACATCCATAAATTTGAGTATAGAGCCACGATCTTCCGAGGTAAAAGTCTGTGCGGTGGTGCCAACACTTAACCAAGCACCACTGGCCAATCCAATAAGCAGAAGCACCACAAAACGTTGATCACTCGTCAAAGTTGACATCTCGTTACTTTGAAGGGAATATTGCGAGTCTTAAGTTGTTTGTCAAAGTTCTAACTGGCTGTCAATTTGCAACGATCTATGCATTTATAGAAAAGTTCAGCTGGATCGTAGCCTGGTATCTCTATGCGGAAATCGCATCACCCAAAAAATAATCCACAAATCCACAAAGAGCTCAAGTCACGTGCACAACCAACTGCAGATGGCCAGCTGTCTGTCTGACGGTGTTACCTTAATATCTGGCTATGATTCTGGCTCTGGGTCAGTTTCAAATTCCACTAGCTCTCATTTCTGATGTCTTTATTAACAGCTGCTGCATGTTGTCAATTTTTTAATGAGTAAAAAAATAGAAAAAGAAATTAGTTTCAGTTATAATCAGTAATCGGAGTATTCAACGGGTTGACGTAGTTTTTACTGAAGTTTTGATATAATGAATGAAAATATTGGTTAAGAATGAATACAATTTGCTTTGATATGATGTCATATGATATGATATGGGTTTTCTCGAACTAAATACAATAAATATAAAGAGGTTGAATAAATGTGTGTAGCTATGAGTTTAACTGGGTCTTACTTTGAGTTTTCTCTTGTTTTAACATTTATACTTTACAATATGACAATTTAATTTATTATTTGAGTCTATTAATTGAAACTTATCTAAAGACATTTCTGAGATTCGTAGTATTTATAAGGTTTCTTCTATTTAAATGATAAAATGTATAGGAATGTATATCAAATTTGATAATATCTCTTCAATAAAATTTAAGGAGACATTGAAAATCCGACCATATAGGCTTTTATGTTGAGAATAAGGTCTACACGTTATAAAGATTTATAAATATTTGGAGTATATTTTGCTATTACAAATATTTTTATATGTATTTCACAAAAATCTTTCTATGATAAAAAAAAAATAGAAAATAGAAAAATGATTATGCTGTAATAACATATACTTAAGATTTAAATGATAAAATGTATAGGAATTTAAATCAAATTTGATAATATCTCTTTGATAAAATTTAAGGAGACATTAAAAACTCGACCATCTATCATTATGTTGAGAATAAGGTCTACACGTTGTAAAGATTTATATTATGTAGACTATATTTTGATATTGCAAATAGTTTTATATGTATTTCACAAAAATCTTTCTTTGATTAAAAAAACAAAGAAAATAGAAAAACTATTATGCTGTAATAACATATATTTAAGATTCATTAATCTTATCCAATAAATAAACTGTGTTGTGTAAGCTTTTTTCTAAATTTTGCTTAAACGCTTTTTAAAGTTATAAGGCTGGTTATTGGAGGTGAGAAAGTATTAAAAATATAAGCTTAGGGTCTCTTAGCTTGGTCAAATGGAAAATCGAATCTATTCACGGACTACCTGCAAGGAAAAGTTTTTCCTTAATTGAAATGTTATACGAAAAATGGGAAACAACTTTAAATATTCTCTTAAAAAAAATGAAGAATGAAAATATATTTAAAATTAGCCCACTCTATTAAATAATTCTATCTAATGTTATGAGTCACAGACTCAAAAATATTCCATTGACAAGATAATTAAATATGATATTTCAGCATTAACAGAATATCTGCTAAAGCTTCAGAGGCAAAGAGAACGGCAAACTGTTAAGAGAAGATGGCAGAAGAATGTGAATTGAGATCAAAGTGAACAATGGCCAAATCTGAAAAAAAAGAGGAAAGAAATAAGTGAATTATCAACACCAACACTCGATGGTTTTAAGCGATTTGTGAGCACGTTTGCGGCATGCCAATGGTGCACAACAAAACACGATTATCTGTAAGTGAGTGTTGCGTTTTCTTATCAGCATTCGTTGGCTAGATAAAAATCAGCTAAAACAAATGAAAAAAAAAACACTCTCGATGGGCCATAAAAGCGCATTGCAGAAACTGAAACCGTATCAATCTCTCAAGTTACGTTCGTCGGAAAAGAAAGTTTTGCAATCGATCTGTCTCGCTTTTGAATAGGAATATGTGGCGTCTTCAGCTTTTCCTTTTGCTATCCACCTGCTGCCTCATACCGCATGAGGCCAAGCCGACCACACGTGCCACGCCCACTGTGGCAACGGGCCGCAGCAATAATATTGGTCGCCTGGCAGCCAAGGATCTGGCCGATCTTCTGTTGGCCAGCATGCAAGCCAGAGGTGTCAAGTTGACCACGCACCAGGAATCAATGGTGAAATCACTGCAGGATATGGAATCATTGGAGCAACAAAGTGGTGCTGTTTTGCTACAGCTGGGCATGGATTTGATCATTGATGTGCTGATCGGCAGCAGCTCGGATGCCAGCTGTGATCGTGTCATCAAGGATATTAAGCACTCCAAGGATAACAATATTCTGACACTCAGTCTCAAGTCCTTCCTCGCTCTGTGCAACTTCAACAACATCGAGTGCTCACAGAAACAGGTGGTGCAGATCATCAAGAGCACCGCTGCCTTCAAGCAGGCTAATTCGACCATTGAAGGCAGTCGGAGCACCCGAACAGCCCTACAACAGAGCGGTAAATCGTCTTCTGGCAAAGGAGATCGCGAGAGCATGGTTCAGTTCCTGCAGGCGAGAAATCTAAAGGAACTCACTACCATTTGCAGTTCCTTGTTGCAAATGTGCGGTGCATCTTCCATTGAATCGCAGAACATTATCCAGAATCTAGTTGAGAGTAAGTATTGAATACAAAGTGCAGAGTAACGAGTTTGAGAAAGTAAACAGTATTAGCTAACGAGTGACGAGTAGAGAAAAACTAGGAATGAGATGGGACAGGTAATGAGTAACTAGTAGCGAGTAAGCACTAACGACTGGTCAGTATTGGCTAACAAGTGACGAGAAGAGAGTAACGAGTGACGAGTCGGGAATAACGAGCAATGAGATGGCACTCATAATGAGAAAAGGGTAGCGAGTAAGGACTAACAAGTGATCAGTATTTACTAACAAGTGACGAGTAGAGAGTAACGAGTAGAGAATAACGAGCAATGAGATGGCACTCATAATGAGAAAAGGGTAGCGAGTAAAGACCAACAAGTGATTAGTATTAACTAACAAGTAACGAGTAGGGAGTAACGAGTGACGAGTCGGGAAAAATGAAAAAATGACAAACGAGTGACGAGTAGGAACTAACGAGATATGACATGGGACTAGCGGGGGATAAGATTAGACTGCCGAGATGGAATTAGAGTGACACACAATGAGATGGCACTAGCGATGAATAACGAGTAACGGTAAAGGACTAGCAAGTCTCGCATGGTAATGAGTGACGAAATGCGACTAAGGAGTGACGATTTGAAACAATCGATTCACAAATAGGCATTAGCAAGTGATGAACTAACGAGTAATGAGACAGAATCAACGAGTGACGAGTTGGCACCAACAAACGACATTAGAAAATAATTACAAGACGTACTGACAGGAGAATTGTGCCTGGCGAGTAACGAATAATAAATAATATGGGACGAAAAAAATTTAAGAATAGTAACTAAAGAGTAAGGACTGACGAGTGATAAGAAACTAGTGACGAATGGAAGCTACGAGTTACAAACATATTTCGACAAAATTCGACTAGCATATGACATTACTAAATTAAAAATTGCGTTACAGTGGGACCTCAGGACAATACAAAGAGTGCCGCCATCAGTGTACTGCAGGTGAATGCCTTCAGCACGCTGATTCTCTCGCTGATGGACAGTATGTCATCAATTTCCTATGGCAATGAAAGTGGATTCTGTGCTGCAACTCCGGAATGCTGGATGGTGCGTCTTTTGAATATGGGTGTGGAAAAGGTCGTTATTTTGGGACTGTTGACCGCACTTGATCGCTCGGCACCTACATCACCCAACTCATTGATACGTAAGTAACGAGTGCTGACAACAGAAAGTCCTTAGCTTGTCTAACTTTATCGATTGCAGAACAAGGCAAGGCAGCAGCTAATTTGGTCGATGCTGATGTACCACTCAAAAAGGGCGCTCATACATCTAAACGTCAAACTGGCACCTTCGTTGGAAATCAACGAACATGTAAGTCCTTCGTGCATTTAAAGCCATTATTTCTCATAATCCGTTTTGTGTTTCATATTTAATAGCGGCTTCTAAAGACGAAATTTTCGGGAGCAGAAATACTATCAATAAGGCTGTGGATGCCGATATTCCAGTAGATTTAAATGTTGTTGGTCTTAACGCAATAACGGGTATGGTCCAAGGTGGCTCAGCCGGTGGTTCTGGCGGTACTTCAGGCGGAAAACCAGGAGGATCACACTCCCACAATACGGGAGCCTTTGTTGGCAACAACGTCTTCAGTAAGTAGTTCTTGGCCTTTACTATTTTCTTAGACTCCAATTTACAATTTTCATTTTTAGCCGGTACGGACAGTATCAACGGAAATGGCAATACCATAAACAAGGTTGTCGATGCAGATATTCCAGTAGTAGCAAATGTTGTGGGTCTTAATGCAATAAAGGGCTTGGTTGGAGGTGGTTCAACCGGTAGTTCAGGAGGTACCTCTGGCGGTAGCTCTGGCGGTACCTCTGGCGGAAGACCAGGTGGACACAATACGGGAGCCTTTGTTGGCAACAGCGTCTTCAGTAAGTGGTATTTGCTTAAACAATTCTCTCAGACTCTTATTTAAAATTTTTATTTTAGCCGGTTCTAAAGACGGTATCAACGGAAACGGCAATACCATAAACAAGGTAGTCGATGCAGATATTCCAGTAGTAGCGAATGTTGTGGGTCTTAATGCAATAAAGGGCTTGGTTGGAGGTGGTTCAAGCGGTAGTTCAAGAGGTACCTCTGGCGGTACATCTGGCGGAAGACCAGGTGGACACAATACGGGAGCCTTTGTTGGCAACAACGTCTTCAGTAAGTGGTATTTGCTTAAACAATTCTCTCAGACTCTTATTTAAAATTTTTATTTTAGCCGGTTCTAAAGACGGTATTAACGGAAACGGCAATACCATAAACAAGGTTGTCGATGCAGATATTCCAGTAGTAGCAAATGTTGTGGGTCTTAATGCAATAAAGGGCTTGGTTGGAGGTGGTTCTAGGGGTAGTTCAGGAGGTACCTCTGGCGGAAGACCAGGTGGACACAATACGGGAGCCTTTGTTGGCAACAGCGTCTTCAGTAAGTGGTTCTTGGCTTGTACTATTTTCTTAGACTCTAATTTAAAATTACCATTTTTAGCCGGTTCTAAAGACGGTATCAACGGAAACGGCAATACCATAAACACGCTAGTCGGTGCAGATATTCCTGTAGTAGCAAATGTTGCGGCTCTTAATGTAATAAAGGGCTTGGTTGGAGGTGGTTCAAGCGGTAGTTCAGGAGGTACCTCTGGCGGTAGCTCTGGCGGTAGTTCCGGAGGTACCTCTGGCAGAAGACCAGGTGGACACAATACGGGAGCCTTTGTTGGCAACAGCGTCTTCAGTAAGTGGTATTTGCTTAAACAATTCTCTCAGACTCTTATTTAAAATTTTTATTTTAGCCGGTTCTAAAGACGGTATTAACGGAAACGGCAATACCATAAACAAGGTTGTCGATGCAGATATTCCAGTAGTAGCAAATGTTGTGGGTCTTAATGCAATAAAGGGCTTGGTTGGAGGTGGTTCAAGCGGTAGTTCAGGAGGTACCTCTGGCAGTACCTCTGGCGGAAGACCAGGTGGACACAATACGGGAGCCTTTGTTGGCAACAACGTCTTCAGTAAGTGGTTCTTGGCTTATACTATTTTCTTACACTCTAATTTACAATTTTCTTTATTAGCCGGTTCTAAAGACGGTATCAACGGAAACGGCAATACCATAAACAAGGTTGTCGATGCAGATATTCCAGTAGTAGCAAATGTTGTGGGTCTTAATGCAATAAAGGGCTTGGTTGGAGGTGGTTCTAGCGGTAGTTCAGGAGGTACCTCTGGCGGTAGCTCTGGCGGTACCTCTGGCGGAAGACCAGGTGGACACAATACGGGAGCCTTTGTTGGCAACAGCGTCTTCAGTAAGTGGTTCTTGGCTTGTACTATTTTCTTAGACTCTAATTTAAAATTACCATTTTTAGCCGGTTCTAAAGACGGTATCAACGGAAACGGCAATACCGTAAACACGCTAGTCGGTGCAGATATTCCTGTAGTAGCAAATGTTGCGGCTCTTAATGTTATAAAGGGCTTGGTTGGAGGTGGTTCAAGCGGTAGTTCAGGAGGTACCTCTGGCGGTAGCTCTGGCGGTACCTCTGGCGGAAGACCAGGTGGACACAATACGGGAGCCTTTGTTGGCAACAACGTCTTCAGTAAGTGGTTCTTCGCTTGTACTATTTTCTTACACTCTAATTTACAATTTTCTTTTTTAGCCGGCTCTAAAGACGGTATCAACGGAAACGGCAATACCATAAACAAGGTTGTCGATGCAGATATTCCAGTAGTAGCAAATGTTGTGGGTCTTAATGCAATAAAGGGCTTGGTTGGAGGTGGTTCTAGCGGTAGTTCAGGAGGTACCTCTGGCGGTAGCTCTGGCGGTAGTTCCGGAAGTAGCTCCGGCGGAAGACCAGGTGGACACAATACGGGAGCCTTTGTTGGCAACAACGTCTTCAGTAAGTGGTTCTTGTCTTATACTATTTTCTTACACTCTAATTTACAATTTTCTTTTTTAGCCGGTTCTAAAGACGGTATCACGGGAAACGACAATACCATAAACACGCTAGTCGGTCTTGATCTTCCAGTAAATTTAAATGCTGTGGCTCTTAACGTAGTAAAGGGTGTGGTCGGAGGCAGTAGTCCCGATCCAAATGATGTGGTTCATGTGGTTGATGAGCAAGGAAATCAACTGCTGAGCATTGCGCATGATTTTGGTCCAAACGGTGGTAATACTGGCACCTCTGTGGGCAATACAGCTACAAGTAAGTAGAGCCCGAAAAGTGATTGCCTTTGCTAAGAGATAAGGTATGCTAATCATGTGGTTTTTACAGCGGGTCCCAGGCAACTAGTAATGGGAAACAACAATAATATTAACAGGCTGATCAACGTAAACGCCGATGTGGTGCCTAATTTGAATCTGGCCAATGCGATCAGAGGTAGCGGTGGTGTCTGCATCGGAAACAAAGTCAAGAGTAAGTGTATTTTAATAGTGTATCTAGTTGTAGCTTATACCTTATTTATACCTTGATTATTACTTGCAGCTGGACCAAAAACTCAAATCGTAGGCGATAATAATACTGTAAACACAGGCGTCGATATCGATCTGAAAACGTTACTCAATCTGAGTGCGTTGAGTAGCATTATTGGCACGGTGGGTAATGATTGTATACCTGAGACGGAAACACCGCAACCACCGACACCGGAGCCACCCACTGAGGAACCACCTACACCACAACCACCTACACCACAACCACCTACACCACAACCACCAACACCACAACCACCTACACCACAACCACCTACACCACAACCACCAACGCCTTATCCACCTACCCCAACTCCACCAACTCCCACACCACCCACCCCTAGTCCACCCACCCCCAATCCCAACAATTGCTATCGTCGCTACTGTCGCAAGTGGAGAACTCGCCCCAGTTATCTGTGCTACAAGAACTGCGGCGGATCCTACGTCTACAGACCCTAAAAAAAAGATGAGACAAAGAGAAGTAGGAGTAACAAACAGAAGTAAATAGACTTCCACAGCGAAATCTATAACCTACTTTGATGTTACGTGAATTGTTTTTCCAAATAGAGCTTCATTCCGAGAGAAAGCTCGTCATACACCTGTTATTTTATATTGCAAAGTTGCACCTATTTATTTTGCCTAATTTCTAAGTGAACTTCTTTCAATTTACTTGATGTATTGAAATACAACTGAATTATTTATTATAAAACCACAAAGTTTCTCATTTCCGGCAATGGAGGCGCTATCAATGCGTCTAAGTCTTAACAAAACTATTAACAATTTTTAAGTTGATTGTGTAGATACCCTGTAAACGGTCTTAAGCTATACATTAGGCTGCATCGATTTGTATAAGCCTAAAAAATTTCAAAACTGTTATCCAAATTCCAAATTTTTTTTAGATAGCTCGTACCGACTGAACAAATTGTTTTAATGTATAAAAATTAGGAATAATTAGGAAATTTCCAAATTTATTGGATGTGCTATAAAATTTTTAAAATATCTGCCTGAAATGCTAAGAGATAAGATTGGTATCAGGATTTAGGTGAATAGCTTTCTTAATTCTTATTGAATCATAATGAAATATTCTTTATAAGGCTTTAAAGTCCAAAAAAGAAGGAAATAATAATGCATATAAAGAGATGTTCAGGTAACGTATTTACTTATTACAAGAATTGAATATCTAGAATAGAAAATACATATATATTTTTAGCTAGCTATATTTATTTATAGCAAATAAAGTAGCTACTATATTATTTGTTACGTATGTAAAAAGTGCTTGTATATTTCAAGCATACCCCTGCTGATAATTCTGATAACAGGGTATTAAAAAGGTAAACAAAATGCAATTACATTCAAAACGCAAAAGTTTAAACAACGTGCGGCAAATGCGGAAAATGGAAAGGTGAAAAGTTGGATAGGTGAGGAGCTTGGCATAAATAAAAGATAACATTATTAACACCCAAGAGCCAAGTCAAGCGCCTCAAGCATTCAGTTAGACAAATGGGCGTCAGCGTTGACTCAATGCGGAAAAGTTGCGCTGTTTTTCCACCACTCCTCTAGTCAAAATTGTACTCCCCTCTAGTGGAAAGCAGCATATCCAATGCAGAACGTGCTCACGCCACATGAAATCATAATGAAAGCAATAAAAATATCACCAAAGTTGCTCAAAAAAAAAAAAAAAAAAAAATAAGAATAAGAATAAATAAATTTAAAAAATTCCAAAACAGAGAAACAGAAGCTCTCTTGAGTTGCTCGTGTCGCAGCCATAATTGATGACCTGAGATAATTTGTTATGGTTGTGAAACGTGAAACAAACGCAAGCGGAAGTTGAAAATATGGGCGCAATTATAAATTTTAGACCGACAGCTGTGGGTATTGCTGAGCTTGCAAATGCTCGTGGAGGGAGTGTGGAGTGAGTGAGGAGTGGAGTGAGGGGCAGGGTTGCCAAGCTGCTAATGATAAGCGATAACCATGAACTGAGCGGGTGTTAAATATTATGCGACACCTCGGGGAGACAATTTGTTCCACTCAGTATGCTGTTAAATTCATAATGATGGCCCAATTCCAAAAACGGCCAGCAAGTTACCTGACTTCATTTACAAAGCTTATGTTTTGAAGTCAAAGTTGAAGTTCAGCGAGACCACAAGAGAGATTTAAAGATTATGAGTAACTTGAGAATTACTTGAGAATTACTTGAGAGTTACTTGAGAATATTAGAATAGAATGAATGAAGTTTGGCTACCATTTCTTTAATCGATTAATACTTCTTTCAACTCCAAATGAACTCAACATTTAGTAGAACGCTTTAAAGAAAGTCTTTAGCATCAAAGGGTAACACTGTTTATCTAATTTTAATAAATGAACAAATTAGTAAATCAGATCGTCTCAGCTATGTTGTGCGCAAATTTCAGCCCCCTAGGTCTTATGGTTTAGGCTGTGCAATGATCAGTCAGTGAGTCAGAACAAACAGTTTTTTATATATAGATTAACATATGCTAATAAGAAAATATAATATTTATAATAATTACTTTAACAATTATTTTGCGATTGTTTGGTTTTATTTATTTGTAATTTTAATTGTATATATTTTCTAAAAGTTTTTTTAGTATACAAATTTATTTTGACGAGATAAAAAAATAATTAAATATTAAATAATTGTATTAAATTTTAAAATTCATTTTTTTTAAAATTAATTTGTCTTAAGTCTTATATTTAATAATCTGGGGCGTTCCACAAATACAAACCCATACATTTATATCTATTATTTCTGAAACATCGCTGCTTATTAAATTTAATTAATATTTTAAAATTGCAACTGCCTGGAAAACTTTAAGCAAGACCTTGAGAATCACATAATAGGTTAAGCACAGTTTTTGCAGTGTTTGAAAACGAAGCTAAATAAATTTGCGAAATAAATCAATATTGAGGAAAAAGTTTGTTGGTGAAAAATAAAATGCAGCAGACTTTTAGGCGCAGACATGTTTATGTACTTGTCAGACAGCCAGACAAGTTCCGCAACTTACTCATTCCACCTCTTTCTCCCTCTCCCTCTAACTCTGTCTCTCTCTCCCACCAATCGACTGTCTGTACTTGTGTCTGTCAGGTTGTCTGCGACCCTGTTTTGTGAGCGGTACAGCGGTGTCTGGGTTCAGGTTGTAACATAGTACTTGTAGTACATCTCTATCTATGAGTTTTTATGCTGCTTTTGTGCCCATTTTTATTTTAACTCTCATTCACTTTGTTTTAATACTCTCTAATTTTAATGCTTCAGGTGAGGTATGCTAATTTTGAAAGCCATAACAGTTTGTTAACACAAATATAATTTTTTTATACGAGTGAGATAAGTTTATAATATTTTAACAAAAGAAATCTTAGATTTTTGACATGAGATAAGTTTATTATATTTTTCTGATATTCTGAAACAGTTTGTAAACACAAACATAATTTTTTTATACGATTAAGATGAGTTTATAATTTTTTAACAAAAGAAATCTTAAATTTTTGGAATGAGATAAGTTTATTATATTTTTCTGATATTCTGAAACAGTTTGTAAACACAAACATAATTTTTTTATACGATTAAGATGCGTTTATAATTGTATAACAAAAATCTTAGAGCTAAAGCTTTGATTTTTGTCATGAGATAAGATTATAATATTTTTTTGATATTCTGAAACTTTAAGAACAATCACAGGGTATCTTCAAGTCTAGCCACATGTCTAGCACAGTTGTACTTGCTTTTTTTTATTATTGTACATAATTTGCACGTGCTACGAATATCTAAAAATTACGAGCACCGTTGACAGAGAGAGAAAGAGAGAGAGAGAGAGGGAGAGAGAGGGAGAGCTAGCGAAAGTGCACACAGGTTGTCGCGTGGGTGGTTTTGGGTGGTTTTCAGCCACATGACACTAGATACACTGTCCCTTTTGAGTGGAACGGTTCTCGACTGGGGAGGGGGGGGGATGCTTTTGTCATGTACATTATTTTGCTTTCAAACGTTCCGAATAAAAGTAAAAGTCGCAATGCTTTAAATGAGTCGAAAGTTACCAGATAGAGAAAGCTAGACGGTTGTGTTGTCAGTGGGTCGTCATTTTTGGGTGGTACCGACCGTCTGCATGGGATGAAAGACGGTCCTGTCGGACGTTTGCTTACTTTAACACGTTTTATGTCCAAAATAAATGTGAACTAATGCATTTTTATTAATATATACAAGCGTGCTGGGAATTTCGAAACAGCATCATGAACATCCTGATGATGATTAAGCATAAAAACCGCAAATGTTTTTTAAATGCAGTGCAAATGTGTGTGTGGTGTGTGTGTGTGTGTGTGTGTGTGTGTGGTGTGTCTGAATGTAGCATATATATCTACTAAGTAGTACGCTTCTGACTTTGCAATGCTCCTTAAATATTTAGCACAACGCGTACGTGTAAGCATCCTTGTTGTTTGATTGGATTTCTTGTCTCTCTCTCTCTCTCTCTCTCTCTCTCTCTCTATCTGTGTGTGTGTGTGTGTGTTAACGAGCGACGAGTTAAAGGTCTGACCCACTGCACCACCCACTGTCACCCACATGCACTGGTCACATTTGCGATGACTCAGCAGCTAATAATCGACTATTCACAAGTCTTAAGATAAGTCCAAGGCTCTTATTCGCTGTCTTGTCACTTTTC
Source organism: Drosophila innubila (assembly GCF_004354385.1). Classification (NCBI taxonomy): domain Eukaryota; kingdom Metazoa; phylum Arthropoda; class Insecta; order Diptera; family Drosophilidae; genus Drosophila; species Drosophila innubila. The sequence goes on along the minus strand of NC_047626.1, from coordinate 2,861,375 downwards.
CTGTCTCTCTCTCTCCCTCTCTCTCTATCTCTCTGGCTTAACGAGATGTGCGGGGTCGGTTCATGACCCTTTATGTATGCCAAACTGCAGTCTCTCTGTGTGTACACACTATATCAATTGTATCAACTATGTCAAAGACACATACACACATTTGGACATGTCTGGCAACGCCCGCTGAGTTGATATGCCAAGAGTAAACAGTAAACATTCGCCAACAAGAATATGCCTTCCAGTTCATGTGCTGACAATCGTTTTCTTAATTCCCTGACAAGATTTTGCATAACAAATTTCCGCAAATTGTGTCTACTCAGTGCTCTATAGGAAATCAAGTAAATAACGAGTAAGGGCTGACGAGTGAGTCAGCAACGACTAGGAAATAACAAATTAAAGATATCATAGAAATTTATTAATATATAGTCTAAATAAAACAAAGCGTATTCATAAGAAATATATGTGAAAAGCGTGTAAACAATTTAAAAAGCAATGAGTGTGATGCAAAAACTAACGAGTAACTATTTGACGATTAAAAATATAAATTATATTTAGAGTTTACTACAAGCAATTGAGATTGGTAAGTGAAAAGACTAAAATTAAATGAAAAGTTAGCTATAAAGTTACAAAGAGTAGAGAGTTAAAGCTCTAACGAGTAACACATTGCAACGAGAACAAAATTTGATGAGTTTTATGATATTATATTAAACTCTTTGGTTTTTCTAAAACTCTTAATAACTCAAAAATATGTGCAAAAAGAATGTCAACAATTTTTCTATCAACGAGTGAAATAGAGAAGCAAACGAGTAATTTTATGGCTATTTAAAATTGCAAATAGGAAAAGCTCTTATGATATTATAATATATGTACTTAATTTATTTAGGAAACATTTATAAATAATAAACCAGTAAAATATAAAGAATGTTAAATTGATAACTAGTAGCTGAAACCTATCAAACAATTCAAAAAAGAGCACATGCTTTGACGAGTAGCGAGTAAAATTTTTAGCAAGTTTATGTTTTACAGTAGAGTGAAGAAATAAGCGTGAGAATTGTTCAGTGTTAGCTGAGTAATTTGGTGTCTAAAAAAGTTGGAGAATCACTTGAAATACTCGCTAAAAAGTAGCGAATTGATGTACCCAAAGTTCAGGAAAAGAAGAGAGTTATAATAACCACAATAGTTGAAGACAAACAGCAAGTGAAACGAAATAAAAGAAAATTGAAAGTGGTGAAAGTAATTGACTCGCTCGTTTAGTATGCAGCGAGTAAGTGTTGAAAAGTAACTAATATCACGCATTGCGTATTTGCTATTCAAGAGCTTGTCCATTTGAAGATGTCACTTAACTTACACACTGATGACATTACTCGCTACTTGTCATACACGAGTACGCGAGGCGACTGATGACGAGTTGGCAGACAGACAGACAGACAGACAGACAGATAGGTAGAGGGAATAGGGGAATACAGAGAGGGCAGCTTTTTGGCAGACAGACCTCATTACTCACACGCTGGCGCCTGTGGTCCATTGCCATAGACGAGGGAGGACACTGACAACAGACTTCAGACTCCGACTTCAGACTTTATTATCCACTTCAATTTTTTTTTCTTTTTTTTTTTTTTTTTTTTTTGATGCGACTAGAAACAGTGGCCAAGAAAAGAAACGAAATGAAAGGAAAAGGAGAGGAGAATAAATGCAAAAGGCATCACTTTGCATACTAAGAACTAAGCGCTATGGATAGGTCTAAGACTTGGGGCCTTATGTTAGGGGTAGGGCTTAGGGTTTAGGGGTTGGGGTTGGTGTTGGAATAAATAGCAAAAGCAAATAGCGCAGCGCGCTCTATTGACATTTTAGGGTTTCATTGTAAAGCAATTTAAATTATTGTGTATATATTTATTTCCATTTCTCTTATTTTTCTATTTATTTCTAGTCTCGACTTTGTGTCGAACTTATGCATTCAGGACATCGTGTTCGCGGTTCGTGGGCTTGGCCTATGAGGGTTAGCCGTATACTGGGGAAGGAATGGCAGAGGGCCCTCTCACAGTTTGATTTTATTTTGTGCAAATTTTTCAAATGTTATCCTTAATTTAGTTTATAAGTAGATGCCAGTCACGTTCCAGCCAAATGACATTTTATTTGTGGATTTTTATAGACTTTCTCTTTCTCACACTCTCTTATACTCTCTATCTATGTGTGTGTGTGTGTGTGTGTGTGTGTGGGGCAGGGGTAGCTATATAAGGGTGTAGCAAAATGTAGAACAAGGGGAATTTCGATATACTTTGTCTATATATGGATACATGCCAAAACTTGTGGGCACTGTGGGGTAGCGTTGGGGGGGAGGTTACTAAGGGGGGTAACTCTGTTTCGAAGGTATGTTGAGTTTTTCCAAAAACCAAGAAATAGGTCGTTATTTGGTTTTTGTGTTGTTTTTATTATCGTCTGCGTCTGTTGCATCTTTCGGCTCTCGGCTCAAGTTTTGTCCCCTCGCTTTGGGTCACATGTGTCATTGATGAGTCACTGCCACACCCCCTCCTCCTCCTGCCCCACGCCCATGTACAACAAACGGACATTAAACTTTACGTTTGAATTGCTGATAATATTAAAAACGTGAATGCATTGCACAAAAATCTGGGACTAGGTTTTATAGTTTGATAAGTGAAAGGCGAGTGAAAAAGAAACAGCTGAGTAAAAATATATCGGGTGCAAATAAAATTAGTATGTTAATAAAATCTATCAATTTTTAAAAAGAATTGATAAAAGTTATGGTAAAAAATAATATTATTTTAAAACATTACGGAGAATGCCAACAAATGATGTAAATACAAACTGTAATTCAAGTTTAAAATCGAATAAAGAATGGAATCAATCGATCAATAATTTTTTTTGAAAATGTGTCAAGGGACAGTTATACAATAAACTAAACTTTTTAATTTTGATGCATAATCAAAATAGATGCTAAATATTGATCAAATTCATGTTCCGCAAAAAAATCGGTTAAATTTTTATTAAGTCAAGATTTTGAAAAAGTGTCAAGGGGAATGTATGGAGAAAAGGTACAGTAATGGAGACTGTATGGAAAAATGGGCAGTGATCGAAAAAAAATCGAGTTTTGAAATTTTAATGCGGAATCAAAATATAGGCCGAAATATAATAAATTTGACAATCCACAGTAAAATCGGTTAAAATTTGACAAAGTTATGACAATTAGAAATTTGTGAAACCAAGAATAAAATGGACAGTGATGAAACAAAATTAATTTTGCAATTTTGAAGCAATTAATTTGAATCAATTAAGGGATTAAATAATGATAAAATTGATATTTCGCAATAAAATTATGACACTTTGAAGTTTTGGATGAAAATGAGAGAAGGATAGCTTAAATCCTCTACCGCCCACTGAGGTGTATAACAGTATTATCCCAATTATAACGCTTACAAAGTAAGTTGCCACATATACAAGTGAGAAAAGTGTCGAGTCACTATAATTTATCACACAGTTGGCATAAGGAAGTTACGGTTGAAATGCAATCAGGACTTTTTGGGAGCATTTATCGAAGCCCCGCGGGGTTAAGAGCTGCTTAAATGGTCCGCAACGTGCATGTAACGCCAAGATACGAGTAGATGCATGAAACTGATGCTAAAATAAATGAAAAACAGAGAAATATTACCGAATAAATGTATTAAAAAGCAACAGCAACAACAATAGCAAACAAAGCAAGTGGGAAAGACTATAGTCGAGATCCCGACCATTGAATACCCGTTACTTATGTCAATATATATAAAAGTACTTTATCGAAATAACAACCTAATTACTACTGCATACTTTTAGGTGATTGTATTTAAAAAATAACTTTATTTATAGATTTGGTTAGCTATTACTCCCGTTCTACTTGTCCGATCTTGCTGCGGTTAAGTGTGATTATAGATACTATTAAAAGATAACTTCAATTCCCATAAAAACTGTATTATCTTAAAAGTCGTGGGTGTGGTGATTTTTTGCGACGCCTTTGGAGTCTGTGGGTGAAAGCTTGGTATCTCTATCTCTTATAGTCTCTAAGATCTAGACGCTCACACAGACGGACAGACAGACGGACAGACAGACGGACAGACAGACAGACAGACAGACGGACAGACGGACATGGCTATATCGACTCGGCTGTTGTTGATGATCAAGAATATATATACTTGATAGGGTCTGAGATGCCTCCTTCTCCCTGTTACATACATTTCAACAAACACAATATACCCTTTTACTTATTTTTTAAGTAACGGGTATAAAAAAGCAACGAAAATGAAGGGAAAACTCGTGCTGTGCGAATTGTTTAAGGGGGAAAACACAATACGAGGAATTATACGAGTATATGTAGAGCTGTCTGGGGAAAGGGAAGAAGTAGAGCTGGCAGGTGGAAGCTGTACAAATGGGGTAGTTGTTGTTGTTGCTATTGCTGTCGTTGTGAGTCAAACAGGTAAGGGAAAAACCCATAACTTGCGCACAATAAAGCAAAAATTAAAAAGCGGAAACCAAATTGCATTTTACTTTTTTATTCTTGTTGTTTTCTTTGCCCTGGCAAATAGCTGAAGCGACCTTTTCTGGTTCTATCAATGTCTTACTTTCGTTATTTCCCGGCTTGAAAGTTGCTTACAGTCTCAGCTCGGTTTCCGCTTTTAAACTTTTCTAAATGTCGTCATAAAGTAAGTATTGGCGAAATGCCAGTTTTTATTATCCTGTCATCTTTTAGTTTTTTAAATATTATGAAAAAATGCAACGATATTAACAAATTTCAGAATTGCGTAAATCTTTAAAAAATACTATACTATATATCGTATGCTATAGTATTTTAGAAAAGACGTCTTACAATCTGTATAAATAATATTGAAAAGCAAATTTGCATTACAACTAAATTGTATTCTATTTGTGTATTTAATGTCAACTAAAAGCGAGTACTTGAAAATTTATAGCAAAAGTAGGAAAAATGGCTGTGAATTACAAATCTTAAAACAATTTAAAAAATTGAAAATCTAAACTGAAAGGCAAAAAAACTTATGAAAAATGGTTAAATATGTTATGAAATTATTCAATTCGAATTTAAGGTTCGAGCTTATGAAGTTGATTTGTATTCTATATATAAATTTACTGACTCTGAAAGATTTAAAAGAATCTAGTATAGTTTATTGGATTTTAACATTTTCCTATTTTAGCATACTGTTTTATAAAAATTCTGAAACATATTCTTTAGAAACTCTAACGAAAGAAAGTTTATTGGATTTTAACATTTTCCGTTTTTGGCATACTGTTTTATAAAAATTCTAAAACATATTCTTTAAAAACTCTAACGAGAGAAAAAAAATTCTGAAACATATTCTTTAGAAACTCTAACGAAAGAAATAAAAAATAAATATTTAAAAAACTTAAAGAACTTGAGTTTGAGAAGTTAAATTGAATTTTAAAAATTAATTTCCTTGTTTTTTTAAGCTTCGAAAGATCATAGTAAAATTGTCTTTCATTTGAGAACATGATGAAAATAAATTGCTTAATAGAGTTGCACATTTGCTACAATAATGAGACTATGTAATTTTAAAAAATGCTTAGAGATATAGTAAGTAGACTTTTTTCAGCTCACAACAAACTTTAAAACTAAAGAGAGACGTTTGATGTTTGACCAAAAAAAAAATAAAAATAAAAAAAAAGATGACCACTGACAAACCCACGAAACTGCTGTGGCGAATTCAGCAGTGCTTTCCACTGGAAATGGCAGTAAAAGAAAAAAAAAAGAAGCAGAAAATCGGCAACGGTTACAAATTTAACAACGAACGGTATTTATTTACGGCATTTTTTCACGCTAGCTGCGAATCTAAGCTCTAAAAAAGTGGAAGAGAGAGAGAGAGTGGGAGTGAGAGACAGCTAACGCTCTTTAGCTGGGGATCTCCCTCTAAACCACACTTGCCCCCGCTCATTTCCTCTCGGCATGCCAAACTCATAGACCAACACCTAAAGGAACAAAATAGGAACAGGAAAAAAAGGCAGAGGACTATGCATTTTTTTGTGCCATTGTTACAGTTGTTGTTCCTGTTGTTGTTGCTCAAGTTAATGGGCATTGTTGTTGTTGTTGTTGCTGTTGTTGTTGTTGTTGTTCGCAACAATGGTAGACAAAAGACGCCAACACTTTTGCATCACTTCGATTGTAATTTCATGCCCGAATTATCCTTGGGGAGACATTTACCCTAAACGAAGCACTGGCAAACACCAATACAAGCACAACAACCACAACAACACACACACACACACACACACACACACACACTCACATTTATACACACTCTAACATACCCATACAGCCAAAGTTTGTGTATAAATTTCAATAGCAAACGACGCAAAGGAGTCAAAGTCAAAAGTGCGGGTCATAGACGCAGGCTGAATGCTTTGAAGGGGGGTTAAGGGGGGGGGGGATAATAGGGGTAGGGGTAGGGGGTTGGGAGTTGCAGGGCGCACACAACAATTGCAAGAGCAACACCAAGATACACACACACACTCACACACACCTTTCTTTATTATTATTTTTACACTTAACTTCCGGTTTACGCCTATTATGCCCCCCCGTTGCCGCCCCCCTTCGTACTCTTCCCCTGCTCCCGCTCAGCTGCTCAGCTTTGGCATCAAATTACAAAATATAAAGCCGTTGTTCTCCTGCTTTTACAGCCCCCACCCCCTTTCCCCTTTCAATCTCGCACAGTGGCTCAAAAATTCAATATCGAGCTATAAAAACAAATATAGAAATTCCTTATATTTTTATAGTAATAAAATTTTTATTTAATACAAGGCTGCAAACCTCCAAAATTTGGTTAAAGGTTCGGTTCGGCGGCTCGAACCATACAGCTAGACATCGGTTCGGTTCGCAAATTGGTTTATATACCCCCTGAACCCAAGGTTTGGGTTCGAACCTTGGTTCAATTTCATACAAAAAAACATTTTTGTTGTTGTACATTTTTCTCCATATTTTGAACCAATTAAATTTTTTTTTAAATAGAAATCAAATTTTGATGGTAATTTAAATTTATTTGAATATTTAAATATGACTTATTTTAATCCGAAGTCTTAAATAATTGTGTAATATTAGAAAACCATAAAATTTATGTAATTATTATTTTTTTTCGAGCCGAACCTTTTATTTTAGAAAGCGGTTCGGCTTAGGTTCGGGTTCGCGAAGTAAATAATTTCAAGGGTTTGGTTCATGATCCGGTTCAGGAAGCTTAAAAACCCGAGCCCAAACGGTTCTACGAGGTTCGGTTCAGCACTGGTTTGCAGTCTTGATTTAAAATATAAATGTATATGTTTCCGATATTTCTTTTCTAAATTTTTTTTAATTTTTTCCATATTTAATTGTTTATATGCTATACTCCAAAAAGAATGTTATTGAACAATAATCAAATTCAATATCGGTTTCAGTTACGTTTTCGATTTTGTTAATATTTTGACTATCGGCTATACGAAAAAACTTTCTATATCAATTTCGTAAAGGCTCGCGGTTTTTGAATGTTTCGGTTCTTAAACAAGATATGTTTTCGATCCACAAAATAAGAAAAATTGAGTTGTAAAATGGTTTAAAAAAAAAAGCAAACATATAAACAAAAATTCTTGGATTGCAATAAAAAAAACTTTTTCATAAGTTCTTAATTCAAATTAAAAATTAAAAAACTCCAAACTAACCGTTATTTATGAAACGGTTACGAATCGGTTATTTTGGTTTGAAAAATTTCATATTTTGGTTTCGGTATGATAAAAAAAAGTTTTGTTTCGGTTAGGGGTTAAGTTAGAGTTACCAACTTCAATCGGTTAGTATCGGTTATTCGTTATGATTCGATTAAGTTTTAAATTGCTGATTGTGTTAATTTTTTAAAGCCAGTTTTGAAAAGGTGAGCTCAAAAATTTTAATATTCGAAATAACCTTCAAGTCTTGGTCATGATTAATTAAAAATATATCGAGTTTCTGGTCAATTTTAGCCACTGTGCGACACGTCGTCTGTCTGTCTCCAAAATCTCCTTCTCCCTCCCTCTCCCGCTCTCTGTCTTGCATTCTTCTTGCTCGTTCGCTAGATGAAGTTATTGTCCCTGGCATGTTGTTGTTGTTGTTGTTGTTGTTGTTGTTGTTGCGCGTGTTTTCACGTGTTCGTTCCGCATAGTTCCGTTTGATATGCCACAAAAGGTGTCACAGTCAACGGCATTGTCCACATGGCTGCCACAAGCTCAGCACTCGCTTCAAGTGTGTGTATGTGTGTGTGTGTGTGTCTGTGTGTGTATGTGTGTGTGTGTGTGTGTGTGAAGCATGCTTCCTCTTTTCACGCCTAAGTTTTTTGGTATCCTCAGCACGCATTGAACAGTGCCTGCCACTTGACACTGAAATATCTACGCTTTATCCCTTAACTTCAAGTATTTGTCTATATTTAAGGCTTAAAACCTCACACACACACACACACACACATTTATAAATATACATATTAGAGTAATGCCAATCTTTTGCGTGACAAAGCGGTTATGAAAATCGTAAACTTCGATGAATTCTAAAAAGAATTGCCCAAGAAACCATGGGTCTAAAATTTATATCGATCTTCCACTTTTTTCGAGAAAGTTATTCATGTGTTTTGTATGGCGAAATTGTCTGTTAGGTAAAACTTAACTCAAAAAAAAAAAAAAAAACACAGATAGAGGACGAATTTTAATGAATTTAGAGATAAGAATTAGTTGACAGTCTTAACTATTTTTTTTTTTAAATTGAATTTTAAACATAAGCACTTTTATCAAGTTTCAATAAAAAAGTTAATTTTGCTTTAATTTTAAAATTCAATTGAAAAGAGAACTCCAACTTATTTTAATCTCTGAATTCATCATAAGTCGCCCTCTATTTGGGTTTTTCTTGAATTTTTTTTTTTCCAGATGTAAGTTGTTCCTAACAGTCAGTATGAAATAGTTATAACTTCTCTGTCAAAAGTGGAAACTTGATATTAATTTTAGACACATAGTTTTTTGAGCAATTTTTCTTAGAATTCAACGTAGATTACGATTTTCTTAAACGCTTTTTGCATTTTTTTACTTCATACAAATTGACCCTATCTTAAATATATATATCTATATGCCCGATGTCAGCATTTATATATTAAATTTCATCTAGTTCGTCACAAAATTAAATAATCCAAATTTTAGGGCATGAATATGCCTCCGTCCCTAGACTTTTACCTCGTAAAGAGGTTTCCTCATAAGATCATTATACAAATACAGAAATATGTATGCAAATTATAGCATATTGTTAAGTTAGTCATTTTTATAATTATTTTTTCACTGTTTTAGAATATAGATTAAATAATTTTCTACAAAGTAAAAAATAAAATATATAACATTATTTAATTTATGCTACAAAAAAGAGTCCGTTTTGGAACCGTGCTCTCGTGCTCTATAGTTTTATTCGTACTATGAAAATTTTGAAGACGTGCATTTTTAAAAAAAGAAGTTTCTACCTACACTGAAAAAAAGACCAAGTTCTAAAATCAAGAACATTCATCTTAAATATTTTGTTCTGAAAATAAGATTATTTTAAGACCAAAATACTAAAACTAAGATTATTAATCTAAAAAATCATAATATCTTAATATAAAAATAAAAATCTTAAATTTTTAGGAAAGTATAAATAGGTACTATTTTGAATCAAACAAATGGTGGCACCATGACGGCGGTTCGAATCCCACTCGTAACACTCGTTAAAATAACATTTATAAGATTACTAAAACAGAATAAAATATAAATAAATTAACATTTAAAAATAAAAAAAATTAGAAATATACAATATAATTTTTATTTATTTTATTTTTTAATTTTAAGAACATTTATTCTTAATATAAGATCTTGGTCTTATTTAAAATGTTCTTAAAATCAAGTTGTGTTCTCTTAATTTAAGAATTTTATGTTCTCGACGCATTTTTTAGACCAAAAATCTTAGTTCTGAGACCAAAATCTTGATTTTAGAACATTTATTTTATCAGTGTAAGAAATGATTTTCTGGCTGTGTTTGAATTTACTACAGTGATGTTCAACTATTTACATATATACCAGATCAGCATCAAAGCCCATTTAGCTATGTTGTCTCTCCCTTTATCTCTCTCTCTCTTTCTCTCTCTCTCTCGCTTTCTCTCTCTCTCTTCCCTTTACTTACTTTTGAGATCCACAAATGTTGCAGCTTCCCTTTGTTAGAAGCTACATAGATGGGAAGCAGAAGAGTGGAAAGAGTCTTCTAAATTGTTGTGACTACACACACTTCCACACACACTCCCACACACACTCCCACACACACTTCCACACACACTTCCACACACACACACACACACGCACACACACAGAGAAATCGCTTTGATTGATGCGTTGTAACTTCGCGTGAAATTGCACACCAAAAAAGGGAAAGGGAAATCAGAGAGAGAGAGAGATAGAGGTAAAGGCAAGGCAGCTGAAGGGCAGTGGATGAAAAGAGGAAGAGCTAAGCGGAAGAGGAAGAGCAAGAGCAAAGAGAAGTGGTGGGAAAGGGGAAGCGGGGTAAAGGAAGTGGAAGTGGATGTGGCAGCTACTTGTAAAACCAAAACAAAGCCAAAAACAAAGCCGCTGTTCAAACGGAAGGAAACACTCAACGCACACGCAAAACACACACACACACACACACAAACTGACACACATGCCGCACACACACTCAGCCACACACTCACATAGACACACACACACATGTAGGCAGTTTATTTGTGTGTGCTCGACAGCTTTAAAATAGGAAATTAAAATTCCAATAATAGCATTACCCCAAAAAAAGAAAAGCCTCAGGTGAGTGAGTGTGTGTGTGCTTTATCTGTGTCTGTGTGTGTGTGTGTGTGTGTGTGTGTGTGTGTGTGTGTAGCCACTAAGTATGCTTTAACTTTTGTCGGCTCTCGTGCTTTGAAATACCTCAGTCTCTGTGTGCGATAAAAATAAATTAAGCCACAAATTGCAATTTAATTTAAGGTTTACTTTTGCCAACTCCTCTCCCCACCACCGCTGTCTACTCGTAGCCTTCAACGGCAGCTTGAGGCGCCTTTTTAGTCTAAGCCACGCCCCCCTCTCTGCCCCCTCTCTGCCGCCAATCTGCCGCCTTTTTAGCCCCATCCTTTTGGTCATATTAAAATATCTTGCCACATATTTGGTTTGCCATGGATGTGGCACTGTGTAGGTGTCTCACCTTTTGCCCTCTGCCCCCCTGCCCCTCCCACACTTCTCCCTCTTCCCCCTTAAACTCCCCCTCAATTTCCCCTTCCCCTTCACAGCTTTCTTTGCCTCGCTGTTTGTTGCATACCTCGCAGCAAACTTGCGGCTGCTTCTTGACTCTCTCCCTCCCTCTCTCTCTCTTCCTCTCACTCCCCCTCACTCCCTCTCTCTCTCACTCTCTGTGTATGCTCTGAAAATTTATGGCATTGCAATTGCAAATATAATTAAAATTTTCAGCTAGCGCGCTTTTATTTAATTTCATGTTTGCTTCTTGTTACGTTTTTTTTATTCGCATTATTTTCGACGTTTACTTTTTATTTTATTTTGAAGCACATATTTGACATTTATTATTTTATTAGACTTTAAGCGCTTGTTAAATCCCAATTGAAGCTTAAACGCATGCGAAATTTAAAGTAAATTGTTTAAAAGAAGTTTAATTACTTATCGCAGAAAGCGTTTAAATTATTTTGTAATACTTTGAAATTAATTTTCTGTAAATTGTATGAATTTTTTAATTTTTTTAACATCAACGCCTTAGGTTGTCAATAATATAAAATATCTAAAAAAACCAAATTTTAATGCAGAATCAATTTGGAGGTCAAATCATAAACAAAATGACATTCCGCATGAGAATTGATTAAATTTTGATAAAGTTATGAGAGGTCAAAGTTTTTGAAAATAAGTCAAAGGGGTTTGTATTTAAATATTGCATCAAAAATGGCATATGGTCAAAAATAAATATTTTCTAAATGAACAATGTTTAAGTGCATAATCATTTTGGACGCCAAATCATTTACAAAATGACATTCCATTTGAAAATCGAATCAGTTTTGACAGAGTTATGACAAATTGAAGTTGGTCCGACTCTGACCTAGCTACTTTACAAGTCAAAATTTTTGTCCGATTTAACATGATTTTTTACAGAAAAATTAAAGGTCTCAGAATCAAATTTAAAGTGTTGCTTTACACTAATTATGATATAAGGAGTTGATTAAAAGTGAAAACTTAGGATTTAAAATTTTTAATTTTCGAAATTTCAAAGGGGGGACCCTTACCATCCAAATCGAATACTGGTCGAAAAATATAAAATTTTCTAAATGCAAAAAATTTGAATGCAGAATGGTTTTAGAGGTCAAATCATAAACAAAATGACATTCCGCTTGAAAATCGGTCAAGTTTTGACGAAGTTATGCAAGTTGAAAGTTAGTCAACCGAGTTTCAAACGGAATGTCAGTTTGAACATAGATTAGCCTCTAAATTCTAAATTTTGTTGACCTAGGAAATGTAATTTTTTTCATTATCCAATATTTTGATCAGAAAATCATACTTTATACTTTTTATACCCGTTACTTGAAAAATTGTTTACTCTGTAAATTTAAAACTATTAGAATAAGTTGGGAACAGTTAAATAGTAAATAGATTTTTATATTTTAAATAATGAAATAAATAAATAAATGATGATGAGCTGTATATTTAGATACCTAAAATAAGAGCTTAATTACATTATTGGGTATTTATTAATCGATTTTGGAAGCGATATATTGAGTAATTTGGTAATTTCGTTATTTGGCAATTTCGTTATGTGTCTCGTTTATAATTGACAGTTGCAACCTGCAGCTTGCAACATTTCGTGGCGCATTTGAAATGTGGATATATGGATAATGTTTGGCGATCCACAAAAAACAGATAATGTACACAATTTCCACGTTAAAACAAACTTATTTCCGTTTCTGCAATTCCTGTTGTGGCACGTTGTTGTTGCTACTTGGTATGGTTGCAACTTGGCAATTTTATGCTTCAATTTCCGCTTCCTGTAAAGCGAGTAGCAAAGTCTTCTGTGCTTGCCACATCACGCGTCGCGTCATTGCCAATTGAGTTGCCCCCGCAGACAGACGGCGAGTGAAGGGAGCAGGGGGGACAGCAGGAGGGGGCAATGATACAGGAGGGGCACAAAGCGCGATGTGTGCCATACAAACTGTATTTCTTTCTGTGTTTTTCATTCTTTTCTTTTCTTTTTTTTTTTTTTTTTTATTACTTCTAGTGCGGTGGTTGCAACATATACCTGTGGCTGTGTGCCACAGAAAGGTTCACTCAACCGCACCATAAAAACCAAACGACCCTTTCCCCGGCCGTTTTGCTTAGTTTTTACAACAGACATCGGCGTCGTCTTTAGTGACATTTGACATTTGACATTTGATATGCCTTAATCAACTATAAAAGCATATCCTAGACACAAAGACACCGGCCATTATTGAGAGCAGCCTCGCGGAAAGGGGGCGGAAAGGGGGGCAACCGGAAGGGAGGCCACACAATTTGAACAACCGCACCATAAAATGCTTGCAACATGCAGCAGCAACATGTGGCCATCAAATTGACGGCACAAAAGCGCAAAAAATAAATAAAACTTGCTAAATAAATAATACACACTATTCGCAATAGCGGCACACAGCAGCAGCAACACCACCACCACCATCACCACACTTGCACCACATACCACACGTACACTGAAAAAAAAATATCAGTCTAAAATGCAAGTTTGAAGTTTAAAATTTTATCACGCATTCTTAAAGCTCGTTTTAGGTTGCATTGATTTTTTTCATTAATTATAATCTATCATATTCGTAGTCTACAGTAAATTCTAAGTTGTTTTCACCAAGAAATCATATTTTCTAAAGTCAACTCCTTTTTTCTAATCTTAAATTAAAGAAAATTTTTTTTTGGTCCTTGCATGGACGAATTCATCCTTTGATTCTCTGAAATTTTTAAGGTCCTTCTCCTGGAAGATTTTTGATACCAATCTTGTCAGGATCGGACTAAAAACTCCAAAGATAGGCTAATAACAACATGCAGAAAATTTAGAAAAAATACAGTTTTCAACTCAAAAAGCGTGAACTTGGAATTGATTTTGAAACTATGGTTAATGTTCAAAACATCTACACTGAAAAAAGAGATAAACTTCTAAAATTAAGAACATTCATCTTAGTTTTAGGACCAAAATCTTGATTTAAGAACATTTTTTTTTTATCAGTGTAAGAATTAAAATCTTACAGAACCCAGATAATCTAAATATTTCTGAAAGAAATCATGATTAAATGAGGTATTCTGTAAGTGTATATATTTTTTTTTATATATTTTTGTATATATTGTATATATTTTTTTTCAGTGTAGAGTGTACTTTATGGCATTTACTCATGCTATTCCCCGCCTGCTTCTGACTCGCTGGTTTCCTATGATTCGATTTCACTGGGCAATTCGCTAACTCAATCAGTCGCCCATGTTCAGCTATCAATTTGAGAAGGGGAGCAGGCAAAAGAGGGATAGGAAATAACGGGGGGCCGTAAAAGAGGGAACAGGGAAATAATTGGCAGGGGAATGTTAGGACCAAGGGCGTACAAGCATTTCCAAGCGAATGGCCAAACATCATCATACCAACAACATGTTTTTCATTTACCATATTTTTTCGATTTTTTTATTTTCAATTCTGATCAATAAAAATATAAATTAATAAAAATAAAAAAATACACGAAAATTGGCATTGTGCACTGTGCGCAAAAAGCGTGAGCTTCTTTGTACATAAAAATTATTTTTTTCGCAGTGCCGAATTCCAATTTTATATTTTTTTTGTTAGTATTAGTTTATATTTTTATTTAAAATTTTTAGATTGAACTGAATTTTGTTCGTTACAAAATTGGATATCAGAAATTTTGGGGCTAGAAATTGCTTTCGTCACTAGACTTTTACCTCTTGTAGAGGTTTTTTTGTGGAATATTAGAACTTTATGCATTTGCTTTTGACATTGTAACTTTGTCATTAATGCAGGCAGATAGTTTAATATATAAGTTTAGTTGTTGAATTTATTTCATATATAAAAAAATAGTTTCTTTAATTATAAAGAAAACTAGAGAAGCCCACTAAAAATTTCAAATTTAATAATCTTTTGAACTAGTTGTCGGATTTGGGTGATTGAGGCGACGCGCATTTTTGATAAGAATTTTAAAAAAATATAAAATATTACCAAAAGGCCACAACGGCTCCCACTTACACCCCCTTATCTCATGAACCAGGGAGTTAGAAAAATTTTTAGTATGCCATTTTGTAAGTTAGGACTACACCTTTCGATCTATATATTCGTTTATTTTCTGTCTAGGAATAAAAACTTAAATAAATACACAGATAAATAAATATATAAATATGTAATTAAATTCGCACATTGTCTTATTATACAAATAATATGAATTAATTTTTTTCTGTTCAGAAATAAATAAACATAAAGCCAAATATTTATATAAATAAAAAAAAAATGAATAAGTAAATAAATATTTATATAAATAATAAAAAAATGAATAGGTAAATAAATATTTAAAGAAAAAAGCAACATAAATAAATAAATTCTTTTACTTGATTTTTAAAAATCTTCACTCCAGATTAATCGTATTCTTGTCTACAACTTTCAGGTGATCTGGTTAAGGATTGAAATGCTGGCTACATGGTGAGCTGGTAAACCGGTTAACCGGTTTACTGGTTAACCGGTGACATGGACATGGCCAGTGGAACAAACTCTCTTTGGAACAAACCACTCAAGTGGTGCGGTGGTTTATTCTCAATGTTTACCACAAAGTAAATCATGCGCTTCATTTGCATTTATCAACTGCCATGCTGAAGCTGACATGGGCGTAGAGAGGGGGGGTAGAGTGAGTAAAAAGGGGGGTTATAGCTTGGATTCGATTGTAATCGCTGGTGGTGACTTTTACAAACGATAATTAATGAAATCTGACAGTGTATATAGACACACACAACAGTTGGCTCCCCCATGGGCGTAGGTCCAAAGGGGGAGAGGGGAAAGGGGGGGGCTGTATCGATGAGTGGCGTCTGTTTGACGTTGAATGCTCTTAATGAGAAATCGTTTTAATTGAGTTTGCATGTTTATGGCTGCCTTTCACTGACAGCGGCTGTTGCACTTTTCTTTTTGTTGTTGTTGCCTGTTCCTGCCCCACTCAAACAACACGCACCACTCGGTGGCACCACTCGGTGGCACCACCTGACCCACCCAACGCTTCATATGCGCAATTACTTTGAAAGCAACATCGCCCCAAACTGACTGCCAAACAGCTTCAAACTTCAAGCTACCAAGTGGCTACACTCAGAGAAATATGCCAGTCTAAAATTAGATACAACCGTACTTGAATTAATTCCATTTTGTTCTTCAAATTTAAACATTGCTGCGTACTAATATGCTTAAATCGATGACAGTTATATGATATAATATCGTTTTTAAGCAAACAAAGTCAGACTTTAAATAACATGGCAAATATAATATCTTATACTGAACTATACATATAACTTAAGTTTTTTTTTATGCTTAAAGAAGTTTTTTCGAGATTTACATGATTTTAAATATAGTTTGTGAATGTTTTGTACTAAAAACAAGTTAATCTTTGGAATTAATTAGGTCCGTTTTTTTTATATTGCTTCCAAAGTCTTCTTGAATGTCTTATACTGAACTATACTTATAACTTAAGTTTTTTTTTATGCTTAAAGAAGTTTATTCGAGATTTACATGATTTTAAATATAGTTTGTGAATGTTTTGTACTAAGAACAAGTTAATTTTTGAAATTAATTCATGACTTAGGTCCGTTTTTTTATATTGCTTCCAAAGTCTTCTAGAATAGTCTTTTTTTAGAATATTTTACAATGTGGCATCCCTGTGCCCCAAAACGGGGTCACAGTTTTGAAAGATGCGCAACATTTATCGGAAGGTTTGGCGCAAAATTTAAAATCTAGAAATTTTTGTGAGATCTCACAGACTTTTAGAGACACAACTAAATTCAGCTGACTGACTTCCATCAGTATGGAGTAAATCAGGAGTGCTTCAAATTTTTTTTACGCCACCGTTCTCTCATGCAAAATACAAAAACAATATATAACACCCACATTTTAGAAGATATAACTCTTTTAACTATTATTTTTACATATTATTCTGCTTATTCTCAACCATATGAGATAAACAAAATGGTAATAAAATCAGCTTAAAGAATTTTCAACAATTCAGGCGCCTAAAAGTATGCAGTGCTTGTTACACTGTTCGGCGTTGCCCTCAGCAAACACTTTATATGCTGGCTTCAATTAAATTTTAGAGCAAGATGCGAGAACGGCCTTTAAACAAATATATTTTTATGTTTTGCAGACTTGAAAAATAACTGGGTTCGAACCCTGCCAATGTTAAAAAATCTGTAACTTAGCTGTTCTGTTAATTCTTGAAATTGCACTGAGAATGTTTTAAGAAGTAGCGAGCTTATAATATTAATAAAAACGTATCAAAAAAAATAAATGCGAGAATGCGAAAAGTCAAATTAAAATTAAATTTTTGTACTCAGCTTTGGAAATTTCGAACTTATTAAAATTTTACATCGTTTGTATTTGAATATTCCCAGTTGAAGGCCCGTTTCGAGTAGACCAGAAATGGAATAGTTCTCAAATTCTGCTTCTTCTCTTTTCGGCACCGAAATTTTTATATGGAATTTTGACCTGCCAGAACGTTTTCTGGTCTACTCGAAACGGGCCTTGTAGTACGAATATCTTGATTTTTGTTGAGTGTATGTGTATGTGTGTGACTGTGACTGTGTGTGTGTGTGTGTGTGTGTGTGTGTGTGTGTGTGTGTGTGTGGTGGCAACCACATATTGTCATGTTCAATGGCATCATTTGTGGGTTGGGCGCCGCTTCGGTTGCCACAACCACTCTTGACAAGGACAACATCAAATGTAACCGCATGCTGCCAACTGATGAGGGTCAATTGTCCATTAGTGTGTGTGTGTGTGTGTGTGTGTGTGCGTGTGTGTGTGTGTGTGTGTGTGTGTGTGTGTGTGTGTGTGTCTGTGTGTGCTTGGGGCTTCTTCTTGGAGCCGCATGTGGCGCTGTGTTTGGAGGGTCGGGCAACTTTTGGCATTATACTACATAGAACATTGAGGCCCAGTGTCGTCAGTCGTCAGTAGTCAGTAGTCAGTCGTCTGGCCATTAAGCCCCTGATACTTGGCATGTGGCATGTGGCATGTGGAAAGCAAGCTGCGTCAGCTGCCGCATAATTATTTCTTGATTATGTAAATTTGCTAGTTGCGTCCAAAACTCTATTAATACTCATACTGCCCGTTTAAACATCAGCTAGCCTCACTCATTTATTATAATGCACAAGTTGATAAACTCAACGCATCCGCAAAGTCAAATCCAGATACCCATATACCCTGTATATACTGCATTAAGTGGGTAATATGTGTATAAGTGGGTACTTACAGAATAAGTAATAACTGACTTGCCTGATAATAAATTATAATTAATATACATTTAAGATACAAAATTTAAAGCAACTTTTAAATTAAATTAATAAAATAATTAGAGTTGTATACTAAAATAAAATAAGTCTTTACATAAAATTAAATATTATATATTAACTTAATATAACCTCTTTTCTTTTATATTTGTTGGCATTTGATTAATCTTAATAATATTATTTTTTGTTTTAAAAGTTACCTTTAATAATAATCTTTAGATAAAAAAATGAATAAAAAAATTAATTCATTAAAAAAGTAAATAAATAGATTAATAAATGAATAAGTACTGTTGGTGAGCAACTTTTTTTTTTTTAAATTTATTTTTCTACAGAATCTTTTCATAAAAAAATACTCTTTATCTGACAGGGTTTCAACTTAATAGAATTTTTTGGCGTCCTGTCATTTGAGAAAGTAGAAATTAAAGTTTTTAAATTTGTTCACCATAAAAAAAACTTTAAAGTGTGACCGTATTTCATAAAACTGAACCAGCTATCAGTTGATGGATTACACTATTCAATAAAAAAATTCAAATACAAAATTGGTGCTTTTTACATAGACAAATGACTTTTCAGCCCCTTCTGGTAATTCAATCGCTGCAGACACTCTTGCCTGGTTCACACTGGCGAACTTAGCCTTTCTAAATCCTTGCAGAATGTCAAAAAAATTTATCTTTTCACCTTTCACTATCTTATTGTTAAAAAATTATGTCTAATAACACGGATGCCACTGTATCTCAGCTGAAAAATATATTTTTTTGTATCGACTAATCATGTTTTCACATGTGTACACACTAACGCTGACACTACTGTGGCTACTTTGTGAGTAAATCTGGACTAGGTACACATTTATGGACGCGAGTGTACGCTAGCTGCACTGTAAACACTTAAAGGGACACTAGTGTTAGCTAGACACACTTTCTAGACGCCA
The DNA here is from genome assembly GCF_004354385.1 of Drosophila innubila. Lineage (NCBI taxonomy): Eukaryota > Metazoa > Arthropoda > Insecta > Diptera > Drosophilidae > Drosophila > Drosophila innubila. The sequence continues at coordinate 2,841,871 of NC_047626.1, read as the reverse complement.
CTGCGATCAGAAGTGGTAAGAGGGTATCTACCTGTTTACTCTTTATTTTTATTATTGTGCAAATAAAAGTTTATCCTCGATAACAAGTTGTCTATGGGGAAAAGCCGAAGTTTTTTGAGTCTCAGTCTCTCTCAGGAGAGAAAGGGGTGAAGGGATGGAAGGGAGACGGGGGGTGGGGGGTAGATTTAACTCAAATGCCGTTAGTCAACTTGATTTTTATTTTTTTCGACTTCAGTCTGCTTACTCATTAATCTTGAACACAAAGCGGTTGAAAGCAAAACACAAAAACATAAAGGGAGACGAAAAACAGCGTGGAGAAGTGAGGAAAATAAATAAGCAGGGGAGGGGAAAGGGGGAGTAAAAACTTAAAAATAAATGTGGAAACAAAGAGGCGAACAAAACATGAAATAAATTTAAATCTTCTTTACAAGCAAAATCTAATAAAAATCCATTTCATTTGATAACACAGCACAACGAGAAGCTGCAACTTGGCAGCCACTCCCCTTCCCCAAGCCTCCTTGCAACATGCCCCCTTGCAACATGCCTTGCCGCATGAAGCAGACAGAAAGCAGCAGCTGATGCGCCTTGCAAAATGGATTACTGCAATTTGCTTTGTTGCGCAAACAGCGGACGCCAGTGTACAGGCTGCCACGCCCCCTTTTCCCACTGTTGAGCCCTCTTTTCCATTTTGTCGCTCTCTCTCTATCTCTCAGGGAAGGGGTAGAAAAGCGCTTAATTGGCACATACCCTGTAAATTTAATAAAATATCTACATACTTGTCTAAATACAGTGGCGTCCGAGTTAAACTGGCGTCTAGAGAAGTAAAGAGAGTCAAAAAAGAGCAGTGAAAGCTATGAGGAAGCGAGAGAATAGCGTAAGAAAGAAAGAGAGAGTGAGAGAGAAAGCGGGACTCGTTATTAGTTGACACAGTGGCGTCTTAATGAGTGTGTATGCATGATTTCATCATCATCTAAGAAGTAGAGTCATTTTAGAAGCTGTAAATTGTCTAGAATGCAATTACACTAATGTCTCTGTGAGTGTGTACACTTGTAATCTGTAAACTAAGATTAAGTTGGACAGCGAATTTCTGTGAGTAGTTACAGTGATGTACAATAAATGTCTAAATAATGTCTTTATGTTGAAAAAATAAATTTTAATATCCAATTCGAAAATATTGAACAATTGTTACCCAAATTTGTAATCTACAGAAACCATAGCTCTAAATTTATTTCCTGTTCCCCACTTTTTGAGTTGAAAAATGTATTATTTTCTGAAATGTTTAGCATGTTTTTATCACAATATCTAAAATTTGTCAAGTTTTACTTTATTGGAGCCTGCACTTAAAAAAGTACAGGCATCTTTTAAGTTGTTTTTTATTTTGAACATAATTTTGCAATTATCTGTGATACAGTTCTCTGTTTTTCTGAAGTTAATTCTATGCAAAGCCTCTCTGCTGCCGTCTGAAAAACAACACTCAACTGACCAGAGATTTTTTTTATTTTTATTTCTTTTGGTTTCATTTAGAGAAGCAGCAGGAAAAGACGAAAAGAAATGGAAAAACAAGTGCTGTCATTTAAAGACTATCAGTTGAGTTGTTGTCCCATCTACTCTGTTGTCTCTACTCAGTTCTCAATTCTCAATTCTCTGTTGTCTGTTGTCTGTGTGGGTTGTAACAATGGCAAGGACTACAGTTAAGCCTATTAGCGCCATTAAGGTGATAGAGCGCACAGCAGCGACATCTGGCGTCGACAATTACAACTTGTCAGGCAATGCTATTACTTCTCTTCACCTCTCTCCTCTCATCGTTCAGATTTCAACAGATTCTGCTCCTTGTCGAACTGGCAATAAAATGTGCAACTAATGCGCTTACAAACTGAACACCCCACCCTATTTTTTCTACCCCTCCTTTAAATTTGTGTCAACCCTTTTTTAATTTTTCACAGTTCGAACCTAAAGTTCTGGCTTCCTATGCAACTCTCGAATCAAAGATATATATTTAATATTGTTCTTAATTATATTGACAGTGTAGTTATGTTATCGATAATCGCATTTATCGATTGTGGCACGCAGCAGACTCTACTTGAACCTACTTAACATACATGCTAAGTTGAGGGTTGTCATCTCATTATGCTGAGAGTCGAGCAGAGCGTGACAATGAGACAATGTCCAAAACCATTTCCTCAACTCCACTTCCACAGCTTTTATACTCTTTCAAGGGATATTATGATTCTGTCGGACGACAAATTTTTTTTTTATAGAAATGCTTTTGTCACTAGACTTTTTCCTCTTTAAGAAGTTTTTCTTATCTCTGTCTTTTTCTTGTCTCTGTATAATGCTCAGTCAGTCAATGTGGACAAAGACATTTGTATATATATAGATTGATTATACCATTTGAAAAATTTAAAAATTGATCTGTTATTGTCGGATCGCATTACTATATCATTTGGCTACCAAAGGAAAGATATTTTTTTACAGTTTAAGCATAATAGTATTTTATACATTAAGACCAAATTTCGTTAGAATCTGACTAGTTTATTATAATTATATAGTTCTTGGTAAAATTATAATTCAGCTTTGAGATATTTTTTTTATTTTTTTTTTAACTTTTTTGTCTTACAAGACATTTATTTTAGGGTCTTGGCTCTCTGGTAAAAGTTGCCGACCTGTCAAAAATAAAGACCCTCAGTTTAAAAAATAAATGGGTTCGATTCCCTGTCATGATATTCTAAGGGCCTTTTTTTAAATGTCCAGCTAAGGTGTTTGATAACTATATCAGAGATATTTTAACGAAAAATTGATAGAAAATAATGCCGAATTTGAAAATATCTCTTGATAAATTTCAAGGAGACATTAAAAAACCGGCCCTAAATGTTTTTTAAGTTCTTAAGGAATAAAACGCAATTTAAAATACAACGTATTAACTAAAAGTAAAATACAAGTTTTTTTTATGAAATTAAATACATTTATTTTGTTATTGGGAAAAAAGTTACTTCAAACTTTTATTATTTTTTTTTTTTTTGTATGTTTGCAATGCTCTTAAAGGGTATCCAATGTTCGGTGTGCTAAAAATAATTTATCTTTATTGTTTCTTGTTGCATTTACAGTGCGAGTCGCGTGCTAGTTGAATTTATTGTGCCCTCATTTCTGCCCTTAGATGCAGAGTCGCATTTTCTAACTGTGTAGTAGCGAGGGAAGAGGGAATAAAGGGGTAAAAAGGGAGAAAGAGGGGAATAACTCGTCCAGCAGCAATTTGCAGTTTTACGCTTACTTAAATTGTGTCTAAAATGACAAGGGCCAAAATGGGGGCGCGTGCATGGGGTTGTTCTGGTTTTTTGCTACCCTACCCCCTCTCAATCTCCAGCCCAACCCCCCTTGACAAAAGGGTTACCCGCGTGTCGGCGTAAAAATTTTATTGTTATGTGTTTTCCCCCCGGTCTTCAGCTGTGGTCGGAGTTAAGTTTATGCCGTCTGCCTTCTGTTGTCTCCCCTTTCCCCTTCCCTTTGCCTTTGCCTTTCCCTTTCCTAAGTTCGTCCCTTGTCTTGCCACAATCGATATTAATATTGGGGCATACAAATTGAAAATTATGACGCATGCTGTCAGTATAGCAAAGGAATTCATTTATGTTTTATGGACAACACTGGATTACAGCTGTAATACACACAAGAGGATTAAATGCACACCAGAGAACAACATTCTAGAGTCCAGCAAATGAAGAGAAACTCAAAAAGAAGTTGGATAAAATTGAGACTAGAAAGCGTGAAGCAATTTCAATGATGAAAGCTCTAAAATGTTCTGGGAAGTGACTTGAAGTAACTGAAAGAAGCCTGGAATACAAAGAATCGAAAATTTATATTTATATAGAAATTTATTCAGAGAAGTTTGAGCCAAAGAATGCATAAAGAAGAGAAGCTTAAAGAGAAGTGAAGTTGATGACACTAGAAACTAGAAAATATGAGCTAGTTGAAACTAGAAAATGAGAAGCAAGTACATCTCACTTAAAAATGCTGAAAGAAGCGTACAATGCAGAGAAATTTAAGCGCATATAATAACAAAATTAGTTTAGAGCATTTTGAGGCAAATTTAAGGAAGTCAAAGAATGCATATGTTAAACAAATAAAGAGAAGCTCAAAGGGAAGTCGGATTAAATTTTAATAACAAATGTCTCATCTGAGAAGTGATTTGAGAAAGCTGAAAGAAGCGTACATTAAAAAGAAGCGAAAATGCATATTTATATAGGAATTTAGTTAGAGAAGTTTGAGCTAAAGAATGCATAAAGAAGAGAAGCCTAAAGAGAAGAGAAGTTGATGACACAAGAAACTAGAAAATATGAGCTAGTTGAAACTAGAAAATGAGAAGCAAGTACAATAATAAAAGTCTTAAAATTAACTAAGAAATTACTTAAAAATGCTGAAAGAAGCGTACAATGCAGAGAAGCTTAAGCGCATATTTATATAATAACAAAGTTCAGAGAATTTTGAGGCAAATTTAAGGAAATCAAACAATGCATATGTTAAACAAATAAAGAGAAGCTCAAAGGGAAGTCGGATTGAATTTTAAAGCAAATGTCTCAAATCTGAGAAGTGATTTGAGAAAGCTGAAAGAGGTACATTAAAAAGAAGCGAAAATGCATATTTATATAGGAATTTAGTTAGAGAAGTTTGAACTAAAGAATGCATATAGAGAAGAAGCTTAAAGAGAAGAGAAGTTGATGACACTAGAAACTAGAAAATATGAGCTAGTTGAAACTAGAAAATGAGAGGCAAGTACAATTATAATAGACTTAAAATGAACTCAGAAATTACTTAAAAATGCTGAAAGAAGCGTAAAATGCAGAGAAGTTTAAGCGTATACTTATATAATAACAAAATTCAGAGAATTTTGAGGCAAATTTAAGGAAATCAAAGAATGCATATGTTAAACAAATAAAGAGAAGCTCAAAGGGAAGTCGGATTGAATTGAATATTGAAAACGAGACGAAATTTTAAGAAGTTTTAATTTTAAGAAATAAATCAAAATTAACTGAGAAGTGATTTGAGAAAGCTGATGGAAGCGTACAATAAAGAGAAGTTAAAATTAATATTAATACCGAAATTTATTTAGAGTGAAAATATCTCTGATATAGTTATGAAACCCCTTAACTAGACATTGAAAAACCGGTCCTATCAAAATCTCATTCCTTTGCAGATCATAAACTTAATGACTATGTTCATTCCCTCTCCCTCTTACAGTTTTCTCTCTTTCTATCAACTTATTGCTTACAATTGTAGCCTACATTTGATTATACTTGAAATACTTTCCACATTTTCCTACCCATCTCTTCCGCTTCTCATGCATTATCTTTCATCTCGCATTTGCGAGAAATTTGCATTTTTAAATCATAGGAAAATTAAAGAAACGCATTAAAATGTATGAAAACAATGGAAAATGCCGTTGCTATCAGACGGACGCATCTATTTTGCAAAAAAAAAACAAAAGCAATGGCAAAGGAAATTCAACTCAATGTATCCGCACTCACAACCCCCCCAAAGAAGAAGAAGAAAAGGAACCCCAACTCCACATCTGGCAACCCCCACAGTGGGTATACCCCATGTTTGCATGTGCTACCCTGTTGTTTTTCGGTGTTATACGAGCCAAAGTCTGCGGCCTGTTACGTAATGTGATAAGAATGTTAAGGGCAAAAGAGGATGAGAGAATGAGGGGATGAGAGACCCCAAAGACTGGGCGAAAACCACCCAAGAATCGTGCAAAAAGGCAACCCAATAACATCCCCAATACCTCCCCAACTCCATATCTAAAACCTATATGCATTGTGTTTGTTTTTTGTGGTCTCTGCCATCTTACTTACTCCTCTTGGCTTTTTCTCTTCCAACTCCGCTTTGCTTTTGGTCCACTTTGCTTTTACTTTCAGCATTTGCATAATATTATTTCTTTTTCTTTTTTTTTTTTGTTTTTATTTGCATTTTTGAGCAAATATTGTCAATTCCAATTGAATTTTGACATTATTTGAAGGCTGTCCCTCGTCCTTTCACTCTTTCCACTTTCTTTTTCTTGAGCTGTCTCCTTTTTCAGCGCTCCTTCTCTGACTTTTTTGGTCAAGGGGATTCACTGCGATTTGTCATGGCGGCTAAAAAAGCTGACAAATTGCCCAGATTTGCTGCGGATCTTTTGTCCAACTGCCTACCTTTCTCCCACTTTCTCTTTCCTGCCCATACCATACCTTTCACTCACTTGGCTTTATGCCTTTACCTGGGCAGCGAGCCGTGTGGATTTTGACATTACGGCCAAATGCCTGCACTTCGCTTATGGCTTACAGCGGATTGGGAAGTGTAAGGCTAGAAAGGTACACTCAAAATATGTATTTTCTATATTTAAAAAAATCATCATAAATTAGAATTAGCCTAAAAAATATTTTAAAAATTGTAATAGAATTATAATTAGAAATATGTAAAATTGAGAAAAATCATCTATTATTAAGATTATTATTCCTATAAAGTAGTAGTACTAGTGATTAAATAATCTTTTCAAAATATATGGCCAAAATGCTAATACTGTCAAACCAAACCGTTGGACGTGCAACCTTGAAATTTTGACACAACATAGCTAAGATAAATTTACTATGGAATAAAACGGCGTTTTCAAAAATTCGACCTGCAAGTTCGTTAAATGCAAAGTTAAAGTACGCAAGAAATCGGCGGTTCAAGTCCCGGGCTCGTAAATATTTTAGTGCAAAAATTTAACATTTTTTGAGCTATTTGAGTGTAAAATTTTGTTGAGTGTAGTAGAAGACTCGCATTGAATGCTTAAGCCTGCTAATTGTGAGCTGTGCGCTATAGAAACTTGGATGCAATTGTGTTCATTATTGTTGCCACACGGCAAACTACAACAAAAAGCACAGCTACAACAGCAACAACAACAACTACAGCGAGAAAATGTGTTACAGAAAATGCGAAAAATTGAAGCAGTGCCAAAGGAATTTCCTGTTGACATTTTTTAATTTTACACTTGACTGACTGACGCGGCACCGGACTCGAACTCGCAGTCTAAAGGACGAACATTTCCCTTCATCCCCATTCCCTTTCCCATTCCCATCCTTCCATTCTACCTCTCACTTCTCTCTCTCTCTCTCCGTTTACCTATAAGAGCTGCATACTGTATATCGAGGATTATAACGTGTAATGCCACTATCTCTCTCACTCTCTCACTTCGACTCGCTTTCTCTATCTCTCTCCTACTCTTCTTCTTTGCCGGTATTTACTTGATTTGAGGATATCAAAATGCAATTCGAATTATTCGCGAATATCCATTTGGAGTATGTATAAAAAGGAATGTTGCTATTCACGAGTAGCTCGTCAAGAGCAAAAAAAGCACTCAGAAATAAATTCCATTGCAACTAAATAACATTCATACACTGCGAGATATTATAATGTGCTTCTAAAAATCAAGGCTGCAAGTTTTTAAATGTTTTAAAAAGGCTCTGTTCGTTAGTCCAAAATTCGAAACTTAGTGCAAGATTTTTTTCTCAATTGTTTTTTTTATTTTCCCTCTTTTTTTTAGCCTATTAATATACATTTTGCGGTTTCCTTAAGCTGATTAAATAACAACTCTGACAGCATAAAGGGCAAACATTACTGGTAGTTTTCGGAAGTTGAGTCCTTTCCACTGATAAAAACCAGTTGGATTAAAGACATCACCTGCGCATCATGAGGGACTTAGTTGCAGAATGTTTTGTTTTCCAAATGAATTGGTCAATAGAGAAATCCAGGTAACAGACCGCTGAATCATGGCCTAAATCTGTCAACCTCAATCAATCTCAATCATGCGCTTTAAGCCTACACTTAATCGTGTGTAAGAGCACTCATATGTGAAAATCGTTTGAGTATTATAAGCTAAATAATTTTAGTTGTGATTAAAGATATAGTTGTAGTAACAATAGTAATAATAATAAAGTGTGCTATAAGAAAGGCAGCTAAATTAATAATATTTTTATTGTTGCTTTATTTTGATATATGTTTTCTTTTTTTGGCTTGGGATTTTGAAAAATATTCCTCTTTAATATGTTATTTCTTGGCAAGAGTAAGATTTGAACCCGCACTAGTTCTCAAACTAGTTTTCATATGATAATATTGCAAAAAATTGTAAAATTGTCTCAACTATGTTGTGTACAAATTTCAACCTCCTGGGTCTTATGGTTTGGGCTGTGCAATGATCAGTGAGTCAGGACAAACAGTTTTATATATATCCATTCATATTTTCCTAACAATTTAAGATGTTTATTCTTATATTAAGTGCTCCGATTTTGTAGATAAAGTTTCTTGGTATAAGTAATTCGGTGTTAAAGTTTTCTTATTTAAAGAACAAAATATGTAAGGTGAATGAATTAATGTATGTACTTCAAATTTTCAGCTGGTTGCTTTCATTTAAATTCCAATTATGTTAAACAGTGGGACCAGCTCTCGTTAAGAATTTTTTGAAATGTTTTTGACTGTAATAAATAGACGATAAAATGGGATTAGTTGAACAAGCTGTTAATTTAATTGGAACTTGAAACCTTTTTGGCATTGTGTAAGGATTGCCAGCATACTGTCCTTGACAGACAGACATCTATGCAAATTGAGTGACAGACTTGTTGGCTTTGAGTTAACAGTGAGTAATATGAAGTATGCAGCCAGCTCTGTCTTCTTCTTTGTTAATGTATTTACATAGTCTGTTGTGGCATGCCACGTGTCTTGTCCGGCATGAAATTCGTAACCATATCGCTGGAAGTTGCGCTTTCCTCCCTGATTGACCCCTTACCTTGCCGCCCCCCCATTACTTTTCAGTGGCTGAGAAGCTGCGTTCTCAGCATGTTTCAATGTTATGAAGTCATTTGCATATTTGCTGTTGATGTTTATGTTGAAAACAAGATTTTGTTATTAACATTATTTAATTTGTTTGCTTTGCTTCACTGGCGATAACCCAGCAAAATGCAAATCGAAATGAAACGCAAAACCAGGGAGGCAAAAGCGAAAGTTGAAAGCAGAAAACTGAAAACTGAAAGCTGAAAACACCGCAGCATTTTCAATGAAATTTTCTGTTGACCCAAGCGGTTTTATTTTTTTTTATTTTGTTTAGTGAATTTGAATTTGTTTGCTTTGCTTCGAGTATTCTATTAATTGCAATTGTGAATGGTTCTTAGCCAAGTACAAGTACTTTCCCCCCCTCTCTCTTTTCCCTCTCTTACTTTCTTTTTCTTCGTCTGACTCTCTTTTTGGCCTGCATTCTGTAACTACTCGAGACCCATAAATAATGCCAAGTACTTTGTCTGTCTACGCGAGAATTTCATGTTCCATTTAATTGCTGGCGTTTGTCTAACATTTCTGAACATTTCTGTTCCGATTCTAATTCCAGTTACAACTTCTACTTAAGCTACAATCTTAAAGTGCAAATTTAACTTTGCATAAATTAAATCCTGAAACTGACCTCTTCAGACCTCTCAAAAGCTGAATTTGCTTTGCGATTTCGTTGCTGTTCTCAATTTAAACTAGTCTACAAATTTACAGAAACTTGAGCTTGGAAGACTTTTAAGTTAATGTTTGTAAAAAGTTTTTAAATTCTCGGCATTAAACTGTCCTTTCGCTTGCTTCCTTAAAAATATACATAAGTTGGAAAATTTACAAAAAATAAAGAAAAAAATTTCTTAAATAATATGTAAGAATTTACAAGCACAATTTTTGGTTATATTTCTTACAACAAAACACTTGTCTGACGGAATCCTTAATAAATTTAATAAATTTAGAGTTTATAGCTCTTTGAATTAGGCTGATTTAAAGTATTAACAACGATGCTTAGTTATAGAATTTATTATATAAAAATTTTATTTATTTAATTTAGTTTGTTTTTTTCCGGAATTTAAAAGCTTATAAATAGCAAAAATCAAGCAAAATTCCTTATTTTTTTGAATGAATTAAGGCAGAGAGTGTAACTAATGAATATTTTGTGTTCGACTATTCATGAGAAAAATGTTTGTATATTCTTATCTGTTGCTTAAATTGTATAATCAACTTTCGAGTTAATAAAATGTATTAAAAATTTAAGCTTGAATTTAATTTTTGAGCTTTAATAATGATTATTTTTAACGAAAATTGTTATATCTTTTTTGGCCTTTTTTTAGTGGCCATAAGATATAGTTAAACTCAAGGAATAATTATTTTTTATGACGCCTATTTTTTTTTTGCAAAAAAAATTATGATTATTTTAAGGGTTGTAGAGAATACCTTAAAATTATTTAAATTATTGTAAGAAAATCAATAAATATTAAAAAAAGAGCAATATACTATAAAATGTATAATAAAAGTTTTAATGATAACAGTCTCTGATTAATAGGTACATATAAGTATATTCCTTAGTTTTCTTTACTTTTACACAAAACACAAATTCTACATGAACTAAAAGGAAAGTTTTATTTCAATTTTAGATAGTTTTTGAATATGCTTTGTTTCTGGCATTTATGTAGTGTAGTGTTCAATCAGCAATTGACAGTTGCAACCCTTAGCTGGCTTTGTCTTCATCTTTTCTGTTGCTTCTTCATCTGCAGTTTCTGCTTGTGCTTCTTCTTGTTGCTCTCCATCTCTGCTTTACACTGTCTGCCACATAATGTGGCACGTCTGTGCGCTGTCTCGACGCCTGTCGCAACGCATTCCCTTTGAGTTGGGTCCAATCTTCGGGCTCATGTCCAACTTTCTTTTGGGGCTTTTCATTTCGTTTGGTATCCGTATTCGCATCCGTATTCGCAAGTCCGGAAGTCGCTTTGTGTGCACAACTAAATGCCGCTTCCGTTCATGTCTGTGTGTGTGTGTGTGTGTGTGTGTGTGTCAACTTTCACCTGCTGGCGCCGTTGACTTTGATATATGCGTTGCCTTATTTGATTTGAATTGATTTCGTTGCTCATGAGTTGGAAAATCTCTGTCAGATTTACTTGCATACTTTTTGCTTTTCCCCTTCTTCTTTTCCTCTACTTTTCCCCTTTCTTCTTCACCCTCCTACTTCCCACCCCCCGCATACTAATTGCCAACTTTGCCAGCCAACATAAAATCATAAGAAACGACTCCGAAAAAAGAGACGACAATTTTCTTCAGGTCTTTCTTCTGTTTGCATCGTCGTCTTCTTCTTGTTATTGTTGGTTTTCTGTTTTGGTCTTGTGTTTTCTGCTGGCCGCAATAAAACTTCAACTTCAACTTCAAATTCTGGCTGAGAGCTTCAAATGCTCGTAATAGCCGCAAAGTATGCAATAACAAAAACATTGTTCAACATCAACTTGCGCACAAAGTAAACGCGCCGTGGCAACCCTAGCGCAAATCCTAGCAAACAACTGGCCCTAACAATCTTGACCAGACAAAGTTTTCACACCCCTTAACCATAAAATCAAAGCTTAGGGGTATTATCAGCTTGAACAAAGGTTTGTCACAGACTGAAGTACTTAAAATACTTAGGAATGCCAAGAAATAGAATTTATATTTTGAGCTAACAGTCCTATTTTTTCAGTTGGAGCTCTAAAAACTCGCAAGTTTTTACTTCAATACATTATTTTTATATTCTGAAAATTTCATTAAGATTAGCTGACTTTAAATGAAGTTATTGCAATAATAACTTGGTAACCCAGTTTCTAGTTTGTCACAGCCAAACATTTCAAACTACTTTTGATTGCTAAGAAATATTTGTTATTTTTTTTAAGCTGACAGTCGTTTTTTTTATGATAGACCACTGAAAGCTCATATGATGTTCTTTTAAAATATTATCTTCATGCTCCAAAAATTTCACCAAAATAAGTTGACTCTTAAGAAAGTTATTGAAATAATACCTGAGCAACCTAATTTCCAGTGAAGAAAAGTAGAAAGATTTTGCTAATTTTGCCTTTAAATGGGTTCGACTGTGACTTCAAATGCATTACAGGGTATCTTTAAGTAACCAAATATATAAAGTGCATTCTTAGTCTGTTTTTTCTTGCTGCTTTTTTTGTTGTTAACCTTAAACCAAGCCACAACCTTATCACAGCAGCTCTCGTCTCTCTGGCAATTGAACAACGACTTTAGTCAGGACGACAATTTTCTGAGCGTTGCAAAAACTTGTAGCATACGCTGCGGCGCATCCACCTTAGCCCCCAAAAAATAGTGGTTGGGGTGAAAACTGGAGCAAGAAGTTTGACGAGCAAAAAGAAAGTAAAAAGAAAGCAGCGAAAAGGAAAAGGGAAAGAAAACGCAAGTTTCAGACGAAAGTAAAAACACCGCACTGACAGTACACAGTCAAAACTTTTTTGATTATCTTAATTGCGATTACGGGACTGCAATCCATCCCCCCCACCCCGTTCAATAAGTTTGTTCCCCAGTCGCCACATGCGTGTATAACCCCAAAAAATGCCGACAGACAGACAGACGGACAGACAGACAGACAGTTGGATAAATATATAGATAGATGGAATTGATAGCATAGATAGAGTTGGAGTTTGGTGGGGAGGGTTGCCTGGAGACCCCACTGAAATTAGGCAGACAACTCTAGACATTCAGTTAACCCCCCCTTCCCCTTCCCGGCTACCAATCGAAATTAACAAGATTGACCCCCGCCCACTGAAAAAGAAAGAAAATAGATGCGATGGGAAAAAGAAGAAGCAGAAAACTGCGAACGAGCAATGAAAGAAATTGGGCTATCAAAAAAAGATGCACAGAAAGTTTGTCCAACTCATGTGGTAGTTGCCCTTTCCGCTCTTCTAAACCAGCCAATACCCTGTAACATGCCAAGCTAGCTTAAGGGTATGCCAGATTAGCTATATCTTGAGAAAAACACAGAATGTTGTAGAAGTTATAACAAAATTTGGTTATTTCTTTAGAAATTTAGCAGTTTGTGGATTGTTAATGGTATACCCTGTAAATAAGATGGGCATATCAGGCTAGAAATAGTTTTTAGAAAACAAGCTTAGCTACGAATCTATTAAAAAATTTAAAAATGGAATAATTAATTCTTAATTTACATTTATTTTTGCAGTATACCCTGTAAAAATTATATGAAATTAAAAAAACTATCTTTTAATCTCAGCTATCTATTCTCTACACAGTTTAAACTAAAATAATTATATTAAATAAAAACAAAACCATTATTAAAAAGCAGCTTGTATTTCTTTCAGCAGTATACCCTATAAAAATAATATAAAATGGTTCAAAGTAATCCGAAAATCGGGCAGAAGAAATAAACGGAATTTAACACAATTTTTGAGCTTTAACTAAAATATAAATACCCTGTAAAATTTATTTTTATGAGAAAGATAGCTGTATAAAAAATTGCATAAGTGTGTAAAAACTTGTTAGAAATTATTTTATTTTTTTTCTCAAAAATACCCTGTAAGTTTTATTTGTTTTTTCTAACAAGTAACAGCTTTTAGTTTTAAATTTAGAGATATTTGATCTCAACTTTTTTGATATAAATATTTTAAAAGTAGGGCATCATGTAGTCGATCAGTTGTTGCAAAGTCTTGTTATTTATATTTCGACTCATAGGCTGTAACTGTTGTCCATTTGCCTGTCTTCGGCTACTTTTGCCTGTACGCTGTCTGGGGTCTTAAAGTTTTCCCAAAGTTTCATGTAGCAGTTGACTGAAATGACACCGAGCACATCAAGTTACTTTCCCTCTCCTCAGCCCCCCTTGCAGTTGATAGCACAATTGGAAAATAATCATAGTTTGGTGAATGGAAGAAAAGAATTCTGATTATGCTGGGGACTGCAAACAGTCGCTTGGGGCCATCGATGTTGCGCCACGGGGCTAATCTACTAACAATGTGAGAAATAAGCTAATAGAACTGTGCAACCAACCCCTCCCCTTCCCCCCTGGAACGTCTTTTCCACCCCTGGTCATGAACTAAATCCCCTCTGGAGATTGTGCAACTGCTCTTTAATTGCTAGCCATAAAATCCAATAATGTTGCTTATTGATTTTGCTGTTTTGCAATATTTGGCCAAACTATCCATCAAATTAAGCAGCTATTAAAATAGAAAATTGTGTTGGCAATTTTCATAGAAAAATTTACTATCAATAAATTAATAATATTAATTTAAATTAAATGAATATTTAAACATACAGGAACATAACAAATTTTTTATAATGTGGAAAAAATGGACAGTAATGTAAGAAAATTTTAGTTTTAAATTTTAATGCAGAATGAAAAAAAATGACAATTCATGAAAAAATTTACATTCCGCAATGAAATCTGATAAGATTTGACTAAGTTATGAGACTTTGAAGTTTTCCAAACAGTGTCAAGGGACAAGGCGTGGAAAAACTACTTTGATCGAAAGTATGGAAAACAGGCTCACTAAGGGAAAAAAATTAAGTTTTCCAATTTTGATGCAGAATTAAAATAGAGGCCAAACAATAAAAAAATTGACATTTCGCAATGAAATCGGTTAAGATTTGAGAAAGTTATGACAGTTCGAAGTTTTCGAAAATGTGTCTAGGGCAACATATGAACAATCGACATTGATCGAAAGTATGAAGAAAATAGACAGTGATGCAAAAAAATTGAATTTTCCAATTTTGATGCAGAATTCAAATAGAGGCCAAACAATAAAAAAACTGACATTTCGCAATGAAATCGGTTAAGATTTGAGAAAGTTATGGCAGTTCGAAGTTTTCGAAAATGTGTCAAGGGCAACATAAGGACAATCGGCATTGATCGAAAGAATAAAACTTTCAAAATTTAATGCAGAAGCAATATATAGGCCGAAAAGTGATAAAATTGATACTCCGCAAGAAAATCGGTTAAGATTTGACAAAGTTATGACAGTTCGAAATTTTCGAAATAGAGAAAAGAGTATGGAACAAATGGAGAGTGAAGTAAAAACATTGAATCAATCATTATTAAATAATGCTTTTAAGTTACATACCTTACATATTAAGCATTTTGTATATAAATCAATCTGATCGGCACAAAAATTCAAGCTAAAATGTTAATCTATTGAGAAAATAAAGTAATATCAGATACTTATAAGAGATTTGAGGTTGCATGTTGCAGCTTGCAACATCCGCTTCATTGACAGTTCGAATTTGCAGCTTTTATCATATGAGTTCTTGACTTTTTTCCTGCTTTTCAACTACTTTATATTTTTACTCTATTTTTTGGTTTTCCGTCCTAACGACAGGATAAGCCACTTTGCGGCCCACTGTCGTGTAGAGTGGTGGGTAAGGTGGGTAGGGTGGTGCGGGGAAAAAAACGGTGCATCTCTGTGTCGGTGTGTCTCTTACTTTATGCAAATAATGGGCACAATGTGTCATTCTGTGACGCTGACAACTTTGATGAAGCGTCGCGCTGACAGAACCGATGCGAATGATTCTGAACCCAAGCTGTGGTTGCGACCCCACCTGGTACTATGGGATAAAAGCACGATTTTTTGGCACTAAATTATAAATTAAAGCCTTGAGGTTTGAAATTCGATATAGTCCTAAGGTAAAAAAAAGAGCAATATATATACATTCAATCTAAATTATGGCATGAACCTTGACCCTTACTCCCTCACTTACCCCCTTTGGCAAAAAAATTCAACTTAAAAAACAAACTTTTAATATAAAGTCAGACAGCTAAAATATTTCCTTTTCTTTGGTAAGACTAAAGTTGAATTTAAGGTATTTTTTGTCTTTTATATTTTACTCTACCTCCCTATAGGACCGTTATCCTAGCTCCTCTCCTTCTTCTATTTTGGGGAAAAATCTTTTTTTTTGTAAAATAAATTAATAAGACAAAGCTTAACACCCAAATTTCTCATTCTTATTTAGTTAGAAAGGATTTATTGTTCGTATTTTTTGTTATTCAATCCCAATGAAAACATAGAAAAAATATGACTTTCAAACCAAAAAACAGGCCCTAAATATCTTAAAATAAAAACTTCCATTTGGGTATTCCAATTTAAATTATCATACAATTTTCAAGGTTCTGAAAAACCACAAGATTGACTTTATACCAAAGTATAGACCTTATTCCCATAGTGATTGGGTGGTTTTCGGGTGGTTCCCAATGTGGATTCGTAGGTATGATGGATCTACAAGCGCGATGCTGACATAAAATGTATAAAATATTGGCTCTCTACAAGAGTGTGTGTAAAGTAAATGAGAAGGGATGGTGAAGGGGGTTGGGTGGAAAAGGGGGGGAATATGTGGGTAAAGGAAACGAAACGAAACGCAACGAAATGAAATGAAACGAAACGAAAACTGGGAATTCAATTTATATGCAAATGATATGCAGGCGTCAAGACAAATATTACATAATATGGCAACCACTTGAATAGGGTGGGGTGTGAGGATGGGTATGGGGATGGTAGATAGGGTAGAGATAGCAAGAAGGCGGTTTGTTCAGCTATGCGTAAGTATTTTCATAATATTTATTAAAAAACGTAATTATGCAACATGTGAGGTTATGTAAAGTAACGAACGCCATCCTCGTAATCCTCACGCACATCGTAGGCGGTGGCAACTCTGCTCTGATAGTTGTTGTTGTTGTTGTTGTTGTAGCTGTTGTGCTTGTTGTTGCAGTTGCAGGGTTGTGGCTTGCTCACCACCACCTCTTCTTCTTCTTCTTCCTCCTGCTCCTGCGAGTAGTACTTTTTCTCATCGTAGCTTGTCTCCGTGGTGCTTTCTACCTCATAACAGTCTACTGTGGTGCTTGTCTTGTACTTGTTCTTCTTGCTCGACTTCTTCTTCTGCTTTTCCTCCAGCTTCTCTTCCAGCTTCTCTTTTTTGTTCTCAAAGAAGTCGAGTTCCTTGAGCTTCTTGTCCTCCAACCACTGTTTCAATTTCTCCCACTCGTTCTCTTTCTTCTCACTTTTGTCGGCAAACAAATTGAGAAAGTCCAGTTTCTTGAGATCCTTCTCCTTCTTCTCTTCTAGTTTCTCCACCAGATCCTCCAGCTTGGGCAGCTTTAGCATCCAGCCATGACAGAGTTGTAGTGCTAAATATATAGAAGATTTAGTTGAAGAATCTGGGCAACCACTGCACTGCACTTACCCAGAGAGGCGAGTAGAAGAATTGCCAGTTGTTGCCTCATTCTTGTTCTTCGCTGTTGCTTGTTGTGTTGCTTCGCTTGCTTTGTCTCTGCTGCAGTCCCGTTAGCGTCTTTTAAGCATCTTCTGCTTCTTCCAGTTCCCCCAAAAGACACAACACTCTGCACCACAGCTGATAAGCACGTGTGCATTATTTGAATTCCCATAATTATATTCCACTGACAGCTTGCAATCTCTCTCTCTTTCTTTTTTTTTTGGCATGTGCTCAACACTCTGAGTGATAGCTGACCCCCCGTACTTTCCCCCCTCTTTCTTCACCCACCCGGGGCACAGTTCAATGCACTGTGGAGCAACCCTTGGTCAGCTGTCACTTTGATTAGTCGATGAGAATTTCTGGCTTTCTTTCGCACTGACAATAATTTCTGCACAACTGGTTAAAGCGAAGTTTCAGCTGATTTTTATACCCTAACAAAAGGTTGAACAACTTTGTCATCTCATATTTATATACTTTTAAGTATATATTCTTGTTCCATTCGATATACTGATCTTACTTTTCAACTTATCATCCTGAAACTTGTTGCACTCTCCTCTTCTTAATGCAGACAGTACATATGTCGGAACTGACTTGATCTATTTACTATATCATATAGGACCAAGCGTTCGAAAATCAATATTTAGTATGAAAACCTTCTGTGTTCTTGCGTAATTTCAACAAAACTCACAAAACATGCATTTAGTATTGATTTCTATATTCAGACCAAATTTGTTTTAAATCGGTTAACTCTATCTTAAAGCTGCTATAGGAATAATCGTTCAAAAATCAATCTTTAGTTTGAAAAACATTTTAATTTTTAAGATATCTCAACCAAAGTCACAAAATATGCTTTTGGCACTGTCTTCAACAGCTTGATAAAATTTAGTTAAAATTGGAGTACTATCTCATATAGCTGTCATAGGAATCAGCGTTCGAAAATTAATTTAATGATTTTTTTTTTGAGATATTTCAACCAAACTCAGAAAGATTGCCACTGAGGTTATTTTATGCACACTGCCTAAAATTTTCTAAAATCTAACTACTATATCATATAGGAACAATCCGTCAAATTTCAAGATTATGTGCAAAAATACTTTGTTGTACCTTGAGATATCTTAATTAATCTAACGGAATAGTTAAACATCTTGATGAGATTTGGTTCAAGTCGGACTACTATATCTATAGCTGCCTAGAAGCGATCAATCAAAAATCAAATTTTAGCATGAAAAACTTTTATTTCTTGAGATATTTCAACCAATCTCATTGATGCCTTTTTCATTCTGGAGAAATTTGATTAGAATCACACTACTATATCATATAGCTGTCATAGGAACAGTCCGTCAAATTTCAAGATTAAGTGCAAAAATACTTTGTTGTACCTTCAGATATCTTAATCAATCTAAAGGAATATTAAGATGGTGCTGTGTTAAACATCTTGATAAAATTTGGTTCAAGTCGGACTACTATATCATATAGCTGCCTAGAACCGATCAATCAAATATCAAATTTTAGCATGAAAAACTTTTATTTCTTGAGATATATCAACCAATTCTATTGATATTGCGTTTTGTATTGCCTATTTCATTCTGGAGAAATTTGATTAGAATCACACTACTATATCATATAGCTGTCATAGCAACGATTGGTTAAAAATCAAGTTTTAGTATGAAAACCTATTTTGTTTTTTAGATATCTTAAACAAACTCACCGATTATGCATTTAAATAGGTCTAACACATTCTGACCAAATTTGGTTCACATCGGTGCACTATATCATATAGCTGTCATAGGAACAAAGCTCTGCAAGGGCATCAAACTTCGGCTTTTCAAGGGTAATCTTTGTATTTTTGTAGTAACTTCGGCAGGGGCAGTGGCAAGGATCAGTTGAGGGGGGGGGGTTACTTTAATTGAATGCGTTTCGCATTCGCTTTGAACTTGGCCTGGTCAACGGCTGACAGCGACGCTAATTGACTTGGCTGCTGGCCATTATCAGGCAGGCTGTACTGCAAGGGGGGATAGTTGTAGGTCAGGGGCACGAAGGGGGTGTGTGGGTGTGTGTGTGTGGATGTGTTGAAAGTGGAAGTTAAATTGTATTTATTTAGTGCGCCTGGACACTGCCACCAAATGGGGCAGAGAGAGTGAAACGTGCGCCGCCTCGAACTTCAAGCAAATAAATACCCTGTAAATATGTATATGTATGTGCACATGTGTGTGTGTGTGTGTGTGTATGTGTATGTTTCTTGTTGCCTTGCTTGTGTTTATTTCTATTTGTGCTGAGCAAACAATTTGCTAAATTAATTGCACACCAACTGTTGTTTGCCAGTGTGTGTGTGTGTGTGTGTTGTTTTTTTTCTAAACATAACAGTGCATATTGAAAGTGTACTACATATATAACCAAATCGGACTTTTCGCATCAAAATCCAACAAATTTTCATCGAGTTCTGATCGTTTGCATCTGAAATATCTTTAAGAGTGGATCGATTTTTAAGCCTGTTAAACACTTTTTTTTTACAATGTCTAAACATGCTTCTTATGACAACATTTCTAGGGTATTTCCAAGTGGTTCACTTCACATTACCCTAGAACAACATAAGAACAGTCTTTCTGATAAATTTTCTATTTTTATCCAAATTGTTTCTTTTAATTATATCACCTTTTAGTCATGCACCTGAGACTACACAGGTGTTTTAATTGATATTAAGTTATTTTAAGCTTTTTCATTTCTAATGCTAAAGAAAATATATCTGAAGAAAAAGTTTGACTTTACTCTTCTCCAAAAGCGTCAAACTGTCATAATCTTTCTTTGCGCAATATAAATTTTTTCATTATCTGATTGATTCTGCATCAAAATTGGTAATACATAGTTTTTTCGATCAATGTCCATTTTTTCCATGCTTTCGATCGATTTTCCACGCTTGTCTTCTTGACACTATTTTAAAAACTTCAAAGTGTCATAACTTTGCTAAAACTTCACCGATTTCCACGCGGAATATCATTTTGTTCATTATTTGGCCTATATTTTGATTCTGCATCAAAATATTGGTTATTTAAAAAATTCGATTTTTTTCCCTATTTTATTTTATCCGATCTTTCCCTTGACTTGCCCCTTGACACTTACTCAACAAGTTCAAATTGGCATAACTTTGCTAAAACTTCACCGATTTCCAAGCGGAATATCATTTTGTTTATAATTTATCGTCTACTTTGATTCTGCATCAAAAGATTGTTTATTTTAAAAATTCGATTTTTCTCCCTATCACTGTCTATTTTATCCGGACTTTCCCTTGACTTGCTCCTTGACACTTACTCAGAAAGTTCAAATTGGCATAACTTTGCTATAACTAAACCGATTTCCATGTGGAATATCATTTTGTTTATTATTTTTCCTCTATTTTGATTCTGCATCTAAATATTGTTTTTTTCAAAAATTCGATTTTTCTCCCTATCACTGTCTATTTTATCCGGACTTTCCCTTGACTTGCCCCTTGACACTTACTCAAAAACTTCAAATCGGCATAACTTTGCTAAAACCATACCGATTTTCATGCGGAATATCATTTTGTTCATAATTTGGCCTCTATTTTGATTCTGCACCAAAATTTTTTTATTTCAAAAATTCGATTTTTCTCCCTATCACTGTCTATTTTATCCGGAGTTTCCCTTGACTTGCTCCTTGACACTTACTCAAAAACTTCAAATTGGCATAACTTTGCTAAAACTTCACCGATTTCCACGCGGAATATCATTTTGTTCAGTATTTTGCCTTTTCTTTGATTCTGCATCAAAATCCGAAAATTCAATTTTTTTTTCCATCTTGACACCTTTAACACCTTGACACTTAAAAAAAAAAATGTTTTGGGATAACTTTATATTTTTAACTTGTATTATTTGCCGATTGATCGAAAACTTAATTTATTTATTTTTTTAATTATTATATTTTGATTTGATAAACTCGATTTACATTGCTAGTAAAAACAGTTTGCTTATAGCAGCTTTATATTAACACTGATCTCAATTCGTAGATTTGCTAGCTATGAGAAATGCCATACCAAATTCAGAGTTTACTTTGTCTACAGTTTCCCGAGTTTGTTTTATTCAGTTTCTGCTGATATCACAGTTTTTTTTAAAGTTTTTTTTCTTGTTAACGGCTTGTATAAATTTATTTAAGATTAATGTTGTTGCTCGACTTTTATTTTCGCTGATTCAACCAAAATAAACTCAGACTGCTGCGTTTTCAGTTTAAGCAAAAAACAAAAAATAAATAAATCACACCATATTATTTTTAAATTTATTATAAAAAGTACAAAAGTTATAAGTAATAATTATATTTATAGATATGTATATATTGTTTATGTAGTTGTTAACAATTGTTCATAATTGTTTTTTTCTCTTTCTCACTGAGCATCGTTGGCAACTCTATTGTGGAATGCGTTGATTGTGGATGTTGCCCAATTTGAGTGGCAACTCTGGAAACGGTTCCAGCAGCATTAAATCATCTGAGACACTTACATCGCTGTCATTATCATTGTCATTGTCATTATCATCATTGCTATTATCATCAGGCAATGGTGTTGTTGTTGTAGATGTTGTTGTTGTTGTGGTTGTAGTTGTTGTGGGTGCTGTTGTTGTTGTGCTGCGTCTTCTTAATTTGCGACCTTTGCGACCTTTACGACCTTTGCGACCCTTGTGTTTGACCAGTTGCCTAGCAATGTCCAGGGTTGCCAGCTCGCCAAAAACTGTGGGATATGGTGCCATTGGATATGGTGCCAGAGTTGTTGTTGTTGTTGATGTTGCAGGTGTTGTTGTTGTTGAGCTGCTGCTGTTGATCTCTGTTGTTATAATTGGTGTTGCTGTGGATGTTGTGGATGTTGCTGCCGCTGTGGATGTTGCTGCTGGCTCTGTCGTTGAGTTTGTAGCAACAGTTGTTGATGTTGCCTCTGTGGAACTTGTTGCTGTTGTTGTGGATGTTGTAGATGTTGTTGTTGCCTCTGTGGAACTTGTTGCTGTTGTTGTAGATGTTGATGTTGCCTCTGTGGAACTTGTTGCTGTTGTTGTGGATGTTGATGTTGCCTCTGTGGAACTTGTTGCTGTTGTTGTGGATGTTGATGCTGCCTCTGTGGAACTTGTTGCTGTTGCTGGTGTTGTTGCAGTTGTTGTGGATGTTGCTGTTGCCTCTGTGGAACTTGTTGCTGTTGTTGTGGATGTTGCTGTTGCTTCTGTTGAGCTTGTTGCTGCTGTTGTTGTTGTTGAACTCTCTGTTGCTGCTGTTGTGGAACTGCTTGTAGTGGATGTTGTTGTTGTCGCTGTTGAATTATCAGAATTATCGACAGCAGCAGCAATAATCTCACTTATATTGATTGTTATTGTTTCGTTGAGTCGCGTCTCAGTCGGCGACTGCAATGTGTTGTTGCTGCTGACAATTGTTGCCACAAACGTGGAGTTCTGTGCGACAGTTAAACGGCAACAACAGGCTGTAAATGTCGAATGAAGTTAGTTAGAGAGACTGCAAATCAATTAGAAATTAGATTAGACCACATGTCACACTAATTACCTAATGTTGTCACCACAACGAGAGCAATTAATTGCCGACGTGCTGGCAACATCATCATCATGCCAACAGTTGCTGCTGTCATTCCACTCATGCTGATTCCTTAATTAGCAACTGCAAGTTAACTGTTGTCGATGTTGCTCTATAAATTTGGCTAATTGAACTGATTTGAATTGTACTCATCTGATGGATTTTTATATTGACGTTGCACGGAAACGTGTGGCATGTTGTACGTGAGCTCGACTATTTACTTATCATGTCTAACCAGATAACAATCAGCACACACACACGCACACACATACACACACACGCTGCAATTGCTGTTGTTGCTGCTGCTGTTGCTGACGTCTTTTGCCGGCAACATCTTCGATACCGGAAGCACACAACAGCAACCACGTGTTGAGCTCACACCCATCAACAATCTGTTGACCAACGGAAGCCAAGTCGACCAAAAGCTGCCAGTTTGCGAGCCAGTCTTTCAAGTGGGTCAACATCTTGGCCAACAGGCACGTAAACACTTGCCTCAATCACAATCACAATCACAATTGCAACTGTTAAAATGCACTAATCGCAGCGATTGAGAATTATAAGAATACAGCAAAAAAGTTTCACAAGTACATAATTTATAACAATTTTTTTATTTGTAAGAAAAACAATTATAATAATTTTCTTAACTACTTTTTTAAAGACTACATTTTTTATCTGCCAACTGTATTAAAACATTTAAAATCAGCTATAAATATATATATATATCTCACTTTCTTTTTAAGTAAAACATTTTTATTAACTATTTTTATAAATCTTGATTTAAATAATCTCTATACGTAACTTTCTTCAACAAGCTTTTGAAGCTGTAAAATTTTAGTTGATTCAGCTTTTTTCCACGACTTGACTTTTAGTTTAAGCTAAGCTCACGTTCTTAATTATTGTAAACTGCTGTCGTATATTAAAGAATTGATTGTTATTATAGTAAAAAAAAATAAACAATGAAATGACATTGGAATGTGCTAGAGTAACTAATACCCTGTAATAAGCTGCAGCAAGAAAATAAATCATTTTTGTGGTATTATAAATATATATTTTAAATAACATTTATTCCTTATATATTTGTCAATGTTTAATCAAAAGGTTGTAATTTTTAATAGGTTAAAAATTCATAAATATAAAAAAAAAAAATTAATATATATATAAAGTTTAAAATATTATACAAATTAAAAAAATTATCTGCTTAAAATGCTAAAATAATATTTTTAATTTATTATTTTGATTGTTATTTCTGCTGAATATACAGGGTATCCGTTCAACTGTAATTGGAAATTCATGTGAAAAATTTACATGACGTTTTTGTCATGCAGAATGTTAAAAATTTTATTATTCAAAATAAACGTGACCAAATATTAATGTGACTTGAACATATGTAATTAAAACAGAACAAAACACAAAAAATAAATTAAATAAGCGTAGAGAAAGGGAACAGGGTGTCACATTAAGAGCTGCAACATTGTAGCTAATTATGAAATGAAATTATGTTCATAAAAAAATAGATTACTAAACATGCAGAGCATTATCAAAGTATAAAAATATTTAAAATCATGAGTTGAGAGGGAGAGAGAGAGAAAGATTGTGAATAAAAGAAAGAGAGAGCTGTATTTTGAGTTCAGAGCACGATTTCGAGCTGTCTAAAGTACGTGCCATAAAATAGATCAAAGTGAGGCACAATTTTCTAGTATAAAAGTCGACGAGTTGTCGATAGAATTAAACAGTTGGAATATTTCGAGTCAACGTTAAACAAACAGCAAAAGTCCCGCAACATGTTCAAGAAGATTTTCCTCATGGCCTTTGTCCTGTGTGGTATGTTAAATGGAATTTTCACCATCGGTGAATTGCAAATTTCATATATTTTTGTTTTCACACACTCTGGTCACATTCTAAGCAATTTTTGAATCTCGTTGGCATTTGACCGATACAAAAAACCGATGAAAATAGGACGTGTTCTAATTTTTTAATTCGCAGCGTTTTTCATCAAAAAAGTGTCGGTGAAAAAATGATCCTAAGAGCTAAAATTTAATAAAAATTTATTATTTATTTATTTATTATTTATTTATTTACAGTCTGCTACTTTGGAGCCATCTCAGCACGTCCGCAATTGCCTAATTTGCCTGTGGTCGGATCGGGTGGCGGTTTGGCCAATACCGCAGGTGGACTGGCAACTGGCTTGACAAGCGGGGTAGCAGGTGGTTTGGTCGGTTCCCAAGTGGGTCAAGGTCTGGGTGGACTAACCAAAAGCAGTGGCGGTCTTCCTGTTCCGCTTCCGCTCTAAATACTGAATGAGAAGTCCTATCAAAGTGTCTACCAAATTGTCAACTAAAAAATATCTTTTGTCCAAACGTATCTTAATATTATTTTAAAACTACAAATCTGTTAAAATGCCTAAGAATTATTGAAATTATTAAATATATTTTGCAAATCCAAAAAATATATGATGTTTTGTATTCAATCAATTCAAATGAAGTGAATATTTTCAGAGTAGAAAAATTTCGAAACTGAAAACAATTTTTTTTTTTTTTATTGGCTTAAAAAATTTTTAATTTCGAAACTACAGAAATTGAATTATTTTTATTTTATATTATAGTTACAATAACTAGTTAATTTCCACATTAGTCCAAATCAATAAATAGTTTTGTGGTTTCATAACTAAGCTGTGCTGAAATTAGCTAATCACCGCCACAAATGGCGTTATACAACACTGAACCATCTAATCGCTGTGCTACGTGAGTCTCATTGTTCCATTAAGCACGTAGGCAATCCTTGGCCAATACTATTTATGGCCAGAGCAATTGCCAGAATGCTTCAGTTACAAATATATTTATAGCCATAAACACAATGCTAACTAAATTCACATTTTTGCTGTTATTGCTCGCCAGTAAGTAGAAATAATTCCGTGTAATATTTAATGCTGACGTATTTGCTATTGGCCTTTTTAGTAGTGTTGGTTACGGCTCGAACAACAATAACAACAACACTGGAAGCAACAACAACTGCGCCAATTACACGTACTGAACTGGTCAGAGGCTTTGTTCGTCAATTGAACGCGCTTATAGCCAAGTTAGTGAAGGATGTGCAACAGTTAACAGCTGTGGACAACAGCAACATCAACATAATTGCCTAAAAGTTCAAAGCAATTGATTGAAAATCATACAAAATTAATATAATAACTAAATTATTGCATTTCAAAAAAATTCAAGTTTTTTCATTAAATATCCAATACTATTAAAAATTAAAATTAACAAAAGTCTTATTAAATCAGTTATAAATTATGCCTATAAGCATTAGCATTGTAAATAGTAGTGCTAATGAAAATTAATTTCATTAGCATTGACTTAAATACTGCCTTTGAAAATACAATTTTATTTTACTAGCATTAAAAAAGTAATGCTAATGAAACTTCACTTCGCTAGCATTGAAAAAAATACTGCTAATACAAAATTTTTCTAATGAGAATGAAAAAAAAAACAGTGCTAGTAATAATTTATTATAAGCATTAAAAAAAAAAATAATTTAAATTTGTTGGCATTGAATTATAAAAATGAAATTAATTATAATTAAATTGTTCGGATAGTTAAATTAACAATTTTGGTAATTGATAAATGTGTAAAGAATGTTAATGAAATATGGAGTTAATAATAATTGTGTTTTGGAATAAATAAGTTCGGGAATTTAATACCTTGAAAATATATTTTAATAATGTTTAAACAATGAAAAACCATTTTTAAAAATTTACGAGCTTTAAAAATACGTTTAAAATTAAGAAGTATATGTATAATATGCTAAAAATTATAAAAACAGATTGTCGTTATCACTACTTTTTTTATTGCTAATAAATTATAATTTTCATTAGCACTACATTTTTCATTGCCAGTGAAATGGCAAATGCCTTACAAAAGTTGTTAATTTGGATAGTCTCTGATATTAATTAAGCAAAAGTTTTAAATTAAGGTAGACTTACAGGACCTTTTACTTTATTAAGTCTAATTTTTTGTAGCTATTCCTTTATATAATTCTATCTCAAAGTTTGACTTTAACAAACTCAAAGCATAATCATTATTTACGCTGTCTGCTGTTGTTTTGGAGCGATAAAGAACTTTGAAAGTCTGACTACAGATATGATTAATGTGCATTTGTCAAGGCTCAGAGGTCAAAGCATTATTTAGGGGGCGACAAAATAACAATTTGCAGGTATAACACAACCTTTGCCATTCATTCTGAAAACCAATCCCAAATGTAAAAGTCGAAAAGTGAATACACATGTTAACATGCAGCTCGTTGGCCTGGACTGAAGGGCGGGGACAGGGCTCAGGGGCTTAGGGGATCAGGGGGGGTTGAAGTGTGGAAGGGCTGACTGTTAAGCGAAATGAAAGTGCCAAAAATTATACCTAAAAGCGAAGCACAGAAAGCAAACGACAACAAAAACAATGCCAAGAAAAGAAAATACAATAAATGGAAGCTGACAACATGGAATTTTAAACACTCTATATATACGATATATAATGCTGTAAAATCGGATAAATTGGTATATAAATTACGTTATGGAATGTTGTGAAATATAAAATGGCAGGCCAAAAGCATTCTAATATTTTTTCTAAAATCTTTAAATTTTTTACTCTTTGTCCTGACTCACTCACTGACTGATCATTGCAAAGCCCAAGCCATAAGTCTTAGTAAGCTGAAATTCTCATAGCAGATTAATAAAATAATAGTTGCTTTGAGGAGTATGAAATATAAAACAGAAAGTGTATGGTAGCTGTAATATCAGGTATTAAAAAATATTAAATATGTTGAAGATATGAAGTGAAATATAGTTCATAGGATATATGATATAGAAAATGAAACAGTACAATATAAAATATTTGCAATGGTATATAGGAAGTATAGTATACGATTTAAAATGGAGAATAAATAAACGTTAAAATATTTTATAAAATTCTAGCCCAAGTTCAGCAAGCATATTTTAAGTAAAAAAAAAAATAATTCTCAAATATTTTGGGAAAATTATAGTACTCTAACGCTTAGGGTATAAAAATGTGGCAAGAAAATCTTCACGAAATTTCTCACGTTTGCCATAATTACGAGCAGAATACGTGACATGTGTTTTGACTGCGAATTTAAGCTGTGACCCGCAGCAGCAACAGCAGCTTGTACCCCAAAAACCCCAAACCCCAACCCCCAACACCGAATCGTTAACCAACACTGCTTGGCAAAAACCCCTTAAAGCCTTGAGTTACCAGTTACCCAGTTGTTCAGGCTGTGTACCGTGTATAATGCATATTATGTTGGAGATTGGATGGGGAATGCAGAAGTCGCAGAGTTGTAAATGGTAATACGAGCTCGTACATACCAATAAAAATAAAAATCAGTGTAGGCCAAAAATATGACTGTGAATGCCTTAAGGGAACCCTCTCGTTCTCTCTCTCTCTCTGTCTCTCTCACACACAGTTGTAACGATTGTGCCGAGTAATTCATAAAAATCTCTTGATCAAATGTTTGCGACATGAATAATGCCCACAACCAGAAACCGAAACAGAGCCCGAAACATAACCCAAAACAGAAACCGAAACAGAAACAGGACAAGTCATATCCCTTTTTATACCCGTTATTAAAAAGATGAGTAAAAAGGGTGTATTGTATTCTTTGGAATGTATGTAACAGGCAGAAGGAGGCAGCTCCGACACTATAAGGTATATATTAACTTGATCAGCGTCAACAGAAGTGTCGATATAGCCAGTTCCGACCGTCTTTATGTATAAACAACTAGATCTCTGAGTTTATAAAATCTAGAGACTTCAAACTTGGTATGTAGATTCTTGGACACCATACGCAGATCAAGATTGTTTTTACATCTGGATCGGATCACTATAGCATATAGCTGTCATAGGAAGGATTGGTGATAAATCAAGTTTTGGTATACAAATTCCTTTCTTTTTGAGATAAATCAACCAATCTGATAGAATATGCTTTTGTGCTGCTCTTAAGCATTCTGACCAAATTTGGTTCAAATCGGCCCATTATATCATATAGCTGTCATAGGAATGATTGGTGTAAAATCAGACTTTAGTATACGAAATGCCTTTGTTTTTTGAGATATCCCAATCAATCTGACAGAATATGCATTATAGTTCATTATATACACTCTGACTAAATTTGGTTGAAATCGGTCCATTATATCGTATAGCTGTCATAGGAAGGATTGATCGATAATCAAGGATTAGTATGAATATTGTTGTTGTTTCTGGAAATATCTCAATCAAACTTGCAGATTATGAAATTTCTTGTGTCTTATATGTCCTGACCAAATTTGGTTAAAATAGGCCCATTATATCATATAGCTGTCATTGGAACGATTGGTGTAAAATCAGACTTTAGTATACAAAATGACTTTGTTTTTTGAGATATCCCAATCAGTCTGACAGAATATGCATTATAGTTATTTATATACATTCTGACCAAATTTGGTTGAAATCGGTTCACTATATCGTATTGCTGTCATAGGAAGATTTATCGATAATCAAGGATTAGTATGAACATTGTTGTTGTTTCTGAAGATATCTCAATCAAACTCGCAGATTATGAAATATTTTGTGTCTTTTACGCCCTGACCAAATTTAGTTCAAATCGGTGCACTTTATCATATAGATTTCTTGGGATTAATCATAAGGCCATTAAATCTTTGGCTTAAATTTGTCTGAACACAGGGTATGCTGTTGTCGAGTACGCTCTACTAATTCGCTTGTTTTTAGTGTCTCGTCCTTCATAATTTATAATGCTTTAAAGCTGAACCGCAAAACCAAAAATGAGGACGAAAATGTAGATGAAAATGGAGTTGGAGATGAAAATGGAGATGAGAATAAAGCTGAAGACGATGATGGAATCCCAGAGCGTTGCGTGATTGAATTGTTGGTTGATTGACAGTTGACAGTTGAAATTGATTTGGCTGACATCGTGTGGTGGTGACGTTGTTGTTGTTGCTGTTGTTGGCGGTGGTGGTTGATACAATTCCAAGCTGGGCCACGTTTATTAATCCCCAGAGTGCAGGCGTGCATAAGTATCGGGCAAATGGATTAGACATTTTTATGTGAGCTTCTGCAATCGCAGCAAACGTTGAACCCAGAAAGCATTTTCAGCATTTCAAATGTAGCTATACAAATATCCAACTACGAGTATTTAATTAAGCTTTTCATTCACCTATCGACTGATGACTGCTGACTCCAGCCATATGCCACACAACCCTCTCTCTCACTCTCTCACTGTCTCACTCCCCCATTTCCCTTCTCCTTTGTCCGATTTGTGTGACAGTTAATGAACGTCTGGCCTTCTTTGTTGTCGCTAATCAAAGGATCAAAAGGAGGACGGAGGTTGCCATGTGAGTCGCATTGCCAATGTCCTTTAAAACAACAATGCGAGTACATATAGCAACAGCTGGATGCAGAGTGAGAGTGAGAGAGAGTGCGAGAGAGTGACAGAGTGACAGAGTGACAGAGAGAGAGTATTGCAGTCAGCTAATGAATGATGGATGACTTGACATAATTAAAAAATCTTTTATCGAAAAGAGCGATCGTTCAATTATGGTTTAATAAACGGTCTCATAAGCATACTCAGTGATTGATCAACTTACAGTACATATTAAATACACTAACAAAAAACTCACTCTTTATATAAATACAGTCATTTATTTAAGTAATTTATGTATTTATTTATTAGGTTATTTATTTGTTTTATATGATTTTTTTTTATTAACTAACTTTTTTATTTGTCTATTTGTTTATTGAAGATGGGCTAAAAAACAGTCGTCAGAGAGTAAAATTACAAATTCGAGTTGAATTACAATAATTAAATTTTTTAATAACATTTCATTATTATAAACATAATTTTTAACTGGAAAACAAATGCAAGTTTAGGTATATATTTATAGATTAAGCTGGTATTCAAAAATTTTATAATTGATACAAAATATGTTGCAAGGATTGGAAAAAATCCAGAAAATGGAATAGTAAAACTAAATAAATACAAAATTTATTCAAACTAAGAGAGAACAAAACTGAAGTTCTTAAAATAATAAAAATATATCATATTAGCTTAAATATTAAAATAAATTTTTTTTTAGCTCAGGAAAGTTTTTGGAATAGAATTTAAATGTTATTTGTTTTATTATATTTTTTTATTTTATTTTATTTCAATTATATTTATGGTTTATTAAAATAAAAGTTAAAAACATCTTATACCATTTCTTGGTCATTTAAAATGGCCACAAAGTAAAAATATTAATGTAAAATAATCTTAATATTTTATTTAGAGTCAGTTTAATTAGTACTAAACAATTTATATTTGATTTGATTTAAGTCTTTCAATGAATTATGAAACTTTAATAAACAAAAACTATTTTATTTATTTATATTCGTTGCAGTTTTATTCTTAAAATAAATGTATTAATATTTAATTTGTAATTAAAGTGCACACAATTTAACACTAATTTCAATGAAATCATAGCTAAAAATAATTGAATCCAAGTGTTAATATTAAAATATCAAATTAATAAATTATTTGATTGGATTCTCATCCCGAAAATCGAAAATCGTTTTAAGCTCATTTTCAAAGGTTAATTGACCAGTTCTGACTAAAAGGAAGTCCTTAGTTACCGTTAACGAACTCAAGAAAATCTCTCTGTTTACCTGAATAAAAGACCGACAAATTTGGGCAAAAATTTGACAAATTTGTGAATGAAAATGCACTTAAAAATGGGAGACGGGGAAGGGGTAAGGGAGGAAAATATGTGGCACAGTGTGTGTAAATTATTTGGCAGGGTATTTTGTCAGCTTTCAAACTGGCAGATCAATCAGACTGGATGGTGAAGTAAAAGAACGTTCAAAAAAGGTTAACCGGCTCCTCAATTTGCCAACAATACAATGGGGAACTCAGGACATAGAAATGCCCAAAAGGAGAAGCCCAATAGAGAGAAGAAGAGAGAGAGAGAGTGAGAGAGAAAGGGAGAGAGTATTGATTGCGTTGATAAATCTGAGGAGCCTGTAATTTCATTACAAAACCGTAGCACAAGATTACCACAAAAGCATTTTGCAATAGAGAAAGAATGGGAGACAGAGGCGAGAGAGGGAAGAGAGAGGGTAGAGGGGAAGGGAGAGAAATACAACTGCCCAATTCCCCAATGTGAAAGTAATAGACCATGCCAACAACAACTCGGAAACAGTCGGAACAACAGAAACAGGAATTCAGCCCCAAAACAGGAGCATTGAAGTGGCTGAAAGGCAAGAGGGGTAGGTAGAGAAGGGCAGGGGAGGGTTTTTAAGATGCTTTGTGTGTGTATGGAAAATTAAATTCAATTGTGTGACAAGTTAATCCTATTTCTCATCTTCCAACTTTTATTTAAGCTTCATTCTTTATGCATTACATGCGAGCGAGACGAGCTCCGAGTCATGCAGTCAATCAATCAGTCACTCAGTCAGACAGACAGACAGACAGACAGACAGACAGACAGACAGACAGACAGACAGACAGACGGACAGACAGACAGACAGACGGACAAACCTTTAGACAGTCAGAGAGACAGGCAGACAGGCAGACAGGCAGACAGGCAGACAGTTGTTGGGTTGTCAGAAATGTTTGATATGTTGTGAAAGCGAAAGTGAAAGCGAAGGGTTGTCGGCGTTTCAGTGTTGCTATAGCTCTTATTTTGTGCAGGGTTGTATCAGGCTGGCAACACTTCATTAAATGCATAAAGCAATCAAATGTGCTCTTGATGAACAAAACAGAACAAGCATGTTGCATGCCACATACACCCACAAACAATTCAACAAACCCACTCAAAAAATTAAACCCATCGTTGCGCTTTCAATTGTTTGACAGCTCGACATTTTCTGCTAATGGCAACTGCCGAGAGAGAGAGGAAGAGAGACCCACCGAGCGATAGAAAGAGTGAGTGAGACAGAGTTCTGGATTCCCCAATGTTAACTCCTCCTGTTGCCACATCCATCACGCCTTTTACACCCCTTACTGCTCCACTCCATATTCATCCTCTTTCCACTTGAAACATTCGCCTTTTTGGTGAAGCCTTAAAGCTGCACTCCATATGGCAACTCTCTAGGCAATCGATAATAATTACATTAGTTTTTCTTTTGTGCCAAAGGACTATTATTTCCATTTCCAATTATGTGCAAAGCAGAGAAGCTATATAAGATCTATAGGAAAGCTCTAACGTCTCGACCTCCCAGAGTGTCAAGGATTTATTCTATTTTCTCTGACTTAATTGATGACTAATGAAATTTACTATTGATAAAATCTATCAGAAGACAGTTAACATCAGCATTTTCAAAGGTATTGCCGGCTTTTCAACGAAACTGATGGAGTTGTTTATAGAATAAACGGTATTTTAAGTACACAAAGAGCAGATATAATTCCAATATTTTAAAATATCAAATGTCAATAGTTTTTCTGAAATTTATAGATATCTGAGTTGAGTAAGCAGGTAAATTATTTTCCCCAAACTTAAATTGAAGAATAAAACTAGTCGGCCGGTGCTACAGTCGAGCATACTCGACTGTCGGAGACCCCGTACTTACTATGTCAAAAACTAATAATGGAAAAAAGTTTTTCATACTAAGACTTGATTTTCGTCCGATCGGTCCTATGACAGCTATATGATATAGTGGTCCGATTTGAACCAACTTTGGACAGGATATATAAAACCAAGTTATATGCTTATTTCATCAGTTTGGTTACAATATCTCATTAAACAAAAAAGTTTTTCATACTAAAACTTGATTTTCGACCGATTGTTACTATGAGCGCTATATAATATAGTGGTCCGATTAAGAAAAGAAACAAACTGGATCTGCCTGCAATATTGAGGAAACTACATACCAAATTTGGTGTCACTAGCTTTTAAATTGTTCTTATAATTTGGATATGAAATTTTTTTTTCGATTTGTGGGCGATAAAAGGGGCGTGGCCGAATTTTGAAATAAACTTGATCTGCTTGCAATATAGAGGAACCTACATACCAAGTTTGGTGTCTCTAGCTCTTACAGTCTCTGAGATCTAGGTGTTTATACAGACGGACGGACAGACAGACAGACAGACGGACAGACAGACGGACAGACAGACAGACAGACAGACAGACAGACAGACAGACAGACAGACAGACAGACAGACAGACAGACAGACAGACAGACAGACAGACAGACAGACAGACAGACAGACAGACAGACAGACAGACAGACAGACAGACAGACAGACAGACAGACAGACAGACAGACAGACAGACAGACAGACAGACAGACAGACAGAGACAGACAGACAGACAGACAGACAGACAGACAGACAGACAGACAGACAGACAGACAGACAGAGAGACAGACGGACAGACAGACGGACAGACGGACATTGCTATATCGACTTGGCGATTGATGCTGATCAAGAATATACGTATATATACTTTATAGGGTCTGCCACGTTTCCTTCTGCCTGTTACGCACATATTCGTTGAAACAAACCCAATAAACCCCTGTACTTTTTATAAGTACGGGGTCTAAAAATTAGCAGTAAGACTTTAAGTTGCAAGATTCTGCAAAACTTGATTTAAGAACTAAGTAGAGCAGACTCCAGAGAAGTTAATGCCAATTCGGTGAGTGGAGTCAGCCGAATCTGCCTTTTGTTGTTGCTCAATTACGGTCTACCCCCAAAAATATGAGGACAGTCAGTGCTTTAGTCACGCCCTCCGCTTCCAGCTATCCGTAAACAATTACAATACGCTCCGTGCGGAGTTGCAATTGAATGGAGCTTTACGTTGGTTGTTTACTGAGCTGTTACTGTTTTTCCCCTCTTTTTTGTGTGCTATTTTTTGACTGTCTGATGTCACACCACTCAGCGCGTCATCATTGTCAGGATGAGGAGAGAGCAGAGAAAGGCTGACTGAACCCTAGACTGAAGCTGAGACTGTCTGGGTCTGGGTCTGGGTTATTAGAGCTGGTGGTGACGATAGATATCCGGCTGTGATGCGTATTACGAGTATAATAGAGTAGCCGAGATGTATCTTTATTATGATAATTGCTCATTGAACAGGAAATTATGAGATGCGTGTGTGTATGGTCTATGTATCATCATCATCATCATCATCATCATCATCATCATCAACATAATCATCATCATCTCATAGACCATTTGGCTAGCCAGAAATAAACAATCAAAGGGAAGAAAGTAGTAAATAGAAAAGGTGTTTCAGAGCAAGATGAATAATAATAATAATAACACTAGGCAACAAAATATATATTTTTTCCAATTATAATTTTTTTTAAAAAGACAAAAGAATACTTAAAAATTTTTTTAAAATAAAGTTCATATTTTTTTTTGTAATTTTAAAAAATTAGTTTTTTTTTGAGCTATTAGAGGTGCGCCTACATTTGTCACTATTAATCGAAAATGCCTAGAGCAACACTTTCTTAATTCGAAAATTTATAGCTTAAAAAAAATTGACTTAAATTTAAAATTGTGTACAATAGGGTGCATCGATTTGAATGGAGCCAAAAAAAATTAAAAAATGTTAGCCCTATTTCGTAATGTACGGTCAATTCTAAGATGTTATCACCAAGAAACCATAGTTTAAAAAAATTTCAAGTTTGCGCTTTTTGAGTGGTACAATTTATTTTTTCTGAAATTTTTTAGCTTGTTAATATTAGCATATCTTTAGAGTTTCTATACCGATCCAGACAAAATTGGGAACAAAACTCTACTTAAGACAAAAAAAATTTTAAATTTTAAGGAATGTCCTTAAAACATAATTTTTGCCCATGCAAAGACAAAAAAAAAACAAAAATTTTCAACTCAAAATGCGGAAACTGATTTTAGAACTATGGTTTCTGGGTAAAAATATCTTTTAGAATTGACCGTTGAATAAAAATTTGGGTTACCAATTTTTGTGCAGAAAATTGATGCAGCCTAGTGTACTTGATGAAAACATATATATTTATTAGTTTTCAAGAAGCTTTTTTAAATCAACTTTGACATTCTTGAGAAACTATCAAAAAATATCAAAATTTTTTTAATTAAAAAAAAAGCCATACCATAGAAAAAAGAGTTTTTTTTTCGAATACTTAAAAAAATATGGCTTTGATTGCAGTTAATTTTTGTTGGCTATTGCCTGGTGTAATCATAATAATAAAACAGACAATATGATGATGATGTCGAGAAATGAAAGAGAGAGCGAGAGAGAGAGATCTTAATACATGCACAAAACAAATGCCGGATAATACGTTCCACAAATCGATATTATTACTGCAAGTATAGGAAACAGTTGACAGATGACAGATGATTGCCACAAATGGTTGCAAGTACAAGTTGTACTAGTTGGAATTGATAACATAGGTCGACTGTTCAACTGGTCCTAGATTCTGTTTTCCCGTCTCTGTCGGAGCACAGCGGCTGCTTGCAATCTTTGTGGCGGCTGTGGCAAGTGGCGACGGGGTCGAAGGTCATCGCCAGCGCCATCCTGATCGAAGGGACGCGGTGGCAGACGCCAACTCCACACATGCATGCCGTCTCCCTCGCCCATATCGAAGTGAATGCGCTGACGTTGCAAGATGATCCGCAGATTCTGTACGAAACGTGCCACATCCACGGGATTCTCGTTCTGCAGCCGAGCTGCCACAAGCGGTGGTATGAATCGATCGTAATCGTGTTGCTGCTCCTCATTCGGCCCCCAGTGCAACTCCGGCTGGAGTCGATGCTGACGATGCTGACGATGTCGCATGTTCTGAATCTGATTCTGAATCTGCCGGGACCTTGGAGGATTCATTTCTATATCTTTTACTATAGTACTTCAATTTATTTGGCCTATTTGTTAGCTTCTATTTGCTCCGGTTCGAATTCCATTTAGTTTTTGATAGTTTGTGTTGTTAGTTTTGTTTGTGACTGTACCGGAATTTTGTTGGAAGAAGGTAAAAATTAAAATCCCATAAAGAATATATTTAAAACTGTCAAAATATATTATCGGAATCGGAATTTGGCAGCCAGTAATTACAAAGCTAACTATATATTCTTACATTTAAATTTTAAAACTCGTAAAAGTAACGAATATATTTATTTGCAATTTTGGAATTTTGAAAATTCAAAATTTTAAATCTAAAGTTTTCACTTTTAATCAACTCCTTATATCGTAATTAGTATAAAACAACACTTTAAATTTGATTCTGAGACCTTTCAATTTTTTTAAAGCATGAAAAATCGGACAAAAAATGTTGACTTGTAAAGTGGCTAAATCCGTAGTCTAACCAACTGCAAACTGTCATAACTTGATCAAAACTGAACCGATTTTCAAGCGGAATGTCATTTTGATCATGATTTGTCATTTTAATTCATTCTGCATTTAAATTTTATTAAATTCTTAAAAAAAAAATATTTTTCTCTTGATTCTACTAGATATCGATTTCGATGCTAAGGGTCCCCCCTTTGAAATTTCGAAAATTCACAGTTTTAAATCTCGAATTTTCACTTTTAATCAACTCCTTACATCATAATTAGTATAAAACAACACTTTAAACTTGATTCTGAGACTTTTCATATTTCTGTAAAAAATCATGTCAAATTGATCAAAAATTTTGACTTGTAAAGGGACTTGCTCCGCAGTCTGACAAACTTCAAACTGTCATAACTTGATCAAAATTGCACCGATTTTCAAGCGGAATGTCATTTTGATCATGATTTTGCCTCTCAATACATTCTGCATTCAAATATTTTTAAATTCGTTCAAAAAAAATTTTTTGCCCTAGGTCTGTTTATTTCGATGTCATATGAAACGACATCTTAAAATTTTAAAATGTTTCAAAATTGATTTGTTGTACCGATACGTACCGGTACTGATACTGAAACCTCAAGAAAAAAACTAAAATAGAACTTTTTGCCAAAATAGTAATTTCGGGACGTTCTGAAACCGAAGCCGTAACGTATATTTGTTTTGGTTTGATTCCTTGTGATTAATATTAAGTTACATTGTACAACTCAATTACCAATCATTATTTTTGAGTAACAAAATAAAATGAAGATAATTTTTTAGCCAAAAACAATATAATCATTATTTACAGCTACTGAAAAGTCAACAGTACTATCATGTGCTTTTCACTAAGACCCAAGATATCATTATAATCCTAACTTATTTCAGGAATTTTACGCTCGCTTCCTTTCAATACATTTTTCTTTAACAACATATATCTTTATTAATTTATGTCCAGACAACATTCCTTCGTATGAGTACTTACTGTAGCTGAAGTATTTATTTATATCGTATGTCTTTTTTTGGTAGCCTGTCAGGACTTGACTTAGTCCTTAATCAAAATGCACACACTTGATGCATATTTAATTAAACTTTTACCTTTTTGGAGAGGCCGTTGTAAAGAATTTGTTTTTTTTTTTTTTTTTTAAGTCAAGTCAAGAGCACTTTGTTTCTAAATAGAACAAAGAGGAGGGGAATCGGGGGTAGGATGAGCTAGGGGATGCTTATGGTCTGTCTAACCTGTGTTCCTTTCAAACCTTAAAAGCGACACGACGTGGCTTTAATTAAATCAGTTTTAATTAATGCAAAATGCGAATTTCAAAAGATGTTCCCAGACAAGCAACAGGAACAACCTCAACCTAAGCAGGGGTGTGGGTAAGGGGGATGCTTTTTGTATGTTCTTCATCCCAATTTTAGGCGGATATGGAAAAGTGCCCCAACGTTTTGTTGTCGCATAATTACAACTCAATTGTAATCCAATTTTGGGCCGGGCAAATAAATCGGATTTCGTTTGTGACAAGCCACGCCCCCCGCCTCCGCCTCCGCCTCTCTTCACGTCTGCCCTGCGGCCATGGGTGGCGCGAGAAGGTGAAAAGGGGGCTGTGAGGGGGGGTGCGAGCGTTGTTCTGG